>NC_086248.1:81777933-82377933 GCF_021018805.1 Prinia subflava | reverse complement strand
TCCCAATCCGAGATGAAATCCGAGCAGCGTTAGGGCTTCCAACCTGAAGAAAACATCATTTTGTTAAACACACATTATAAAATTTCATGAATATGTAAAATTGATTAATTAATTTAACAAGGTAGTAAATGTTTTGGGTTTTTTTTCTTTCCCTTCCAGGGCTGTGAGGTCCATTATCTTTATCTTGCTGCCATTATAAACTTCTGTCCCAAAAAATTTAATACACAGAAGTCCTGCCAGCAGCACATGAGGCAGACGTGAGGAAGAGACAACAAATAACTCTCCCTGCTTACAGTTCTCTGCTATTTTCTATTTCTGTTTCTCTGCTGTGTGAGGACTGCTCTGCTTGCTTTGAAAAGATCCTTTGCACATTTCAAACATGCTTCCTAGGAAAAAGAGCAGTGTTTTTTCAGTTAACTGCCCTCCACTGCCTGTTCTGCCCTGGCCGTGGGTAGGTTCCAGAATCCACTGCAGTGAGTCAGTTTATGGTCAAAGATAAATTATCCCAATTCCATTCTCACTGGTGGTTTACCATTGGAGACACTGAGGGAGAGGCATGATCATAAATTCCCTTCTGTCACCCTTGCATGGGGAGTGGAACTGTTACCGAAGGGCAGGAGAGCCAGACAGTGCCAAGGACTCCAACTACAGCAGCTGAGAGTTCTCACAAGGACAGCCCTGGGCTGGGCTGATCCCACTGAAATCAGGGTGTGTGCCCATGTGTGTGTGGCTTCTGTCACCCACAGGAGCAGGCCCTTCCCATGAGAGCTGGTCTAGAACCCTTACTGCCCAGTTTGGCCATTTTCCTGCAGGCATGTTTTTCATCCACGAGTCGACAGCTTCAAAAACACTGTTGCCTGATAGATTTTTCATGTTAATTAGGTTGAAATTGAAGGGAAAATCTGCTTCTTGGATAAAAGTCGTTCCATAATACATCATTGTTGCTTCAATGTCTTCCTTTTCATCATCAATAGAACCCATGAATCTACAAAGAAGTACACAAATAGCTTTTGTGGCTCATTTTTGGTTACACAGAACAGAATAAAGCTAGAAATGGCTGGAGACAGAGCATTAAGAATTATGTTCACTTCCCCCTCTCCATCAAAAAAAGATTAATACAGAGAAACAATATTTTGTAAGACAGACAAGAAATCAAGGAGAAATACTTCTTGGAAGTTGCTGGAGAAAAATCTACAAGAGTCAACAGGAGGCTTAAGTATCTGACTGAAGATTTATCTTTCTGAATCCACGTCCACACACTCCATTCCAGCAATTTCCACGCTTTCCTCCACAGAAGAGGACCTTGAGGTCCCCCAGGTTGACCATGAGCCGCCCATGTGCCTTGCAGGTGGCTCATGGCATCCTGGGCTCCATAAGGAGAGATGCTGCCACAAGTGAGGGAGGTAATCCTTCCCCTTTAGTCTGCCACTGAGGCCATTAGGGATGGAAACATCTCTCCCAGGAGGAAAGGCTGCAAGGTGGGGCTGTTCAGCCTGGGGAAGGGAAGCCTCAGGGAGATCTCATCCATGTATTGAAGGGAGGGGGCAAAGGTGACAGAGCCAGGCTCTTTTCAGTGGTGCCCAGTGCCAGGGCCAGAGGCAATGGGCACAAACTCAAACACAGGAAAGGTGTTTCCCTGTGAACATCAGGAAACTTCCACCAGTCAGGGTGACTGAACCCTGGCACTGGTTCTCCAGGGAGGTTGTAGAGTGCCCATTACAGGAAACATTCGAAAGCCTGGACAAGTTCCTGGGCAACTGCCTCCAGGTGGCCCTAAAAAGTAGAGAGTTTGGACCAGAGAACTTCAGGAGGTCCCATCCAAATTGAACCATTGTGTGATTTTAACACACTCTGATTGTGTCTCACCTGAGCTGCACTATTAAAACTAAAGAATAAATCAGGCTATGGTTGATAAATTAGTGTCTCTGTGATGAGAAGGGTTTCCTTTTCTGCTTAGCTCTATACAGTCCATAGGGGGAGCAGAGCTAACAGGGACAATTCCTTTCTGTGTACTCCGGGGAAGAGACAGTATAGCCTATGCACCGCTATCTGCACTGCAGGGTTTGCATTTCTGTGGCACATTATGTTATTAAAAACCATTTTATTGCTAGCAAGAGGGAGATGAACATTAGAACAAACTGGCAGCGGTGCTGGTTACCTGTATCTGCCAGGCTCCGTGCTGAATCCGTTCATGGTGTGGCGGAAGCTGCGGATGATGTCGTGCAAACCAACCTGCGTGGTGGTGTAGTCGTGGTAGAGCTGGGAGTAGGCTGTGATGCTCGCCTTAAAGCAGGGTACAGTACCTCACATTAGTTCACCAATGCTTTAGGTTTCAGAATTCTCCAAATTCTTCTCATTCTCTCCTGAGACAATGCACCAGTTCATGAAATTTACTGAAATGAATCCAGCATAAGAACAGTAACAGCACAGAGCTGAACTGCACTTAAGGAACTCTGGAGTAGCACAGGACTGATAATTTGATAGTTTTGGTTCTCATCCTTCAGCCAGGAAAGCTCCCCCCACAGCACCAACCAACAGAGCCCATCTGGAGCAGCGAGCACAGCAGGTGCTGTGGCCTCAGACCAGGTTGGAAAGATGGGCAGTGCCTTGATACAGTAACACAACACCCCCACCACCTTGGAGCTGGCCAGCTGTCTGGGACCCCCAGCTCCACAGAGAACAGTGTCCTAGTGCTGGCACTACCCGGGAACATCACCAAGTTCACTATCAGAGCAAAAGCAAGTAACACAAACAGCAGTGAATGTGTCTGGTCATCTCTCATTTTGACACATGGCCCATAACAGCGTTTTTTAGTTTTGCTCCAGTTCTTACTGGGGCTTCTTCGTGGTGAGTGCTCTTTGTGCAGCATGCCCAGGACCCACCCGCCTTCCAAGGCTGACCTGATTTTCCTATGGGCACAATTAAGACCCAAAAGAGTCCAACCAGGCATTCTTGTCTGCGTAGGAAATGCAGGAAAGAAAGCAAAGACAGAACATATACATTACTCCATCCTTTTTCACTGGAGGCTCATCTCGGAGATGTGTTGCTTCTAGGAGAAATTTAACAGCGCTGAAACTAAATCCATCAACTCCTTTGCCCAGCCAAAATTTTATAATATCCTAGATAAAAGCAAAAATTGAAAACACTGAGTGAGCCCACCCCGTTTAAAATATTATACTCTTAAAAAGAAAACTAAACTTGTAAGGAGGTGTTAATACATAACAATTCAGTTTTTGACTTGTACTTCATATTTTCTAGAAGCTAAAGTGACTCATGTTGATCTAAGGTCAAATTAATAGCTAAATAAAGTATGTCTTACTGTTTCATTCATACAAAAAAAGAAAAAGACTAATCTCTAACTTCTCCCATAATTCAGGAGACCAAAGCCAAGGCATGACTCGCTAAAAGCAATTTCTAATCCATCCATCAACACAATTGGGCTCATGCTAAGTGATGTTGTTGACGAACGCTCCTCATGGCTGCACACAATTAGAACACACTGATTCAAATATGCAAGAATATGTTGTTCTGCACAAACCTTGCCACCAATTTTCTTTTACACAATAGAGCTCTTAAGACATTTGTTCTCTCTTATTTGACTGATGTAATTTTTTTAAATTTTATTTTCAGATTTATTTGTTGATTTGCAGGAACATGAGAAATTATTAGCCAACAATTACAAATGCTATTGACTTGAAATGTCACTATTAAATTCCAATATCAGTCACTATTAGTAAAATTGTATCCCACTTTACTAACTATATTACCACAGTTTTAATTGCCCTAGTTTTAACAAAAACTCCAAAGTTCAGTCACTCTTGAGCGGTTTCTGCAAGTGTCCTTTTAGTTGTGATACTTGTCTTCGTCTGAGGAAAAAAATCTTTTTTTATATATTTTTAGAAGATGTCTATTGACTTGCCTTTTAAAAACATATAAGTACACTTGTCTAAACAGGCTGCAGTAGAATTAGTCCATACTCAAACTGTACAGATTTTTGTTTGGCAAATAAAGACTGCCTCACTGGGTTACTTTGTAGTAGCACCATTCTGAAAGCAGCAGCTCCCACACTGAATCTCCCCAAAAAAGTTCATGCTTATACCTGTGCTCAGCACTGCAAACATCGAGCACTGAGTGGTTCTCCCTGGCACCAATTGACATTTATTTACACATGAGAGCCTTAACATGAGTGTGGCTGTTCTTGGGTGCCCTTGTGCTGCTGAACCAAAGACTTGAGCTTCTCTGCAAAAGTCCATTTGCTTCCTGCTCAGCCCTCCTATCCTTCTGGAACAGGATTTTGAATTAAAATACTAGACAAAAATTATTCTTTAACATGATGTTCATATACATTTACCAAAGGTTGGTGTTACCAGGACAAACTTCCCAGCTTTCATGTATTCTTTGGTTTTTGCATAGCAAATGCAGCATCTCTTTGCTACTGGAGTTTCAATAATCCAGGTAGCATTTTAAAAAAGGAATTAGCCAGGACCATTAAAAAGCATGTCAGTGCTATAGGGGAAAAAAAGGCAAGATGTGGTATTAAGGGAAGTATCAAGACACAGAGAGGTTCCTGGCAGAGTTCTTCAAGGACTCAAAAGCAATCTCATGGCGTGCTTGAGTTAAAAGATATGACCAGAAATGTTTTGCTTCTTCAAGCTCATGCAGTGCCCACGTGGTGAGGGGAGAGGCCCCACAGAGCCCATCCCAGGAGGGCTGGGCAGCTGTGAGGACCAGCAACAAAGAAATGCAGCACAACTCAGCAGAACAAAGTAGCAAACACTTAATGATTCAATTAAACACGTGAAGCAGCTGTACTACCTCCTGAGAGATAACTTACAGAAAGGGGGAAAAAGAAGCAGCAGTTGTCAGGCTCCCCATATTCAGGCCTACATCCCCGTATTTTAATGAATTCCACCCTGTCTGCTAGGAAGCAGTGCAGAGAGGAATGAGATTCCATCTGAGCAGCACCATCACCCCACTCTCTCTGTGAAAACACTCATTCTCCCCCTGGAAAGTCATGCAGACCGATCGAAACTCACTATCTCCCCCTTATCCGAATTACAGGCATTCCTTGTAATTCAAATCAGCATTGCCTCTGCTTTCCTGGAAACTCAGACATCTCTCTGCTAAACAAGGGGCCACCTCTCCATTTTACTGGCCAATTAACAACTCTTTGTATCAGCAGAGATAAAAACTCCTCTGCACTTGAGTCCGCTCTGCAGGGGGCTTCAGTGCAGAGCTGCTTTGCTGCTGGCTCAGCAGCAGCGGGTTTCATACTCACATGGATTTCTTGCTGGACGGCAGGGTTGCGGAAATTTAAGTCTGGCTGCTCCTTCCCAAACTGATGGAAATAACATTGCTTTCTCACGTCGTCAAACTGCCAGCTGGAGCCCCCAAAGACACTCACCTGCTCAGCCAAGGGAGAGACACAATCAGAACCACTAACTTAACACACCTTTCCTCCTCTGCTACATTAAACTGTGGAGCATAAAATAAAGCACAAAATGACTAATCAGTGGGCTACATTTTGAACAGATTTTGGTACTCAGCATTTTCATTTCTTTTTGCCACTAGTTGCTCTCCCTTTAGTTGTGTTTTGCCACATGTATTTAGTGTTTAGTGTTGTGGATTTTGAAGATTCTTTACTAAGTTAACTTTCACTGGGAACTACCTGGAACAGAGAGGAAAATATGGGTGGGAACATTTATTTTGGAATTGCTTATCCTAAAACTTATTAAAAACAGCTTTAGTTAACTTAGAGTTTTCTGCAATTTAGTATTATCCCTTTGAAGGGCCAGCAACAGTCAGCAAGTTAAAAATGTTAAACTTTATCACCATCTCTGTAATAAAAGATTCCAAAAGCTAAGATAGTTCTCAAGACTCTTAAGTTTAAAGAGAAATTATACAAATTGGTACAAAGTATTAATTTCACCTTGAGTTTTTAGCATATAAAAGTTCCTAATCATGCACTCACCAGGTCAAATCTAAAATCTATTTGAAACAGGAAACACACTTTCTGGCCTGATCATTTTCCAGAAAAAAAGGAAAAATGCCAAGATCACCTTGTTTGTTTCCTTCCCCACCAGCTATGATTTCAGAGGACCTGACACGCAGTTTGTAGAGCAGAATACCCAGACATGGAAGGGAGCATCTGTGAACAACTTGTCCACAACCTTTTTTTTTTTCTTTTTTTTCGTGTTTGTTTCATGAAAGAAGATTTACCACTGAGGTGAAGAAATGCAAGTCATTTTTAAAATTCCACCCGAAGCAGGAACTTTTCCAGTGACCCCCACAACCTGGTTTAAATCTTAATCTGCACTGACTCACGCAGTAACATCAGTCTGTACCTCTCAGCAGTCATGTATAACCCCGTGGACACCGGGACAATCACGTTAGAGCTGCCTTTGCCCTGTGGCATCCAGCCTGGGATGTGTGCATGTCCCTTCCGTGTTTACCCAGTTGTTGGGAGGCACGGCGGAGCCACCGGCCGCCGGGCAGTCCTGCCAGATGTAGTAGTCCGCGAACTTCCCCGTCCCATTGCGGCTCAGCTGAAACCACCGGTGTTTGTCGCTCGTGTGGTTCGGGATGAAATCCACTATCACCTTTAGCCCTTAAAAATAAAAACAGAAACATAGAAAAACCCCATCAACGCCCCCCCCAATTTACAACATTACATTTAGCATTTTAAGACAACGTTCATATTTTTTCTAAATGCACTATCAGAGGGATTTGGGCTTCTTCCATGGGTGGAAGAAACCACCATGGTTTCTGTCTGGTAACCCGTCTGGAGGAGGGGCAAAGAAAACCCCACAAAATGTACCAGACAACCAAAACAGTTAGACCTGACTGGTGTTTGCAAGTAGCTGGAACACAGCTCAGGAGGGAAAGAAGGGTGAAGAAAAATATCAGAATAGATTTCTGCTGTTATGAACCACTTTCACTAACTCTGACTTTATCATCTGTCTTGCACCTCCCAGGTGAGAAAGGCACTTCACCAGTCTTGCATCCGTGAACACACATTATTCATCACCCTTCCTAAAGATCAGACATTTGATTGAAACCACAAATATTTTCAGACTGGCAAACCATTTTCTGTTCAGCTCAACAGCTGTAAGAAGAAACACCTGAGCAAACATTTGGTCTGAGGCATAAAGGCACCAAAGCAGGGATGCAAGGGCAGGAAGGAAGTGTGTGTTCCTTCATGTTCAGCCAGACAGAACTGTACCTCAGCTTGATCCCAGCCTTCCAGTGCCCATAAGATAGGCCTCAGGGAGCATGGATGGGTGCCAGCCACAAACATCCTCCTTGCAGAGGACATGCAGCCACGCTGTGTTGCTGCTGTAGCTCCCTGTGCCCTCTGTCCTGCTTTCAGCACTGCCCCAGAGCCAAAGGGCAGGAATGGCAATCATGGAGCTCACGTTGCTGTGGAGCTGCTTTGTACCCTTTGCTGACACCTCCATCTGGCTCCTGCTCAATGCCACCACGAGGGGACTGCCAGATGCACAAACTGAAGTCTCTACAAGATCCATCTTTTTAACAGAGGAGGTACAGCTTACCTTTTTCATGTATGGCTGCAATCAGATTCTCAAAATCTTTCATGGATCCAAAAATGGGATCAACGTCATAAAAGTCTTCAGCTCCATATCCAAGGTCTTTTAAAGGGGACTTAAAGAAAGAGGTGATCCAGACAGTTTTGATATTCAAAGATGTAATATGGTCCAGTTTTTCTTGGATACCTATTTAAAAAGAAAAGGACATCATCTGTTCAGAAAAAACATTTTTGTTCATACACAGGTCTCTATCTTCCTGACATGTTACTATGGTATGCACCTACAGAAACAGTTTCTGCCCTTGCCAGTACTGTACAGTGTGGCTATCACTTCTTGTTTAGAAATGCATTGTCCATTTTGGTGTTGAGCCTTCCCTTTCTGCAGGGCAGCCTCAGCTCAGCAACTGATGAGTGGCATTGCTTCCTTGCTACCAGGTGCCCCATCTCCCCTCATTCTTATGAACTGATAACACCTAGACCATGAAGAAAACAAGAAGTAACATATCCTTCTCCCCTCTTTGTCAGTTCTAGTTTTCCTCAGGAAGAGCAGCCACCAAACTTGATGAGGTGCCCACTGGCCTCAGTTTTGTGGAGGTATCTGACTCTGGTAGCAACTGTGCTGCTGCTTGCTCTCAGCACCATCTCTCAACCTCCTTTCTAATTCCCCACTCAGACATAACTTGAGCAAGCAGCTCCTGGATTTTATTCACATCAATGAGAGTTGCTATAAAGTTTGCCTGAGAACTTTTCTTCCTTGTCTCCATTAAGGCGGCTTTGTCTGTTGGACTCATACACACACAGCTGTTACACAGCAAGAACGAAAACTGACCCACCTTTCAGATCCCCATTGCCATCCATGTTGCTGTCCTTGAAGGAACGAGGATAGATCTGATAAATAGGACTAGCCTGCCACCAGTAAAGGCACTTTGGAGAGAGAGCGATGATGGCAATCGTAGCGCACACAAGCACAACGGAACCAGCGATTATGAGCCAGAAGAGGATCTCCCTGGTGACTCTGTAGCGGGCTTGGCTGGAGAACTGCAGCAAGACTTCCTTTGGCATCCCAGCATAAGGCTTCAGCACTGGCTCCTCCACAGCCATGGGGTCCACATCAACAGTGCACTTCTCTGGCATTTCTTCTTGGCTACCGGTGTCCGTGTCCTCAAACGCCTCATTCTGAACAAATCCATTGTTCTCCACACCTCCCTTCTCACTCAGCTCCATAGGTAAGTGCCCAGCTCCCACCTCAGCTGGTTTACTTGACAGGTAGCCACTTGACAGTCCTGGAGACTCTGGCCACAGCACCTTTGTTCCGTGAAATAAGAAGCAATGCAATTAGCTATTCTGGGTTGATAATCAATCCTGACCAACCAGTCAAAGTTCAAAAAGGGACAAAAAGGGCAAAGTGCTCGGGATTTTCTGCATATTCTGCATCTTCAGCAAGATAACAAAATACTACAAGAAAGGGCAGTCCTCCTGGAAAGTAAAGCCTATTGTTGGTACCAGCTGAGCACAGTTATGTTTGCTCTTGCTCTCTCCAGTACACCACATTTCTCTTTCCTTTGACAGCAGGGAGAAATTCAGGTTTTACCACTATCAGATCTAGTATATATGCAGCTTTCCAGAGTGGTCGTAGTCTCCCCTGCCTGAAGCAGTCTGAATATGGGTAATTTAAACATGAACAGCGAGGGAAGGAAGTGTTGCAACCACTGGCCCAAACACAACAACACAAACTAAGAAGAAAATATTCAAAGGGTGGTTGTGCTGTCTTTTTCAGAGTTTAACTAACCCACCCCAGCCCACCCCCAACTCCTAAGCACTACCAACCGCTGTGGTACATACCGATCCAGCGACTCACAGCAGGGTACATGGGCTGCATTACTATGCCCAGAGCCAGCCCCGGGGCAGGACAGGATAGCTCTGCACAGGCACAAGCAAAACTCAAGAGAAAACCCCACTGTCCACTATTAAAATCCATCCCCTCGTTAAAAATAAAATAAAAAAACAAAAGAAAAAAAAAAGAGAGAAACGTTTAAAAGAACCTTTCCCTTCTCCCTCTTTCCCACCTTTTCTACTTCTCTAGGCAGGAGAAAGCACTGCCCAAAGTCTGCACAAACATGCACATCTGTACACATCTGTGCGCCCTAAGCTCCAAATGCCTGAAGTCAGCATCAAGACATCCCTTCCCACCAGTGCCTCCTGCCCAGCACACCAAAGGACACAAAGCATCACAGATTTGCCAAGGACCTGCCCTATCACCTGTAAAAGTTAACTCCTACCTCTGACCATACGGTCAGGGTCCTAAGGAAACTCAAGGACAGCTGCAGTCAAGACAAGGCTGGGCTGTGACTCAAAACAAGTGTTTATTATGTTTGCTGCAAGCCATGAAAGAAGGTTATAAACTATGGATTGTAAGAAGTCCAGCATGCAATATTCAAATGACTCAAAAATGTGTTATTTCTTTGGTAGCTGAGCTAAGAAGAGGTATTTGATGCTGACAGATTTAATCCTTCCACAGCAGTGCCTGGCAGCAACCTCAGCCTGTGCAGCATCAGGCAGCTGTGGGAGCATCCCAGATAACAGCTGTGATGTCAGTGCCTGCAATTCAGTATTGCCAGGAAATCCAGAAGTGGGAAATTATTTGACACAGTTTCACTCTCATTTAATGACTTTACAGTCTTAACATCATCATACCAGTAAGCTGTAAAAATTTCCAGACAGGCAAGGAGCACTCAGGGCATACACTTGTATTCAGCACAATGCTAGTGACTCCTCACTCCATTTCAACTGTTTCATTTCAATGACTTAACTTGCAATTAAAGAATGTGTAAATACAGAAATTTTTTTAGACTACATCAAATGCACAAGACCTGGTACTCTCCTGCTTGCTTTTACCCCCCTGCCAAACTCAGAGGGTTAAAAGTGCAGATATCTTCCTGCATACACAAAAGCTCCCTCAGTCACCCAAGCACTGCAAAGCAAGTCAGAGGCAACAGCAAATGATGGCCAAAACGTTGCCATCTGCCACAGATGCACGGGTCACATAAGCCAAGGAGACTCAGGACAGTCAGGTGCAGAGTGTTACACCACCAATACTGCTGGAATCAGAGGGGAAACCAGTTCCAAGTGAGTACTTCAGCTCCCTCCCATCTCTTTTCTTTAGGCCAGTTAATTTTCTGATGTTACTGCCTACATGGACAGGTTCACTTGATCTAAGGACACAGGCAGCTTACCCTTGGCACACATACTTTTACAGCTGATAAAGGCCAATGTAGCACCTCACTAGTCAGAGGCTGCCACTGCTCTCTGTACGCCTGGTTGGGAAACCATTCCTTTCCCCTTATTTGAGCATCTTGCGGGAGCAGGCTGCTCTGTGAATCCCGCTGTGCGAAAGCCATGCCTTCAAAGGAGCCCCTCGTGTCCTAATGTAATCCCCAAGTAACATTAAAGGCTTATTTATACCTTAAGTAGGGCAGATCGTGTCTTAATTGCCAAGCAGCGTCTGGCTGAAAAGAGGAGGATTAGAGTGCTCTGGCAGATAAATGCAGCACGCAGGAGGCGGAGGCCATGGATAGAGGAACCCAGATGGATCCATGTGTGCGCCATCCCTGCTGGCTGCAAGGGCACGCAAGGATCCGGCGTCACTGTGAGGTTGAAACAGAACATAAGCCATGCTGGAAACTACTGAGTGGCAGTGCTGGTGAACACAGAGTCTGTGGAGTTGGACTGAGCGGGCTGACAGCCGCACCGCAGTCGCGTCTCACACCAACCCCGCACTGCTCCGTGGCAAGAGCTGAAGCACAAGCAGGTACCAGCGGAACACAGGTACACTTAGGGTAGACACCCGCGCCTTAAATCATTAAAATGCCTCTAGGAAGCTTGGAGAAAATATACAGCCAAGGAGCTTAAAATAGCTCTGGTTGATCAACTACCACAGGCCCAGGAGAACAAACCCACAAAATGATCAATTACCACAGGCCCAGGAGAACAAACCCAAGAATCTGGTATCGTCTCCTGTATGATTTTCCTCACAGACTAAAAATAAAACCACACAGGTATTTTGTTGTTATTACGGACCTATTTTTTTCCTCTTCTCATCCTGCGAAGTTGCTTGCCTTAAAATTATTTGATAAAGGAATAACGTAAACTTCATCTTAGAAAGGCAGATCACCAACAATTCCCACTGAGCTTTAACTTTTTCCTTTTAAAATATATTTTATGCATGCAGGCATTATGCATCTGGCTTGCTCTCAAGCAATTCTGAAATGGTTCCCTCCTGAGCTATTTCACAGTTTAGCAGGAGTAACTAGCCAGTGCAACTGTGTTAGCAGAATCCACTGAAAGGCATTAAGTAGTAAAGAAAACACTTCATATTCTGTGCCAGTTACTCTGTTTACCTCAGGGTTAGGTAGGGAAACAAAACCAATCTGTATGTGGGCAGTAATAGCTGCTATCTCCACACAGATTGCCATGGTTATTTCTATAAGATGGAGGGGTTAATTTTCACAAGCATTTCTTATATATAATTATTTAGATGCACTGACTGACTTAGTCATCTACTGTTTGATGCTCTACAAATGCCAAGTAGCTTGCCAGTTCCTCAATACCACACATATTATGCTGAAAACCATGCAGAGGGGTGATTATGCACCCCAATGTGCTAAGTGTAGGAAGACATTTATTGTTAAGAAGTTCTCTTGCTTTATGCTTTTTCATTAAAAGGTTTGTTGCCACTGGAATTGGTCTGACATAATGCACTTTAAATATAACCTCATTATTTACAGAATCAGGGCCAGATTTACAGGTATGTTTAAAAGGCAGACACCTCAGCAGCAGCTTTACCTCAGCAGCTCCCACAAGACTGATGGATAATCTGACCTTTAAAGTTACCTTTCACTCAGCACTAAGAAAATACTCCCTTGACCTGGAGGGCAGCTGTCAAGAGAGAGAATGTCTAAGGGAACAAGTTTCTGACACAATATCTTTTACTGTGAGTATGTCTGAAGTTTCTGCCATCAGCCTAAAGTCCTGGTGGTGGCAAAATGTAATTGCAGAGGACACAGTGACAGGGTTTGGTGGGGGTTTTGTTACTTTTTTAATGCTCTTAGTCCACTAATGGACTATGTGATTAAAGGTTAATGTCATTATAAACGCTGTAATTAGCTACTGCTTGGCTCACGTGACATTTCAGGGGTAGGTTTCAGGGGAAGGAGGCACCCGGGCCCTGCCCCCCACAGCTGATCAGCAAAGCTGGTTTCTCCCACTATTTTTAATGACAACAATTATCCACTAATTCCTGCTGCTGTCATAGCTGCAAGAACAAGAGCACGCAGCTTCCCCCAGAGAGTTAAACGCTACATACAATCCACAGAAAAACAAACTCCAGGTTTGTTGTCTCTCCAGAAGCTCACTCACACTAACTGCTCCTTTCAATCTGCATTCTTCCCTTTATGTCATTCATCTGCCCCATTTCTGTCCTAGAGAATGACAACTTCCAAAGGATTTTCTTTTCCAGCCTACTCCTCAAAACCTTTCCCAGCAAGAGACCCAGACCTTGCTCTTCCCCTTGTATGCGCTGGAGAGGTTCAGCATGGTATTAAATCATGGCAGACTGCTGAAGTTTGGATGGCTGTAGCTCAAGAGAGACCTTGTGTTACTGAAACATCCCTGAAGTGGGAGATCTGCAATACAGACAGCACAGCCAGGCAGCCCAACAGGAAGCAAAGGAGAAACCCAAAAAAATAAAATGGCATCCCACCACACCACTACCACATCCACCCTTTGGGTTACCAAAAAGACAGCATCCCACCAGCGACATCTGCCTTTGCCAGGGCTTATCTCTGAGAACAATTTACATGCACTGAATTGGAACCTGAGGAGCAGGTTTTGGTCTGCTGAGCACAAAGCACTTCCTCTTGTGGAAGGATGAAGGATTTACTGGAAGGGGCTGTCAGGCAACAGCTGTCACTACATGAGCACACCTACTGCCATACTATACAGGATGTACAGCTTTTCACAGTACCTCAGCCTCCCCATCTGCAGAACTACACACAGTATCACAGACATGTATGATACTCCATATAAATTTACTCCTTTTCCCTGTTTCTGTCAGTGCATCAAGATAGGCCTTCCTGCAAACAATGTGCTTTTTCACAAGTATGAATTTAGTGGCAGGTATTCCATAATGAAACCTACTCAGGTTGTGCTCCTGTGAAATAATTTCCTGCTGGAAGAGCTCAGTTCATATGAAAAACCTCCAGTGTGTACAGAAAGCTTCACTCTGCAGTACTGAAGTGCACCCCACGCCTTTTACAATGGCTGCTTCTGACCAAGAGTTCATGGATTCCACATCAGACCATTAACAGTCCAGCAGCAGTAATGTGTGTAAAAATCCATGTGAGCACTGGAAGTGAAACCAAAGAACCAAAGGCACACGTTCTGTAAAAAAAGCCCCAAACCAACAAAAATCCTTTTCTTCAATTCAGGACCTAGAATGCTATATAGCAACAGCTGCCATGTGCAAGGGTCTACACTCAGGGAAGGGGCTCTCTGACCAGCACAGACTAAACCTCTGTATCAAGAACATGTTCCACAAGTACAAAAAGTATTTCCCAGATATACCATTCAGTATGAACACAGGTAGTAGAACTTCACCTTAATTTCATATTCACCTGAACGTACTACAACTTGAAGACAATCTTCACCCCCTGTAAGTTAGAACTTCTAAAACTCTAAGTTCTACTCTCTTAAACACTGCCTAAAACAAGTTTTGTTTTGGAACTGTCGGGCATTTAAGGACCCAGCCATGTGAGTGAAAGCACTGCTTGGTGCAAGGTGAAGAAAGCAGAAAGCATCACCTGCAGTGAACACCAGCCTTTCCATTTCAAACTTCATGAATCCCCAGAAGTGTGTAGGCTCTTCAGTGCCAGATCTCACGTTGCATACTGGCATAAAATAGTTCTGGCACCTCACTTGTTTATGCTAGTGAACCAGAGAAAAACAATCCAACATCCTACAAGCATTCACATAGTGCACTTAAATGCCGTGCTCCATTCTCTCCACTCGAACGGAGAAGCGATTGAGTATCTCACACACCCATTTCCCCCTCCCAGGATAACTAACACACGTTTTTGCTCTTCATTCCATATATATGTGAGGCAGTCTCTCACAGCTCTCATGCTGCTATGCTATGCTCTGCTATGCTCTCAGGGAGTCTGTTGAGTCAAGTAAAAGGGAGCAGTGCAGACCGGTTCTCTTCTGAGTGGATGCCCTGCTTGCTTCTCCAAGACAGATCTTTCAAATATTTCAGTACTGCAGGCTGAACTGGAAGACAGCTGTACAATGGCTTCAAGTCAGTGAAACCACAATACCCCATTTGGTACATATTTTTCTCCTTCCCCTTCATTTAATATAAATTTTTATATTTAATGCAGTTCAAAGCATAGGAGCTACTAAGATCGTATGTTAAGTCTCATCTTAAAGATGTAACGTAGTTGGTCTTTGTTGGGTTTTGGGGCTTTTTTTCAGTTCACATAAGCAGCACTTGAAATAACAGCATGTAAAGAAGTTGCTGCAATTACTCCCATGCTTGGACCTCTGGGGGTTTTTTTAATAAATAAGAGTGTGAAGTTAAATGCAGTAGCTGTAAATCTCTGAAGCAGCAGCATGGAACTTCCTACATATTTTTAAGGTAAGGACAAATAGGAATGAAGAGATGAATGTAAAATATATTTCACCATTTAAAAATTTCACAGCCAGCATAAAGTAAAAATTACTAAGAGCAGAGACTGAGACATTCTTGTAAAGCACCACACTTTCAAACACCTTGACACTGTGTTAGCAGAGCATTTCCAAAAACTATCTCCTTCCAAAGTAAATGCAGATTGATTGGTGCTGGAAAAAGTATTTTGGTTTCATTTCATACATTTTTTGCTCCCAGAGTTGAAATATTATTTAAAACACATTAGGAAAACATATCTGCTTTACATACCCAGGCCAAAATCCTTGTTGTACCATTAAAAATAGATGCATTTATTAAGATGACCACTGCATAAAGGACTAAAAAAATTTCCTCACATCATTCAGTTTCCCCTACTAACAACAAATTAAATAATGTAAATTATTTGAAGATTAGGCAGGCATCCACTATTTTGCATCTGAGTAACCTGCCAAACAAAATAAAAACAATATTCAAAGAATTTGTTTGATGGGAATGGAGTTACCACAAAAATAATGGGAAATATCTCTTCATTAATGCAATTTAAATATGCATTTTAGTTCAAAGTTAAAATGCATTTACTTCAAAGTTTCCAACTAACTTCTAAATGTAGGCTATTTACTCATCTACATGTTCACCCCCAAACAAGTAGCTAAAATACATCAGTATAGAATGATGCATTTTCACCACAGTTTCTCTTTTTGCACATTTTTAAAAAGACAATTCAGGGAATTTTTGAGAAAACATAAGTCTTGCAAGGAATATAATATACACAAATAACTTTGGATTCTAAGTCCTGGATGGTAACTTCCAAGACTAGAGTTTTATCTCACAAGACAGAATTTTACTTCTACGAATTTCTGTCCAATTTCTTTCACTTCAGTTTTGCAGCTCTTTCAAAATGATAAAGGCAGGACACGATGTCATTTTCTGACAGAACCTTGCACTTAAGTTCTCTGAATAATATTTGTTCAAAAATATCCCTCATCTACCAAACATATTGCAAAAGTCACCTGAAAAAGGCCAGAAAAATCAGTATATCTATATTTAAAGATCAGATGAACTTCCAGCATTGCCATCAGGGGTCTCATGAATTTGATTCCAGCTTTTTAAAGTTCAAGGGCAGGGTCCTTACAACACTACATACTATTGTACCATAGACTCAACTTCCCCATGACTCACCTTAGACTCCAGAAGTCTGAGAAAGCAGAAAACCAGGGTCAAAGTTATTTCTGAAGCAGACTTGACACAACAGGAAAGATTATATCCAACAAGATTGTTTGAATTGGTTGCCACAAGTCTTTAGAATGTGTGTTCATTCTTACTACAGTGTTTTTCATCCTTTACTGGGAAGAATAGCTGCTTTTAGAGAAAGATTACCCAACTGTGGGAAAATGTCCATTTTTTTTCTCCTATCAGCCCATCCCCATGACCTGAACTCTCACCAGTCTTTGTTAGGTTTAAAAGCAGGTGCTGATGCAAGCATTAGTTGATATTAATTCAGGCACTTATCACAGCAATCACTGATCAGCACAGCAAGGACTTTTTCAGTCAAGCTGCACACAAACAAATAAGGAAACTCAAGGAAGAATCAGAAGGAATATCTCAGTAATCCCCAGCAGTCCTTAAATCAAGACATCACAGCAAAGAGAATTTTAAGATTTTTGAAGAAAGAAATGTGAAGTCTTTGGGAGAACTTGACCTTTCAGATGTACGAAGAGCTAAAAGCACGGCAGTACTGGTGAAGTGAGAGAGTGAATGATGGAAATGAGAGATGAGCACCAAGAGTGAACTGAACACAAACAGGAGGCACAGTCATGCTAAAATGCAAAAGTCGCTCGTGTTTTGATCAACAGAGAAGCAGCCAGGTACGAACATGAGACAGCACAAACCAAGAAGAGCTAAGTCAGATCTGTACAGCAACAGCCCAAACAAACACAGGCAGGACAAGTTCAGATAGGCACTCAGGGAAAACGCGTTACAAAGACATGAGAGGTGGAGCCTCAGCTGCATAAATTGCATACTTACTTGGATTAGACTGCATAAATTCAGTGACTTTGGGTGTCCTTTCTTGTGGTTTTGTCAAATTGCCTTCATCTCTGGGAGTAACCCATGGAGTTGCTTACCTGCACCAGTGCAGCTCCCTCCAACTTCATTTTCTGTTTAGAGCTAAAAAAGAACTACACAGAGCTAAAAGCAACAAGCTTTCAGACAATCATCAAGCCAACAAACTGCAAATTAGTTGATAATTAAAAACCGCTTAGCATTGTGGCCTTCTTTTTTTTTTGCCATTGTAGGCCTATACCTAATGATAGGCAGCATTGCTTTTAGCTTCATCTTCCAGAGGTAAAAGTTGCCTACTATAGTCTCGTTCAATGCTGGAACTAATCTCGAGCTCCTATTGCTTTTGGTTTCCACTCAAAGTGCCAAAGAAAAATGACTGGTTTTCTGGGACTAATTTTACTTTTTAAGATTCAAGCCAGTGATTATGGCTGACAGTATACAACAAAAGCTCAGAGATGAAGCGGCTGACTGAACTCCACTTTACACACGACACCAAGAAACTACCTAGCCACTAACAGCCAGCCTCTGATGTGCTAAAAGAATCAATACTTTAACAGTTTGTTTGGTTTTGTGGTTTTGGATTTTTTTGTTGTTGCTTTTGTGTTTTGGTTTGTCTTTTTCTAAACCACCCAAATAGGAGCATCAGTATCAGATTCACATTTAGGGCCACAAAAATGATGGATATTTTGGCCAAGTCTTGCAAAGGTTTGCAGGCAGGCTCAAATAGCCACAAGAAGATCCAGCCTATTAAGAGGAGACTGTCATAGTACTTAACCCCTAATATGAGACTTCTGAGGTCAGAGTGACATCATTTATATTTGCTACTTCATTACCCCCTATTCCATGTAACACATTAATGAGGAGCACTTAAAACAGATCTGTATTTTGCTCAGAGAACAGATTTGAGAACTGACATGGACTACTTTGCCTCTGTTAGAGAAGAAGTCACAAAAATGAAATCAAGCCAAATTTGACACAACAGGAAGATGCCAGGTGGAAGAGGTACTTCCCACTCTGTGTTCTGCATAAGTATCTTTGCATTAGTTACCAGGTGGCAATGAAATCAAGACAATGTAATTTTAAAATGTTGACAAGTTATGTCAAATATATGAACAAATTTCATCATTCATTCAAATTTCTCACACTAAGAATACAAAGTCAACAAGTGAAGTTATTCCCAGGCTGCTGAATTCTACACAGTTATTTCAATTAAACTGAAAACATGACTAGAATTCATAACCAAGTGGATGCATGAATGGCAAGTAGTGATAATTCAGGGAAAAAAAGCTGCCTTGATTTACACTTTGATGTAGCTGTGCAAGTTGTTATCCTTCTCTTTGAAAAACCTCTGTGTGTGCTTCACTTCGATACAAGGAATAAACCCTTGTACTTGAGGGAGATTATCCACTAAACGTAAAAGATCTACACCAAGAAGTGTTCATGGGACTGGAGTCCATGGAGTACCAGAAGTCTCGCCAGTAGAACAGGGAATTAAAATTGCAGCCCATGAAGAAAGCATGAAGAGGTTATGCAGTACAAACAAATCCTACAAGAAAGTTCAAAGGAGTTACAGATTTGTAGACTCAAAAATCTTCAGGTTGTTAGTAAAGATGCCCATTCTACAGTAACACTGACTATTCAGGCAGGTTATTACCCTGAAGTATTAATATCATGGAGGATTCCATTCTCCTTTTCCACTTAGCTAAAAAACTATATTAGTAAGTGGGAAAAAAAGATCTGTAAAAGTTAAAAAAAAAAAAATCTGTAGAAGTTCTAACATGAAAGCATTAACATCAGAGAAATTTCTATTCAAAACTGTGCAACAGTGAAACGTAGTATGTTTAAGCTCAGATCTCTAAGAAATTTCAAGAAATGAGTTGACCAAAAAGTTGAATCTGAATTTTTAGTCTTTAAAGGAATGCTCTCCCATAGCAGTCTAAGACTCCAACTGAACTTGGGATGGATTTGTCCTAGGAACACTAAATGTTATTTGCCTTTTCTTACTCCCACAGAGAAGCCCAATTTGAGACTTGTCATCTTCTGAGACAAAGGGGCACATCTGCTACTGAGCAAACAGAAATCCATCAACTAAGAGACCTCATATATCTTACTGAGTTATCTTTTTATATGGAACATTTTCATCCTCTCAGTAAAGTCCTTCCCAAGAAAATAGAAAGCATGTCACACTGTTTTAGCAATCCTTTATTGAAGATAACAAGTTGGTTATGTTCACTGTATTGTATGAAACATCACAATATCATACTGGGAAGGTACTATCAGTACAGGGTTGGATCAGAGCGGACAGTCTGAACAATAAACCATTTTGCATTCTTCATTCCCTATCTTTTAACAACCCCAAAAAAACCAGTAAAGGGACAAATACCTGTTAACATCATCATTTAAAACACTTTAACTTACAAGGCTAAAATCTAATGAATAAATAAAATATACTGTGGCAATAATCCTCTCTAGACCAAAAAAAAAAAAAAAAAATTAAAAAAAAAAAAAAAATCAGATACACAGTGAATCAAAATGACTGGAATAGCTGGCCTTCGGCATCAGTATGAAAGAGCGTGTGGTTTGTACAGACTCACCATGGGGATAAAGTTACAGAAAAATACCATGAATTTAATTTCACACAAAACCAGTTGATGACTGTCATTAGCTTAAAACTACACACAAGGGCAATTACATCCTCGCTGAAACACAGTTTAAACAAATAGGAAAATGTTTACAAGGCATCCACAGCATGTAAATCATGTACAGATGGATACATTCACTGTTTCCCCTCCCCAATAGCTTTTATTTTAGATAAATACTTTACTCTTCCCTATTTTCAGCATTTACTGGACTCATTACATGCACAACTCAAAGAAGTCAGAAAAAAAGTCAAGGTTATTGCAAAAATAGAATTAAACTAAGAATCTTCAAGTACCTTACATGACAGCCACTCTGTACCATGCCCATTGCTTATAAAATGAAAGGTCATTGAACCCATGAAAATATCTCTAATATTTTCTTAATTTAAAATAGATAATTTTAAGTGTATTTATAGTAATCTCAAAGTGATAATTTGAACTTTGAAAATAATGCAAACAATTAAAAATTATACCCATATTACACAAGACTTCTGTCTGTATCTTAAGCTGAAAAAAATCAAAAAACTATAGAAAACCACATATAGAACAAAAAAATAATCACAATTTACATTATAATAAAGGCAAATTTTCAGCATTTTTAAAAAAAAACCTGCAGCTGTGAGAGATGTCAAAGCAAGTCACTACTAACTATAAATTCACCAGTTCGGTTTTTTAAAAAAGACTTTCTCTAGCAAGAGTTGAAGGGTGTGTTGTACACATGCGTAAAATTCTTACTGCTTTTAGATGCCTAGAATCTTCATATATTATTGCCAAATACACTTATCTTCAAGCAAGCAGTAAGCAACGTATCACAATTTGGACACCGCAGGGAAACCTAACGGTCTGGTAATACAGGTAAAACTGGAAAATTAAAAAAAAAAACCAAAACACATCTGATAGCGTATTGCCCAATTGAAATTACTTCCAAGCCACAGAGCTGCAAAGCCTTCCAACTCGGTCAAGTGAAATAAGAAACATCTCAAATAATTACTTGTACTCTCTCTCATGCTTGTGTGTTGCATGTTTCATTTAGCCACAGTATCTTCAGAGTACACCTACAATCCCGTGCACCTCGGGTACATACACCGATCTGCTGAGAGAATATTCCTTCCTTCCTTCTTTTTTAGGGCCAAAGTTCATTACAGATGTAATCAGTATGCCTGAGGCTGGTAAAAATACTGTAGTACAGGCAATGCTAAGAGTGGCAAGATCAGAAAACACAAAAATGAACAAATGATGGAAAATTCTAATATCTTTCTGCCCATTTCACAAAATGTTGGAAATCCACCAGAAATTTTCCCTTGTATTGAAGAAATCAGATTTAAAAGTTTTTTTCCCCCTTTCAGAATCAAAACCATTTTAGCAGATTTGTAAGGCTACCACGGATCTTCTAGATCTCCAGAACCCTACAGGAAAAGAAGAGGAGAAATATTACTACTCACCAATACAAATGAAAACATTTTGTTGCACTTTGGATTTCAGTGGCATAATAAAGAAGAACACTAGTGTAATACAGAAAACATTTTCCTTGTTTTCCATACCTGTCCACTTCCACACACACATATTTCCTGTTTGTCAACATCATGATGGAATTTCCTTTTATAAAACAGGAATCCAGTAAAGGTCTTATAGCAGAATGATTTTAAATCAAGATTTACCTAAAATTATACTAAATCACAACCATCAATACATGCTACATCTGCGGACTACAAAACAAAACAAAAAAAAGCTGTACAAAGTACTGCGGAATTCAGGTTCTCAGGTATTCCTGGTCCGAAAGAAATTCTCACAGGGTCATTTTCATGAAGGCGGTAGAATTTGTACCTATTTTGAACAATTATATTTTTGTGTAAGTGTTATGTTATAAACTGACAACTGACACAAGACTTCCAGATTTCACTTATTAGCAGAGGAGCTACCACTACTGCCAAGTCCCCATATTATCACCGACCTACCCAAAAGGACGTACGCGTATGTGCTGTACCCCAAGAGACAAGGAAAAGATTTGGCAAGAAGGCAAACTTTAGAAGAATAGTTTATTCATTTATATGGCTGATATTCAGCTTGAACCTGAGACATGTTGCCAAATACAGGACTATGAAGAATGCTCCAAATCCAACATCACTCAAAGCTTTGTAGAAACCAATGAACACCATGAGTTCACAGCAGAAGCTGTGAAAAGTTTCAAGTCATGTCAGAATAACACTTCAAAGAAGGTTTATTACTTGCTTAAAAGAGTCAATATGCATACACATATTATTCCACAGCATATTCTTTATTTTCATTTGATCACAAATTATTGTTGTAACTTGACACTAGGTACTAAATTTAAGTACATTTTAATTTCTGGATATATGCTATGCTACCTGAGAAGTGATAATACCATTGTCTAGAAAAATCAGTATTTATGATGAACACTGGATACAATCTAAACTGAAAAAAATTCAAACATTTCGTAAGTGACAACCTAAAATGTAACAGCTTTTATAATTTAGCTGTAATAGAAACTATACACAAACCAAACACAAACATGCAGTACATTATGCTGCAGAAAAAAAACCCTGAAGAATTTGTATAGTTCAATTAAATTGCACAAAAGATACAACTAAGATGTAAATTACTTTACAATAAGCAAACATATATCATCAAAACTATTATTTAATAATGTTTTCAAAAGAAAAAGTTTAAAAATGCCTTTTTGCGTACTCAGATTGCTGTTGTTGGTGACACAGGATTTGAAAAAGGAAAATCAGCATCTCAAACGGGAAGTTAAATCTTGCTACACAACTTAGGATGCAATTACTGCAGCATCCCACAGTAGCTGAACTACTAAGGAAGGAAGAGCTCCGTGTAAACGATCTGTGCACTCAACTACGGCGAAGCCAGAGACTCTTCAGGCCGGCAGTGCCCAGGTGCGCTGGAGGCAGAGCGCGGCGCGGCGCCAGCCCGCTCGCAGTGTCAGGCGCGCCGCTCGCCGCTCTGGTCGCTGCCCGCGGCCGGGCCCGGGGGCGGAGCGGGGCCGGCGCGGCCCGGGGGCGGCTCGGGGGCCGCGGCGTCCTGGGGCGGCCCCGGGCCCTGCAGCTGCGCCAGGCGGTACCCGGCCAGCATCTCCTCCAGAAGGTGGCGGTAGTTGCCCCTATGATTAATCCGCATCTGCCTCAGCGCCTCCGCCAACCTCCCCTGCGTTCCGCCTTCCTCGGCCGCGCCGGGCTCCTTCGGTTGAGATTCAACACCCCAAAAAGATCAGGAGTTAAACTAAAAGATTCTCTAACCACATAAAAAGAAAAAAAAGAAAAAAAAAAAAAAAAAAAAAGGAAAAAAAAACCCAAACAACGAAAGAAAAAAAAAAAAAAAAAGCAGCAGCAGCAAACCGAAAAACCAATCTTTGTTTCAAACTGAGAAAACATCTCTTATTTGAATGTAAAACACCTTATTAGCAACATACAACTTAGAACAGTGTATTTCATGTTCATCCTTTTCAACAACACAATTTAAGAAATGATAACTATGAAACTAGCACTAATAATTTCAGTTCATTTTGAGCCAGTCAAAGTACCTCTTCCCAATTAACTCCATCTTTATTTCAAATGTCTTTGATAAATACAGATGATACCCGCCACAACTCTGGTCATTTATCAGTGGAAAATTTTGAACATTTAAGCTTCTTTAGCCAGATCAATATATTTAATTGTAAATTTCTGCACAGCTAGAAGCAGCACAGTTCTGTGAAAAACTCAGAGAACAGATAACTCTACCAATAGCTGTTTAGTTGAAGCATCACATCAAAATAAATGCTCAGTGTTTTAGTGAACACTCTGATTTTTGCATGCATGATGCTGCCAGAAAGGAAGCAAGCAGCTACTCATGAGCACAGGAAATGCTGGTATTTGAACAACAAAGACACAGCTTTGGGCAGATTGTGTATAGCCTAGAAAAATTAGCAGGGAGACCAGTTATTTAATGTCAAACCTAAGAACCTACCGCACAAAATCTGAGTATTGAGTGCTGGTTAAGGAATGGAAGTCTCCTCAGCAAATGAGCTGCTTGGTTACAAGGCTTCAGTTGAAAAAAGTGTTGTGTTTTTTGGTGATAGACACGTGCATCTGCTACAGTGCTCTGACACTGATACCAGCTATTTTCACTTTCAAGCGCTAAAGCAGTACTGTTGCTTTAAGGGAACAGTACATTTTAAATTATTAATACATAGAAACTTATCAATCCAGACAAATGAAACTCTCTGGAAGCTGGCAGATTTTGAAAGACATTGGAAGCCAACTCCAGACTGCCTTGTTTTCATGCTGACCTCATTTTATTGTCATGTAGTAACTACAAGTACTGCTATCATTCATTTAAAAGCTTAATTGCAGTATTGAAAAAATACCTTGAGATCAGTGAGATTTTTGCATGCTCTATGTAACGTCGCTGAAATGGAAGCCCCAAGACTGATTAGCACAGTCCAAGTTAAAATGGGGACAATTTTACCACAAAAATGAGTATTACTGCATACAATGGCATCCCTCTAAGTTTAATTTGTTCAGGAAATAAGACATACTTTCACTGTGGTTTGCTGGTCTTAGTTTGAGATGTTTTGACTCCCATGTACTAGCATTTTCATATTCAAATATTCAAGAGAATATTCAAGAACTCGATACTCTCTTCTCTTCAAGAGCACAGTGAGGAGAAGCAAGATAAAGGAGGAAGTTTTAATGTATGAAATGGAACTGCATTAATATCTTATAAGCACAGTGTCAGCAAAAACCCAGGGCACCAAGAAGAGGCTACATATGTATCCTGTTTCTTGGTTTGACAAAGAAAAAACTCTGAGTTATGTATATACTTAGCTAATATTAAACAGGGCAATATAGCTGAAGACTTCCCGTTTTTTAAAATTCAGAGAACATTTAAATTCCATATTTTGTCTACTCCATCAGTTTTGCTCTGAGGTTGACATTAGCACATATACAACCTGAAATTTCCACGTTTCACAATACCAAGATCTTTAAAAATTCCTTTGGCAGACTGAAATGAATAATTTTGCTCCATGCAACACTGAAGAGTAAAAGCAATAAGCAGTATAATAGCAGCCCTGAGGCTCCTAAGCAATTCAAATGCTGGTAGGAGTTGAATTAGCAATGCTGTTAGCGTTTGATATTCAAACTCACATCCTGCATGGTGTTGCACCCTATTTTACAGCAGGCTATTTTGTGCTTCCCTTCCCTTGTCCCTCAGTGCTAACAGACAAGAAACCTCACAGACAGTAGGACAGAAATTGCCTCTTTTATATATTATACACCATAGAGACAGAGATTTCTCTCTAATGATGTGTGGCTAGAAGAGGTCCCTGAAAACTATGGTTATTGTGCAAGGTAGCATTTGTCTTCCTTAACATTTCAATTCAACTGAAGTGCTACTGACCATAAAATCAAGAATAAATTTGTGCTAGCTATATTCAACATGAGCATTCACAATTTTTACGCAAGTTTTGTGCTATTAAATTATGTGTATAAAAAGGGCTGCTATGTGGTAAAGACTGGATTTACGATGTTGTGAGAATGGTGGAAAAGTTGTGTCCATTTACAGTTTTTTATGTGTAGCATATGATTTGATTCAGCCAACTGCCAGAGTGTATTATTAGTAAAAACAAGAGAGAAACATGACTGATATCAAGTAAGATGCTTAAAGGCAGCTTTAAGCAAATGCCACTGGAACTATTAACACAGCCACTGTAATTTTAACATTGTTCTTTGTGTTTAAGGATATATAAATACAGTGAAGTAGTCTAACTGGATAGTAGTCTCCTAGTGTTAGGAACAGATCAAAAATCAAAATGGTCAAAGAAGTAGAGTCACAGAGAAAGGGTAGTAGCTTAATACAGGAAGTGGAACAACCCTTCAGTGGTAGTGTAACATCACAATGCTAACAGTTATTTAGCTATGAATACATTCTTTTAAACTTCCTTTAAAGATCTGAAATCATCAGGCCCCAATACATAACAGATTCCTATGCTTTCACTTATATTTGTAAAGGCACAAGCCATCACATTTACAGCAGAAGTCTCTGCTTAAACAATGGCAAAGTTGTTCACTGTGACTGCAGCACAGGGCTCTCCAGCCCTGGGTTTATAAAATTCTTGTAATCTGCTGAGATTCCTAGCAGAAAAAACTTAGGACTGCTATAC
Source organism: Prinia subflava (assembly GCF_021018805.1). NCBI lineage: Eukaryota > Metazoa > Chordata > Aves > Passeriformes > Cisticolidae > Prinia > Prinia subflava. The sequence goes on along the minus strand of NC_086248.1, from coordinate 82,351,789 downwards.
CCTCAAGCCAGACTAGTGACCTCTGAATACTGGTGTAGTAAGGATTCTTTTATTTCTAGACTCTTGCTCTGCATGACATCTCCTTACTTAGGCTCTATTAAGGTTGAGTTAAGGTTGCTCAGAAAACGCACATGGGAAGAATAAAAATCCACTATGACTAGTTTGGATAACACCCGCCCCCCCCCCCCCAAAAAAAAAAAAAGAAGAAGAAAAATCTAAGTGCAACACTATCTGAAACGTTTACAGTGCTGAGTAAAACCAAGCTAATCTAGAAAGAGATGCAACCAAGGTTTTAATTTATACACTAAGAAATACCTTACAAAGCTATTATGATCCAGTTCACAGAAACTCATGGTAACTATTTTTAAATTGTTCATAAACACTAAAATGTATAGTCTCTAGAAGGAAGCCATATTCTCAATTGCAAATGTTAATCTGATTGTTTGGGTTGCTGTTTGTGGGGTTTGGAGGGGGTTTTTTAGTCATTTGCATTAATATTTTAGCAACTAACTACATTATTATTTTGCTATGATAACAATTGCTCTAGCCTTATACACAGCCATAAGATGGCAAATGACTGCCCCAGGCACAGCTTCCAGTCAGTAACAGAACTATTCTGTGCAACACCACTCTCAGCAGACACAGGTGCACTGTTAACTACACATGGGGAAGGATGCGCAGGTGCAAGTCAGGTGTATCTTTGTGCTCTGCAGACTCAGCATCCATGTCTCTAGCACCTAGTTTTTCATATGAACATCTTCTCTCGCCTCATTCTAACTTAAACAGGAGCATGATTAGCCAGATTTCTAGGCAATGTCATCATGGGGATATACTGTTTGTTTTCTTCCTACCTTTGTGTACTGTTTAAATGTGAGATGTGTAGCAACATTCTCACTGTATGCAGACATTCTGAACAGTCTGACTTGGAGTAACTGGACAGCTTCCTTCCCTCTACATCTCTGGACACTACAGTATCCAGGTCAGAAGGCTACAAGATCACCACACAGACACCTGAAACTGAGTAAGACCAGCAAGCAAGTCGTGTTTTCACTGTCTCAGAGAAGAGGCCCACTAGATTCATCCACTTCAAGGACATTAAGATAACTTGCTGGGAAGATGCAAACAGGAATTGCATCCTTCACCGAAGGGGAGTTCGTTCTCTCAAACTGCTCTGGGCTAATATCACACAGGGTGAAAAGAACACAGGTGCTGACTGGCAAATGACAAGCTATCACAAGATCGAACTAGAATTTAAACCACTCTATTTGCACTTTTATATCAATATAAGAAAAATTTAGGAAGTAGGCTGCAGTCCATTGTTCACATGTCTTTCTAAAATAAACAAATTAAATGCCAAACCAACTACTCAGGGATTTTAGTGGCAAGAAAGGTCAAAGCTGTTAATGGTATCTTTTGTAAGCAAAAAGCATATTCAGGTTAGCTACCTCATTTTATTAAATTAAATGGATGATGCACAAACATTTCCTGAAAGAAGCCAATAGACAAACGGATGCTGTACTGCATATTAGGATTTTCAGCAAACTTGCAGGGCTATTAAGAAGTAAATCTAGACTTAGAACAGGTGCATCATAAATGGAACTATGGCATATAACATTTCCAAAACGTAACCATTAGACAAACTTTCATGTTTTTTTCTTAAAATACAATTTAATTCGTAAAACCTATGCTTTTTAATTTTTATTTAATTTTTAAATAAGCCTCATATACCAGTAACTTTTCCCCAAAAAGCAGGGGAAGTTCTGGCTGAACACAAAAAGTAGTAACAGGCTGACAGAGGTGCAGAGTTTCCTGAAGGACTAAAGAAGCTAAAAAGAGGACAAATTTGTGTATCTTGGTTTGGGGTACTGTTGTACAATTTCTTGAAAGTCAAATGAAAAAAGTATATCCTATCATTTTCAAACTAGGCAAAGGAACAAATCCTAAAAAATTAAGAAGTTAAGAAATTTCTTCTCCATTTGTATGCCAACAGAATAGTGTCCCCTTCCACCCACACAAGCTTTCTAACTGAAGATAATAAATGAAATATAGGCAGTTAAGAGAAGAGGACAATGGTAAAGACACAGTAACAACTGTAGTGAGACTTTACTTACTATCTCATGGTGCACAACTGATCATTTCAAGATATTTCAAGTGCAACACCATTCACTGTAATAACTACCTGACTGAGAGCCTGGTAGCCATCTCAGAAAAAAAAAATCACAAAAGATTTACTAGAATAGGAATGGTACTTCCACAAAATAGTTCACATAAACTGTACAGGAAACGACAACGTGTACAAGCTCTGATGTTCATCATTCTTCAGTTTTCCAGTTTTTAAATAAATTTAGCCACAGTTGACAGAAACACCAGATATTATTTACACTAATATTAAGAGCTACCTAATGATCAGGTTTAGAAGTACAATAAACCATATTTAAGCATACTACTTAAAATTCAATTTTTGTAGGAAACAGGAAGAAGAAAGTAAGCCATTTTAGAAATCATAACTGAAGTCATCCAAAATTACTTTTCCTTAGACCAGTAGAGATGGGACATGAAAAGATAGTGTAAATGCAATGAAAATGGTCAATATTAGCCTTGTAATCTTTTATATTCAGTGTACCAAGGCCTTCTTACAGAAGACAACAGGAAGTGTGTTTGCCCCCTCTTGTACTACGTGTCAGGACAGCAGACATAACAGCTGTTAGTGACAGATTTGCTGACTGCAATTTTTTTACAATTATAAACCGCAGCTTAGAAAAACCCTGCACTATTGCCTCATAGGTTTGACTGAGAAAGTGGTAGTCATTTAGATGTTGAAAAAGTCTTTCAGAACTGGGTGTCAGTTTTCTGTCTTTTCGAGGAAGAACTTCTATATCAAATCCATCCAAAGCAAGATAAAACTTAGCAGTATGCTACAAAATATGTACCTTGTATTTCTAATACTTTATTCCTAGTGATAAACACTTTTGCTTAAAGTATGACAACTTTGATGTTTGCATTAACAAAGAGGTTTAGCAATCAAAATGGGAACTTACCCCCTCACTGTCTCTGTGTGGATTCAGCCTAGTATACACATTTTCAATAATATTACGCCTAAAAAGAGAAGTTTTAAAAAAAATTAAGCAAAACAAATTTCAAGACATTGAGAAAAGTTTGATCAGAGTAGGCATTCTCAAGTATTTAAGGCATTATTCTTTTAATCTGCCTTTTAGAAAGATGAAACCCACACTCTGTCTTTACTCACTTTCAGTAAGAATTTGGGGAGCTAGCAACTGGTCAAGATTTGTAAAGCCTGAGCAAAGTAAAACCATTTTCTTACCTTACCCTCCCCATGGTCCACCTCTTCTTAGAACTGCATATTCAGATTTTGTCAAGAGTAACATTTAAATCTATATTTTGGTTGTTATAAAAAGTTCTTCAAGTTTGAACAATTGATGATTTTCTTGCCTTATTTCTGGATGTGGTACTTGAAGACAGTTTACCTTTTCCCTGTCTTTATTACACATACAGAGGTTACAACTTGCCTACAAAATTCTGAAGTGTGGTATGCAGAGTATACAACCCCTGAGATGTGTTTTCTATTGTCTATTCACACTGTAAAAATTAAAATACAAAAGCCACTAGATTTTAAATTAGATTTTTTTTAGGGTTTTTTTTTTTGCAGCAGTGCCATTTAAGGCCACACTTTCACAGGCAGTCAAAATACACACAAAGAACTTGACAAAAAATAAAACCCATGATATAAACAGATTTCTGATGGAAAAAAAGGTCATGTACTCACATTTTCAAATCAAAGTTAAAACTGGGAAACATTCAGACAGCTATAATAAATATGATCAAAGTTACTGACAGCTTCAACAAAAAAGAACTGCTATGTGGACTAAGTCTGGAAATGACCAAGATCTCTAAAAATTGTGTTTTACAGAATGAGGGGCACCAACTGTTGACTCTTCTAAAGAGCACAAAGGCATCAAATGTCAAATCAGCAGCAAATGTCTTGAATATACATGGCTCTTGATGCAACAGAACTTTCTGCCCCAGAATACTGAAGATGCTACAAGTTTGATGAGGCTCCTTCTGAACATATTTGAGAAATCTGGAAAGGATGAATATCTGAGGCAGTACGGGACCCCTTGGAATTGGTGGAAGATCTTCCTAGAGAAAAGGAACTGAATCTTTTAGCCAATGACAGAGGAAAGGGGTCTCTCCATTTAGTTCCACATTTGGTGACAGAGGAATGGCACAATTCTGACTACATGTCTGTACTACATAAAGCAAAAGCACCTCCAATGTAACAGAAAACGTCTGGACAGTCCAAGCAAGACTACCACAGAAGCAGCAGGTAGCCACTGCAGTGGGTTTAAACAGCCATTAAAGTGAGCTTCTTGGAAATTATCCCATCTTTTAAATTCACTTTTCTCTCTTTCACCAGTCTATTTCTCTGTGCTTTTCTTTCATGGGAAAACTCAGGAGCAAGATGTTGAGTGGAGCTACAAAAGCACAGAGGGCAGAATAGCTCAGGACTTTTGTTTACTTCAGCAACAAACCTCCATTCTTGAGGTAGGATTTGAAATCACAAGGGGATTAGAGTCAAGCCAGAAAACAGACTTTCGAGAGTATGATTTTATAGGATAAAACAGCATCCTCAGCTGACCACAGCAGAGTTGACACCTGTAAATCTCCCATCTCAAAGGGTGGGCCAGCAGGGGCTTCTACATAAGTGAGAAGCTTTATAGAAGGAATTATACAGTGCCAATGTAAATGGAGCTATTTAAAGGGTTCCTAAGGTTTGCAAACTTCTAGTCACAGTAACACTGTATTGCATTTCTCCAGCTCAGACATACTAAACGTTGGGAACAACTTTAACTGGTGCTACAACCGTGGATGACAGCCACAGGTAAGTTCTTTTTGCAACCTGTTTGAGCCAGGTCTTGATGTTCAAACACAAGGACAAAGCGTAACTTCTTCATGACCTGGCAACATCCCAGGACAATTACCTCAGGAAAAAGAATATTCTCTTATTAGGACAAAAGTTTTAAGTTACACAGTAGGTGGATTGGGTTGTGCAGTAGTATTTTTTCCGAGACTTCCATTAATTTCCTGCAAGTAAAATCAACTTACATATGTCACTGCCTGTCTTTGTCCCAAGTTTGGAGGCCAAGAACAAGTTACTTAAGACTGTATAATATTCTCCTGAAAGAAACTGCAGGTACACCCCTGAAGTCAGGGGACTTGAAAAGTCAAGATGAAGAGAAAGGCACCAAAATGTAAATTCTGAACCAAGTCCATGAAAAATGTAACCTGGATCACAACAAATTAAAACAGAATTTATATGTCAAGGGTCCAGAACAGTGCAGCAGTACATGATGTAGTTATTAATGAGCAAAATAACAAAACACAGCAACTAGGAGGCAGCAAGAAGAACAGGCACAATAAAACTTCTCTGAATGCCTGGAATGCACACAAGTGGAGAAAAAGGTCCAGAATGTACAGATACTTCCAAGGCTAGAAAGATATAATCAAGGCAAACAGTGCTCATTAACAAGTACACACACTGAAGATAGATGTACACACACACACACACAAATGCTCAGAGAACAGGACTTGATATCTTGTAAAATACGAATATTCCAGAAACAACATGCTCTGTGCCAGGGAACAATAACCAGTCCTACTGTCTGGGGAATTCCAGATTAACAATTGTTTATGCAAACCTAAATTATTTTCATTAAAATCCTTAAGTTAGGGACTGCTAGAACATCACCACTGGGTTCCCCAGAAAATCAATGTACTTTCTGAAGGTTTATTCCTGTTAAGTTTTATGATGCATATTTTAGTTCAGTGTTCTTGGTTATCATTCAATTTCAGACTAAACAAATAGAAACAATTTTCTTATAAGAATGTTTGCTGAGCAAATAAGTACTGTTCCAAACTTATAATTAAGTGCTTGGGAAAACATGACATGAGGAATGATCTCCTGGCATTTTGATATTCACGTTGTTTGATAGGTCTTAACAAATGTAATGCAGTAAAAAGCCAAGAACACATATATTTTTACTTTTTGAAATGGCCAATGGACATAATAAATTAATGTTATGTACCAGAATATGATTATGTGTCTCCTCTTTACCATTCTGGACTAGGAACAGTGACACAAATGTTTATATGGTGCAAAAGCTAAACTACCTTCAATTATAAAAATTTGTTTTGAGTATAGCTATTACAATAAGAAAACTTTAAAACATTTAAATGAAAGACTGTCAGTGAATTTAACAGTTCAAGAAATTCCAGTACTGTACTCACTTGCCAGCTAAACCACCTCCTGGTGGTAAATTAGGGATATTCTCTGCAGTTAAAATACGAATAACATGAGCAAGATCAGGCATTCCTTCTTCACCCGATTTTTCCATAATTTCTAGTTTAAAAACAGAAGAAATCCTGAATTAATATCACCCATTAGCTAAGACAGTGAAATATAAGATATTATCATTTTTTTAACAGAGGCATTATGAAAAAGTTACTTGTAAACAGGAAAACACTCTTTATATTTTAGGTTGTCCTTGCATGGTAGAACAGTGCTTAAATTGAGTCTGTCTTTCCAGTATGCATCAAGCCTTACTCTGTAAGAGCATGTCAGAAGCAGACTGTGAATGAAATACCCTGGAGATAGCAGGCTGCTCTCTCTGAAAAAGACAGCGCTGGGAGTCTGTTCCAGTCAGCTCCCCCTTGCAGTGCAGCACGTTACATGCCATAAAGCCAATGCTTCCCCAGGACTCTGTCACACTTCCCTGGGAGTAACACCTTGTGTCCTCAAAGGCCCCAATCTCCAGGGCATAAACACTCTGACCACCATGCAGTCAAGAGATAGATAATGGAGAGATAATATTAGTACTCCAGTGGTCAAAACAGAATATGGAACAGTTGAGAAATGATTAAAAATACTTACTTTAATAGTAATTAAAAAATATATTCCATTTTCAAAGCTGACATACAACACAAGTCAAGTCCAGTGCTAGTAAGTTCTTCCAGCTTGGAAAAGAACTGCCTAAATTGTAGTAAATCTTCACATACTCTCTTTCATCAGGATTGCTGTTAAGATGAATGTGTAATACCTGTGTATACACACACAGATGTAATGCTACCAGCTTCAGGTCATCAGCCCCTACTCATTTAACCACTACTATGGCATAAAAAGGGCTGGACTTGTATGCACAAGCCTTCTATTTTTAAGAGAGGATATTTTTTCTAGAAATCAACTAAATTAAGGAATGGAGTGCTACTTCTTGTAGACACTGTCCTAGATAAAAAAATATCTTTAAGAAGAATTAAGAATGAGTCCTCCCAAATATCATCCTAAACAAACTTCAGTCATTCTGTATCTTGACTACTATACAAAGATAAAAAACAAATAATTTAATTTTTTTACAATTGATTATATTCTGGATGACTGAGTTGGAGCCTGCAGTTTATGAGTTTCTTAAGTTAGCAGAAAAGCACACCACCTCCCTTCCTCAAACCCTTCATCCTGAGTTCCCTAGTATTTAAACCTCAGTTGATGTCTACCACTTTCCTAGGAAGCAAGCAGTATTCAGGCTTCTCTTAGGACTACCAAGATGAACCAAGTGCTTGGCAAGGTACTCACCCACTTTGCATGAGGCAGATCTGTAGCCCCTCAAAGCAATCACTAGTAGAATAATTAGATTGTAACAAATAAGGCACTATTATGCTTCTAAGCCCCAATTTTAAGCCAGCACCACACAAGCTTTGCAAAGAATAAGATATGTGCACTACTACTAGAAGTGATTAAAATTAAAGATTGCTCCACAAAACTTGATGTGTATTATCATCCATCATCCATTAAGGATGAATTATGGCTAGCAAAGGAAATGATAGCTGAGTAAGTATGCCCGAATCTTAGGATTTTGATCACTTCTTCCACACATACCCACACAAATTAGCCACAACTCCTCTTATAAATTGCATCCTTTTGAACAGTTCTGCTTTGGAGTAATTGTACTGCTATAATATAATTTTGCTGAGATACATTTGACAGGAAACGTTTCTTATGAATATATACTTTTTATACCAAGAGCACACCTGGTTCTGTGTACATAGGAAAAGCAGACAAATAGCAAGCATTAATAAGAAGAAAAACTATGAAAGAAAGCAATTTCTAAATACTTATTGCAAGCATAAGGGGTTTATATCTTCTTAAAAAGGAATGAAAGCAATCACAGCTAAGAATTGCTGTATGATTCTTGGTATTAGAAACATATACATTTATACTGTGTAATAACTTCTCAGGGAGTGCTGAACTGAACCATGAGCATCTTCTCTCCATTTCTAGAAGGTGGCAAAGAAAGAGTTCCAGCTGAACTAAGCATTATCTTTTTCTTCTCCTGGTATCAGAGTGAGTAATTTTATCCAGAACCTGTTCCCTCTCTCAAAAAAGAAAAAAAAAACCAAACAAAACCCCACCTTCCTAACAGAAAATTGAGAATACAGCAAATGACCAAGCATGACCCATTGTCATTACACATCAGTTGGCAGATACACACTGTGGATGTGCTTGATAAAGGCCACCAGAGAAAGAAATGAAACGTTTTCAGAAACAGATTTAGGGGCATTTACAAAGTTTTCAGCTTAATCTCTGTGATGTTAAGAATAACCCTACAGATAGCTTTGCATTGCTAATATAATTCAGACACTTAGAGAACAATTCCTGATATTATTATTCCACATATATATATATATGTATATTCATGAAAATCCACTACAAGTCTACTAATTAACTTCTAAAGCATTTTTCACTGAAAGCTCAAGACTTCACTCACGGATAGGCATTTTGAAAATTCACATAACACTTTTTACTGAATTTTATATAAATTCAGGTCCCCAACCAGACAGCATTACAAGTTCTCCATGTTCCAGCACCTCCTTTCATGCCCAGCTATCAGATGATGACAAATCAGTTTTATATACGGTATATATTCACCATCCACCTCAGGGGATTAACTGAGGATTTACCAGTAAGACTGTTTAAGCCTACACAGATCATGTGCCCCTACTTATGATTTCCAGGGTTAGTTTTTTGGGGTTTTGTGGAGTTCTGTGGTTTGTCTGTTATTAACTGCAATTCACCCTTTCAAATAAACTGAAACATATCAGAGAAGTGAATTGACTTCTGTGCCTGATTTTCTCTTTGTGGGACCAAGCTTTGGATCTCTGAAAAACAGAGAGCAGAAAGTAGTATTTGCAAGGGGCAGTAAGGAAAGGGTGACTTAGCATAACCTCACTACTGCCCAGACCCCTGTGGGAGGTGCCCTGGCCATGGCAGTGGTGTTGGAACTAGGTGATGTTTAAGGTCCCTTCCAACCCAAACCAGTCTGGAACTCTGATTGTGCTTTGGAGATGGACCAATTAAATGACTCAAACCAGAAGCAGGGCTGTGCTCAGAGTCATAAATGACTCAGGCACAAGCTTAACCTCATTAAGTATTTCAGTATACTCTACAAGTGGCAGCTTTGGAATGCAGTTATCCACATTCAGTCAACCTCAAAACCCAAACTAGCAACAGAGTATTGGTATGTATTTCTTCCACTGGAAATCTCTGTCAACAATGACTTGCTGAATTTGCTTTTTAATCAATCTGTTTAAATAAAAAAAAAATCTCTTGGTATTAAGACAATAATTCTCTTTTAAGAACTCTGGAAAGATCTTAGGGAACTACTAACTCAACTCCTTATACAAATATACAAAATCTCAGCATTCCATTTGTGAATGTACAGAGCACAAACATTACATGCTCAAATATTAAACTGCTTTTCTTTTAATTTTTTTTACTTTTTTAAATCTAACAAAAGCATGCCTTAAACATTGCTTTTCTCCCTGAGCCAGAGCTTAAAATGCCGAAGTTTAGTAGTGAAAAAACCCCTGTTGCCCTGTTGTTTGATGGGTTCATACAGTCAGCTTGAAATTTAAGGTCCACAAGAGAACAGAAACAGAACAGTGTGTATCATTATGAATAAACAGCAGTGATCAAACTAAAATTGCTTCAGGAAATCCCAAAGGATTTTATACTAAATGCTAATGTTGCCCTGATTTATATTAGTCACTTAGTGAAAGTGGAGGGTATCCAAGAGAGCTCATAGATTACATTTTTGACAACATCTATCTTTGTAGCTCGGTAGTTCCAAGACAACTTTACTTTTATCAGAATGTTTTTACTACAGGTACAAATCTAATTGTTATTGGCTATCAGCTAACTGCACCTTGTGAGCTGTTAATAACAATTTTTTTATGCTGTTCTTGTTAATTTGTGTTCAAATACCATTATTTGCTTTTTGAAAGGAATAGTCAGCCTCTAGAAAGGTATTTTAAACAAATCCATATTATCAGTGTCACAACATATCTACCAGGCTTTATGTTTTCAGAGTCAAAGACAGTTCAAATTGTCACGCACAACTCTTTCATGCAGAGCTTTCTGCACTAAGTTAAAAGACAAATACAAAACTGATTAAAGCAGTTGTCTTAACCAAAAATAAACTCCGGCTTCCAAAACATTTACCAACTCCAACACTTGAGATACTACTCTTGTCCATATGTGGTTTTCCAAAGGCAAAAGCATTCCTGCTCACTACTTAAACCTTTAAATCAGACTGTTTTAAAAAATTCCAACATATCTCTAAACAATTTTCTTCATGCTGCTTAGTGGTTTGAAGCATTTTGCTAAGGTTTTTATCCTTTCTGAACTAATAATATTCAAGGCACATGTGTAAGGTAAACTGCAGTCCCACAACTTTTTTTTCCCTTTTAGTTACAGAGACTGTCAAAATTACGATTTCATAGAATTTATGAATGCAAAAATCTGTTAAAATTCAGATAGCTATTTCAAGTTCTTATGAAGACTGTTTCATTTACTTTCTCCACTCCTTGTCATAATTTCTCAAATATGCTAACTGTCATTTCTTGCTAAATACTTGCCTTTTAAAGGCCTTGAACTAATTGGTCCAATCAGCAAAACGCAGAACGACACAGGGAACTCAAGCAGGGAAAAAAAATCAAGAGCTGAAGCAACAGAAGTTCAAGCTTTGGAGCAATTAATTTCTCTGAAGCACTGAAGCTAAACAATCATTTTGGGTTATATTTGCAATGATTCCACATCAATCTGGACTACAAATTCTCAACTATTTTTTTTGGTAAATGTATTATGTAGTTAAATGTGGTAACAGAGCTAAAAATAATCAGTTAAGACATTAGTTAATCCAGACACTCTGATCACCATTTATTTGACAGCTTTTCTACTAATCTTAGCATTCACTTACAAAAGCAATAAAATCCACTGCTGTTCCATATATCTTTCACCTATTTACTAACAGAAAGCAGCCACCAAGAAGCTGGGAATACTAACCTGTACCCACTGTGCACACCTGACTGCTGCCAGTGAAGGCAACTGCTCCTGGCTCTCTCCCAGAGCCTATTACCAGTTCATGCACTCCACTCTGACACAGAAGATAACAGGTATTTATCTTAACTAGTGTCATCTAGGAAGCCTGGGATGGAAGCCAAATTCCAAGAAACAGGCCTAGAGCTAGCATTTGAAGTGACCACTAGTGCTCTCTAATCTCAGCAGAAATTAGAAATATACAACCCATTTCAATTTAGTTCCCACTTAAACAAGAGGAAAAGACACCACACACAACAGCTGTGTGCTCAGACATAACTCATACCTGAAGACCTTTAATACACATTAAAATTTAGGGTGGCTACATCAACTATCTAGATTATTGGGACATTGACACAAAAACCCAGTACAGATGTTTCTTTCTGTCAAAAACTTGCACAGAAAAAGGGAAGAAATAGTACAAATATCTCCTTTAACATTTCATAAGCAGGACATGAGCAAGATCACAATTTACTGAGCTGATACAACACTCTGCAAGATCAGCAGTTGCACTTTAAGCCAGCAGTAAAAACTTAAAGCTCATATTAAGAAAATGTTTGTAGAATACCAGAATAAACTAAGCACATGGCCTAAAACATTCTTCCTGACATACAAAAGTTCAGAGTTATAACCAGGCCTGAATTTAACCCGACATGAAGTGGCATAATGTCTTTCATGGCTTTTGTTTTCATGCTCAAGATATTATGATACCATTGTGCTCACTATCACCATCAAACTGTGATTTGTTCACTATCCAGTGAACTAAGTGGATTTCTTACCTTCAACCCGTGATTCCAAGTACTTATCCAACTCAGCATCTTTTTTCACTGCCTCCTCTGAGACCTTAGGAGCATTTGGAAAACAAACTAATACAATACTCATGTTATCACGACTCCCCTATGTGACAAGAAAGAAAGAGCAGTTAGTATCTTTAGTCTTGTTCTTCACCTTTCTACTCTAATTACATTTGTACTTTTGCCAAATACAGTACTACAGATAAACCTGGAAAAAAAAGAAACTTGGAAAAAATCCTGTATTTTCATCAATAGGAACCTCTCAGTGTCCCAACTACATTGCTCACTAGAATTAATTTGGCTGATTTTGACTGTATATTCTTAGTATTGAAGTCTAAATAATTAATGGACTTATCTACATGTCAAATCATTTTAAAATAGCACCAATAAAACAGGTCAGAAATTAGAGAGTTGTGTAATGCTACCTTAAGCCAAGTTGTAAAACAACTCCTGTAGCAAAATTAAATGCAGAATACTCCCCTACAGTATTAGAATAGCTTATCTCAAGCAACTAATTTGTTTCAGTTGCAGGGCATTCATGTAAGCCAATACATGCATTGCAAGTCTGTTTATCAGAACGCACCTGTGTCACACAGCACCTTGAAGCAAGTATAAAATAGAAATGTTTCATAAGGCCAAGCTGACCTTACTGGCTATGGTGTGCTCAAAATACCACCCAAAGGCTTTTTTAGATACTAATTTTAATGCCAGTTCTTTACTGGCATACTCTGATACCATTTTCCTGTTCACAGTTAGTTTTCAAAATTATAATTCACAGCCAAACTTAAAAACACAGTTTTAAGTCTCTTGAAAAGGGATCCAGCAGAATCATAATTTAAACCACTGGTTGGTTTGGAAATAAAATCTTAACTTCACTTTTTTTTGTGTGTAGAATATGAAGTGCCATTAGTCACTGCACACCGTTGTTGTGTAAACCTAAGCTAGTGGATAGTTCTGATCACCTATCACAACAAAGCCTTCTCCTGAGGCAATTAAGAATTTGACATCACAATTAATTCCTTCAGAAATACTGCTTAGGAGTTAGCCCACATTCTCTTTTGTACCAAGCATATGAGGACACCTATGACATAGTATTATGTGCTACAATCCACAGCATGAAGACGTAATACAACATTCTAATATTGTTACAGAGAACCAGGGTCTGACTTTGGAAAATAAACACATGGTCAGCACCCAGTTTTACTGAAGTATCCAGGAGTGACCATCCTTTAACAAGGCTGGTTGAGTTCTTGGTCAGAAAATCAATTTAAACAGTATTTAAACCAATCATACACTGTATGGTATATGCTGGAATACAGCCCTATTTCTGGAAAAAACACACAACTTACCCTTTAGAGTCACAACTGTGAATTTCAGTATTTTTCTCATAATTGCATGTTTAGTCTGTGGCCTAACAAAGGAACTCTCTTTGTACTAGCAGGAGTTGCACGTTCAGGGAATGCTGGAAACGGAATACCTATTTAACATATGTAGACCAACCAGTAGTTGCTCCAAACAAACTAAATGTGAGGAGTGGAAGCAAGCTCAGATGCAAAGGTGGTGTTACTCCATCTAAGCTACAATGAGCTGAGGGCACAGAGGAGAGACAAGCAACACCTTGAGGAGGAGATGGTGCCAACACTGGTTTTATGCACAGAATACAAACACTACACAACTTCAAAGAACCAAATACTCCACAAAGTACCTTGCTCAGAATAGATTAATTTTACAAATTTTGTATTTACAATCAAAACTTAGAGCTGGAACTATATGCAAGCATTACTTGGGGGGGAAAAAATCCTTTATTTTTGCAATTGCTATCACCTTTCCAAGCATATAATAGAGTGAGGCTGTATATTCTTCAGCAAGGATATACAGTCAAATGGGTACAGAACTTTGAGGAAAAGAAGTTGGAGAACAGGAACAGTAGGCCAGAAACATCTGTTCACACTGTACCCATCTAACCATAGGATAATTTTAAAACAGCTGCTTGGAGAAAACAGTAACATACCTTATGTAAACAAGTGTCCACTACCCAATTGCACACTGTTTCCAGGTCATCTGATACTTCAAGTCTAGACTTTACAAATTCACAGAGCTCTTCATTGCTCATTACATCCCAGATTCCATCACAGGCCAGGATGATAAACTCATCTTCTTCTGCCCTTAAGATTTCACACACCTCAGGCTCTGGAGAAACAAGTTGTTCTGTAGGGCCTTTACCATCAACACATTTGTAGTCATAGTCCCCCAGAGCTCGAGAAACTGCCAATGAACCATTAACACGCTGAATCATTACACTGCCTCCTGCATTCTGGATTCGCTCTTTCTCCCTCGGGTTGCAAGGTTTGTGATCCTGTGTTGAAAAACAGACTTGTCCATTCCTATAGAGAACAGCACGTGAATCACCACAGTTGATAAAATATACATGCTCAGGTGAAATCATAACTCCCACTGCTGTTGAGCCACTTCTGTCCATGCCATTTCTGAGGTCTGCGAAATTGCGCATATACTCATCAATTTTCAAAAAGCCAGTTCTGATCCCACTCTTGACATTTTCCACTGAAGGTTCAAGAGCAGATCCAGGTTTTTCTGTCGCCCTGAAGTCTTCATTGTTAGTGATGTGTTCTAATAAGTGCGTGGAGCAGTAATTTGCAACACGAGATCCTGCGTGACCATCATAGACAGCAAAAAAGGACCAGTCCTCTAAGCCATGGGGAATACCTACAACAGCTGTGTGAGCATCTTCCATTTCCACTCTCCATCCCTGCATACTGCTGAGGCCGTAACGCAAGCCATTCCCTGCACCGTGAGCATTATGTTTTTCAGTTTTTGGTTTATCCAAGAATGCACCCATGTTTATGCAATATTGAATCTGGAAAACAAAGAGAAGAAGTCTTATTTATAAAACCATCATTCCATATAAGCTTTGTCGTCTGCTTCCTGTGTTTCTTGTTTACAAAACAAGTGATGAAGCACGCACACACGCAAGAGTCAACAACTATATTAGAGGGAAAAAAATTAATACAGGACATAAATGAAGTGTGAATTTACAAACCTCTGTTTGCAATTTTAGTATTTTTTGTTGGGGTGCTGTCTTTTTTGAAGAGCTACTTCATAAAAATTAAGCAATCTCCATATGAAGGTAGAGTAATTCCCATACCTTTGCAGCCCTCTGATTTTGTCATCCTCTGCAGAGATTAATTTATGACAGAAAAACAACAACTATATCATTCCTACTTTCTTTCCAGTGTTACTGTGGCATGAAGAAAATCAATTCACGTTCATAAATAAGAACGTACTGGTCTTGCTAGATTTGCACGTACCATGCTACTTCTGTATTCTTGGAAGGCATGGCAAAAGTGACCATAGGGGAACACAGATCATCTGCCAAAGGAAGCAAGGCAGTAATTCCACTTAAATACAAGAAAACCTCTCACAGGAATCTTAACAAATTATACTTAGTCCTTCAGAAAACAACATTTCAATATTTACTGTAGAATCACAGAATAGTTTTGACTAAAAAATCTTTAAAGATCATCTTCTTCCGACCCCTCTTGCCATGGACAAGGACATCTTCCACTAGACTAGACTGCACAAAGCTCCATCCAACCTGGCCTTGAATTCTTCCAGGGATGGAGCATGCACAGCTTCTCTGGGCAACATCTTCCAATGTCTCAACCTCACAGTAAAGAATTTCTCATCTCAAATCCAAACCTACCCCCTTATATTTTGAAGCCATTGCCCTTGTCCTATCACTACACTTGGCCAATAGTCCCTCTCCAGCCTTCTTGTATGCCATCTTTAGGTACTTAAAGGCCTCCATAAGATCTCCCCAGGCTTCTCTAGACTGAACAACCTCAACTCTCAGCCACCCCTCAAAGCCATTCCTGATGTGCTTCCCTGGGATTTTAAGCTGAAAGATCTTGATGTTAAAATTTATTCAATTACAAGAGATAGGAGCTAAGGGAAGTCAGTAATCCACAGAAATTTAGAAGTTTTTCAGTATTTGGAGACCATCTCCAGAATACAAGATCACAGGAGAAATGTGAATAATCTACATTGATGCTTTAGAAGACGTCGGATTTCCTCTCCTGTACTAGACTCAAGTGTTCTACATAGTACCTTGCCTTTTACGAAGTCAGCAGCGAATACATTCTTTAATCCACAGATCTCAGAAACTCAGATATCACAACTTCACACCACGCTAAAAGTCATCACCCTATGAAATCTTTAGATGTGAAAATTACAGCAAATTTAATCCAAAAAGAATTGGCAAGAATTCTGCCATGACTGATCCTAAGCAGTCACTCATCTCTGACACAGTAGTACCCACCTACAGAATCTACAGAGTCATGATAACCTAGTTCTAGTTGAAGAATTCATTGCCAGGCCAGGAAGAGATGAATTAATCCTTACTCTATGGAAATATACAGAGGATTACACACAGATAAACCAAAGTTCACGCTACCTCTGTGCTACAATCATCTCTATGCAGTGCTGAAGGTGCCCACTACTACAGAGGCCCTGACAGCTTGCTGGGCAGTTTTCTGTAACACTGTGAATCCATGGAAAGGACACATAACGCATCTCCATCACTGAGACACGTACTCAAAACTTTGCACAACCTCTTCTCTCAAAACACCTGATTTTGCCTTGAAGACAAACAAAATTAATCTGTGTCAGAGTTAAGCAAGGCAGTGTAACGTACCACCACTAGACAGAGTTCTCAGCAACCAGTGTGCTCAGTAAAGAGCTGAACAAGTTCCACATAGCATAACATCAGTAAATGAGACTTATGAAAAGATTCTAATATCTCACAATCACTTATTCACAAATTATACACAATATAAAACTATTTTAAAAGCACACAAAACATTCTTACCAGTAAAACTGTCATACAGGACAGAAACGTTGCCAAAATGACAGATATCCTCCTATACTTCATACCTTCTATGAAATTCCTTTTGTTGTGTTAAGTATATCCTTACAGTCTTAAAATCAAAAGTGTGGAAGAAATCATGTGACTGAGTGAGGAAAAAGATCAAACCCCATGTAATTGCAAAGGCCTGTGAGCTCAGTATTGTGTTGTGTTTCATATCCGTAAAATGAAACACACTTTAAAATAAAACAACCGCCAAAAGCCTGTGTCACACCTTAGATTTACTTGCTTCATAAGTAGTTTCGCTTTTTTACAACTCATAACAAAGTGGGGAAAAAAGAAAACCACACTATTCAAGATCATATTCTTAATAGTCTAAATATTCCATTTAATATTGCAAATAAAGGATGCAGAGATTTACTTGCTATCAGTCTTGTATCCTTTGCCTCTTAGGCTTTCATCACACATCTCCCAGAAGAGCACAGCTACCTTTCCTGTCCCTCCCCTGACAGTTTTGGAAGACAGCTTGGCCTTTTCTCCTCCACACCGAAGAAACTTGTATCTCCCCTCTCCTCACACATCACAGGCTCTGGCCCCTCAGAAACAGAGTGCTCCTCTGCTCAGCTGGCTCCTCCATGCCTGTGCCTTGCTTGAACTGGGAGGAGAGCAGTCCACACTGCATTCCCGATGCAGCCTCACCAGCTCCAGAGGAAAAGCATCACTTCTCTCAAAAGGCTGGATACATCTTTTCTAGTAGGTGCCAAACTTTGCTCCCTTCAGACACACTGCTCTCTAATGTTCAACTCATTTGTCCTGGCTCTCCACCAGGACCCACCCAGTGGTTCTCTTCAGCAAAGCTCATTCCTCAACAGTCATCAGCTGGGCTGTACAGAGGGGCAAGGTTACTTTACTCCTGGTATGTTATGTGATTATACCTCCTGCAGTTACCATCAGACCACTGGTTCAGCCTACCAAGACCCATCTGCTGCTAAGGCCTACCCTTGGGCTGACCATTCACTCGTATCACGTATTTTAAGCATGAATACCATTCCACTGTTCAAATTTGAAACGAAGACTTCATCGTACTTCCTCTTATCAAACCATCTTAACATTTCTTGAGGGAGTAAAGGCATTAAGCCCCAAATGTTTTTGTAGAGCCAGATTTAGTCTCAAGATAAAATACAGTCACCAGAAGAACAAATGAAGCACCCACCTGTAAACCAGTAATTCAGTCATGGCTTTAATCAGCATAAACTCAAAAATTCAGTACCCTTTAGGCTTGAGATTTATTTTCCAAAGATCCCATTTTTGTATGAAATGTAATTGAATAACAGATTGGTTTGAGAAAACATGCTAATTTCATTGGGGGTGACAATGTTTATCACACATAAAATTATTAGTTGAGACTTTCAAAATCAGCAAGATCATGTCTACTGTAATTCCCCAAATGTTCTTGGAAATGGAGAAGGCCTTAGTTATTGTCCATGCTCCACAGACCATTATTTAAAACACCATATATTACTCAGATCAAAAAATCAAAAAACCCTAGGATTCTCTTCTCCTTGTAGTCTTTCCAATCTTGGAAAAGGTTGGAAAAAAATTAAAACAAAAATAATAATTTTTTTAAAAAAGCCTATTACCTAGCAGTACCAATCATCACCAAGACTCAAAGGCTTTTCAAATGCCTTTACAGAGGAGAAATTACTTTATAGGAAGAAATTACCAGTCTTTGCTCCTCTCTGGCAATGAAGAAGCTGAATCTCAGCAATGCACGACCAAAGCAGAGGCTCCAAATACCTCTCTAGTGCACAACGCTCACCTCTACTTTTACATCAATAGCTGTCATTTCCAAGAGAGTTCAGGACAAGTCTCTAACAAAAGCTGATATCCCAGAGCAAAAATCTAACCCAAGGTTTACTTCTCTGAAGTTCCAACCTATATTTTTCTCTAATGCTTTCTACCAGAGTGAAATCCTACAAGAGGCCCTTATGTCTTATACAGGAAACATAGGCAACAATTCAGGCTCAGGAAACCAAAGACATCTAGCCTTTTGACATACAGAGGAATGGAGTCAAGTGTCATGTCCTCTGACATGCAAGAACAATTCATGATCAATATCCTTTCTGCTCCAGCTACACAGTGAAGACTCTTTGGTCTCAGAGCAATCATATATGAAAGAGCCTTAAAATCACTGTGCATAAGCTTGTGTTTCCATTTAAAAGACAAACAACCCCAACTGCTGATTTTCACCAAAGATCTACTTAGAAACTGACAAACAGTTCTTGCTCGGGTATAGGTATTATTTTCTACTATATCATAAAGGGGAAATAGGCAGCTACTTCAAGTGGAAAGCATGTTCCTTTCAATTTAGATTTATATTTAACAGGCAAAAATATTTACTTGATGACTGCCATAAAGGCCAGAGCTGTCCTGACTTGAGCTGGGATAGAGTTAATTGTCTTCCTAGTAGCTGGTTCAGAGTTGTGGTTTGGATATAGTATAATGTTGGTAGTACTGAGTGTTTTAGCTGTTGCTAAGTACTGTTAGCTATACTAAGTGAAGGACTTGACAGCTCTCATACCCTGCCAGGGAGAAGGCGGGAGGGGCACAAGAAGTCATGAGGGACACAGCCAGGACAGCTGGCCCAAACTAGCCAAAGGGATATTCCGTACTGTATGACATCATGCTTAATAATATATAAACTGGGGGGAAAGCTGGCAGGGCTACTGCTTGGGAATGGCTAGGCACTGGTCAGTGAGTGATGAGCAACTGCATTGAGCCTCACTTGTTTTTAATTCTTTATTATTATAATTTGCCTCCTTTTCTGTCCCATTGAACTATCTTTATCACAACCCACAAGTTCTCATTTTTATTCTTCTGATTTTCTCCTCTATCTGACTGGGCCAGGGTAGTGAGTAAGCAGCTGTGTGGTACACAGATGCTGGATGGGGTTAAACCATGACAGTCATTTTTGGTGGCCAATACAGGGCACAACAGGTTGAGATGACAAATCTGACTAGAACTTATCAGAAGAAATTTCTTTTAAGTACTCATTGTTATTAGTCACTGGTCACAGCGGTGATGTATTTGCTCTCAAAGCTGGTGTCCTTGCTCATAAAGTTGCATTATATAATACTCTACTGGTATATATTGCCCCTGCACTGTTAGTGCCACCCATGGGAACTGCACTAAGGTTATGCTGTTGTACTCTTCAACACTGGCTCATAATATGACAGAACTGTCGCTGGTGAAACTGATCTGGTATTTGTGCTCTGCACTGCCCACATCTCCATAGTTTGGGAGCCATCTATAGGAAACTACTAATAATTACAACTCTTACTTCTCTGAGACCCAATCCATCGGGGAGATTGGTACCTCCCTTCATATTCCCTTTTTCCTCTAGGCCAATAAAAACAACATTTGGGAATTTCTGATATCCTTGGGATGTTCAACCAGCATTCCTATTGCTGTGTCTTCTGCAAGTGTTCAAGGTCTTGTTTAAGGACTGACAATTATTTCAGAATGTCACCCAGGGATCTGCCCTGAGGCTGGATAGTGGTAAGAGGCAGGGTGTGGGGATGTTATGGGCAAGGTCGGTGGGCACCTCGAGTGCTTTGGAACTACAGCCCTGAACTAGTGCAAAATCTGGAAAGACCAGTTAAATATTTGGAAGAACTATGCTGCCACCCTGGCAATTCCAGAGAGACAAACCCCACGGTAACATGCTGTGGCCTGGCCCAGGCCTACTGAGCCGTGTTCAGTACTGCACAGTACCCCTGAGGGGAAAAAAGAGCCTCTGGATGTGATGACAATAATGGGCACAGGGGCTATTCCACCCCAGTGACAGGCACTGTGGTTGAACCAAAGCACCAACGCAAAAGCCTGGATCAGCCCTGCTATGCACAAGGGGAGAGAGATGTGGAGGTGAGCTCACCTAGTGAGGGGTGAAGCAGCAGGGCTATGATGAGAAGAGGTGGGGGAAGAGGCAAAACGCATAAAAGACATAGTTAACCATCTGATCCCTATCCTTGAGTGAGCTGTGACATGCAAAAAGATTGCAGCCATCAGCCAGGCAAGTGCATCTCCTGGGTGCTCCAATGCTGGAATAACAGGCCCAGTAACCTGGAATTAGAGGGGAGAGAAGCCAAACAGCTGGTATCCCATTCTACAGAAGTGGGCATTAACAAAGCAACTGGAAAAGGGGCACAAGCGCTCAGCCTCTGTAAGTGACTCCTGTCAGGTATGAAGGAAAGGTATTCCTTCAAGGAAGATGTTATGCCACCCAGGCAAGGGGACCGTCATGGATACAGGCATCCAGTCTCTGAGGCAATTAGCCACGCTGGAGGAGATTTATGATGATGTGGACAACAAGCAGTTATCCAAAGACCCAGATGAAGCCAAGTGCACACAACCCATGTGGTGGAAGTTTGCATGGGATGCACCATTGCCATACACCATCTCATTGGCAGGAACGACCGGGAAAGATGGAGAGGGACAAACAGTGGACAAATTGGCCAAGTCCAATCACAATAATACAAACAAAATGCCTCTTCCTCACTACAGGCCTGTATCTTGGCTGTGGACAAGGAATGCAGATGCATCCTATTCCCCACCTGTATGGACCACTGTCCCAACTATTAGGAGTAAGCATAAACAGCACAGGCCACCCTCTGTGACCACAGAGGACATGAGGAAGTGGGATGAAAAAAATCTAACTTGACCCTAGAGGCATGAGTAGGGAAATAGTACGGAAAAATCACAAGAGAGCCATACTGCAGGACATTCCTGCTCCAGTCTCTAGTGGGCAGTTCCCCAGACAGACTAGAGAGGTTACTCTTACTCCTGATCTTCAAGGGACTCTGACTCACATTTACAAGCAGCGAATAAGTAGTGAATACTACAACCAGGACTCCAGAGGCCCTGCCCCCAGCCAGATGGAGGAAAGAAACATCTGGGTTTAGTGCACTGTGTAGACTGGATGACCTTGCACAGCAGACCCGCAGCAGGAGCCGAAGGCTCAGGCAAACACTGCTGCACAGGGACAGGCACCATCTGTGTTTCTGGAGTGGCAGGGCAATCCCAACAGCTGCCTCTGTCGGAGGCCAAGGTGAGCCTGACTGGGAAGGAGTGGCAAAAGCACTCCACTGTGACTAGCCCCAAGACTCGAGTGCATCCTTTGCCTAGACTATCTCACGAGGGTGTACTTCAAGGACTCAAAAAGGTACTGCTGGGCTTCTGGTAGAGCTGCCTTGGAGACAGCTGAAATGAAACAGTCATCTACCTTGCCCCATGTCCTGGAGGACACTTCTGGTGTGGGTCAAAGAACAACAGGTACCATCACAACAGTGCAGCGGTATCACACCAACCAAGACACCCTGACACTATCCATAAGTTCATCTGTCACATGGAGAGCCAAGGAGTGATCAGCAGAATTCACTCACTAACATCCCATATGGCAGTGCAGACTAACAGCAGACTGTCATGGTCTGAATGCAGTCATGCCACCTTCGAGTCCAGCTGTGCCAGACCTGCTGGAACTTCAATAAACTGCAGTCACAGGCAGCCAAGCAATACACCACAACTGACATTGCTAGTGCAGTTTTCTCAAGCCATTGGCAATAGAACGCAGGCCCATCCAGAACACCTGGAATCAGCTATTCCAGGGGAGGAAACAGACCTACTATGAGCCATGGACTGATCTAAAGAGTACTGAAACAAGGCAAAGTTCTAGAACACATTGATGACAACATTATGTGAGGTAATACAGTAACAGAAGTTGTTGAGAGGGAAAAGTAGTTCAAAACCTTCTGAAAACTGGTTTTGCCATAAAATAAAAAAGGTCCAAGGACCTGAACAGGAGATCCAGCAATCATCCACAGGATTGCATTTGCTCAAGGATCTGGGTGCACTTGGTGGGTAAAGCAGAAGGATGGGGAAATCGGATGTGAACCTCAAGGTGATTTGATTCTGGGTAAGAACAGTGAATGATTTGAACTGTATTATGTTGTTTGATATAAAATATTGTAGGCTGCCACTTCTATGGTTGTCAAATGCCATATTAATGGTATTGCAATAGAATTACCCAGACTAACGAAGAACACAATTCTGATAATAGAACCAGACAAGCACAGCAGTGGTGGAACTAGCACTGGCTTCAGCATAAAACAATCCCACACTACACACATTTTCTCTGGCCCTGAAGGACTACTGTGACAGATGAAGGCCGAAGTCATGGACTAAAACTCAACAAACATTTTGAAGGTATGGGCCATACACTATGGGAATGATTCTCTTTGTATTTATCAAAGTACAGGAAAGGTGATAGTGATTACTTGGTTGCATTGGAAAGTAAAGGACCTGGTAGGGTGCAAATGGCATAGAGTAGTGGATACAGCCCTGCTTTCAGGTGAGACAGGGTTAGTTTTCTTCCTTGTAGCTGGTACAGAGTTGTGGTTTGGATACAGCATGACAAAGTTGATAGCAACAACTAAAAATACCAGTGTGTTATGTAGTGTTTATACTAAGTCAAGGTCTTTCTTGCTTCTCATATCCTGCCAATGGAGAAGGCTGGAGTGGCACAAGTAGTTGGGAGGAGACACAGCCATGACAGCTGGTTCAAAGAGGCCAGAGATACTCCAAAACATGTAATATCATGCTCAACGTATAAACTGGCTAGGGGCTACTACTCACATCGGTGGGCAAGTGGTAAGCTATTGCATTGTGGATCACTTGTTTTGCATATTTTAATTATTTTTCTTCATTCCCTGTCCCATTAAAAAGCCTGTGTCTCAACCCATGAATTTTCTGATTTTTATGATTCTCTTTCCCATCCAACTAGGGAGGGAGGAAGTGGAGTGAGCAAGCAGATGTGCAGTTGTTGGTTAGAGTTAAACCATGACAGCAACCAACATAATTAGATTACAAAGGTATAAAAGCCATAATCAGAGTTTTTGTAGATGCTATAAAATAATTTTCACATCACATGGCAGTTTCATAAAAAACATCAGAACTAAACTAATACCACCCTGATGGCCAACAGTCCCAAATGCAATAATGTATCTTTTCATAATATGAGAATGGTCCAACATAAATCTTTTGGGCTTAGGTCATAAAAGTGTACTGTAAAATGTCTCTTCCTCAGAAGGATTCACTCAACAGGCTAGTCATTTCTAATAAGTCAGTGCTGTGGAAAAGAAACAGTGCCAGAGTTTCCTGTTACAAAGCACATGTGCTACAGCTATAAAAAAAGAATGACATTTCAAAAGAAAAAATGCTGCACTACATACTAAAGATGTAAATGAGAAATAAATAATCAAAGTATCCATGACAAACAATTCAAAACTGATGGAAATTGCAAGAAAATATAACTTCTCTGGTTTAAGTAAAGATAACCAAGTTTAGTCCTGGTAGAAAGCTCCGCTGTCTCCACCTTGCAGTCTCTCTAGTGTGTGTTATGTGCACAAAACAGACTTTAGGAGGTACATTTGTCTACACACACTGCATATAGTTTTGATTTTTTGATCCCAGGCAACTTGGTCTTGCTTCTAACTTACTGGCATTAGAACTGTTTGCACGACATGAATTTACATGAGGGCAATAGTTACTGGAGCTTGGCTGTGACAGCTACTGACTATATCGCCACAATACTGACAGAGTCAAACAATGATTGCAACCTAAGAATAAGATCTGAATGTTTTATTTTCACTTAAAAATGGACTACATAGAAGAACAGTTATTAGCACCCCTGGGTTTTATTTGGAGGATTTGGGTTTGTTTTTAGGTAATCTGTGGCCATGGGTGTTGGCTTTAGAAAGGATGTCAGCAGACCAAAGATACTGACAGAAAGAAATTAAGCATCAACATAAAGTGTCAATAGAGAGACCCCTACCGAAAGGTTTTCCTCCTAGAATGTCGTGAAAGAAGCCAAAGAGGCTTCTAAACCAGGAATTCAAAAAAATTTTGCAAGTCATCCCCATTACCAGGGAGCATACATGCCTAGAAGCTACAGCTGTAATTTTTAAATTTATTTCAGCACCTCTATTGTTACAACAGCTGGGAAAAAGAACCAATAACAAAGATTAAAAACCACAACTTCCCCCATCACATGACTTTTAAACCAGCAAGTTCCAAAGAAGATGAAGATTTCAGAATGAACTTCGGCTATTTCAAATTGGTCTGGAGGTACAAAACAATCACAGGCGTAATTTAATGCTGTAGATTCACATCTATTTTCACTGTCAGTAGCACTACCTGAAAACACTAATGCTTCTGCTCTGCCTCAGCTACTCACCACTACATTGTGCCAGCAATTTCTTTTCTTTCAGAACTGCTG
The DNA here is from genome assembly GCF_021018805.1 of Prinia subflava. Lineage (NCBI taxonomy): Eukaryota > Metazoa > Chordata > Aves > Passeriformes > Cisticolidae > Prinia > Prinia subflava. The sequence goes on along the minus strand of NC_086248.1, from coordinate 82,326,335 downwards.
GCTGAGATGTTTTTGCCCTTACTCTTTGAACTGTTTCACTCAAGAAGTGCTAAGTTAGCTTTAGTGTTTTGAAACTTTGTGATTTTCACTGCAGCAGGCTTGGAAGCCAGCAGCTTACACAGCAGAACCAAGGGGGCTGTAACCTTCAGCAGAAAAGACATAGAAAGGAGTACCAGGACCTAGGTTAAGAGCTATAACCTTTTTTCTGTGTTGTTAACACAAGAAAATACATGCTTGTGGTCCTTTCAGAGGTTAATTTTATAGTCTACTTTCTTGCACTTGACAAAAGTATGGATGATGCTACTTAATTACAGATCTTCCAGCTCAGCTATGTACAACCATCTGTCTCCCATGAACAAACTGCATACTTTATGCTGAGGCTTCCTATTTTTCTAGAATGCAGCTCAATAGGTATAAAGTTAGAGATCACACCTCAGATATTCAAGACGAACTTCACAAAAACCTTGGAAGTGGACTCTGAATCTAGCTTTCTAGTTACTGCACTTAGTGCAATCTCATCAGTGCCCAGGCTGATGTATTTTTTAGTCACAGAATCTTTATCATGTAGCTTCCTTATTCAAGTTGCAGAAGTCAATTTCACAGATCTGTGGCCAAGTGAAAACTTAAAAAAAACATGCAGTGCTTTTCTTAGCTACACAGAATTCTGTGTTTGCCAGTGTAACTTCTGATTATCAGCAGCCCTTAGCTCAGACTAGCACCACTGATAGGGACTTAACTGAAGAAGTATGCAGTGTCATTCTCACTAAGAGAACTACTCTTGTCCATGTCTTAATTAATGTCACCCATCTTAAGTTTTCAGGTAACTTATTCAGCTTTTTTTTTACCAAGACTTCTCTAAACACTACACAGACTGGGAAATTCAATCCTGTTTGTTACCTGCAAACAGTTTATCTGAGTTACAGAGTAACTACACAAACAGTAATACAGGACATAGGCAAATACCCAGGTTGGTTCACCAAATACAACAAGGCTGGGCTCAGACAGTGCAAAACCAACACCTGCCCAGGAACAGGATGGAAGCTAAAGTCTTTAGAAGTAAAGATAGCTCAGCCTAAATGAGCGTTCATGCTCTTTTACCATTTTCTTGAAATAGAAATTTGGTGCACTGACAGTTAAGTGAAACAGGCCTACCTGGTTAATTCAGATATTACCTGTCCAGGTTTATTACCTTTGAAATCACATTTTGTCCTTAACTCAAACCCTGCAACTCAGTATGGCTTTATTACACCACGTGCAAGCCTGCACTGTACTGCTGCCTATCCCTACTGACCATACTATGACAAGACTTATATCCTGTGATATTTGCTGAAATTCCTCGTCTGTATCTGCTCATATTTCCTGTAGCCAATATGCACGCTCTCACTTCTTCACTGGGCTGTTCAAAACAGATGGACAGGTGGCACTTGGATACTACAACGCACTAACTTAGCATAAAAGTGATCCTTCACAAAGTTTTTAATTACTTCTATGCAGAACTACTCTTTTGGTTCACTAAATTTATTGAAAGACCAAGTGTTTTGAGTTAAATTTAGTTTGCTCCTTTGCAATCATCAGTCTAACAAACAGCAACTAAGTTTTTAATACAGAAACAGTACCTCAGATTTTGAAGAAAAAGAAACAAAATTATCCACTACACTACTTGTATTAAAATTGAAGAATTTTACTCATTAGCATGACATTATGTCACTGGGAGTGAGTTCTCCCTTGCTCTAGATTTAGGCATTTAAGACAACTTTTCTTACCTTTTGCCAAGTCTGTTTACAAAAAGCTTCAGACACTTTTGTGAGAACAGGGTAACAATGAATCACCTACTTATATCATCTGTGAATTATTCCTAAACAGGTCTGGAACACCACAGTAAATGCTCTGCAGCAGGTCTGCAAAACCACAGTGAACCAATACACCTTTATTTACATAATTGAGGGGTGGTTTCCTGATTCACACAAAAATCTGAGGAAGCTTGACACAAGGGTTGGGCTGGATGAGTGCTAAAGGTCCACTCAAATTAAGTGTGATTTGCACAGTACAAGAAAGGTTGTGCCTTTTTTCAACATGTTACATCACTGCAAAGTAAGTACAAACATTCAATCAACAAAACACTAACTGAAAAACCTGAAAACAAACCACACTTGAACCCTTCTTTCATTTTAGCAGCAGAAAAATCAACACCACCTCCTTGGCACAAACCTGTCACTGATTTACAACCTATGCATTATTGCACTTCAGAGTTAAGACAGAGAGGACTGCTGCAGACTAACAGCCCAAACTCCTGCCTGCCACTGCTGAAAAGAGGCAAGCAACTCTTCCTGACAAAGACACAAACATGTGAAATCCAGAGTGAAAAACCTTCACTTGATTATCATTCTGAAGAGAGATACATGCAATAAACCTATTTCAAAGACAGTCCTCAAAACACATAGTCCCAGTTTAAAAACAGAACTAAACCTTTTAGAAGCTTACAACCCAAAACATGCAATCTCTATGACAGGTATTTGTGGTGATATGGGATTTTTTCCATTACTATAGTCTTACAGCATTGTATTTAACCTTTTTTTAAAAAGGATTCAAAGAACATTGAGTCTTAGTTTCCTATACACAAGTTCAGAAGAAGGTGACAGAGTGTGACAAGAGTTCTCCATCATCATCAGATAAAGTTAATGACAGAAAACAAGCAGCCAAAACATTTTCACTGACCTGGAAAAACACATCAACCTTTACCCTTGAAAAGGTGATTCAAAAGCTGAACCTACAGGGAATCTTGTAAGGGAAATTTTGAGATTTTCTGTAACTGATTAAAACAGGTAATTTAAGTAGCTCTGCTGCTGTTAGTGCATTTAAGGATATACAGACCTTGCAGGGAAAAAAGCCACATGCAGACAGTAAACTGATCTCAACACAGTGGGCAAAACACTTTATGACTTTTACCAACACTGTACAGTCTTCAGTACGAGAACGTAACTTGTCCAAAATCTGGTCAGCAGACATTTTAGGTGGTGAAAAATGACATTTCCCTGTCCCCCATCTATTAACTATTGCTTTGTATTGTAACAGAAAGAAACTGTACTTGAAATTATATTTCCTCCCTATTAAAAAATAACAGTAAGCAAAATTCAAATACATTTAAAGAAGAAAAAACATCACTTTACCCCATCTGTTTAGAAATTTCCGTTAAATCTATGGTCAATTACAAATTGCAAATTAAAAATACAGTCAAAGTAAAAGGAATTGCATATTCCCATAAATTTCCTAGCAGCAGAATTTATTCTTACCTGTAATTTTAACCTTGTCAAGGTTTTAGTTCAGTGCTGAAAGAATTAGTTTACATTCCTGCTGCCAAGAAGCATGTAACAGAATGACTTGCAAAACCTTGAGATAACAGTACAGGACACAACATCTGCTTTATTTTGGTATTTCCTAGAAAGAAACAAAGGAAGTAGTTAGCTACTCCAGATGGTGTACAACAGATTTGTAGATTAATTTTTTCATGAATACAGCTTTTTGCTAAATAGAAGTGTTTGAACTAAAGCTGTGCTGGGATGTGCAAAGACCCTTCAGAAAACTCACTAAACAGCATAGTCAAGATTTATGCCAACAAAGAACCAGATTAATACTTTTCTGTGTTTCCCTCACCAATACTGACAAGCACTTAAAAAGTCATCAGCTTATTACCTGCCATTCAAGTCCCTAAATTCAGTAACAGAAGGAAGAGCTTTTGCATACCTGCTAGCATCACTGTGCTATCTTAATTTTATTCACCTACTCAGATGACAGAGTACATTCTTCGAGTGTTTGACAAGACTTAAACCTACCATGGCAGCATGTGTAATTTGTGAGCTCTTCATTCTGCTCCCTTAGATGTAAAAACGCACAAGAGTTTAAAACAAAAGCAATAAGCTTCAACTCCAAAAGTATTTTAGATCCTCTGAAATAGTAATCATTACATTTCTTTAAAAATAGTTTCTGTAAAATTAACCAGAAATTCACCTTAAAATGTAAAAATAGTGAATAATAAATAATTCAGATATGTGGATCAACAACAGCATTAACCCATTGTTTTGAACAGGATGCAAACACTCAAAATGCTTCATGGATCAGGGACTATATATTTAATCTTATAAACCACTGCACCTTATGGAAGTTGTCATAAGAATACACTGGTAGAAGGAACTATCGCAGGAAAAATTCTGAGTAACAGCCAGCTTTGTCTGGGACAGGAGGGAAATAGAAGGGTTTTTGTGACAGTGAAGGATTATAAACTGATAACAGCACTCTGCATGAGCTGAGTGATAAAGGAGACCTAGTACAGATCTTGACTTTAGGCCCACGGATGGAAGAATGGAGCTATGACAACATTTCATTATGACTTGCCTCTTCCAAACACTCAATATTGCTTTTCAACTAAAAGGTGTCATAAGCACAAAATTGCTCAAAAGGACTACTTAATCACCTTTTGAAGAATTGCAGGAGTTCAGTAAACTCTATGCCCGTAGCTACACTGCTGCAAGCCCAGTATTCTCTCTTCTTATGCACCACAATAGGATAGATTGTTCAAGGAACCAAACTAATCCAGAAAAGTCAATTATTTCCTGTCACTTGAGGTCTCCAAACCAGCTTAGGAAATGCCAGATCAGACAAGTGCCAACGACAGAAATGCGGAACCAGGAGCTGCTGCCAGTTCATATTGGTTACAAGTACTGTGTAACTACACCTTAAGCTGCATCCACTAAATCATTAATGAACTCTGAAAAAGGATCCTAAATCACTGTATTGAACTACGAGGCAAAAGCCCTCCCCAGAAGGTAAAAAAGCTTCAGTAAAAAAGTTGTTCCCACATCAAGGAACTTCAGGGAGTAAAATGAAACACAGCTGGTACAAATTGTTACAAAACTGTAAAATAGTTCTTAAACCCACGGTGTTTTAGGGCACAGACACAAAACACGTGGCCAGGACACAGCTCCCTCCATGCACTGTCTCCCACCTTCACAACACCCCCTCAGCCACGAGGGTTACAAGTGCTTGCACTACTAAGTGCTCAGGAGCCTCTGTGCTTCTATGGCCAGTAGCCTTTAAAAGTGGCAAACTCACAAAAGCAGCCCTAGCAGATGAGCATTATGCTTTTCAGAAACACGAGCCTGGAGCCCTCCCAGATTCTACTCTACAGAGGACTTGAGAGCATTCCTTACACCATGACTTAAATGATGACTTTTAGCCAGAAGCCTGCTTACAGTAGGGCAGATTCAAAAATAGGTATTTTAGGCTAAGAGCATTTTACCTCAGAATTTGATTACATTTATACATTGATTTACATTTATTTGTATTCATTTATACATTTATACAAATTCTATATGCACTATGTCACTTCCCAGAAGTGAGGAATACAGTATTCAGTGTCCCAAAATGCAAAGGCACTTTAAGATATACCCTCCACCACTGAATATGGCACAATGAAGGGACACTACTTCTACTTAATCTGCACTGCAGCGACTCTTACCTCTCCAAATAAGCTGCATGGTTTGTTTCCTCTCAGTATAAAAAGACATTCATGACACAGCTTTGAGATAACAAACCATTATATCCAGCTCCTAACAATCTGAGTGCCAAAAACGCTCACAACACAAAAATGAAAATGTCTTGACCAGATTGCTCATCATAAATTACATCACAAGAATAAAGCTGAATGCTTCCTATTAAAGACTTAAAAATTTAAGATGTATTAAGCATTTTACTTGGGTCACTTAAGTCTTCGTACTATGTAAATGTGTAATATTTTAGTAGGACTAAGTTAGTTCAGTAAAGTTTTTTGCTACTAAGACACCAGCACCCTACAGTAGGACAGTTTTTAATTGAGAAGAACTTAAAGCATTTGAATTTGACCATGTTTACAGTAAGGTAAGACCAAACAGACAAAGCCATCATAAGGAATTCACTGCTAAAGAAGTAAATTCAGTATTCCAAAGCAAGCACATTAAGAAAAATTATAGAGTCCGGAGAAATTTGAAGAACCCTATCATGCTATTTTACAGAGTATAGGCATCAAATGCTGATTTTCCTGATGATTAAATACACACTTAATAATGCTGGTAGCAAAGCACTAATGATCCTCAAGCTGAACCCTAATGTTTAAAATAAACAAAACCACTACAACATCCAGTCCTTTGCAAGCTTCCAAACTCTGGTTAGAGAAGTACCAGAAAAACACAGTGTTTATTCTGCCTCACAACCAGCTAGAGCTGGACTCTGACCCTTCACGGATAACAAAATCACAGCTGCTTTAAAACAAGCAAACAAACAAACCAACTCATGGGCCGAACACCAACAGAAAGAGCTATAATACGAAATGCCCTGATCCACCCTATGACAGCACAATACCACCACTGCCAATATTGTCCCCCAGAACTGTAAGCTCACACACACTCAAAGATTCTGCAGAAGAGAGAAGAAGGGAGAAAGAAAAGAGCAGCAGTGTATGGCACAGGTTAGCTGGTAAACTGCAACCTACCAAGGGCATGTTTCCAACATACAGTAAACATAAGGTACCATCCCTTTCTTGGAAGAGGCATTCATTGGGCTACCTGCCTTCTTGGGGACAGTGACAGCACAGGGGAATGCACCAGTGCTGAAAATTCATGCAGTAGTTCTTCCTTACTGTATCTATATGACAAAGCCAAAACTCAACCAGGAGTTATTTTCTGCTTGCTTACTTGATACAATGCACAACTTCCACCCTAAAGAGAGAGTTGTTCATCCACTGTAATAAAATATAATCAATTCCCTCTACATTTGCTAAGTGGTTCTTCATCCTGTACAGAACCAAGACTGAACAAAGTCTTGATTTGTGGATTTGCAGGTGTGGGAGTTTTTGGTGAATTCTTTTTTCCCCTTTTCAAACATGGAAGCTGCACTAAAACATTCATATTAATCAGTTAAAGTAAGGAAACTAAAAACTAAAAACTTTATGAAGCAATGTTGGTGCTTTATCCTTTTTGAAGCACTTAGTATAATACAGTTTTGAAAAACCTGCGGAAGTATCCTTCTACTGTGTTTTAGAAGCAAAACCCAGAACTACCTGAAAAGCTAAATGCCTTGAAACAAGTTTGCTTGAGACTCCAGTAAAAGTTGAGTTCAGCAAGTTGAATTTTGCAGTTAAAGTTCTATAGCCAGTTTGTAATTTAAACTATTAAATACTGAACTTCCAACACGAGTACACTGTTAGAGCAGTATTTCCCACTCACCTAAAAAGCGTGCTAATACCATGGGCTTAGCATTTTAATTAGGGCCATACTTTTAAACATCACCTCACAAATGATGGACATAAGTTACAGCATCAGAAAGCTGCTTTTTGAAGTATCTTACCAAAGTTATTCTAAACTTTCTTCCTGCAGACCTGTCTTCAATACATATTTGCACTTTTGTAACTCCTAAATTCTCTGTGACTCACTTTCAGGGAAGCTTTAGGTCAATAAATTCACATTATGATTGTGTGGGTATTTTGGCAGCAATGGTAGCTCAAGTGATATTTGCTCTCAGCAGCCCATTCCTGTTCCATGCTCTGTGGCTGAGCAGACAAACAGACAGCTATGCTGGTACAAGTGAATGCCTGAAGCAGAGACTGCTCATCTGGCTGATGAGGAAATCAAACTTTGTTGAATTATACAAGCAGAAGATGAAGGAAGACCAAAAGCCAGCCTTACTGGAATTCAGAACGCACGTATGCAATCTGCATTTGCCTACTGGGAGATCACTGGCAAGCACTTACTTCTCTATTCTTCTGTAACAGATCCGAGTTATGCTCAGCGCAACTCAAGCAGAGAAATGTGGAATCATGTCACCATCAGTTATGCCGGGCAGCTTTGCAAGCAGCCAGCTTTAGGAAGAGAGGAGGCTGGAGAGCACAGCCATTTAACTTGCTTCAGTAAAAACACACAAGTACAAAGCTCTTTCATTTTCATTTGTTTGATCTTTAGCTTAACTAAGGAGAAGGAAGTACCGTCAAGAGTTAAAATGTATTCCATTTATATTAGTTTTCTTCAAATAAAACCCCTCAACTGAAAAAACAAAGCATTGTATTTTACTCTGAACAAACACGATCATTTGGGCTACCGGGAGTTTCTAGAGAAAAGCTTGCAAAAGTTTTAACTAACTTTTATCTTACCTTACATAATAGCTGTAGTGCAAATAAAGTTCTAGACACATCATGCCTTCCACAGCAATCCAAGAGTCCCAGATTGAGAAAGAGGTGATTGTATTCTGTATGGGTTTGTGTTTTTCCTTAATGCAAAGGGCAGAGTGCACAATCATCCATCTTCCTGATGGGGACTCAAAATTCCAACTCAGACACACTCAAGTGATATGCATGGGCAACCTGAGATCATATTTACTATTACTGCAGTGCCTATCATTTGAGCACATTCTTATAGTTTCCCCATGAAGCAAATTTAATATCACATAACTAGCTAGAATACCTGGGTAACAATATCTAATGTGTCCATTTGAAAATATCAGTCCATTTGCCGTCTTTGTCAACATCTGGCCTTCAAATTGATGTTTTTTTTTAAAAAACCACAACCATTACTGGTAGACTACTTAAATTTTGTAAATGTCCCAAAAACCAGCCTGAGCACTGGTCAGATATTCTGAGAAAGAATCCATCATCCTGTCATCCAATAATATAATTACAAGGCACACCTTTTCTGAAGTCCTCTGGGACAAAACAGCATGTCCCTAAACCACACCACATTTGACAGTCTCATCCACTCTACCTACTGTAGCACTATTAATGAGTCTGTCACTCCTTTGCCTAGACGAGAAAGGTATTAGTAAACTATAGTACTATTCAAGTTCAGAAGAAATCTTGAAAATAAAACCTCTCTGTTGATTATGCAATAGAAAAGGCTTAGCCCTTTCTAGTTAAGCTGTTCAAAGAAGGCATCTTAAGCATAAAACCATAAAACTCCTACAGAATCGTCAGCAAAATCAGAGAAAGCAAAATAGTTCAGATCAGCTAATTCAGTAGCAAGTACATGCTTTTGTATAACAAACTTCATTGTTACAAACCTCCCTGCCCTGTAGTATAAAGAGTTAAGAAAATTGACATAATTGTATAATTTCATTGCTAAGACAGCAAAGATGACTGTGCTATAAAATTTTTTGATGCTTTAGCTGTAGGTTACAGTCAAAGTCTGATAGTTTTCAAAAAACCATCAATATCCCTTTGAGTGTCTCGTATAAAATGATCAGAAGAGGAAAGAACAGATTACCTGTAGATGGTTATCTCGACTAATTCCTCTGTGACCAGTATTCAGTGAATTTTAAGCTAGAGTCCTCAAAAATTAATATTTATCTGGGTAGAGAACTTCACTCTAGCTCCTATTGGATACATTAGAACATTTAGAACAGGTCAGCTTCTGAATCAAGTCTTGCTACTATTATTGAAGCCAATTAGGATTTTTTTATCCTCAATACCATATCTTAAATTTCTGCTGTTCCTGACATCAAAAGAAAAAAAACCCTTAAGCCTACGTTATACATGTCTTTCTGCATAGATCTTGTATTTAGAACGAATATCCCACAAAGGAGTCTCAGGCACAACAGCATCACATTTTGTCTCTTAGGGGAATAAATCACATGTATTGTAATATACATGCATGCCAACTGTTTTTGGCATGTTCGTTTTTTGCTATCTTACAAATACAACACAACCCTAAGAGTGACCATGAGTATATCCACACTTCAGAAGGAATTTAAACTCCACAAAGTGGGGTGAAAAACAGAACATGTCAAAATCACACTACTTCAGTTAGGACCAGGTACAAAAAACACAGCAAGATTTGCTAATGCTGGTATGTTTGACAATGACGGAAATCAATTGTACCAAATTTAAAAAGGGATAATATGAATGAGGTTTTATTTCTTTACATATGATACTAATGATCAGAGGAAGGACTTATCCTCTCTCAAATAAGGCTTCTCTTCAACTTCTAATGGTAAGTCTTTGGTTATAAAGGCACTAAAACTGAGCCATCACAGCAGATTTAAAAAAAACAACAACTTGGCCACTGCTGATGTGCAGACAGTTACAGAAGGCATAAATTCTCCACCACACTACTTAGACATTTGGATCTATTTGTGGCTTTTTTTAGCCATGTTAACACTTGCTAAATTTATATACATCAGGAGTTAAATTAAATGCAAAAAAGGTCATTCAACGCCACAATAAAATCACCAGCACGTTTAAATTGGTAACATAAGAAAACCAGTACTACGAGCTGCCAAATATTAACAGTTAAGATCCTATAGGCATTTTAATGTTTACTGCAAAGCATGTAAACATTAAAATGCTATTAAAAGCTTGCAAAGAGAGAATTCAGGCATCTGTTATGTCAACTCACTGCCTACATACACAGTCTTTCAAAAGAACTAATTTAAGTAATACAGGAACTAAAGTCTCCAAATAGGAATTGTTAAAATACATAGTTATTATTATATCTCAATTACAGTTTTAGAACATTTTCTCCCTTTGTCTCTTCCATGTTGAGATGCTTCTTCTAGTTACTAGCAAAGTCAGTTCAGTAACACCCCTGTATCACTATTAACAGAATCAACATGTAGAAATGTAAGGGCAATTAAAAATTTTTAAGAGTGTCCATTTGTTTAGAATGCCATTTCCTTCTTGATAACACAGATTTATCACCTTGTTAAAGCAGCCTGATTTGATTCATTTCAGGTAAGGCATAGCCCAAGGCATTTTAAGGCAGTTATAGGCAATGCTGAAGAGAAGCAGCTGATCCTACATGATATATAATTATGCACTCCCATACTGTAACAGAACCAATATACCTGTAGTCTCATGATATTCATATCAATCAAGTATGGTATGGAAAGTCATGTTTCAGATCACAGATGACTTGTCCAGACTACTTCAGAAAACACACTATTCTCCCCACTGCTCTTTACAGGATGCTCTACTTCTCCATTAGGCTAGAGAAACTTTTTAAGAAGTCTAGTTTAAAAAATTAGTGTCTCTAGGAACTGCAGAGTGAAGCAAACTTCCATGAGCTTTTTTTCTGGCAGCAGACTCCAGTATCCTTGCCTGGACAAATGGAATCTTTTTCAGCTATCTGCATTGAGGCTATCTGAACTGTTTCACTTGTCATCTACACAAGAGTATTTGGCAAGAAGCAGCCACTTGGCAACTTGTAAACTTAAAAACTCAAATTTTGGTCCAATTCATATTGCAACTTCAGTTCCACAATAAGTCACTCAGACTGACTTTTAATCAGTAGTCTAAACTTTCAATCTGCAATATATAGTTCAATGCTGAAGTTTCAGATATCTCTATTGAGTACAAACTGTTTTAATTTTGCACTATACCAGTATCACAACACATGTTGAACTACACCTGCAAAAACTGAAACAGCAATTCTGTCATTAAGAATGTTAAAACTAACATACAAGTAGATCATGCCGATTTTCAAGTAATCAACATCGGAGAAGGTGCTTAAGGGCATGACAGGGAGTCAATGACATAATGATAGACAGGACAGCCGAAAGGATTCCAGGAAAGTTAGCATGTTAATAATTCAACATTCACTTTATGCTACTCATCACTTCAGACATCAGCTGCAGGGAAATTTGGATAATACAGATTAAGACACCATCTCCAGCTCCACCAAAGGTTACTACTGCTCCTGTACACTGCTGGCTGCAAGACATGCCCTTGCTAGATTGAACAGTGACAGAAACATCTCAGTACAAAGACACATTAAAGAAACACATTAATTGTAGCAAGGGGGCAAACACCCTATTCTGTCATCCCATTTAAGACAACTTGCCAAGACATTTTAAAATGATTTCTATATTCCAAAGCTCACATATCAGCCTTACCACTTTAGTACCATAAAGTTTGACCTGCATGTATTCTACACATGTATATTCCATACATGTATTCTATATAGTGTAACAAATCATCTGGATCAAACTAGGAATCCATAAAATAATCATGGCACACAAAGGAATACTCTTAAGTATTTCGGCATTTGCAGAATGACAACTGAAAGAATCAGACGAATTTAGCAGTTTAAAAGAAAAGCAGACTATTAGCTTGGGGATTACACAAATAATTCAGTAAAACCTACTACATAAAAAACAGACCCCCAGTCACAAAAAATGAGAAATAGGTACGTGAATAGAAGACTGCTGATCTCAGCTTTCAAACAGATGCTGAACACAGCGCAATGAGTGCCAGTTACAGCAGGCTTCCACACCCCCAAATCTGAAGAGCTGGCATTAGGCAATCAGCTGCCTATATTTAAGTGCTCTTTACACATTAGTCCCCAAAACATCTTCCACATCCTTCTGAGTGTCTCAAACATCACTTCTATGAGTGGAGACCATGGCCTTGTATTCTCTCTTCTGTGCAAACACCTGCTCTGTTAAAGGGATAGCTATGTACTCCAATCCTCAACGAGTGGCTTGGGTTAGAAACAACTTTAAAGATCACCTGGTTCCAACCCACCTGCCACAAGCAGGGACACCTCTTACTGGACCAGGCTGCTCAAGGCTCCATCCAACCTGGCCTTGGACACTGCAAAGGACAGGACATGAACAATTTCTGATTCCAGTGCCTCACTACCCTCACAGTAAGAATTTCTTCCTATTATTCAATCTAAACGCACCCTCTTGCATTTTAAAGCCATTATCCCTTGTCCCATTAAAGCACATCCTTGTCAGAAGTCCCACTCCAGTTTTCTTGTAGGCAACCTTTAGGTACTGGAAGGCTGCTCTAAGATTTTCCCAGAGCCTTCTCTTCCCCAGCCTGAACAACCTCAAATCTATCAGCTTTTACACAGGAGAGGTGCTCCAGCCCTCAAATGAGCTTCACGGCCACATATACATATACACACACACACACAGATGTTTGTATATATACTCCACTTTTCCCTGGGAGTGATGTGGGAATGACACAACCAACATTTATAAACTGTGCATGTAAGCTGAATGGCATCACTGCTGAACAATGCTTATGGCTCCTACTACTTGACTGTGCTCAAACTCACAGAAAGGTGACAACTGTGCAGGTGCTTGAAGCTATGGCAAAAGAAACATTTCGACCATTTCCTCCAAAATGCAGTAAACCTGCCCTCTGAAGCCCATTTCCTGATATTTTTAAAGTGACCAAAGCATTACTCAAAAGTGTGTTCTCTGTCTGCATTCAGACAGAATTACACTAAGCTCAGCACAGGATCGAACAGTAAACAAAAAAGAGTTACTAAGACACTGCCAATTTAGTAAGACATTCCATATCATGCAACTTAGATATCAGTTTTATCAGTAGCAACACCTACACTACTTAAAAGAGAGCTCTGGAATAAACATTAGCTGCAAGTAGCAACCTACTTGACTATTTTAATTAAGGGACACAGCCACAGCTAGCTTATATACCTCTGATCATTAGTGCATTTCAACAGAAATATGCAGAAGTATTTAATAGTTAATAAAGAATGATAACATTCTGCAGAAATAGTATAATATGCAAGCCAAGAACTCAGAAACAGTACCATTTTGCCAAGTCTCAGTACTCATGCTTTGTGTCATCTGATCATGGACAATTTTGAAAGTCTTACCTTGAATGCAGTACAAAAATATAATTTCTTCCAGTTGTTTTTTTTTTTTTCTGATTAAGATTTACTTTAGAGACTCTTCCTTGTATATTGGGGTGAATAAAGCAGAAGAGCCGGCGAGTCTAAAAGTACTAAGATGGAGGAATTGACCAACTTCTGTCCTAGTTCAACACAACATTCAATAAAATCTGTAACTCAAATGCTTAATAGTAACAGTTAAACAAACTAATAAACTCTGTGACCCATTGGAACAGGCCAAGCTAGACAACAAGTTCCTATTTGTCTGTGGCAATGCCCCCAAACACCAAGTGACCGCTTTTCACTTGCTAAAGATGAAAGTATGGAGTGAGCTAAGATAGCAACAAGTCGATGGCCACTATGTGCCAAAAAAACTCCCACTCTCAATACGAACCACCTTTACAGATGTCATGTAAGCAAATCCATTTCCAAACCAGGAATACATAAACCATATGACAGGGAGAATCTGCATACAATCATGTGTACGTATGCACATTTAAGTGCAGAGATAATGGAGAAGTCTGGCATACTAATGCAATTGTTTACAGTAATATATCCACATCCTGGATGCAAAGGAAAAGGAAGACTAGAAGGTGAGATTCAAAGTTATTTTAAAGCACAGAAACTATGACAAAGAAATCACAAGCAGAAACACACTTAAAACTCTCTTGGTTACAAGAAACAAAGTTGCATTTGCCCCAAACCCATGAGAAGGGCTAGCACAGTTAAACCCACCATAACTTCACAGACCAGAATACTGCTTCTGCAGCAACAATCTGCCTCAGGCGTTGTCATTTCTGGAGACTGTCTACGTGTAGAATTTAAGATGACAGTTCACTTTCCTCTTTGTCTAGACTTGTGAGAAGAATCTAATCTCAGAAAAGCTGAGATTTAGTTTCACTACCCAGCACACTGCCTACCTCTCTCTGCCCAGCAACCTCAAATGCTCTACAAATCACTTTGTTTTACCTCAAGGTTCAGAATACCAAAGGTACGTGAGAGATAAAACATATTGATGAGTATAATGTTCTAAAACTTCATTTTTGACACTGAAAATGAGTATTTTTCCTTTCTTAGATTAAATGTTTATTCAGTGAACACACCTTATTTATTCCAAGCCTACTCAATAGGCAGATTCTAAGTAACCACTGCTTAATACCAAAAACAGTCAATAAGAGTAAATGATTATGTTACAACTATTTTATTTAGTAGACAGTAAGAGTTCCTTGAGGAACTCTAGTTGTAACTGCTGTCCAGACAAGAGTATCAACCACTGACCAGCCAACCTTTAAAATGACTCCTCAACCAGTTCTCATTTGTCTAGTCATCCTCCCATTTTGACTGCAAATAGGAGTATGCTGAGGGATACCAGAACACCTTGCTAAGGTCAAAATTAAAAATCACTGCTCTATCCTCAGCTGAAGACCAAGTCATTTGACAGAAGGCCATCAGGTCAGTCAAGCATGACTGACCCCAGTAAAGCCCGGCAGACTGAAAATACCTTTTTCAAAAACGCTTTTCCACAGATTTATATAAACTATTACTGTTAGTGCTACCCAAATAAAGCAGTATTTAACATTTTTATTAAATAACACGGAAAGCTTTCTTTATTATATAACATAGTAAGGATGCCTGAAACAGTAAACAGAAACCATCTCTATGCTTCAACAATTTGCAGAATTCAAATGTTCTGAAGCCTAAATACAAGAACTCTGCACATAAAAAAAAAAAAAAAAAAAAAAAAAAGGCATTAAAAAAAAGCAGGTCTTGACATGTGAAACACAGACATCAAACAATTCTGTTTCTGGCTAGTTTTCACGGTGTCTTGAAAGACAAGACAGTAAACAGCAGAGGTTATAAAAGGGAAAACTTGGTCTTTGTAACAGTATCTAAAATTTATTACAGAAACGGATGGCTGAGGAAGAGAAAGAAATGCAAAAGAACAGCAAAAGACCAAGAAAACTCAAACACGTTTCATTATGAATATTATAAAGAATTTCTAGAATTCAGATTGCTTCCATCTTTTCAGATCGCTTGAATTTCTCCTCAGCCTTATTGCAAGAGACCTCCCAAACAGAACAAATACGGGAACTCCTGGACACAGAATCAGCCAGTGCCTGACAAACAACTGCAAACTCTATTCTTTACTAGTGATGCCATATACTCATGTTTCACCCAAAATAGTTCAGTCCCTCTGCAGTTCATCAAAACCTAGGCTTGAAACAGGCAGTGGGTAAGATACTCTAACTGCACATTAAGCAGTGACAAACACCACAGTGGATGAGCTGAGGCAGTCCTCCTACCCCTAAGGAAATTTGCAGATGTGACAAAAAGCACAGAAAAACAGCCTGACTTGCTCAGAAACTTTCTGACAAATTCCTTACCATGACCTTTGTTATGCAAAGTTTTGGTTTCTGTTGCATTCTCATGTACCTACAGATATTCTTGTCAGCAAATGCTGGTATTTAATTAAACTGGAATGACTACTATGAAGGGAGTCATATAAACATCTGTAGCAGGCTATGCATCTAGGGAAAATCCAAAAGAGAGGATGGACCTTTTTAATTTAGTTATAATAGATGTTTTAATGTCAACATTTGATTCTACGTTCTTTTACTTTAGGACTGCAACATGACTGGTAACACTGCTAACACTGTCCCAGTTATGTGACTTCTCTACAGCCTTCAGCAGCAGGAGCATTCCAAGCGAACACAGAACTTTCATTCACAAGATAGGTTATCCCAAGCACCAGTGCCAAGAACCCACGCTAGTACCTGCACCAGAACCTCATCTGAAACACCTCAGCACGCTGTCTTACAGTAAAAGTGAGGCTAAGCTGAACTCGTCACTGCTGTAAGCCCATCTCCTCTCATGGGCAGTTTCTGCTTCAGCTCGGGCATCAGTAGCTGCTCTCACATCCTCATTGCAGCAGGCTGATTCAAGAAGCTAAACTAAATGAAAATTGATCTCAGCAATATGTACCCGACATATGCACATTACCCAACTCTTACCACAAGATGAGACACAGCCCAGTGTCAACATGAGCAGGAAGAGGATCCTGCACACGGTCAGAGGCAGAAAACTGCAGAAATACAACAGCACTAACATACTTAGGTAACCATACAAGAACCTCTTCCTTAATGAAAGTCAGGATTATGACTGGGTTCCAGAAGCAAATGCCCGAGTGTGTGCAGAGGCCTAGCAAAAACTCTTTTCTGTACTGTATCAACACTGAAAAGTGGTGAAAACCAACCTATTCTAAGGACCTTTAAGGAGAGGAATACCAGATACTCACCAACTGGGCAGCATGCAGCAAAAATCTCTTTGGGTAGAGTGAACAAACTCCCCATAATGAGAGACAAAACCAAAGCTGCATTATGTACAGTAAGTGACTCAGCTTCCAAGAAGATGCTATACCCATTGTTTTGAAACAGCTACAAAAACATAACAGTGGTGCCTGGCTGACAAAGGAGCTGATATATCTAGTGCCCAGCACTCTCACCAAGGTAGCCTAAGATTTAATAACTAGAAACCAACCCAGAAGAAGCTAAGTTTCAACTAAATAACATGCTAGCGACAGGAATTCTCCTGTCTATAGAATTTTGAAGGCACTACCCTTCAGCAGTCAAACCTAGTAAGCGTTATTGCTTTTTCCCCCTCTTAATGTAAAAATTAATCTGAGGTCACATCAGCTCACTCTTACTTTCCTTCTCTGAACAGAGCAGTTCAAAGTACATCTTTTCAGCCATCCAAAGACCTTAAAAGAATCTTTGCCTCTTCAGCAACAGTGATGCAAGTTTACAAATTCCATGACACTTTAAATCCATAAAGCACTAAGTTTTCCACTATCTGCAGGACTTTCTACACAATCCAGGGTGAAGAATCCCCAAAACTTGCACAGTTCAGGAAAAATCACTACACACTAAATCTCTTGTCATTCCCCCCTCAGTCCATCTCAAGAGTAGACTCAGCAGGAGAAAATGAGCCCAAAGAAACTAAGCATAAACAAAAATAAGGACAGAGAAAGAAGACTAATAGCAAGAAGCTCTTCCCCATCTCACCCATCAATGTCAGTGGCCAATTTTTACTTGTTGGGTTTTACTCATGCCAGTATCAAGAAGAGTCAGGATTCCCCTGAAAGGCAAGCAGAGGTAGTGGCAGGCAGCAGAATCTGGTAATAAGAGGCAGTGCAGTGCATGTGCTAATAAAAATCTTTAAAATGATGTACAGACAAATGAACAAAAAGCAGATCCCAATGATGAGGGCAAGAAGGAATACTCCTCGACGAATACTGGGCTCTGCCTACTCAAGTATTCTCTGGATTAGCTGAAGTTATCAGTGAATTTATGCAATAAATTCTTTAGAAAGCATTGTAGTTTTCTTCTTTACTAAGAACACTACTTTTCATGTTCTCTCCTGACTTGTTTCAGTTTCTCTCTTGCAGTAACAGCATCAGACTTTGACTCAGGGAAAGAAGAGGATAAACACTGACTGGAAAAAAAACAACTTCTGAAATTGGAACAAAATTGATTGTGCAGGAAAGGTTGCTCACAGATAGGAGACTGGTTGGTTCATCACTTAATGTACTAGCAGTAGCTTGTGATACTGACTACCAAAAAGAAGGTAAGTAGCAGAAAAAGATGATGGAGTTTCCAATGCAGTGCTCTAGGACCATTCCTTGACTTTAGATAAAGGCTTTTAACACAAATCTGACAACTCATGACAGATCTAAGCTGTCACATGTGCTTTGTATGCAAGAGCTTGTTTTGATCAGTGCTTCAATACACAAACAAACAAGACCTTTGGAGGAAGGGACAATAGGGAGAGACCTATTAACAGGTTTTCCACATTAGCTTCCTGTTCTTTGTGAAACTTGACAACAATCAGGTTTCAAGCCTGGACAAACCTTAAAATACCTTTCCAAAAAATTAGTTACTTCAGTTACGACATTGCTAGCCCCAAATTTTTATTTATACAAAACACATCTGAATCTGCTAAGCCTGAACAAAACAGAACAGTGAAAAAAGATTACCTCCAGTAGTAACTGAGCCCTACATTCCCTCTCTACAGATTCAGGAAACTTCAGATTGAATTAGTGTGGTTGTAAATACATGTGTGAATATATGGTATTTTTGAAGGAATTTTTTTCCAAATATGAATTAATAAAGTACAATTGCAGAGTACCTTCCATAGTGACATTTTTCTAATCATGTTAAACTCTCTTTCCTGCCATTGGCAACAGCAGCACACAAGCTAATTTCAAGAATCCTGAACTATACTGGAATTGTATCTCTTCCCCTGTGATTCCAGATGTACAACACCAAAATCATGAGAAATTGTTTCAACTGTTTGTAACTTTAACCCCTTCGCTCCAAAAGTCAGATAGGCTAAGCCGACAGCATTCCTTTTTTTTCTTTAAATTAAAACAATACTGTGACAATAGTCAAAAATCACAAAACAAGCTGTTTTGTTTAAACACAGCTACTATACTTGAGTTCATGAAATATTTTCAAGAAGTTCTCTGGCCTAGAATTACTTGTGTTTGGTATGTTCTAGTTAAGAACCTGAAATATCATCCAATTTGATTTAATGTTACAAACTAGCTATCGAGCTTCAGCGGCTCTTAACCTCCATCATTTTCACACTCAAATACTGAAAGAAGACATAATGGTACAGACATGGTTCAGTATATGACTAACCAAAGGCCAAACAAAAGTAAAATAAGTTTATTGTTTACTATGGTATAAAAGTAAGATACAAAACACCACTGGCACTATAGCAGAATCCTAACTATCCTTTCCTTCCACATCACACACAAGCCGAATAATTGTTTTAATTTGAAAACACAGGAAAATGTTAAACTATCACTTCTACCACTTATGGAAAAACAGATGAGCTCTTAAGGTCTGCATGCAGAGGAGACTGCACAGCTACTTGACTCCAGCAAACACTGTGAAACATCTCTTTCCAATGTAATCATCCACAAAATGGTATGCTTGTCTTTTCCCTGATCCCACAAATTACTTGTAAGAGACAGACACATTGAACTGTTTCCAGTTTCTTTACATCATGAGAGATGCTCAGAATCTAAAAGAGGGCTAGTTAGAAAACCTCACACAAAGCAGACAATTCCTATTATTAATGCATTTTTTTAAATTACTGAATGCTTATGAACTGGAGGTTATCTTTTGCACAGCAGTTTGAATTGCAGTGCACTTAGGGAGGATTTACAGAACAGGTTTCACACTCCCCTCTTCCTCCCAGCTCCAGCTATTGTTTTCACAACATTGTTTTCATCTTGTTTATGTAAAAAACCTCTATTATTTGAAGTCTTGTGTACAACCTTCTACTTGTTTAGATAACTACTCCTTAGAGTAACATAATCAGACACAACCTAGACTTTGGATGAGTCCAATAAATTCATCCACCAGCATAAGCAATCAGCAAAGAAAAGAGCAGGAAAGACATTCTCTCAGAGAAAAGGAAAAGTGAAACAAAAAAGCTCTTGCTGTAATATGTCTCCTAGAAAAGGACATAGGAACAGAAAACATGACAAGCTAGCAAATGGACAAACACCCCATCTGAGGAGTCCATTTGATACATGCATAGGCAGTAGTCCCACAATTACTGAGTAACACTCACTGAGTGTAAATCCCACCTGTAATTAGACATTGTTAATAACCTCCTTAGAAGCAACACTTCAGTTCTTACTGACGACACCCAAAGTGAGGCACTTGTGAGCCTTCACAGCCTGTACCTGCACTGGGGTCTCTTGAGCTACATGAAGCAGCTTTACTTTCCAAAATGAGGGACTGAACACTACCTGGGGGAGTCAGTGGACTGCCTCTGCTAGGTCTGCAGTCAAGTTTTACAACAGCTGAAATAAAAAAAGAACTTCATATTTCCTTTGAACATGAACACTCAAAAAAAGGTACCCTTTTAGTGAAAAGCCAGCTATACACAATTTTTATCAAATGTTCCACAGAGAACCAAGCCTCTTAGACACCAGAAGCCAGTGCCTGCAACTAGTACTATATCTGAAGAGAAGTCTTGTGCACAAGCCGGTATGCAGAGTACCTTTTGACCAGGATACGATTTTCCTGTCGGGAACCAGAACAAATAGTACAGACATATTTTATTACTATACTAGGTAAGGAGAGCAGGAGAAGAAAGGACACAGAAAAAACCCTGAGTAACATCTGTGCTATATTCACCTTTCCTACTTTTACAGCTCTCTGAAGGTGGTGCTTTGGGTATAGACCCACTTCAAACAGAAGCAAAAGGAACAATTTCTACAGCTGTACACACTGAAGACAGAACTCTCAAAACAGCCCACAGTACCACACAGTTTCAGTACAGTACTTCTCATCTGAAAAGTTTCAAAGCACATGACAGTTTCAGCAGTTTTTCAAGGTCACAAGGGCAGTCACAAACACACGTCCCTGCCCCCTCCAATTGCTAATCCAGCACCCTCTAAATCCAGTCTAGCTGTACTCCAGAGACTTATGCAATGTGAAAACCCTCATTCACTTCTCTCCTAGAATCATGGTCCAAAATCCTATATGTGGTATCACATATACAGCTGCAATATATAAAGGCAACTTTACATCTGTCAATATTTATTTGGATGTGGCTTAACAAGCACATTGAATTGTCTGAAGAATCTTATCCATCTTACAAAGAACAGATTTTCAGCATCCCTTAAGAAGCTGCCATGAAGAACATAATTTCCTATTTCTAGATATGTTCCCCAAAATGTTTAGGGTAGTATGCTTTTAACTTTTTTGGAAGAAACTTTTAACAGTGGTAATTATCTCTTAAAAAACAGACAACCAACAGTAACACAAGAAATAACATTAGTGGAAAATAAAACCCCAGCAAGCACAGCTACAGTGCGTGTTATCTGTGTCCCACAGTTTCACTGAAACACAACTCAAAAGTTTACACAAGGGTAAATATTTCACAAATAATCAGGTCCTATGAGTTTTGTGGAAAAACAGTCACATCAAGGAGAGACATCCAAACTCTGCCCCCCGAGGACAAGTGCAGCAGAAGCTCAGCTGTATTAGCAAAACAATCATGCCATACAGGACAGCCAGTGCCCCAAACACATGAGAACACTTACAGAACTCACAACACCCTACACCCAGAAAAATCCAACCACAAGACACAAAGCCACAGGAAGTCAGGCTTCATAACTTGCTGCTCACACAGCTAGTTTCATTCTTGATTAACTGAAGTAAAACCATGAAAAGACCTACTCTCCAGAACTTATTGCAGTTTTACCACCAGTTCTTTTCACACAAAAATTCAAAACTAGTGACAATAATTTAGGAACAGATATTCAGTTACCAGTCAATATACACAAGCAATCCTTGGGCAGAGAGCAGCAGGACAATTTCTGCAGGCCTGGCAACACTCAGGAAGCAGCAGGGGGTAGAAGCCCATGCTCTGCATGGCTCAGCACCCTCTGCAGTGCTCTAAGGCGCCTTTTGGAGACCCGGTGGGTACAGCTGTATTGTCACCTCAGCCTGAGTTAGGAACACGCTTTGACGTAAATCTGTCACCCACTTCCTGTATTTTAGTTCACATCTTATAGAAGTTTCTGAATACATGATCTGAACATCTCCAAGATTAACCTACATCAAAACTCTGGGAAAGCATGGAACATGCTCAGCCCGCAGATCCAGACTACAATTAGTCTAAAATACACCTCAGTAACTACACACACTGGGGACACTGACTCTACCTAACTTACAGCTTCACTCTACAACATTCTTCAAGTGCAACATAGTGCTGGCTAATGTAAACATAATCAAGTGGCAGATATTGTCCATTCATTTATGAGAGCCTCAAGCAGAAGGAAGTAAACCCACAGACTTAAGCTGCCAACATGCACCTCAAAAGCCCTAGAAAGGAGACCTGCACAGGGTGCTCCTTTTTCTGGAATAATGATAGCAGTAGTGTATCACCACTCATCCACTTCAGTTTCCATCCCTTTACAAGTTAGGAGTTTCAAAAACTAGTGGGATACTGTAGAAAAGCTTTCAGAATAAAGAAAAAAATAACCCACCCAAGATCTACATACTTCATGCATCACCTACAATTACTGTTCTATAAAGCTTTTCAAATAACATTGAAAACACAACTCAATCAAAGGCTGCACTAGAGGCAGTGATAGGAAACGAAGAGCAGCATGTACGCAATACTGCTTTTCATGATTTGCACATCAGCTTAACCAACAAAGCCACCCAGAACAGTTTCTTTTTCTTTTTGAATAAGCTGACCAACATAATATTCATTGTTTCACTTGAATCAAAACATCAGTTCTTTACAAGTAGTTCCACCACTGAGATGTTCTCTCCTGTTACCAATTTTTCTTTTTCTATAAAATTTTAAATAGAAGATCATGAGTTTCAAAGATATAGCTGCCTTTATACCAGGACCAACAAGCTGGTGAGAACAGACCAAAGCAGTACTGCATGAAAAACCTACAATAACTTGCTCCCTCCTCTGCTCAACAAATCCGTATCATCTCACTTCATTAACTCCTTGATAAAAACTATTAATTCATATGCTAACAATGCAGAGCCATGTTTGCTCTACATTGAGTAAAGGTCAAGTTCCTGTACTGGGGTGCAGACACAAAAGCAGGATTATTGAAGATGACATTTTCTGTTAACACACTAATCCCATGAAAATGGCAAAGAAGGAATGCCACTTTCCTTTGTGATTCAGCTGCAAGTTTGTGGTTATTGACATGTCATTACCATAGTCACTAAAGAGCCACCTTAAACTCTCCAGCAGCCCAGTCTGAAATATCCTTATGCAATGTTTTTCTGATCTGTTTTATGTTAAGTCTTGCCAAAACAGACTTAAGCACCTAGTTGTACTATTTATTTGACAGAAAACTCCATGAATAAAGTTATTTCCCATCAAAGATGAGGAGAACCTACGCCAGGAGATAGTCATGTAGTGACATCACAAAATGACACACTGAAGTAATGTTAATAAGAAACTAATGGTGCACAGGGAAAAAAAGAATAGTGGATAACATTTTTCACAGCACAACAAAAATATCTGGGCCTGAGTAATTTCCTTCAAAATTATAATAAAGGCTGCTGTCTGCTGAGACACTGAGTTTTGCCTTCTGTCATCATTCTCTACATTAAAACATCTTTGTGCTTTACCTCCCAACACAGGGTTTTCCAAGACACAGAAGACTAATTTAACCTACATTCACTGGCAACCCTTATGTTTCAACATGCCAATAATGTCTCAAGAAACTGAGATGAGCTGAACTGCTCATCTCAAGAAACTAGAGATGAGCTACCCCAGCTCAGTAATTTCTTACCATCTCATGAAGATTTTCAGCCCAGTTTTCTTCTGGAGTGACACACAAATTCTTCCAAAAATTTATCTGACTTTATCATATGATACAAATATAAATTTGTACAAGATTTAGGCAAATTATAAGCAGTTTGAACAAAGTTTCCCATAGTAGACATCTGTCTAAGGCTGAAAGACATCATCCAAACAGCTAAGGAGTTTGCAAAGTTGTCTGTTAAGTAAAAGCAGTACTGATAATCTTTCTGGAAACTCTGCATCCTTGTTCTTACATCAGGGAACATCTCTCAATTTCTCCTTTCTGAGCTTCTCTAGTCAGAGGTCATCATTCTATTTGGGTGGCTTTTTTTTTTTTTTTTTTTTTTTTTTTTTTTTTTTTTTTTTTTTTTTTTTTTTTTTTTTTTTAATTTAAGAAGCTGTAATCACTAGTCCAGTTTTTGACATTAAATTCCCTGAACATTTTTTGTATATCTGATATGCTGGAGGTTGGGGCTCAACTGGACTCCTCTAAGATGCATAAAACATTTATCTCACTGCCTGCTACCAGGCAGTGAGAATGAAGTCACAATTCACATCCTGTACAGCTGTAAGCTAAATAATGAAGACCATCAAGCATAAACTGAAGAACAGAATTTTAAAAGTAACACATAGGGAAGGAACCAAGACAGCAAAATTTTGATTTCAACAGTTTTCCAAAGAAATCACCACTGCTCTCCTCCAATTTACTAATAAGAACAATATTCAGATTAAATCACTTCAGTAGCTAAAAGGCCCAAGATCTGAAGAATGCTTCTTTTTCACAGGGGAGGGAAGTGCAGCACTGAATTCAGAGAGATCAGTGGACAAATGACAAGAACTGAAAAAACAAACCCCAAACAAAATAGAGCATATTTGATTAAGGTAGTGGGCAGAAAAAATCAATACTAGGGGAAAAAACCAAACAAACCAACAACTATGGACACAAAGATATGCATGGCCTTTTACAGTAATTACTCTCCACAATCCAAACATGGGAGTCTGGAGCTTGGATTCTTTCACCAAGTCTTTCCCATTCACTTGGAAGAGACCATGCTTGTAAAAACCAATGGTTAGCTAATTATCTTCCAGTGCTGACTGGAAAAGAACTGCCATTTCGCACTTCCTAAGCTACAGCAGTAGACCTGTATGGCAGATTTAAGCATTCCTACAGGACTGATGATGCAAGGCACAACCAAATGATCAATTTTCATTTTTAGTGTTTTTTTTTTTTTTTTTTAAGAAAACAAAAAAAAACAAAACAAAACAAAACAAAAAAAAAAAAAACAAAAAAAAAAACAAAAAAAAAAAAACACCAAAAAAAAGACCAAAAGACCAAACAACAGAAACCACAGTGCCAAACCAAGCACACCGCTGCCCTGCTGAACACTATGGCAGCACTCAGCAAGGTGTGCTGCAGTTTGCCCCATTTAAGGAGGACATTCAGTACTCAGTGAACACTGCTCTGTGCACATCCCCATCCCTTGCTGCCGTCTAAATAAGCCCTTCTCCAAAGAGTAATACAAATAGTTCATAAACACAGATTTTTACATCCACTATGAAGAGCAGATTTTAGTGCCTTTCCCTTTTGTAATATGTGAGCAACACATTCATGTCAGAAATACTCTCTAGTCTCCATTGGACCCCTGAGAGCAGTAGTTCTTGACAGCGAGCACGTGAAACGACTGTTGAACACACAGATTTCACAGGCTTGAATTTCAATTGTAATAGGTTTTTATTTCTTGAGACAAGATTACTAAGTCAGAAGCACACATTAGTGATTATCACTGGAAAAGTTTAAAAGAGCAATGCAGGAGACAGGAAGAGAACTGGATTGTCCAGGATAACTACAAGACTACTCATTTCTTTCTCTCATTCCTTATGTCACTGATCACCTCATGGCTACCACTATAAAAGAAAAATGGGTTCTCAGCACCCTCTACGCAGCCCTCTCCATGCTATGTTAATTACATTTCCCTCATCCTGATGTTGTGTGCCTTAATTAAATCACTGCCCTATGTAACAACCTCCTCTAAATATCTGCAGAACAACAGATGAGGGGCTGTGCAAATAAATAGACCATGCTATCCCAAACCTGCAGAACATGGGATACACACAGGTAATTACTCCTCATTTCCAACTGATCCAAGCAGCTTTCCATTCGACATGGATCATCTCTTCACAAATCTCTGACCCTCAAATGCTGATGCACTAACCCTCTCTCAAACACAAGTATACATCCAGTATAGAAGATTTCATATACTCTGGATATGCAAACTCAGGTAAGTGTTAAGGGAGAGAAAATGCATGTAATAAATACATATAATGGATGTACTGGAGCCCCTAAACCCACACACACAGATGAGCTTGTCTACACTATGTGGAAGGGCTTTTAGTTAGCTGCTGACCTGTCAACACCATTATAAGTGCTAGTTTCAGCAGAAGTTTCCTCTTAAAGTTAATGTTCAATTTATCCAGTGAAACAAGCAGAACAAAATAAACAAACAAACAAGAAGCACTTTACCAGAAACCCCTTGACTGTCCTGCCATCTCCTTTAATCCAGTAATATTCATAACAGTACTAAATTGCCTCATCATCTTTATTCACTTTTTTTCATTTTCACTAGGTGTCATAACTATAAAATATTTCTCTCCATACTACGAGCAGCAAAGAATCTCCACAGCCTCCAACCTGTACAGGACCCTGGAGCCAGCTGATCATCCCTCCCCCACACCATTTCAACTTTTGATAGCCTCAGCCAAAAACGCCTGCCTCCTCTCTCTATACACAGACTAACTAACTCAGCAATACGAAAACTCCAGTTTCCCTTTTGCACAAATACCATTCCCCTGATACACACACATATACATAGCCTAACATAATCTTCATCCTGTATACAAATTCATCCTTCCCCCTATTTTCAACCATACCTAAGTATCTACCCAAGACCCCCTCACTTTCCCATAGTCCACAATCGTCCTTGAAAATTTACCTACAAGACGACAGCTTTGATGACCTAATAGAAATTTAGAGTGCCTGATACCTGTCAAAAACATATATAACTACAGCTCTACAGCTCCCCAGCACATGCACAGACTTTTCTCCAAAAAGTACTATCCTGATCCAAACACGTGGCATCTGCTGCATATTTTCCCATTTGTATTCCATGGACCAAACAACAAATATCCAGCCTTTCCATTTCATTACAGGTGAAACATCAGCTCACAGTTCCTCTCAAGTTCCCAGGACACAGACGACGTTGCTTGCTGCTGTAGCCCATCCCCACACACCGGACAGAGAGCTCACCAAGCTGGTGACAGACGAGCATCTCTCTCAGCTCCCAGTGCGAGCAGCAGACAAACCAAAGCACAGCAGTAGGAACACGCATGACTTGCTGTCCACATACCAGCTCGTATTACACACGAAGGTCTCGCACATTAGGTCTAACCACACTGGCCACGAAACAAAACAAGTTCAGAACCTTGTAGCAACCTGTTACCACTGTGCCTGTAACTCGTACACAGGCTTCCCTACCACCCAAAGCCTCCCTCCTCCACAGCCTTTACATGCCTGCCAACTTAGCACCTTACTTCTCCCAACACACAGAAGCCTGTTTACCTATTACTCCTAAATTCACAGGCCTTCCTGTACCACTACTCCCAAACACATGTGGTTTCACCAAGCACCTGCATCCCCATGGTATAAACACATCCCTCAACCTACCGCAGCAAAATAAGACAGGTACAGATTTTTCTAGCTGCCTCCAACTCAGCTCAGGAAAATGACTCCCTCCTTCCGAGAGAGGCATTACTGTAAATTATAGTAAAACTATATGCATTGGGTTCGCGGAGCCTGCAAGCTTCAAACTACGAGCAAGAACTGCCTTCAACTCCTTTCTCCTAAAGGCTCCCAGGCACTGCCCATCTGCCTGTGATTTCATCCCCAGCTCGTCACAAGCACCCAGGCCTCACGGCAGCTTTTTGCCCCCGACACCGAGGCCGTGCCCGCCGCTCGCCCCCTTCCCCCAGCCCAGGGCCCGTCGGTAACACGGGCCCGGCACTCCCCAGGGCCCGGCCGATGCACGTGCGCGGCCGGCCCCCGGCACACACCGGACACCTCCGCCGCCTTCCCCGCCGCCACCCACGCGAGGCCAGGCCTGCCGGCTCCCCAGCCTCAGGGCCGTGCGGAGCCTGGGCCGTGTCAGCGCGGCCCCGGCCCTGCCTTCTCCCGCGGCGGGTGGAAGGCGGCGGTCGAGCCTCGCGGCGCCCGCTCGCTCCCCGGGTGCGCACCCGCCGCACGCCGTGTTCGCTGCCCCGCCCGGCGCCGCGGCCCCAGCCGCGGCTCACCCGCTCAGCCCCTTCCCCCGCGCTGCCCCGGCCGCCCTCTCTACCTGTGTGCCCCGCGTCCCCCGGCGCCCGGCGGCGCTGCGGGGCCCGGCGCGGGTGCGGGCGCTGCTGGCTCGGGCTCAGGCGCGCGCCGCCCCGCGCTGGCCACCGCCGGCCGCCGCCGCCGCCCGGTCGCGCACTCGGAGCGCCGCCAGCAGCGCGGACATGTTGGAGCCGCCGTCCCCCCGCCCGCGTCACCGCTCTCGGGAGAGCCGGGCGGGGCCAAGCTCACCCCGCCCGCCCCGTCACGCCGACCACTGGCTGCCGGCCCCGTCGGCACGGCCCTTCCTCGCCGCCATTGGTAGACGCCTTCGCCGCTCACACGCAGGCCCCGCCCAAAAGCTTTCCTCTGATTGGGTCTCCCCCGTCTGCTTTGGTAATTATTGGCTGCGGCTCTCGTCAATCAAGACGACGGCGCACGGACTCCGTCTTTCTCCGCACTTTTTTTTCCGGCCTCGGAGCCGCGGGCAGGACTGACGGAAGCGGCTGTCAGCGAGCTCCCTCGCCCCTCCCAGCCTCCCTCCCGCGGCCACATCCCCTCCCTCCCGGCGGCGCGGTTTGCCTGCAGGCCATTGGCTCCCAGCGCCGCCACTCCCGCAGCCTCTCTCGCCCCGGCCGCCGCTTCGCCAAGGGGGCGTGAACCGACCCGCCGTTGCTGTCTTCTGATTTGCCGTCGCCCCTGCCAATCAAGCGCGGCCGGCGGGGCAGCAGAGCGCGGGCCGGCCCGCGCGCCGAGCCGCTCCGCACGCCGATTGGTCGCGGGGCGGGCGAGAGGCGCGCGACCTCCCCCGTGCCCCACGGGGGGCAGTGGGGAGTACCCGTATGTGCGCGCGATTACATCACCGCCAACCAATCAGAGCGCGCAGAGGCAGGTGTACCTCCCGAGGTGGGCGCGGCCTGGCTTCCCCGGCGGGAGCCGCTGCGCCTCGCGCGGCCCAGGAGCCGGGAGCTGGGGTCGGTGTCTGCGCCGCTCGGGGATACCGGGGCTGCTGGTGTTACCGCACCAAAGAGCGACGCTGCAGGTGTCTCGGTCCTCTAACTTCCCGTCTGCACGCCGGGCTCCAGCGCCGTGTCCCGGCTCAAGGGACGGAGGGGCCGCGGCCCCGTTCCGGTGCTCGAGTGAGGCGTCTTGGGATCGCCCTTGCTAGCCCACCGAGCCCTGCTGTCACCGGGGCCGCCTGAAGAGTAGAAACACTGAATAAGAGAATCAATTAGGTTGGGAAAGACTCCGGACTTAATCTAATCTAACCCGTGGCCGAACACCACCATGTAACTAGACCATGGCACCGAGTGCCACATCCAGCGTTTCCTTAAGCACTTCTAGAGATGGTGACTCCAGCACCTCCCTGGGCAGCCCGTTCCGATGTCTGATCTCCCTTTCTGTGAAGAAATTCTTCCTGATGCCTAGTCTAAAGCTCACCTGGCAAAGCTTGGGGCTGTTTCCTCCCGTCCTGTCACTACTTGGCTGTGAGAAGAAGCCGAGCCCCACGACCTCCTTCCGGTGCTTGTAGAAGGTGACAGGGTCACCCCTGAATCTCCTCGTAGCCCTGAGTGGCGGCAGGTGGGAAGCGCAGGGGGGCAGCTGCTCCCGCCGCCGCCGCGGGAGGCCGTCATGAACACCCCAGTGGGCTCGCCTGCCCTTCGCTGTCTTTCTTGCCCCAAACCAAAACTGTTTATTGAGGAAAGAACATGAAAATCCGTCTGATCCCTCGTAATCCCGTGCTATTCCCACCTTTCTCAGTCAATGGCTGGCTGAAGCCAGCTGCGGTTCACCTCGCTGGAGAGAGACCCGCTCCTGCCCCTACAGCTCTGTATGGCGGTTCAGCTGCTGCAGTCACACCCTGCAGGCTTTCCTGGGAAGCTGGAAGGGATATCCTTGCCTTACACTCCCGAGAACCCAAACTTGAATGTGCTGTCTGAAGAACTGACATATCGATTCCCACACTCGCTGATGCCCTTGTGCCTTTCCTTACTCTAGGCGTTTCCTCGCCACACACTGAATACATGGGCGTGAAATGAACACCCGTCACACGCAGGACTTCCGCGGCTCAAAACACCGCTTGTATAGCATTTTTATTCATTAGTCTAGTCATTTGCTAGAGTGTTTAAAAAAGCAACTGACCCTGGAAAAGATGGGAGCTTCTCTTTCTGGTGTTGAAATTCTCTCCCAGTTTTCCACATAGGCACATGATGGGATTATTTTCCAGGGCCTCCAGAGTTATGTCCACAGTGCAGAAAATACTATGCAGCCTTTCCCTCCGAGCTCATCGGCAGCACCACTCACGTTAGGAAATCCTTGCACAGAGCTGAGAGGACGCTTTTTCGCTCACGTGACTGATGCAGCCCCGGCTCTCAGAGCTGAAGCTTTGCTTTCAGTGGGTTCAAATGCACCTACTCCTCACCAAGAAGATGGGGTAGCTCACCCCTGTGTGCCAGTGCTGCTTCCCACAGCTCCCCACCAGTTGACAGAGCTGAATGAGAACGAAACCTAGATTGCCTCAGCACAGGCACTCGTGAGCCAGTTCGGAAAGAGCCAGAATGCTGAGGCTGCGGTTACCCTCCTGTCATAGAAAACTTGCTCACAGACAAGCTAATTTGAGTGCCCAGACCCAGCTGCCAATCAGCCTAGTTAACTTGGCAGTGTCCACATGAGCTCAAGATACTTTTATACAGCTAGGGATCTTTTTCCTTTT
The DNA here is from genome assembly GCF_021018805.1 of Prinia subflava. Classification (NCBI taxonomy): domain Eukaryota; kingdom Metazoa; phylum Chordata; class Aves; order Passeriformes; family Cisticolidae; genus Prinia; species Prinia subflava. The sequence goes on along the minus strand of NC_086248.1, from coordinate 82,295,236 downwards.
TTTTAAATTTTTTTCCCCTTTCCTCAAGCTTATACCTCATAGTCATTTAAATATAATTCGTGCATTATTAAAACAATGACATATCTGACTAAAAATTGCTGCATCTTAGGGTTGATGAATGCAAAATTTATTTAGCCTAGATATTTCTTGGATTTTTGAAACTGTTTTTATTTTAAGAGATTCACTAGGAATTTTTTGAGAGCTAGGCACTATTTAAAGTAATGGTATATCCTGCACGTTTTTCAGCAGGTATGGAACCAGGCTATAATTTTATCAGGTCTCTGTTTGCATCCTCTACTTTGTTTCTTGGGCACCTGCCAGAGAGATACCCTGGCTAGCGTTAGACAGTTTTGCTCAGTATGTAGATTGTATATTCAGTTGCTACTGACTCTTCTCTCTAATTTACTGTAGCAGCTACAATTTCCCCAGTGACAACTAAAACAAAAATACTGCAAGAAATCACAAATTGAGCTTTCAGTTGTCATTCAAACCTTCTGACCCTCACTTTCTCCTTGCTTCTAGGTTTGACAGGGGTTCTGATCCCCTTCTTTTCACCTTCAGCTCTAATTTCATATATGGTTTTATAACAAATTTAGAAAAAAATAAAATACTTGCTTTCCATATCATCTCACTAGCTGTACAACCTTTACAATTCTTTGGGAAGAATGGACTTCCCAAAATAACAAATATTATCCTACATTTTCTCTAAAGTAATAAGTGATATCCCCTACTGCCTTTCAAACATGACCTGCTTAAATGTTAGAGATTAACTGAAAACCTCTGTCCATAACCCAGCGTAAATGGCACATTCCTAATCAGTAGAAAATGTGCATATCTGGCTGGTTTCTGTGGGCTAAAACTCAATGCTGGCATTGCTCAAGAGGTGTGTGTGGCAAGAAGCAAGCAGCAGGGACAGGCAGCAGGGGCGAGTGGTGAAGTAATAAGTAGGTGAAATAATGGTTTGTATGTGGCAATGTGGAGTTAATGGCTAATCCAGGGATTTTGTACCATTTCATGGCTGGCTCCAGTTAAGCTGCATTTAAGATTACCAAGGCAGGATATTTGTGGGAATATTTGTGCATTGCATCAATGGTGATGTGGGCATGCCCGAAAGAGCTGGCATTTTTTAATACATGCAATGCCCATTTTATTCTTAGCGGTGATGAAAATAATTATGAACTACAGAAATGGTAATAAATGGGAAATAGCATGGGATAAAGATAATATGTAAACAGCTTTGATATTGCACTAAAGAGGAATGAAGGTGAGTTCTTCTACAGGGTTTTTAAAATTCCTATTTTTTAATGTTCTATTGTTATTGGTGAGACTATTTGTCCTTTTAGCAGTAGCTATTGACAAATCTCAATGATTAAATTTGTTTAATGTTCAAATTAATGAGCTATAAACCAGGTCCTGCCAAAAATCAATCCCTTTGGGAAGCTACTTGATCTGACAGTGTTTTCCTGTCATTTCTCACCTTTTACCTCTGTTTTTTATGTTGGCTGGTTGTCTGAAGCATGTATACATCTAGTGTTTTAACTGGCCTTCATACTAGTTTGACAAATGGTGACTGCTCTGGTTTCACAAGAAGGCATTCTCAGACACTGACAATGTTCATGGTACATGGTTACTTTTTTATCTGCAAAGCAAACAAACTCTTTTATTTTCAGCTGGGTAAACTTCCCATGGAAACAAATTCACTGAACAACCATAGTTAGTTCTTTACCAGTTGCCTGTGTGCCCCTTCTAGATTACACCATCTGTGAAGAAAGGAAGGAAATCACCACAGATAATAAGGTCATCTTCACATTAAGAAATGAACAGAGAAAATTTTGAAAGATTCATGTAATATTTTGCCTTGGTTTTGCTCAACAAGAGGAAAACTAAATGTTAATACAGCAATGGGGAATAGAAAGAATATAGGATGGGTAGCAAAGAAGAAAGGACAGATACAGACAAAGGCAAAAAAGTAATGTTACTGTGTCAAAATGAAATAATTGAAAAGTGCATATACTATTTCCAGGACTTTGGGGAAAAAATGGAGGAATTTTAGAAAACAGTTCAGGACGCCCTCCTTCTGATAAAAGAAAACTCAGTTCCTAACCAGAACATGTGGATTAGAAGGAGTTTGTGGTTGAGAAAACAGAGAAGTAAAAAATAAAAGTGTGTAGTAATATTCTATGTTAAAGAAATTATGTTTTGCAAATGAAAGGTAAATAATAAAACAACTCAAAATTTAGTTCTGACTGAGAGAAGAGGGCCCTGAAATAATTCCAGACCCTAGGTGGAAAGTTTGGAGGTAGTTAGAAAACTCCATATTGTTGAAGCGATGGTACTGCTGGGTTCAAAGAAATAGCCAGTGAGATTTCACATTCTCATTGAATAATTTGGGGGATAAATACTACTCATAGTTGTGGCCATTCTGCACTGCGTTAGTGAATTAAATTCTTCTCCATACTGTCACTGAACCTGTAAAAAGTAATGCTTTTGGTGGTTCAGGAATATACTCTTGAAGGCCTGATGGTAAATAACAACCCTGGACTGTGATGAAAGGTAGGGTGAAATAAAATAGAACATTCTCAACTTCAGAAAGGGAAACCATGATAAATGAAGGGACCCGGGAACAAAATCTTCTCTTATAATGAAAACTTGAACATGGAAGAAGCCTTAGGTACTTTGAAACCAAATGACTGGGATCCTGTGTCTCACAGAAGACAAAATGGTTTTGAGGTAGAAGGTTCAAGGCATAAGTGGAAAAGAAGTGGTATCAAGAGAGAGGTAATAATTATAAGCAGACAGCATGAAACAGAAGAAGCATCTGGTTTGGGAAGGATCTCAAACATCAATAAAGTGGGAGAATGAAGGGAGAAATTGTCTGGAAAATCAGGTTGATTTATGGTATAAGGCATATGAAAAAGCAAGATATTATCCAGCTGTGACATAATAGTGTAAGAAGGAAGTGTTGCTTTCCGTTCAGGAAGGAGTGGGGTTTACAAATAGTTTACATCTGATTCTAAAACTAAATGTGTATTTTTGCCTCAATTTTCAGGAAAGATGGCGATCTTGAACATGGGGTTGGAAGGCAGGATAGCTAATAGCTAGGAGGAAAAGGAAATTGCTAGCATTTCATATAAGATGAAAGTAAAACACAGTTGTACAGCTTCTGGGCAGAAAGAACAGATAATGCCCATTCCAGAAGTCAGAAAATTGCGCCAAATGAGGTCACTTGTCTGTTAGCAAGCTTTTTAAAGTAAGTATATCAGGAAGTGACAAAGTGTAATGTTTGTTTACTAAAGGTGGGCCTTACCAGGTTAACCTAAGATCTTCCTTTGATAATATCATTCAACTTCTAGATAAAGGAGGAGATGACAGGAATTAACAGAGCGGTATCAGAGATTAATGGAGGTGATGGAGAATCCATAGAGGATAAAGCAAAATCCAATGATCAGAAATGAGGTGTCTTAGTAAAGGTTGTTCTCTTTTCTTCCTATCATCACAATTCCCCACACTTCTCCAGGGCCCAGGATAAGTTTTGGGCTTAAACCTATCAGATATCTTCCTTAATGACACTGATACAAGAAAGTGGTGGGAAATAAATTTGTAAATGACCCAGTGCTTAGGGGTACCAACAGTAAAGAAAACTAGGAAACCACATACATTTAAACTGGTGGAGGAATAGAAATGCAGTTAACCTCAAGAGTATAAAAGCAAGACCTCAGTATCAGAAATTTCCTCTAGCTGCTGGGAGCTCATCACTTGGAAAAGATGACAAAGAAGGACAGAATATAGTAGTTTATCACAGCATGATATGAAATGTCATTCAGCTTCAGCATTAGAATGACAAATGCAGTCTTAAGTGTGGCTGGGCAACAGGTTAAGTGCCTTCACACAGGCACTTAATTGGCAGTGTGGAAGTACTTATTCGGAGATGCTCACAGGCAGCTGTGAGCTGGCTTTGAGATGTAAAAAACCAAAGGGCTTGATGTGCCATGATTATTTCTGTTGCCTTCATTTCAGCTTTGTTCATGTTGTTAAATTGGGTAGGGACAGACAGCCACAAGCTGTCAAGCCAGTTTGTAATTAAGCCATGACTTAGCATGGCTTAATAAGTTACTATGCCACAGACAAGCTGTAATAGCTGCCTCTGTGTGTGCTCCCAGCTCACCCAGCTGCCGAAGGAAAACGTGCTCAATTCAGCTATGATAGGCTGAAGGGACAGCATAGCTGAAGGGATGCCACAGCATCCTTGCTGATAAGGAATAACTTGCCTGGGTAACCCAGTAACTTGTGAGCACGTGTTCACACTTTTCCTCTCTGCCACTGGGAAGCTCAGACCTCAATGCAGTATTGTAGGTAGCACAGGACACAGATCAGAAGTGTTAGTTTTGTTAACTTCTTGCTGTGATGTCTCCTGTTCCAGTCTATAATATTGCTAAACATTTTGCTTTGGTGTTAGAATACCACTTTTCACTTAGACTACTCTCATCCACCATCCCTAATGGGTCTTCATCTTTATTACTGCCCTGGTTTGTTCTTCACCGACTAGATTTATCTTTAGATTTAGATTATCTTTTCTACCTTTCACTGAAGTATTTTAAGAGAGCTTAGTATGTTTTAAGATAGTTCAAAAGCTTAAGCATGTCAACAGTAAAATATTTATGTTTTTATCATCTTTTAAGCTTATGTTATTGAAGAAGTCAATTGAGTTTGTCTAATAAGCTTGCTTTTAAGCTCCATAAAATAGATGGAGTCTGGTAACAATATCCTCTCAATTTTTAAACATCTTTCAAATGCTGCATAGACACAATGTTTTATAGCTGAGACCATTCTAATGAAAATTTAAAAGTAAGCATGAGAGTAAAAATAAAAATAAGCCTGAAGAGTTTAGCATTGAAATATGCAGATATCAACTGAGATCTCTTACTGTCAATGCAATTCCATTGGTACTTTTTGCTGCCCACTTATACTTCTTTCCTAACCATAGTCTCTAATAGTAATCTAATGACAAGTTAACATCTTCGTATTTAATCTTTGTGATATTTTCCTAATTCATTTGGAATTATCATTACTGTTAATTCAATTAATTAATTATTGTTAATTATTAATACTGTTAATATTTTACCTTTCCTTACGGTAACTATGAGAAGTAATTACTTGGGAGACTGGCAAATGTTGCTTCATAAAATCACTAACATTTTAGAAATACCTTTCCACATAAAATCACTGGCACTTTAAAAATACCTTCCCACATTTCCATTCACTGTCATCTCTCTTTTTCCCCACTGTAGAGGAAGAATAACAGCTTGAGGACCCCAGTGAGAGCAGGGGCTTGTAGCACACACTGTTCCCATGGGTAAGTGAAGCTGTCTGGAATGGGGCAACACATCCGGCAGAAGCAATCTGATCTATGTGAGTGGTCTCTTATTCAAATATGTTTCTGCTGAGGGCATTCTGTTAAGATCAGAGGAGCTGTTAAACTGGAATAGATGTGACTCACTATCCTTCTGAGGGGAAAAAAGCACCAGCAACCAAACTGTGCAGTGTGAAGGGGAGCCCTAATACACACTGGAAACATTATCAATGAATAAAGCAGGTCCTGAGAAGATTTTTTTTTTTAAGACTAAGGGGCAAAAAGGTCTTCTGACAAACCTCATGCATGTCCAGTAGGTCACTGAATCTTTTCCTGAAGGTTCTGCTGAACTGCATCAAGTAATTTATACATGCGTGCAACTGCTCAATACCAGTTTAAGTAGAAAGGAAAAGTGGCAAGAAATCAAATGAACTAAGAAAATTCAGCTTGTGGCCAGGGAAGGGCCTCTTTCTCTTAAATCTTGTTATGGCTAAGCAGTGCTGTTGGTATCTGTGCCACTGGTGCACAACCCCAGAAGAAGTGGCCCAGCAGACCAGAGCTGCAGATGGGAACTGTTGTGAACTTGCTAATGGAAACACTTGGTGGTGACCCAGTTAAAGAGTCGCCAACAGCCAACTCTTCCAGTAAGATCAACAGGCTGCACACCAGCTTGGGGGGTAAGGATAATGAGTAGGAATGACAGGAAGGATAACACTGACTCCAAATGGAGCCCCTCATTCAAGAATAAAAAGAGATAATTATTCCTTTTCTGCATTTTTGTAGGGTAGCTTGATGGGTGCTGTCCCTGACCACCAAAGCTGCCCATGTCAGACACTGTCACATTACAGCTATTTCAATTTTAAGCTCTGAGCAAAGAGCTTTGCTTTCTGCAGGCAAAATCCAGGTACATCCCATGTTGTCTTGCAGTATCCACAGTTCAACAATTAACACTTTTAATTTTAAAACATGTAAGCATATAATGAATCTTCACAAAGAAAAGCAAAACAATGTATGCCAGATTCCATGTCATTGTTTATTACCCTTTTTTTCAATTAATGGTGTATGGGTTTTTTTCCAACTATATACCAACAAAACAACTGTTTTAAGTTTTAAAAAGTATTGTCAAATCCTTTGTTCAGGTATTAAATCCCTCCTAAAAAAGAAAATGTCTGTATTTCCTGCTAGCATATCTGCATGAATATAATTCATGACAAGGGCAATAATTTATATAAGCTATTCTGGATTCTAGAAATTATATTAGTGTCTGGACAGGGAAAAAAACCCAACGCTCAGATACATTCTCACCATGGTGACCTAAGAGAGAACTGTCACAACAGAAGCTGCTGTTGCCACTACAATTTCCAGAGCTCCTGCTGTTTGTGTTGCTGTCGAAGAGAAAATCCACTGCCCTTCGCTGCACTTAAAGCTCAGTAAGATCAGATTGCAGCTTAAAGATAATGTTCACACTTTACTGTACATCAGTATCAAAGAGAAAATGAGATGATCAAAATATGCCAGCCATAATAACAGTGTCAACATGAAGTGTGCTGCATATTCCCTTTGAGGTGCCGAGCGCTCTGACTCCCTCCTGTTACAGCAAAGACAAACCAGCGTCGTGATCACAGCCTGTGGGGTCAGCTCTGCTCAAGCCAGAGGCCACCAGTCTTGGCAGGAATACAACCAGGTAACAAGTAGAGGACTGATTCCCCTCTAAGGAAAAATAAAATCTCGTGATGTTTTTGAAACACAAAAAATACATTAGCAGTTATAGTTATCTCAGAGAGAATATAAAATAAGAACAGTCTTGTTGACTCTCTGCACAATAATGGTCTCAAACATTCTCTGTTCCCACACTCCACCAAAGGACTGTCAGTTACTATAAGCATGTTGGGAAAGTCCTTTTTGCCTACTAGAGAACTACTAAGTCAGTGAAATGTGTAAAGCCCACCTTTATAATAGGTTACCAACCCCCCAATAAATATTATAGAAAACAAAATATTTAAATAAATATTATGTATATAAATAAATATTTGAAATTATTAGACAATATTTTCTGATTTCAAAGATAATTGAAAGCTAGTGACAAGGGGACCTCAGAATTTAAATGTGAATGTTCTACTTTGCAGAAATGAGCAGTTTCATGAATTTTATACTCTGCAGTACAAAAATGAAACAAAACCAACAAAGCCTTGATGATAAGACTTGACATTTTAAAAGCAGTGTTTCTGAAAGTGAAAGGGCCCCCAGAAGACCTCTGATTAGCCTGCTCATGATCAAGAAACTCTGGAATAAATAACTCTGCAACTGCCAGGGTATCCATAATTAACTATGGCTAAGGGAATTAGAGTTGGAAGTTACTGTGATAGTTGCAAAGTTTCTGATATGATAAAGTGAGGAAGTAAGAGGAATGAAATTATTTGAGAAAATTCTCCAGACCCTAAGCTGATCATCATTATTAGTGGCATCACATGTCTGAACCCTATGAATAAAGCAATCCATTATTCACAAGCTATGAGGTTAGGGTCTGATGTACAGTTGATTTTATTATATGTAATTTATGAGATCTTAAAAAGGCATGAAAAAGAAGTTCATAAAAGAAGTTCCACTGCCTGGGAAATGGAGACCTAAATCAAGTTATAATTCAACTGACTTTCTTACTAGGAAGGTAAATCTAAATTTGGAAATCAATGTGTCAAAGGATCACTGCATATCAGAGATTATTCCATTTGAGGCAAGAGAAAACAGATTTCATTTGCATTCATCTAAACAACTCTGGTTGGTCAAAACTGCCATACTATATATTGGAATTGCCTCTAAATTGAAGGAAGCAAGGGAAGAGAGATGGTCCAGAGAAATGTTTTGAGGTTTAGCCTCTCTTGCAGTTGGGGAGTCTCTCATGCTTTGGGCAGGGGACAGGCATAATCCAGCGGAGAACTAGATCCTGATCCTGATCCTGTACTGACTCCTTGATTCCTGGAGGCAAGCTGTGAGTGACTGGCAGAACAATGTACATATTGAAATTGGATTTTCTTTTTTCTATGCTTTTTGTTTGTGTGTTTGTTTCCATGTTTTTATCATAACCTTGACCCTTGTTTTACTAGTATAATCCCCCCCCCCCCCCGTTTAGCTTTACTTTGTTATAACAGAGATTTCAAGTAAGAGTGGCAAGCACAAGTAATGCTATTTCTAAAGAAGCATAATGTCCAAATAAATGACTTGGCACACAAACCCTTAGGATGCCCATAATCTGGGAGAAATTTGAAAAATCATGGTGTTTCTTAACAAATAGCAAGTCAGCATTACACCATGGGAGAAGTCTTTCCAGTGGGGCATTTATTGAACACATGAGATCACACAATTGCAGGTGCTCAACTGAGATTAAATCTTTTGGAAGTTACACAGTGCTGTAGCTCTACCATGGATGCAACAAATCACAGGGAAGGAAGGGCAAGGCAGAAGAGCAGGTGGAACTCCAAGACAGTCAAATGAGAGTGCCACAGGGAACCACAGAGTGTACCACTGCCAGGAGAAGCCAAGTGAGTATCTTACATCTCTAAAAAGATTCAAGAAATGTAAATATTACAGTCCATTGCAAAAGGGTCTAATAACAGCAAAATTCTGAAAGCTGGAAAAGAAAGAATAACAAAATAATAGCCAGACAGCACTAATGCACAAAGCTCTGACATGTTAATAAGGTCAGCTTTTTCATAAAGTGTTTGAAATAAAAATAATTAAGAGAGGGTCCACAGCTGAAGCATAAGAAGCACAGAGGTAAGTACCTAGTGGACACTGCCAAACACACTGCTGGCACTGCCATATCACAGTATGGTACTGAAAACTGGATGCTAGCAGTGAATAAGCTACAGAGGAACAGAAAATCTCAGTGCCTGTTTATTCGGCTAGAGAGGGACCTTTGGATCCAGGCTTTGCAATCATGTATGTTTACCTAAGATAGGCCAGTATTAGCTTAAACACCATAAACTGCTTATTTGCATTTCTAGAAGAGGCTTGGGAATTTTCACTCCTTGAGAAAAATGTTGCTTTTTTCAATTACCAGCACATCACTTTCACATTGCCATTATATTTTTTGCAAATCGGGAGTAAAAGAAAGGAAGATGAAGTATTTAAAGAGATGTCAAATAGAGCTGAGGCATCCAGTGGCTATGACCTCTAGGTTTATTTATTCAGTCTGTGGCTCTCTGGAATAGGCTGTAGGCAAGATGACTTGCTCTGGTACTGGCAATAGCCTGTTCTTTACACCAGTCTTTCTAGAAGCCCTTTCCCTCTCAGCAGTAAAACACAGGAAGGACCAGAGCCCCTTGAGAAAGAAGGCTTTTAGAAATGAGCTCCTGTCAGAACAATTAATCCAGTAATCACTCTTTTCTCCTCACAGGTCTGTAGCACAGCTTGGAAAGCAGGAGACCAGCAGTGAGATGTCTGAATTACTTGGAGATACTACTTTCAGCTGCTATATTTCTTGGGCCCTCATGTCTTCGATGTGGGAAACTTGTTGCAACCACCTGTTGGATATATTCAGTCATGATGGCACTTTCAGGAAATCGCCATGTCCTGAAGCAAAGGATGCAGTGCAGTACATGGGCCTCTCCTTTCTTTTGAGAAAGTTGTACTGTGTCAAAAGTGAGCAGCTCTGCTACAGAGCATCCCTCACGCAGGAGTGCAGCAGAGCTGAGTCCTTTGTGCTTGTTTGATAGAAATCATGGATGGTCTCAGACCAAATGAGACTGTGAGTGGCAGTGCAACAGCAAGAAAAGGAATTTTAATGACCAGAACATGTGGGGACTCAGGGAGAAACACATATTTCAACTTCTATTCAAACCTTGTCATACAGCTGTGTGGTTCTCCTTGTATCATGCTCCATTACATACAGAATCTTAATGATCACTGAAGTTTGAAGTAACAAAAAGAAGTCTTATTCTGTTTTCAAACACATTTAACTCAAAGGACAAACTGAACAGCTTCTGAATTCTAGTGACAGGATTGCAAGAAAGCCCTGTGTGAACAATGATGTGGGCAGGAAGGTGTGACTAAAGACTTAAAGTCTGGGGGTTTTGTTCTCCAAAAGCAAAACAAAGGACTGTAGACTCAAAGTACAAGGAAGTCAGCGAAGCTGAAACCACTGGGGATGAAGTGTCCACTCATCCAGCACTTTCAGATTTACAGGACAGGGCAATTTAGTAAACTCCAGAGATGAGAAGACAGAATCACAGACAAATTCTTGCAGATTAGGAATCATGCCTGACCAACTGCAGGAGCAAGAGAAGTAAAATACACAGCCCCAAAACACTGTCAAAGCTGACATACTTTTGAGAAGTGACATAAAATCCCAGACAGAAAGAGGGAAGGGTTATGTGGCTTGGGGGCATCAACTGTTCTTTCAGAATATTGGAAAGGTGGACAAAAGTCTAGAAACCTCGATCAACCTACTGAAGCATTTGATAACTTTTGTTTTGGGGGAGGATACCTGCATCTCATTCTCTGTTGCCTGAACATTCATTAGTCCTTTGTCAGAAGAGTTTAAAAAGCAAATTATGTAGAAGTAGTCCAAGCAATTTTTTTTTCTCGCCCTTAGCTTGTGTGGTGGGTAAAGAATCCTGGAGTCAGAATAAGACTATCATAAATCCTGATTTAACAAAACACAGGAGTCTTCATCAAAGAGTATGAGATTGAAGAGAAGCTTTTATTTGATTCCAAGAGAGACTTTTACTGGGGTGGTTGTCTCCTCAGTCACTACAGCTTATACTATAACAACAGGAATTACTTTTCAGGCTGCTAAACCATAGCAGATTTTGACCAGAATTAGGAGAGAGACAAATAATTGAACTGATCATGTTCCCATTAAAATCTTCCATATAATTTCCATTATTTCAGAAAAAGTAAAATCTGAAGACACCTGTAGTACCATTTAAAGAATTGCTTTCACACCTAGTTCTATACCATTTAATTCTGTTGATTGCAGTGGGGCAATATACGGTTTTCAGTCTTAAAAATAAAAACAGAATCAGGTCAATTTGTCTTTTTTAAATTAATTATTCATTGCCTTAGCCTAGGGACTTACCATAGCTGAGGCCCACACGCACTGCTGCTAAAGCCTCAGCAGAGAGGCAGTGATTATGTATTAGGCCTTTAGGTCCATGGCATCAGTAGATTATCAATGCTTCCACCTCCAGTGCTTTCAGACAGACCTTCATCTCTGGAAAGCACAGCTGCACTTATCCACATTATTTTCAAAACTGATTTCAAAGGATTCTGCAAAACACAATCTGAACACACATTTAATAAGACATAAAAACAAATTAAGGCAACTATTGAAGAAGCGTATCTGTCTCTGTAGTTAAAGCCTACTAAATTAAATTTTAAAGAATTCACTCAGACTGGAAATCATATCACTGTGTGTGGGCACAGAAGAAGGCTCAGTAAATTCTGGCTCAGTGGGTGAGTCAGCATGAGTCATCAGCAGACATACCATCCTATGGTTATATGAATCCACAAGGTACATTTAGAAACATGTCACAGTAACAAAATAACACCATCCTCCTGCTTTTTGTCTAGATGACAATAATGACAGCCCTGACTTTCCTAAAATATTGTAGGTGTTCTCAGCTCAACATGTGGGGTTAGGAAAAAAAAATCCCTCTGTTTTGCTATTTTCATTAAGCAAACTAACACAGATATGATAATCTGGTAGGAAAGCCTCAGGTTGTAAATAAAACCATTTAGGTAGTTGCATTACACTGACAAACAACTGAGCAACATCTGCTTATCAGGTGGATTTCTCATCACTTGATTGAAACACAAGGAGGGTTTTTTGCTCTTCCAATTTTAATTGTTTCCATCACTCAGAATTTCAAGTGGGTAATAAGATGCTATGACAAATGAAGTTATGTAGCTGACATCATCATCTGTGTAATAAGCGAAATCCTGTCAATTTTGTTCTGAAGGAGTTTTTAATTGTGGCATTTACTGAAAGACTCTGAATGCAAATTAGATGAGCATTTGTAAGGCTGAAATTATTGCTGTTTTCTTCTCTTCTACTTTTCTAAATTTCCAGGGAAAAGTTAAATTGTATACTCTGTATTTCATTTTCCTCTGAAACAAATTTCATTTTCTTCCAGCCTGTCATTTCATATAGGATATATAATTACCCAGAACACCCCAACTTGTACAGTAATACAGGAAAAGCACATTTCATTCCTTCTCCTATTAATTTTTGGGGCTTTAATATATAGATTTTCTTTAATTTTGCTAAAGATTGGGGAAATTTCACCAGTCATATGTCTGCACTTAGGATGTAGTGAATGGACTAGGATTGCTCATAGGCATATCTATACACAGCTATGTGGCTGCCTGACTACCTCACAGCCCAGTCTGGAAACCCAATTCCCTGCCACGATTAGTCACCCACTTGGATCCCACTTACTGCAGTGATGCTACACAGATGCAGCCAGATTCACATCAGCTAATCTAGTTACAAAACAGAGGCCCTGGTTTTATCAGATATGTTAAAATCTGTGTAAATAGAAATGGCTTAACCTCTTAGTTTAGGCTGCAGACTACTGTTTCTCACTCTCCCAACAGCATGGCAAATGCATTCAGAATCTGTTCTTTCATTATTCTTAAGTGACGGATGTTTTCTGGATTTATTCCTATTATATTTGGTTCACTAAATAACTCCTTTCCAGGGTTATAGTTGTCTCTGCATCATGTACTTAGTATTTCAGGCAATTAGTGCTGTTCTTCATTCGCCATTGCTGTGTTCTAGTAGGCTTAGTAAAAACTTGGGTTTGTTTGGACTTTTTCTTAATTCTGTGAATTACCTATTAACTCCTATAGACTCTATAAAGGAGGGTACCCTTGGCAGTGCTGCTGACTCTGCCTGTTTTTATAAGGCTTTAGCCACAGCTGGAACTTTTCTACTGGGGCCTTGGGCCCTGCTGAATGGAGGAGTGAACATGAGTGTCATTAGAACAGGTAACCTTTAGGCACACCTTGCAAAAGAACACAGGCCTCTTGAAGGTTTTGCAAGAACCTCTGAGGGCAGAGTGGTTTTTGAGTGTCAAAGACACCATAATGTTGGACTTGGCCTTCCAGGCTGTAAGTACAACCACAAGGACAAACTCAGAGTCACATTAACCAAACATCAGTGCTGTTTACTCACGGGGCAGGCAGGGTTGCCAAATCCCCATGCACAGCCTGAAGATTTCAGCACTTAACCCAGGCTGTAAACGAGATCAGTTAGCAGCACATCTGATAATAATGTCTAGCACGTCGCAAAAAAAGCACACAAGGAAAATCAGAAATATTTTTCTTCAAGCATAGCCACTCAATAATACTATTTAATAATAGCTTTACTAGAAACATTTTACTCAAAATCAAATCTTGCAGGACATTTTTGACGGTAAACAGGGGAGAGTGGAAAACATTTTCTCCCATAAAACTCACAACTATACATATATAGTATGTTTATATATATATATGCACTATACCCTTATGCACATGCATACACATATCTTTTTGGGATATATTCTCAGCACGTAGTCTTTTCACAGAGAGTCAATATTCAATATGCTTCATATATTTTAAGCCGTATTTTATACAAAAATGTAAAATAGTGTCTATTTTAGTAAACTCATTATCAAATGCTGCTGGAAACAACATTCAGTCTTCTGATAGATTGCTCTTTCTTCAGTTTTCCTTACACTTAAAATGAGTTGATGAATACTAAATTATCAAAAACAAGGCAAAATCCTGATTTCCTTATGCTTTCTATCAGCTATTGAAATTAACATTTTCTGTAATTTTGGGGGAGTTTATTTCTAAACTTGCTGTCAGTAGGATAAATCCACTTTTGTAACCATACATCAGATTCAGAACAAAGGATTTTTCAAAGATTATTTAATATTTAACTGCAGCAGATCACATAACAAACAATAATTTTTGAGTTACCTTTGAAACAGGATCTCTCTGCTGGCACAGGCCACCAGAACCTAAAGGAGGTGCATGGAATTTCCTTTTCTTCCACCACAAGCTGTCCCAGGGGAAACATCAAAACGGGAGTTCACAGACTCAGACCTAAAAACTTTCAGTCATACTTCTGGAGATAGAGCCTTTGTGAGTGAGTTATCCAGTGAGTAGCCCTACAAGAGAGAAAAACACAGGTTTATTTATCTCCTTCCTGCCCTTCTGGTGCATTTAAGAGCAAATCCCTGGGCTGCATGGAAGAGCCACTGTCCCAGCTCAGCATCTCACCTGCCTGGGCAGGGGAGACTCCCAGGTGTTCTGACAATGTCTGCTCACTCCCACTGAGGCTGCCTGGAAGGGTGGGATGGCTTCATGCCTAGATTTTTGGCATATCTTGGGCTAAGAGCTGCTCCTCACTTCAGCTCCACAGCCATGGAATGTATCTGACCTGAAAAAGCATCTCAGTACCTCAGTCCCCTCCAGACCACACACAGCAGTCTGAAAGGGAAACTCAGCTGCTGTGACTGAGTAGCAGGATGACAGTGGAAGTGTTCAAGAAGGCCTGCTCCAAGGGGTTGGAATGCTTTTTCGTAAAATTCTTTGTAGTCTGTGTAGTGTTTTTCAGATTAAGTAACTCCTGAATGCACTTCTGATGTCACTCTGTGTCTAAATGGACAGTGGATGAACTCAGCTAAGGAAATACGTGCTTGTTCTGTATCCTTGTATTCTGTGTTCTTGCTGGAAAGGGACTAGTAAAGGCCTTTTCTATTCTAGCAACAGGCAGATTTCCTAAATGAAACTGCTGAGTAATCTTGGTAATTTTCCAGTATATGCTGCTTCATTTAATATAGTTTAGGGCATCTTTTTCATGGCTGTAGCATTTAGGTAAACATTAGCTAAGAGTTGCTGATAGCATCAAACACTGCGAGCTGTGCCATGCAGACCTACTGCTACATTTGATAAATTTGATGCCAAGATCAGGCACAAATGCTGATATTTCAAATAAAAAAGAAAGAAAGAGAGAATGAATGGAAGAAGTAAAGAAAGGAAAGAAGCAAGCAAGCTCCAGAGAAAATGACTGGACTAAAGTTTTTCATTAATTAATTTGTTACATATAATGGCTTTTAACAAACACAGAAATATGTTAAATTATTTTCCAGCATTCTCTAATTTTCCTACTTTGTTGATAAAAAATCAAATAAATTTTCTAGAAATAAAGCTAAAGCATGACAGAATCAAATTATGTTTGTTCATTAACAGTGACCCACATACTTAGGCAATGCTCAATGCTAATTCAAGTCTTTGCACAAATATATTGAGAATCTGACTATCTTATAGCTCTCTATATAATTGGTTGAGTATATGCATGTTTATGTAATTATTTCTATTCATATATTACATATTTATGTAATTGTGATAAAAATAAATAGCATAGATTTGAATTAAAACCAGTCAATGCTACTTGGGTTCATTTGTATGCATAATTTTCCCCCTTAAACCTCTGGAAGTAGCCACTGCTTAGCTTGGGCTGCTGCAGCTACAGGCAGAGTGAGGCTGGAGTTGTTAGGGCACCAGAGACTCAGACATGAGACAGAAGTGCGTGGGAGTTGATGAGGCCCACAGCTCTGCAAGTCAAAAATAGCAAAATAAATGCCAGTTGTTTCATTTTCTCTTTCTGCACACAATATATAGACTGACTGTGGGTAGTGCTACTATCTGAAAAAACGTTTGCAAGTGGCTGAGCTAGCTTTTATTGGGTAGGAAAGTGGGAGGCAGTGAGGAGGCAGCAGTAGAAATTGCGGATTTTCCATGCTTTGGAAAAAAATCACATCAAATGTTCGTGTAAAAGCTGTTGGGTGACACAGTGCATAGTGCTGAGACAACATTGTTCTGCTTTCTAAACTGATTGACGAGCAGATTTGACATCTAGCAATGCCAGACATGGAACATGGTGAGCAACTCGGAAGCAAAAAAACCCCAATGGGGGCAGGGAAAGACAGAGTACTAGCTGCTTCAGATGGTCAGGATAAGGCTCTGACTCAGTCAGACACATCTCTGTTCCTCTCCCAGTGAGAGTCTGACAGGGAATGGCTCTGTGGTGTAAGCACCAGCCTTCCTTAGAGGTTACTAACGGTGCAAGCCTGCTAATGAAAGACCAGCATGTGCTGCAATTTTTGCTTGGAAAGTGAAGGGGCACGGGAAAGAAGAGGAAGAGGGGGCTTGTGGCAATCTGTGGGGCTTGTGGCAATGATCACATCAGCACAATGAGATGCACAGGGTGGCAGAATTGCTTGCAGGACTGTCCTGCACTGCGCTGCTGGAGTTGAGTAACCCTGAGACTTCCCCTGAGTGTGTTAATGCAAAGGTTCTCCCACTGAGGGCTTGGAAGCCAGGAGAGGGTGGGCAGCCATGGAGAAGAGCTGGGGACAAGGACTCTTAAGGAACTGCTGCCAAAAGACAGTGCAGTTGAAACCAATGCATGTAAAACTGCTTAATTATACAGTGCTTAATTATATATATTATACCTAAATGTAGAGAACAATGAGTAGGAGTAGCCCATATGAGTTGGTTGCCTGCAAAGTAAAAAATTCCCTAGGTACTGTAGTCGGGTAAGAGAATTTCATCTTAGATGTTTGTTTCTTTTTTTTTCTTTTTTTGGAAACCTGAAAAGCTTCTCTGGTGAATCTGCACAGCCATCAACTTGCTGAGGGTAATGCTACTAACTATGCTGCTGAGAGAAGTCCTCCCAAAAGACTAAAACCTGTGGGCTTTCTTTCTTTTCACATTACTGATTCATCACTTGCTCTCCTCCCTCAAGACTTAGAGTACGTCACGACCTGACTGGAGGAGCTGCCTGTCATACTTGCAGTTAATCAATGACCTACTTTATTATTGCAGTTAAAGCACAGGCTCAATGAGACACTTTCTGCATCGAGTGAAGATCTGATCAATAATGGACACGAAGGACATGGCAGGGAACAGCATTGTGGGAGAGTGAATAATTTTTACCAAATGTCATTTCATCGTACCTCGTCTTGCTAGTCCTGTCTATTTTAGGTGCAACAGGATGTCGTCATTCTTGTTATTCTAGCAAATACGGATTGTGGAAATATACTGAACACTGAACTAGGAGAATTTCAAACATATTAGCACATCAGAAGGAAACACAATAAATTTTATTTTCCTTCCATAACATTTAATTGTGTGCATCTTCTTTGAGATAATGGCAAGGACAATACAATTCAGCTGGCCTCAGAAACCTAAGAGGAAGAGTGAATTGAAAAAAAAAACTTTTTACTGGACTAACAAAGGGCAACCCTTTATATAAAGCTGTTTTGTAAAGCTGCTACCACTTTTGGAAACAGACCTATTCCTTTGTGTCTTCTGTACCACAAACTTGTAAGTTCGTTACAGAAGATACCACTTGTTACTTTTTAAGTGACTCTACAAAACTGCCAAGAATAGAAGAGAAATTAAGTCGGTTCTCTTTGTCTCATGTATCACCATAGGGATTACCATTATGTATCTATTATTTATACTATTCCTAGCATGTATGTATAAATATAAGAGAGAGATGGATGGATGGATGGATGGATGGATGGATGGATGGATGGATGGATGGATGGATGGATGGATGGATGGATGGATGGATGGATGGATGGATGGATGGATGGATGGATGGATAGAGAGAGAGAGATAGGGTGACATGCTTCTGAAACTTTATTTAGCCAGTAGACTCAGTGGAGTCTCACCAAAGACCACAACCACCCCTGCACAGGCACAGCTGAAGAATAATTTGACAGTCTCTGTTGTCACTGTCAGGACAAGGGTTGAAAATATCTTGAGTTTGAAATCTGGATGTTTCATAACTGAATAATGTCTTGGGTCTCAATTCATCTTACCTGGATTTAGGCAAATGTCTGAATTGATCCAAAGGGGAAGCAGTAACCCTCAAGTCTGCATAGGATTGGTCACAAGAGATGGACTGAGTCAGTGCAACTAAGAAGATGCACCACCTAAAATCATCTCTCTTTCTCCTAATATCCATATCTGGGCAGGGTAACATGCAGTCCTGTCACAGGTGACAGAAAAATACAGGTAATACCTAGAAAACAATGCATCAGAAGTTTTGTATATTAAGACAAATTCCAATACCTTGGGCTAAGATCCTAAATGAGCATCTCAGTTTCAAGTTCTTGCCAACAATGGGGCATTTTCAAAATAATATTTCACAAAGAATGTATTGGTATATAAGAAGGGTATGGTTTTAAAATGCCACGTTTTAAGTGATAACAGGAAAACATAAGAGTACAGTAGTGGAGTGGTTAAAAGGGGTTGCTAGTATGTTACAAGGATGACTGAGATTGTTCCAAAAGAGTGGTTCCTCCCAAAACTCTAAGCATGAAGTTGGGCTGAGGAGTTAAAACCAGAATAACTAGATGTTAGCTACATGGCTTCTGGTGGGACAGAAGTTGATGTATTTTAACTGTTGTAGCTCAAAGGGCTCCAAAGATCAGACAGGCCAAGGATGCTGATTATAATTCAATTTATAAGATAAGGCTATGCTGAAAGAAAGCCTATTTATTTAGTTGCAAACTGAATAATTAGATATGGAAATTAGTAGCCATGGGTCACATAACACCATCCTTTTGAGAATAACCTCATTGAAAGAGCTGATCTAAACTGAAAACCACAAGGAACTGCTCGACAGAACATAACACATTTAAGAAGCAAAATTATGTTGAAATGACCACATTCTGGGGAAATTAAAATCTCCTCCCACACTCTCTTTGTTCAGACTCTCATAAAATAAATCTCCCTAATTTTTGCTGGACATTTAAGATAGTTGAACTTCCACATTGCTAACCCTTCTTCTGTTGCTGCTGCACAGAGCACATCTACTGATGGTCTGCTTCATTCACCCTAAGTACACAAAGACTTGCAGGAATATACGGTTCCTTCCAGAGAAAGCAAACTTATTAGTTGGTTCCTTAGTTAAGAGCAACCTAGTGGCCCCTTTTGCCCCCATTTTCACCTATCTTCAAACAACTGTCCTGTTCTGTGAATGAGGTGTTTTGCACTGAAATCATGCAACTACCAAAAAGGGATGTCTTGTTTCCTGTTCCTATTTCCTGCCTCAGTATGACACAGACCCTGCAACCCCCAAGCACCTCTGAAGCCTTTCAGTCTGGTGCTGGTGTCCCTGAGTCTCAGCCTCCTCCCTCTTGCTTTCTAAATGATTCCCACCCCTACAAGCAAGAGATGGACATATGCCTGAAAAGTCCTGTATTAGCCAAATACCAAACCTTTACATTTCTAACAGCCCCTAATGTGCTGAATATCCTCAGCACTCACTGGAAATTGAAGTCCCTCTGCATTTCTACATCCAGCACCTATGAGCACCACAGGGAACCCAGATCCATGCCTCAGTGTACCCATGGGGAGGAGGGAGGAATGGAACTGTTTTCTGCACTGCTGGTGGCTGGGGAGGGCATTGCTGAGCTTCCTCAGAGCCAGATTGCTTTCCCTGTACCAAAAGCCTCCATGGCCAGCTCAGAATAGGGATTATGCAGCAGTGGAGAAAATGTTCCATCAGAGTGAGGAGTATGAAATGCTGCTGGGACTGAGGTTCACATGCTCAGGTATCTCACAGCACTTGCCAGTGCTTTTCTGAACCACGGCAGGCAGAATCTCACACCAGATACATAGCCACAACTGACCTAGCTCAAGCTAAAAACCTGTCAAAAATTTAGGAAAGACATCACCTTTTCTTGGTGCTTATCTCAGATTCTGCATGAGCCAAGGGCTGAATCTCCACCCTGAGGATTCACTTCCATTTTCCATAGCAGTGATGTTAATCCAAATGGTTACTTGGATTCACACAAAGCTGCTGAGTTACTCTGTTGTAATGTTAAGCAAAAAGATCTGCTGGAAATGCACCAGTAAAAATTACAACAAAGGACAATTAAGTTCTTTTTTCTCTTATTCACACAAAGAACAAATTAAAAGGTGAGTTGCTGATTGAGGCACCACTCCAGCTGGGATGAGAATAATTTGGGGTTGGTAGCTGTAACAGCTTCTAAACGAAAATCATTTGCTGTCAGTAGTGCAGCTGTAACTGATTTTCATCTGCACTTTTATTAAAGCAATTACAAAACAACGTAGTCTCTGGCATGTGGAAGTGTCCAAAGCTGCAACAGGAATTAAAAATGTAATAAGGTAAGGTACCTAGGGTATGGATAAAATGTCCCAGGATTAGAAATGTTAAGGGCTTGTCTTAGGGATGACTGGCTGTGTGTAACAGTGGGCACAGTGGCCTGCCACAAAGCCCTCCCTGCACTCGAGTCACTTCAGAGCCTGGGAGCCAGCTCTGCCTCATGCCCACGTCTTCCCAGCACTGCCAACACTTTTACAGAAGTGCCAGAAATAGGACTGCTGCAGCCATTTCCCAGTGATGTATCTCACCAAAAAGAGTAGGGTTGTGATAAGGGAAATCTTTTGCTGTTGACAGGATTTAGTGATTCAAAACTAGAGCTAACATTTGAGCTGAGACTCCCAGTGTCTCAGAAACGCTGAAAAATCTGATTACAGCTGAGGTGAAATGGGAAAAGATTTTCAATAGCCTTGCAGATGTCAGGAATGTTTTGTTGATCAGAAAGAGCTATTTCAAGCCATCCACAATTCCATAAAGGATAGTAACTTATAAGGAGGAAGAATAGGTGATAAGGAAGGCATAAATGAGTTGTCACTCAGGAAGTTTCTGTTGTGAGTAAACATTTCTGGAGGGATCTTTGCTTCTAATAAACTGAAGATCTTGGAATATCCTTCCACTATTTCATAAAATGTGCATTCACTTATTTATAGTGTAACAGAAGCACAGAATGGTTTGGGTTGGAAGGGACCTTAAAGATCACCTTTTACCAATGCCCCTGTCATGGGCAGGGACACCTATTAGACCAGGCTGCTCAGAGTTCCATCCAGCTTTAAACACTTCCAGGTATGGGGCATCCACAGCCTCTCTGTGCAGGATGTCTCAGTGCCTCACCACCCTCACAGTAAAAATTTCTTCCTAAAGATAGAATATCTAATCTAAACCTTCCCTCTGTCAGTTTAAAGCCATTCCCTCTTGTCCTATGATCACCTGCCTGTGTAAAAAGCCCCTCTCTGCATCTCTTGTAGCCCCCTTTAAGTGCTTTAAGGTCTTCGTGGAGCCTTCTCTCCTCCAGGCTGAACAAACCCAGGTATCTCAGCCTGTCTTCATAGAAGAGGTGCTCCAATATTGAGAAATATTGCTGTGCTGTAGAGTACTTATTTGTACAAGCATCCTACTTGCACTGTGTAAAGTCTTCAGCTAAACACATTGGTTTTTGCAGAGCGTTTAAAATACTTCAATGTTAGTGAGTCTGAAATTAAGACCATTAGGTGTCAGTTATATCCTGTGCTCTTTCTCTACATATTTTAGTCGTGTAATATCCATGTAAAAGAATAAAAGCAACTGGCATTGCTTTCCTTAAGACAAGTAAGTCCTCTTTCCAGCAGCTCTCAATCTGGCCCTGCAGCTTTGGCTGTCTGCCAGACAAGTTAGTGCTGGTATCATGTAGGCTAATGTAACTCCTGAATCACTCAACTATATTTAGATGCTTGTCTCAGAATTGCCTCCAAACATTTAAATAGACCTCACAAAGATGCTTTTCAGGTTTTGTGGGGTTTTGTTTTTCAAATCAGGAACATGTTTTAATTTGGCTTTTTAAATTTCTTCAGTAAAATATAATTAATATTCATAGTTATTCAAAAACTTAATTCTAAATAATGTTTTCCTAGCATGGTGTGCACCCAGCAATGTAGATGTTCAAGTTCCTGGGTACAGAAGCAACATGCAGAGCCACTGGTTCTGGCAGTCCCCAGCAGAAACACGCACAGCAAAAACTGTGCAACTCAGCATTGTATAACCCCAAACACAATGGCTGTGGAGGTATTGTCTCTTTTGGGCACATGTCCAGAGCTACTCATTAGGAAAGGGACTTCAGACTGGAGGGAAATCAAAGGCACCCCTGTTATCTTCTCTCTATCCTTCCCTCCCTGAAGGTGCAGGATGTGTGGGAAGTAGGAAGAGCCCAGCAAAGCAGGTTTGCAGTCAGGTCTCACCACCCTTTTCGGTGACCCCACACTTGGTGTTTGGGCTGCCTTTCTGAGTAGTTGATGGTATGGTTTGTTATGATGAGCTATAACTGTAGGCAAGTCAGCCGTGATGAGTGGATCCCTGGCAGAAATGTGTCACTTCACTTTTAGGTGGCAGTCAGGTCCAGTGACACATCTGTGACAAGCAGAGATTGAAACTTGATTGGCACAACCCACTCACTGCTGGGAAACTGTAGGTTCACAGAAAGTCCAAAAGACTCACACAAAACATCAGGGAAAGGATATGAATCCAAGGCATTTCTTAGTCTCTGGGAAGGAAATCCCATTTCTGAGCTGAACCCCACACAAGTGATTTTTCTTTAAAGGATATTGAAAGAAAGCTGTCCAAGAGAGGCTAAGCTCATGGATGTTTTGCAGTTCATTATACGCTGTAAATATTGGTATCTGATTGTCACTGTATAGAGACTCCTCTGCTGCAGAGCTTCAGAAACTGAAAGCAAAGGCTACAACTGGTGTGTTTGAGAAACACCACAGAGAAGAATTGGGTAAGCAACCAGTCGAACAAGATTTATGAGAATACATATGAATGCTTCAGTTGTAAACAGCTGAGACAAACAACCCCACAGCTTAATTAGTGACAGGGATGTGCAGTCCTTGCCACCACACTGAAGCAAATGATCTGTTTGTGTGAGAAGCAGAAAGTTTGGAGTGAGTCGGAGACAGTGTTGACCTCCTCACACTCCATACATCACTCGGGGTGGTAACAGCTGACTCCACTCATGTTTTGTCTTCTTACAATGGATGCTTAATATTCACTCAGTAACTATGGCAGCTAAGTTTGGTTTATTCTATATAATTAACGAGTTTGTTCCAGAAATACATACTGTAGCATCCTTTAAATTTTTCTCTGAAGCATCTGATATTGGCCAGGGTCAGATACTAGGTTATTTTGGACCAGCTTGGAAATTCTTCCTTGTTTTATTAAACAAAGTCATTTTTCTTGCATATGGCAAATAGCCACATTTGAAGCTTAGAAAACAGTATGTTAGCAGCATCTACTCCAAAAGAATCTGAACAAGCTGGAACATATAATGCTACATATACATACAGATGTGTATGTACATAAATATATAACTATGTATATAAATATATATATATATCTCAATATGTACAGATATATATCTACAGGAAACACTGTCTAATATACTGCATGACATCCCTAAGGAAAAGCATAGCAATTGACTAGTGTTGAACTCACCCCACAGCAGCAGAAGTAAGGGAGATTTTGACAAACTGCTACAAAAACAGGGTTCCCTTTGGTAGCTCCCATGCACAGCATCTGCCCTGCATCAGGCCTCAGCTGAGAGTGTGCAGCACTCCACAGAGCAGCACTCCTAAGTGAGTGCCTTGGAGCTGAGAAGGACTGAATTTGCACCAGAAGACTGAAGTGTTCACTGATAGCCAGAAGACACAGAAAGTTTGCAATGAAAGGCATCCAGTGGAAGACACAGCTAGAGAAGCAAGGAATTGCTGAGCCCGAAAGGACAAAACTAAGCCCAGAGCTGTCTGAGAAACAGATATCTCACATCTGGTGATGTCCAACAGTGCAGCACCTGGGCTTTCTGGGTAGTGACAAGGTCTCAGTGACGTGGCATGTTCAGGGAAGGGGAGGTGAAATGGGTTTTTCAGGATAAAGCATTGGGATTGACAGTGACCAGAGCATTCAGACACCTTGTGTGAAAACAGCCAGAACTCCAAAGACAATCACAGTCATTGGCTGACTCTGTTTAGCTCTATTAATTCCTTAATTACATATTTCACTATCTTCCTCCTTTCAGGAATGAAGGGCATTTGCTATAGTTGAATGTAAACTTGCACCTAATTTTGAAAACAGATTTTACCAAAAAGCGTTAATTTCAGTTGGGATCTGAATTTTACTTCTGATCACTTCAGCATTTAAAAGTATTTATTTGCAAGAAAGTCCTTCACAATTGGGAATGTTTACCTGTGCATCTAAATTTAAAACCAAAGCTGATCTGAACCCGTAGTCTATGTATACACCACACAATTACACTTGCAGAGAGATGTACACTTTCATTTCCCCATGTGGCCTGTGCCCAAGACTACAGCAAAATGTTTTCCACATGCCAGAACTGAATTGTCAGCTTTAACAGTAATTTCACCGGCAAAATCATCACATTGGCCAATGTCATTCATGGTTACTTTCTACTTTGACATTCAATCTCAGATTGAAGTTGATTACCTCTAGCTTTGTTCACAAAGAGAGAAAAAAAAAACCCCAACACTCTTAGGTAATGCTGCAATCTGAATGCTCGCTGAAGTGCAGTCATTTTTTGTTCTCCCTGTAAAGTCCACCTCTTTCAGTACCATAAATATCCTTATAGCATGGTTTGAGATTATCTGTATCAGCCAAAGCCAATATTGAAATTAGCCTTTATTCAGTCAGTGTCAGGGGGCATCCAATTCTAATTTTAATACTCTTCCTCTTTATGCCACAGAGACAGCCAAAGGAGTTGAAAGAATGACCTAAAAATTCTTGTTTAAGAGGTGAGAAGGATTCCTGCTGAGCAGGAACTGGAGGGACAACTGTAGGTGTTGTTTGGTGACCTTTCACAAAGTCAGCAGTAGAAGGCATAGAATTGCACTGCTGATGATTGGAGACAGGCATATTACTCTAATTAAGCTGCACTGCTGGCAGTAACCCCAAGTTAAGAGGGCATAAAGTTGTAATTCCTGCAAAGCAAGGTAGAAATGAAACAAAAAATCCTTTATGATATACTTACCCTTTAAGAACAATTGCAATTAACTGAAGATGAGAGCAAGAGACCAGACATATTCTTTACATTTGAGTACATTTTCTCACACTATTTTTTCTACTGAACTTCATTCTCCTCTACTCATAAGCCAGGAAACAGTGTTCTCCTCATAGATCTTTCTCAGTATCAGTTTCCAGGTAGTGGCTCAGCCTATGAGCTATTATTCCACTCTGCACTGCCATTTGCTGTCCTTTTCTTGTAGATTAGTCAAAACACCTGCCCTAGCTGTTTGAATAACCCGACATTGGAAGACAGTGCTGTGTATACAGTATCAAGTACACCCTTTGGAGAGCACATTGAGAATGAACAACTCACTATCTCACTTGCAGAACATGATGCACAGGCCAGTTATTGTTGGTGAAGAGATCTCACTATTTTTCTTTTCAATGGCAAAGGGTTTTAAGGGAAGATTGAAAGAGATGAATGGTCCTTATAATCTGCAAAGTAGTGGCCTGTTCTCAGCAGAAGTGTGATATAAAAAGAAGTGCAAGTCACAAGTGGAAGAAGATGACAAAAGAAATAGGCAGCAGAAAATGCATGGAACATATCAGGACTGACTCATACAGCTTTCAAGTCTGTGTATTTCTTTGGAGGACAACTAGAAATCAACTTGCCTTATGGACAATTGGTGCACATAGCCTTGCTTTTTGGTTTTCTGCCACTCTGTAGGCATAAATTTCCTCCCTCATATGCAAGCCCCATAGAACAAGCTGGGAATGTGAGGGGAAGGAAAATGGTATTTTGTTACTTCCCTGATCTGCAGGAAGTTGGAATCAACCACTCCATCCTTGCGCTTCTCTATCCTTTAACCATATCGATGTCAGTGTTCTCCTCACCTTTGCAGTATTTCTTTGCTACTGAGAATGGAGTCCCTAGAGCACCCAGAGCTGACTAGATCCCATGTGCCAGAAACAGGGAAATTATAATCCTCTATTTTATAGCCTTTCAGGGACAACTTCTCATGAACTACATGCTGGAAAACTGGACAATTCAGATGCCTCTAAGATATCACATGGAGAGAGCGTGGGTGGAGTTTGGGACTTAGGTAGCCAAAAACAAAAACAGCTTTCAGGAGAGCGCTTAGACTAAACTTTTTAAAGCCTGGAAACTTTGACATCTGCAGAATGCAATGCTTAGTTATTCGGCCTCTGTTTACATCTCCTTCAGATCAAGCCATCTGCTCCACTTCAGCTGTTGTGTTTTGATGCCAACCTCTCTGTAAGCAGACTAGCATTGATTAGATTCCATCCAGTAGTGGAACTGCTTCTCTGAGAAAGCCTAGCTTAGTAGTGCCTGTCTTACTTCAGCTTGGACATGAGAATATTGCTTTCTCATCGGAATCAAACTGACATATCATACATCTACTAGTTGCCCACATCCATTCTTGCAAGTCCATTCATCCGCCAGAAATTCCTACAATGTTACTTCATGTTGCACTGCTGCAGAGTATGAAAGTAGAGGCATTCTGTACATGACTGGGTATGACAGATTTAGCAGTTGTTCACTTTCTTGCACCCTTCACTGGCAGCTATTATATTCTAAGCAAAAGGAACTGTTCAATATATTAAAAGTGGGTCATTTTTAGAGGCTGAGTTTGCTGAGATGCAAAGATTTACTTACACCTTCTTTTTTCTCTGCTTTTTTACTTTTTCTTCCTTTGCTTTTTCACTTTTTGTTATCCTTAAATCGAGGAATAATTTTAGGTAATATTTACCAAATGCATGGATAGTAGAGAAACCATTCAGTAAGCTACTAAATCATAGGCATGCAATGAAGTCTGAGGAGTGGGAAGAGAAAGGATAGAAAACCCAAAAAACCCTGAGACAAGTATAATAGGTATAGATCAGTGGGAGTGAAAATTTTGTCATTCTAAGACAGTAATGATGCCTTCAGAAAGTAATTTTTTAAGCTGAGGTTCTGAGTTTCTTACTGCATACCTAGAAACTGTTATTCTTTCATACAGTCAGAAATATTCTGCAATTGTTTCCCTGTCTGCCAGAGCAGAAGGAACAGCAAGTACTGGAAGACTAGAAGTGTGTCTAGCTTTATTTTCACATTTTATCTGCCTTCCTCCCTTACCCTTCATCCTCCATTTCATACTTTTTCCAACAATCATACTTTGTAGAAGGGGCTGTGCTTTCTAAGGACAGCATTTAGGACACTGTGAGCACACTAGTAACATCAGCAATCAATAATAATTCTACCACTGAATGGTCACTCAGCAAAATATATCCTGCAGCTCAGCCATAGTAGACCTAGGATCTTAATTCTGAAAATATTTTCACAAAGTTGTCTTAACATAAATCAGTCAGAAGGTCCATGTTGTGAAGTGCAGCATACACATATGGGCTTTTGGGATTAAGGCCCAGAAAGTAATGGAAATTCTTCATAGAAGGAGAAAGACAAAAGGATTTATTTGGGTGATTTCCTTCACAAAAAAACTCCAGGAATTATAATGTGTATTTTACGTTGTGATTGGAGTCTGGGCTTTTGTTATAAATTAAATGCAGTTCAAAATGCACTTCTCCATCTTCCAAAAGCTTGTTAGATGTACCAATCAAACTTCCTGTTCAACATACAATGGACAGTATCCACTTGTTCCCAAGTAACCACCACATTCTGAAAATACCATTTTTTATTATGTGGAGAGTGAAACCCATGGTATTAATTTGGGTATTTGTAGTAGTGCTCAGTGGTTCTCAGTGAGTAGAGAACTCAGACCTTCATCATCCTGGGTGGTAATCCCTTCTTATGGATTCCCTCAGGGATCGTTGTTCAAGGAGAGGTCCCACATGCTGTCTTTGTTCTGGCTTCCCTCAACTGTTCTGTCACAGCTCATGCTAAATTATTATTTTTCAGCATGACACCATTTGCAGAAATATCCAATGTTGTCTAAGGAACCTTTATGTAAATTGGACTTTTCAAGCTCAGGGTATGCTAGGCAAAATTTGCCCCTGTTCACCTGCAGTGAAGAGTTTTGGCCATCTCTTGTTGCAATGTCACATGCAGACATAAAGCTCCTTTCACAGCAATTTGAGATCTCTGCAATTGCACCTATGGGAAGGCAACATTTTTGAGGGAGAGGTGATACACCTTATCAAATCAAGGAGACCAGGTTTTGGTCCCACAGGGTCTGATCCCAGAAGTCTCATATGGATATAACAAATTTTGTGCTAAGCATAGGCTAAGCTATATCAGTGCCACGTAACAGGGAGGGCACAGACAAATTTGTACATTTCTTGCAGATTGCTACAGCTTAAAAAACAATTTTAAAAATCTAATCATCTTTTTATGCATAAACCCCCAGATTTCACCTACTTGGAGGAGACATTTAGGAGTTACAAAACCCAAGATGTGTTGAACTGAATATGTGCCTATGATACTACCCATCTTTCAGTGTAAAACCTTTTTCCTAGTTCTGTATTACTCAGATTGTTTCACATCATTCATAGGTACACAGATGAGGTTTTGCTATGATGAATCAGCTACTCAAGGCAGAGTATAGTTTTGGCATAGCACAGCCAGATTCTTTGGTCCTGCAATGAGGATAATTTCATTTAAACTCCTACAACACTTGAATGAAATATAACAAGATTCTTGCCTGTGGTTTATAAAATGATTGCGAATGCAAATGATATTATCTGTTTCTTCCTACAGTTCATTGATATTCTCAGTTTTTTTCTACAGTTCATTGATATAGATCAGCAAGGTGTTCCTTGATGTTTTCTCCCAAACTATATAGAGACTGTCTGGAGAACTCCCTACAAAAAAATATTCCATTAAAACATTGTCAAGAAAAACTGCCTTCTCAGAGAGAAGGATTTTGAGGACAACCGTGGAAAGTCAGAAAAGGAAACAGCAGGAAAGACACCTATTTTCTGCAGACTGCCTCTGCTGATCATAGTCCAGAATTTCTTTGCAATGAAGCTTCCAGTCTGGGAGACTGAGTGGATTTGGAGAGGTCAGGACAGCAAGGGGAAGGTTTGAGGTGTATTTCTTGCCATGTTTATGATCAGAGGAGAAGTAATGACATTGGTTCAGGCCTTTTACCTCTAGATGCTGTATGATCTCTGACTTCTACACTTTGAAGAGACTCTAGTAGGGTGATGGAAAGGCAAGTTTTCCTCCTTAAGACTGGGGATAGATAGAAGTGTGCAGGGACTCCCTCTATTTGCAACTTCTGGAAAAATAAATCCTTCTCATTCTCACCCTTACTTTGTACTGACCTTCTCAATTCACATGTTAAGGCAGAGATCCAGAGCCTCCACCAACAGGAAAAGAGGCCTGTAAATCTCATGTACCCAGATCTGTGTAGCAGATTTCAGCGTGGTTCATGGTTTCTCAGGCAGATCAAAAAGTATAATTCTGGCTATTTTTAAAAAATATTCCCTGACTACAAGTCTATTGACAGAGCCTACAAAAAATTTTGCCTTTAAATGTCTGTGCTTACACATAAAGGAGGCATTTTGCCAAAATGAAAATGAAAATCATTGGCCAAATTAGCATTGTGTGATCTTAGCTTTACAATGACCCTAATGCTGTATAAACAAGATTACATAAGGGTTCAGAGGTATGTGAAGCAGTTCAGTAGTGCCATCTTGAGGGGAGCTCCTTGATGTTATATATAATTACAGATCTGAGATCATCAGCATTTGCCTGTGTTTTATTAGTTGGAAATAAGTCAATAAACTACCCCAGAAGGATGAGGTACAGTAGATTCAGAAATGCATTAAAACATGCCCTTATTAGCAGAAGAGAAGTCAAAGCCAGGACTAATGCATTTCTATTGCTGCAGAAAATTATAGTCTGGGAAATAGAATTGAAATGTTTTCCACATTTAGCTGTTTATTGCAAAGCCACTTAGTAATATGAATAAAGCCCTGCAAAACATTTACATTAATTTAGACCATAAATACCTTTGTGTCAGAAGGGAAGCAGTGGAAGAAAAGAGTTGATGCCAGAGTCTCACAGAATTCTGGTTTTTGTTTTTGTTTTGTTTTTAATCTTTATTTTCATCTGGAATGCAGATGAGGACCTGTTTATTCTAGTCCGACTTTCAGCAGAATTATAACCATACATCGGAAATCAGATTGATTAATTTATGAAGTGGCAAATGGTCAGAATTATAAAAGAGGATGCTTACAATTATGATCTGCTTTGTTTTCCATCCCTTCCTATCCTCCCCATCACATTGGTCTGGAAGTGCCATGCACCATCTGGTAGCATAAAATCAGTAAATGTCAAAAGTGGTTTTCATTTTTCAGATCTGTCAGCTGATGACAAGTACAGCAGTTTAGAGATCATGAAGATTTTTCTTTTACTTGGGAGGGCTCTGTTCTTATCCATAACTATTTTGCATTTCTTGACCAAAGTCAGAAATAGTATTAAATGATGGAATTTCTTCCCTCTCCCCCCATTTCCTTCTTTTAGCAAGAGCAGATTTCCACCACAAAAACAGTGCACCGCCTTTAAGAGCTTAGATGCTGCTGACTTGTTTGTGACTTGACATGCACAATCACCAGAGCTGGCATATGATTTATTGATTATCTATGAAAGGACAGACAGCTGTGAACTTTGATGCTTCTGTAAATATCACCATCACTCCAGTGTGAATGTGTGCAGTGTGTGATCTTACAGCCACACACAGTTCCTCTGGGACCTCTGTATGGAACTAAACACAGAAATTCAAGTCACCTCTTCACAAGACCCAAACACATTCATTTATTGCTGAGTTTACGAGGATCAAGGGTACTTAATACCTTTAGAAAGCTCTGACAAGTCCAAGACTGTCGTTGGAGGAAGCAGGAAGGCAGAAGGAAAGAAGACTGCTTCCCTTCAAGGAAAAATTAAAAGGAGAACTGAACATCCCCTTGAATGTAAGTGTACATGACTTCAGAACAATCTGATTTCCTGGTATATTAGTGTGACATTCATTTCACAAAAGAGGCTCTTTGAATAAAGAATAAAACCTGTGGTAAATGCCATCACATTGGACTGATAAGAAACCCTGCTGTGACATTTTGGAATCTTGTAATTCTTCAGCTGGCAGAGTACTCTGTCCCTGAATGATACCAAATGCAAGGATGTTTCACCCACGTTCTGGTGTTAAGTATGTAAAATGCTGACATTGAATAGTGTGGCCAGCAGGACCAGGGTAATGGTTGTCCCTCTGTACTCGGCACTAGTGAGGCCAAACCTCAAATTCTGTGTTTGTACTGGGCCTCCCCAGTACAAGAAACACACAGAGGTGCTGGAGTGAGACCAGAGAAGGGTGATGGAGCTGCTGAAGGGTTTGGAGCACAAGTCCTGTGAGGAGTGGCTGAAGAAGCTGGAGTTGTTTAGCCTGGAGAAAAGGAGGCTCAGGGGTGACTTTGTCATTCTCTCCTGAAAGGAGGCTGTGGGAGTCACTCTATTCTGCCAGGCAACCAGAGACGGGACAAGAGTCTCAAGACACAGTCTTAAGCTGTGCCAGGGGAGGTTCAGGTCACACATCAGGAGGAATTTCTTCACAGAAAGGGTCACCAAGCTTTGGAATGGACTGCCCAAGGCATGCAATGGTGGAGTCACCATCTCTGGAGGTGTTCAAGAAATGACTGCACATGGTACTTAGACTGCTATGGTCCAGTTGAGTGATAAGTCAAAGGTTGGACTCAACGATCTTAGAGGGCTTTTCCAATTGAAATCATTCTCTAATTCTGCAAGTAAATTATTAATCAGCTGAAAAATAACAAAGACAGAGAAAACAATTGTTCATAAATCTCCTTCAATAAATTCCTGAAAAAGTGCTGAAGAATACTTTTGCATGTATCCTTTTGAAGTGCAATTTGTTTGAAAGATATGCAGAAAATACATGTTTTTCCTTAAATGGGAACTATATATTGACTGTATAGACCCAGGGTATCAGTACATGCCTTCCTTCTTTTTTTTTTTTTTTTTTTTGGCTTCTTTCTCATGTCTTACATCCTTTTTGCTCCTCACCCTGACTTGTACTCTTAGGAATAAAATCAAATTCATAGCCTCTGAACTACAGCCATTTATGAAGGTGAGGGCCTGTCTTCTGGCTTAAATTATTTTATACCTTATTGTTAGTCATTCTAGTGTCTGAAATTAATTTTTCATATCAATATTACTAAAACAGTGTGAAACTGAAATTTAGGTGAAAGAAATAAAAATGCTAGTGCTTATTAGAAGTAGACAAAATTTTCATGGAGAAATATTTTCCCCATTTCCTGAATTTATTTATAAACCTAGTTTTCCTTACTCACTGTGAAAGGGACAGTGAAAAAGATCTAGGGCTATGTTTCCTTGGTATGTGATGCTCACATAGACGCAACCAGTAATTTTGAAATAAATTGGTCATAGCATTTTTGCTAGGTTTGAAGTAATACTTGACTCTTCTTTTTTTTCTGTGGAATTAAAAATAATTTCCATCAATACAAGATGAAGATAATTACCCAAATTATGGTGTAATGTTACTTTTTCACCTAGTCCTCACTATGACTAAAACTCTATCTAATCCTGCCCTGGGAAGAAGGTTTAAATATATACATACACACATATACATGAAAGGAGGAAACTTAAGGGAAGGCTGTCTTGAAAATATGCAAAAATTTACATTTTTTTACTTATACTTTCCATCAAAATTACCACAAAAGCCCAAAGTTTGGAAGGTGGAGAATGCACTGAATGCAAGAAAAACACTTTTAAGAAAAATACACAGTAGAAAGAAAGAGCTTTTCTTCCCTTAAGTGTTTTTATGGATATTCCTCACTGCACTTCCCATTACATGCTATCCATACAGACTGCTACAACATTGATATCGACAAAGTATTTATATCATCTTAGTTTCCTTCAGAATTTTCTTTCTGTTCTGTTCCCAAGTAACTGATTTGTAATTTGGCAGTTTCATTTAACTGTATTTCTTAACATCACCAGACAACTTAGTAAGTGAAATGCTTTTTCTAAAGTATAAAACACAAAGTCCCAGTTGCAAGGAGTTCCCTTGATGCTTCTTTTGCCATTTATTTTTAATTTGTAATGACCACCCTCAAAGGAATGGGGTGAAGGATGAACGTGCCAATGTGTTTCCCTGACCTCCAGTCCAACTGCCTGAAAACTGAGAACCATCTGCTTCACAGTGTTAGTTGCTCCTCTCAGAGCACTGTTTCCTAAAAGCAAATTCTGTGTTCACAGGTTTGCTGTTTCAAGCACAGTCTGTGTGTTATTCCATCAGTCAAATACAAATCTGAACAAAAATTAGGCTTGCACTCTATTCCTGGGAAAATCATTCTGCAGTAGTGAATAAATGTAGGGAAAGCTTTTCTCAGTGGATCTGTCCTACTGAATGGAAGGTCTGCACTCT
This sequence comes from Prinia subflava, assembly GCF_021018805.1. Lineage (NCBI taxonomy): Eukaryota > Metazoa > Chordata > Aves > Passeriformes > Cisticolidae > Prinia > Prinia subflava. The sequence goes on along the minus strand of NC_086248.1, from coordinate 82,261,569 downwards.
TCTACAGGTTTCCTGTAGAACTTGAGGCATGGCCCTTGAAAAATCTCAGCCTTCTTTCAATTTTTATTTTTAACTATCAGGACTTTTCAACCTCCCAAAAATACCAACCCACAACAGATTGTCATTTCATCTTACTCATATATTTATGCTTCCATCAGAAATTCATATATGTGGTGGTGATAGCTATTTTGTTGGTACTTAAGCATGACTTCCTCTTGCAGTGAAAAAGCTATTTCCACTAGAAATGATCCTGTTCCAGCAAATTTACTGTGCCAGTATGGTGCTTTGCGGCCATTCAGAAAAGTTGCTGAACAATGGGAGAAGGAAGGGAGAAAACTCAAGAACAAGAAAATACCGAGAGCGTATTTTAAAAGTACAGCACGATAAAACTCAGTTTTTCATGGTGAAATACAAAGATTTTGAATAACTCAGAAAATTCCTTAGGATTTTGTTTATATCTGACTATATTTGCAAGAGATAAAGTTCAAGCTTTCTTTTACCAAACGGCAAGATACAAACAGGCATCGTGGTTCACTGCAGGGAACAGTCTACGAGGCTGTACATAATTCTGAACAATAAAATTACACACATGTTTAAATGAAGACTTAATTAGACATAATGTTTTAACTGTCTCCATGAAATACTGTATTTGATTTGCGATTGCATTTTAACATCAGTTATTTCTGACTCTACATACATTAAAGCTTTATTCATTCATGACTGGTTGCAAACAATAATCTGATAAACATCAGCTTTAACCCCTTGCATGACAGCCTAAGAAAATAAGACCCCGATCTTGACTAAGGTCTTAGTAAGCTATAATAAGACAAAATGATACAAGTTTCTCCTGTAATTTCTGTCAGAGGTCATCAATCTGTATTCAACAAAACCATTATTGATATTTGATGCTGATGAGTTCTAGTTCACTGGCTGAAAAAACCATATGACACATTAAGCCCATTCTTTTTCTTATGTGAGACCCATAATTAATAGGACCAAATTATTCTCCACAGATAATTAATTCTCATATAATTCCCCAGGGTGACTGACATTTCATGTAAATACTTCTTTGGATAGGAGGATGCAAAGAAAAAGGGCTTAACTGCTGAACACAGAGAGCTGCAACAACACACGTTTCCCTATTGTGTCCTCCCCCACTCCCTTTGCAAATGGCTGGAGAAACAGTCTGTAATTTAAAAAGGGGATTGACAATGCTGAAAGAACCAGAAGGACCAAAAGCCAAGATTACAGCAGTTTTGAAAGCATATCACAGAGTGCAATTTCTGTGTAACCCTCCTGTGGTGATAACATCTCAACACAGTCTTTTGCTGTTTCTAAGCAAGATGGTGGAGCCAACTTTGTACAGTACAGCAGTGCTATCAAAGTGTGCAATCCTGTTCTGTCTTCCTCTTCTTTGGAGGAAGCTCTTTCCTGAGTTGACTCAGGACCCCATCCGCCAAACCCGTAGAAAGTTTCAAAACCCACTTAAAATCCATAATCCATAATAATCAGGTAAAACAGCCCAATGCAGGAGCAAAGGAGCTCCAGAGGTTGCCAGAAACACGGCCAATGTGATGAGAAGAGGACAAGGGCTTTCCCTACTGGCAGCCATGACCCGGCTGCAGAGCTCACCTCCTGTGAGCTCTGTCCACAAAGCTGAACACTCACAGAACACCCTGACAACCTCATTTCCCAGCCAAAGAGAAAGAAAAGGAGGGCAAGGAGGACAAAAAGCACTCACATGTTTTCTTGTCCCATCTATCTTCAGAAGCAGATTGCAGCACTTTGCACATCCTCACAGAGCAGGCAGCTTGCAATTAGGCAGCTGCTTTTTCCACACAACAGCTTGAAGTTGGAATTCTAAAAACTTCAGGAACATACTCTGTGAGGAAATTTGTATTGGCTACTCTCGCAGTGGGAGAGAAAGATACTTTGCCTGGTCTCCTACTTACCTGGGGACAGCCAACTTGCAGACTCACATTTCTTTAACCACAGGACCTGCAACGAAGCCAGCACATAAAAGCTGAGTATCCAAACCCATTTTGTCTGATGGAACAATGCTGACTGATGACATCAGGCAGTTTGTGTGCCTGCATGTCTATCTCTATTTCTTATTACTTTTTAAATCACTTCCAGTGACATTTGGACTAGGGACAGAGGTCTCAGGGATGTAAAGTTCCTCTGGCTATCAAGAAGAGACAGTGTAGGTATTGACCAAAGGAAGGGCTGGAGCTAACTGACTGTTTGGGTGAGGCCATGTGAAAGCTCAACCTCAACACACAAGTGTAAAATTAAGGGTTCTTTGGTTCCACTGACTCCCACAGAATCATCATGAGTATAAGACTTGATAGAGGCTGACTATATAAGGCTGACTGCAATATCAGTCATCTTTTCAGCTCTGGAGACCAAGTAGTTTAGTTCCCTGATCATGGGAAAACAGGAAAACAAAGTAATACATGATAATATTTTGCATGTTTGCAGACATATTCTTTCTTGTCCCATAAGATACACAAAGAAAATGCTTCACAGATAAAATACAAAAGCTTTATCTCAATAGCGTATTTGTAGGGATCCCAGGATTCATGCAACATTATAGCAAAATCCATGTGTAAATCACAGCTTTTCTGATAATTCTACTTGCTATTTAACATGAAGATTTTTGGGGAAGAATGATAGATTTAGCACCATGATACTCAATACAGGGCTTTTCAGTTTTAACAGGTTTTACAGTAAGTTTTACTTTCTACCTTTTGGAAACTATTTAAATAACAATGTGAAGGTATGGGAATAAAAATATAAAAATACAACAGATCTGTTAGGTCACCAAATCCATCTATGTGCCAGACCAGAACAGTTCTCTGTGACAAATTCACCCAGCTGAGTTTAGCAGGCTTCGTCAACCAGCACTTTCCTTTAGATTATAATTTTTTCAGACCGTATGTTGTGTGCTCCATTTCATTAATTCAACCATATTTTTTCCTCTTCCTTTTAAATAAAGATTGCAGCACTCACATGTCAAGCTGAAGAAGACATTATTCTAACAGTAACATCTAACATCTGTTTTTGGCAGGCACTATGGGCAGTTGGCAGCAGCTCTGCGGTTCCCTCCTTATGTAAATGATCATGTGCTGGTGGCTGTCTAAGATAACATTGCTGGAAGACAAAGGAAGAAAAAGTCCTTTTCCCTTTACTTAATGCTTACTGGTAGCTAGAATATAAGGAGTTTTGCATGTTGAGCAGACAGCCTCATTTTCACTGTATGTGGGCCAGATCTGGCTTCAGGGGAACTGAAGAGAGCCCTGTGCAAGCAGGAACATTCACTAAAATATTTATCAAAGGAAAATTATTTTTAGGGTCTTATTTATGCACAGAGCTATTTACTGTAAAAAAAGGAATGCTAGGGAACACTGCCTGACACAGAAGCAGCTAAGAAATGATGATGTGCACCCTCCAGTCCACACAGCAGATATAAAAACCTTTCCAAGACTGGAATACATTTGTAAAAGGTAGGTTCATTGGGTGCAAGTGATTGTTCAGACCTTTTGAATATGCTTTTAAAAGACAGTAAATACAAAGTCCCACTTACTGGGAAAATCTGGCCTTTGCTGGGCATCACACAGAAAGTATGTTATGTGTAAGTCTCCTTCCCATTCTATGCATTGACCAATGTATGCAAGAAACCCAGGACAACTGGGGAAATTCTGCTCTATGTTGTACAAGAACACAATCCAGAGGGTCCTTTCTCCTTATCTGTATAGATCACTGACACACAGCTTGTGAAATCTCGGCGTTTTTAGCTCTTGCAGAGATACACTTCTCAAAGATATCACTTCTCTGAGGTGTTCTGGAGTTTCCCAAATTGCACCTACTCTCAGACTTTGCGACAATACTGCCCAGCCTTCATTCAAATACTAATAGTGGATCCAGTGAGAGCATGAGCAGATCTATGGGACTATCATGCCTGAATGGTGAAGTTGTCGATGAGACCTTCAGCTCCAAACAGCAGGTGTTGGCCTGAGAACAGTTTCATATGAATTGGCCCAAGGTGTTCTGAGGTGATACTTCCATGGTCCTGCCTTGCCCTCTGTCTTGCTGCATCCTACCACCTTGTATTTCTGTACCTGTACTGGTGGCTTTTCTAAACTGTGGCAGGTAGCTTACATGGCCAAACACTGATTCTACAAGTAACAAGGGCTCGCAAGTCAGAGCACAGCTCCATGCTAACATATTGCCATTTTAGCAGCTCACACTCGTCTCACAGCTGCATTTGTGCCCTGCTGATGCTGTTCACAAGTACTGAGGAGGTTCAGACTCTGCATAAATTAGGTCTGCACTGTCAGCTACAGGTGGTTTTACCCAGCTCTCAGAATACAGCTTTACCATCACAAAAAGTCCTCAGAGCTGTTAGAACCACGGCTATGGGTAGCCATGTTTAAGTGCTGCCATGCAGTTCAGCCAATCGTTTTAAACAAAATTAATTAACCTTGGTGTTTGGCATCTGAGTGACACAGAAATCACTATGAGAAGCCAGTTGTGATGCTGTGCGGCAGTAAGAGTTCCAAGAGCAAGAATTAACCATGGAATTTGAAGTAGTGGATGAAGATCAGTCTAGATTACGGCCTTCCTATGATGCTGCTCCTGGTAAAAAGCAAATCAAGATATTTCACAATTTGGCAAAGTTCATGCTTCACCATGTTAATACATGGAAATTTTTAGAAAGATAAATTTCATGTAGCTTTAGAGTTGAGGTCTGGGTTCTGTTTTGACCCAGTTCTAATCTTCAGGCTGATTTTCAACCCCAAGTACTCTACACAGGAGGACACAGTGTTTCTTTGGTTAAGTGGTCAAATTTAAGAGATATAGCTGCTGAGTATGCCCTGTTTCCTCAACCTGCACTGGTATGATAAGAATGCCCAGTGACTTGCAGCACTGGGCTTCAGCTTTCTGCAACAATTAGTTTGGCTCAGTAGTAAAATGCTGCTAATTTCTCCATTTTCTTCAGGGACATTAGGAAGCTGCTGCTGTGTGTGCATTGGAGAAGCCTAGACATTTCACTGGCAGCTTCTTCTGCATGTTTACACCGATTTTTCTATCTAAATGCCACCCTAAACTATGCAGGACAATGGTGGGGACATGCTATGCATACTGCTGTGAGAAAAGAGAAAAGAATGAACAGAAGCTGAACACTCAGGAAGCTGAATGGTGTGTGAAAACGAGAATGTGACCAAGTGACTTACCACTCCAATTGCCTTTCACCAAAATATGTGTTGTCAATTCCAGTGAGGTAGGGATGGTTAACATTACAAGAAGTCTAATCATGGATTTGTCCAATATTGTCTTTCCCAAGAAGTAACCTCAGATGCCTAAAAAGCATGGGTTTAGTAACAAAGACTTGAGGTTAGACTACCTCACCTTTATAAAATGATTTATATTCCAGATTTTAGGTATCCCTGCCACAGTGATTTTATTCTCAGGGAGCAAGTAACTTCTCAGTACTTGCAAAACGATGCCTACAAATTTGACCGAAGACTGCACTTTGCAGTGACTAAAATGACAGTACTAAAAGAATTTTATACATTTTATTGTATTTGAGATTTATACTGAATGTAAAACAATAACAATCACAAGCATGCCTCACAGGAAAATAAAACTCTACTTGGAAAAGTCATCACGAAAATAATCTCTTGCTCTCCAAGCTAATTCATGTCCTCTGAAAGCACAAAACCCAAAAACTTTAGATTTTTTAGTAAAGAGGTAAATTCCAGGCTGCACTAAAAATGATAACCCAAACATTTGTGTGCTTTATATTCAATTTAACAGGTCCAGAGGATCTATGAGAGTCTCACCAGAACTAGTCTAAAATCCATTAAATCTGTAACTTTTATTCATTCATAATTTTAAAACTATGAATTCTCCCTTCTGTGGAACTTTGCGCTTCTTCAGAAATTGAATTCTCCATTCATTATTTCAGCAGAGAAATTCCCACCAGCTCTAATTCACATCCAGAAATAACAAACTAGTTCTGAGTCTCTAAAATAGGAAGCCTTCTGAGTAATTTCTCATTAAATGTATTTGCATTTCTATCTTCAACTGGAATACCAGAGGAAAAAGCCTCAGGGACATTTGATCTGTCCTGGCTTGTTCCAAGAGAAGAGAAGATGTATATGAGCCTACAGCTTGCATATAAAATAGTCTGTAGACATTAAAGATGTTTAGAAAACGTGCTAAATTTCTGAAAAACTGAAATATAGAGACTCTGAGCATTGACCAGATATAGATATTTGGCAACAATCTAAAACAATTCCTTTGATATTAATCGAGTTTCTATTTATTATGCTACAAGTAACATCAGAACTTGGCCTAATTTCTGAAGTTGCTTCCAGTACTCACTGCAGAGGGAAAAATCTGTCATTAGAGTTCTGTTAAGTGAGTTCAATATCATTACATCACAACCTTAATAGCATGTCTCAATAATTTTCAAGATAGTGAACAACATGGGCACAAAAAAGAAACCTGAGCTTTCTTATGTAACTCTTCTACTGCCATTTTTCTTTTGTCATAAGGAGCTTCTTTTCCTCGGTGCACTACAAAAGAAACCTCTTTAGACAGCTTTTTGCTGACTTCTTCTTTTATCTGTAAATGCTTTCACTGACTAGTTCACATATCTATTTTTTTTCTCCAAGCAAAATAGTCTTCTATAGCCTCAATGAACCTGACAGTGAAAAGCACTAAAGTTGGACTACACAGGGTCATATCACAGCTTACTGAGAAACGTGGGGCCACCAAAAGGAGATGACTGCAGGCAGCAAGGGGGCCAGGATAGCTCCTGCTTCAGTCCTGCCTCAAGGTAGCATCTCATGAGTACCCACTTTCCATTTCAGTAATCCATCTTTGTATAATATACTTATTGTTTATGGCCAGCAAGTAAGGCAGGCAGCCCTCATCCCATTACTATTTTAGCTCCAGGGTGAGGCTTATTTTTCTTATCTACAAAGAGGCTATTAAGGAGTGGAATATATACACATAGTTCTCCTTAGGTTTATTGTGTTCAGCCTACTACCCTGTCAATCATGCCATTTTTGTTTTGTTATCACTTTTCTTAGTTTAGTGCCATAACCTCAGGCTCTGATCTCATCAGATCTCACAAACTAAATAGGGTCAGGCCAGGTCAGTATTCAGACAGGAACTTCCAAGTAAACTCAAATGTTTGCAGGAAGGAGGACTTTTCCACCCATGCTATATTTTTCAGCCTCAGTCAGTACCTGACATTACTGAACCAACACCAATGTTGACAGACTTCATGTCTGAAATGAAACTCATCTTGAGCACACTCTAAAACAACAACGTTTATTTCAGTGGGATCTTTCATTTTTCAGCTGCCCTACAAGTCTGTGGTTGCCTTCACTGCCTGTCTGCAGATCTTTCTGCCAATACTGTATTTTCCCTTCATTATAATGGTCACTGAGAGCTCCTAGCTCAGGCTTCCTTCTTCTCTAGGCCTACCACAACTCAGAATGCCACAGGGTCAGGTTCCAATAATTGACGACTGCCTCCCTCGCAGGACATTGGCATTTCACTGTATTGAGGAAACTTGTGCAACTCAGTGGGTTCTCCATAATGTTGTGGACAAGTCAGTTGCCATTTTGATGATTGAATTGAAACCTAAAGCCATTGTTGATAACTTGGAAAACATATACTAACTTTATCCACAAAAGTTATTACTGTCATGGGAGTCATGGGAATATTGAATAAAATATATTTAAATATGGATCATAAAGCCTGTGCTTCTGATACCATAATCTTATGCTAGTTATAGACATTACCCTCAGCTTGCCTTTTCAGAGGATAAATAGATGCATGAGAGGTGTATTTTTATATTTGAAATGTTGTTTTCACTATAGTTATAGGGCAAGAGGCAACATGATCTCATAACCACGATGGTAAAATGAGAATTGGGATATTTGGGTAATAACATCAAGATTTTGCCACAGTCGTCACTTTTATCTTGACCATATCACCATTTGAGACCGTGATTTCCATGTTTCAGAGCTTCAGTTACTCACAAATAGATAGTCATAAAGTTGGGGAAACAGACTCAGGGGCACATCAGTCTCATCCAACATCTTCACAACCTTCCTTTGGTTACCTTGAGACCATCACAAGACAAGATAGGTAGTGGCATAATCTGCCCATGGTTTTTATGTCACTCAGTGCCCCATCTACAAAATGAGGCTAAATATAACAGAAACATATACCTAGGAAAATTCTTCACATACCTTAAATAATCAATTCTATGTAAAGACATCATACATCCCTCACAGATAGATGTGATGTGTCCATGTGCTTATTAGCATCTTACTCTTTGGAAAGCGGTACTGACTTAAACTAAGAGAGTAGAGCCAAATTTGGAGAAAAGTCTTCTTAAATAGGTCTGAATTTGGATCACATGGGTTAAACAATTTGCCAGAGACTGCAAATAACTTTTAGAAAAGAAGCAGGAATGCATTAATTTCTTCTAAAGTTTGTTGTTTGTTTAATTTAGATTCTTTTTCTGGAGTACACAGTACAACCATGATGTTAAAATATTACATAAATTTAGAAATGTATGGAGTTATAAACAATGAATTGTGAGCCTATCATTTGAAAACAAAGGGGAAAAATAAACAAAGTACAAAAAGCTTTGCAAAATTTTTGCATTGACTCTATGCACCATGTGCCTTAAAGAAGTTGCCTGTGATTTGTTTCCTTATTTCACGTTTTCTCAGTATATAAATCCTCCTAGAGAGCTTATTGCTTGTTTACATCAAATTTTGACCCAGTAATGAAACTTCACAAAATGCCACAAACAGAAATAGTATCCAAAGGCGTGAAAAGAATGGCTCCATTGGAATTTCTATTTACTTTAAACAGTAAACATGTCAACATTCATCTGAAGTTACCAGTTTTTATCCATTAATAACCACTGACTGTTAAAATGTGTCCCAGATTCTGTTGGCTTCTGCACTACAAACATGCTGCCTTCTTTGTCAAGAACCACTTTTAGATAAGGGCATGTGGCAGATTACTGTTTCTACTGTTCCTTCCTCGCCATTATGAATCTCAGCATGTTGTCCTCATGCTTTACAGAATTTCACAAGATCCTCTATGTGATGCAAAATTTTCACTTTACATGGACTAAAGTACCCCACGACAATTCCCAAGGGACAAACCCTCATCAACTGACAACACTTAAATGTGAGATACAGAATGGAGAAAACTAATACAGCTCCCATCTTATTTTCACAGCTGGAGTCTTATGAATTTTTGACCCCAGCATGTTAGACATTAACAGGACTGATTTTTGATTCAGCATTTAAGCTTCACTTTGACTTTTTATTCCCACTGCCAGATGATTACTATCTCTGATCCCACGATGAAAGTTTACCAGTCACAAATCCCTATAATGTGTAACCTTTATACTGCCTTGATTTACATTAATCTGATCTACAAACAAATGGACACATCTGTTTCATTCTGACAAAGTTGATTTATGTTGACATGTTGACTTTTGTACTTTCCAATGCTGCATTCCCTTTATTAGGTTTCTGGCATTGTGTCAGCTAGACAGAACTGGCTTTCCTGCATTTTTTATCCAGCTGGGAGATATTCCAGTGCTTGTAAAAATTAGGATGCTGAACTCCTAAAATCAATGTATTTGTTACTCGTGTGGACAGTTAAATAAGGTTCTTTTTCACTTCCTGAGATTTCTATGCTTTGATTTCCTTCCCACTTCGGTTGATGTAAATCATTAACAATGCAGCTAAAATTATGTAAATTACAGTGGTGGAAAGGCAGAAATTTAGATGTAATTGATGCCTAATTATTTTAAAACATTTAGAGCTAACTTTGGTACCAAGAGGTACCAGAGTGCAAAAAATATCTCTGCACTGCATTTGCCAGGTCAGGACTCCCATCATCTGACAGAAAGCTGTGCTTTGTGTCCTGCTTCCAGCCCTTCAGCAAAAAGCAACATCTGAACCCAAGCTCTCACTGAGGAGATCATCCTCTGATAACAATCCCAGCTGAGTAGAGAAGGTCCATAACAGAACAGCAGAAATCTGTACTTGGACATCAGCAATGCAGCATCAGGACTGTGTGTCCAGGCCACCTACAATGGAAAAGGAGGGGCCAGAAATACCATATAGATACATGCATTTTCATATAAAACTGAGGTAAAGAACAGCTGAGAATACTTTAGTGGAACAAGGGCTTCAGGAAACCTTCTATTCCCAGTAGCTAAGTGAAATGCCTTTTTTCACAGTTCAGTGATAGAAAGAAGTACAGAGAAACTCAGGTGTCTGCACACTGTACTGATGGCATCAAAAGAAATATTTTCATTCTTAAGAACTTCTAAGAACTATACATGGAAAAGGCAGTATTTGTTTTTCAGGTATAACCAAACCAGATTTTAAAGGAGATTTTGTAATATCAGGGAAAGCCCTGTCTCAAGAGATCACAGAATCATAGAACAGTTTGGGTTGGAAAAGACCTTGAAGATCATGGAGTCCAACAGTTAACTCAGCACTGCCAAGCATCACTAAACCATGTCCCTCAGCACCACATTTACATATATTTTAAGTATGTCCAGGGAGTGCTTGACAATCCTTTCCACAAAGAAATCTTTCCTAATATCCAATCTAAACCCTCCCCTGGCACAGCTTGAGACCATTTCCTCTCATACCCTCACCTGGCAACACCCTCCTTGCAGGTAGTTGAAGAGAGCTATAGGGTCTCTCCTGAGCCTCCTTTTCTCCAGACTAAACTCCCCCAGCTCCCTCAGCTGCTCCTCATAAGACTTGTGTCCCAGACCCTCCACCAGTTCTGTTGCGCTTTTCTGAACCCTCTCCACCTCAATGCCTTTCTTGTAATGAGAGGCCCAAAACTGAACATTTGAGGTGCAGCCTCACCAATGCTGAGTACAGATGAATGGTCAATCACTCTCCTGAACCTTCTGGACCACACTATTGCTGATCCAAGCCAGGATGCCATTGGCCTTCTTGGCCACCTGGACACACTGGTTCATGTTCAACTGGCTGTTGACCAGCACGCCCAGGTCCTTTTCCATCAGCAGCTTTCCAAACACTGCCCCCAGGCTGCAGTGTTTCAAGGGGTTGTGACACTGGCAGGACCTGGCACTGAGCTCTGCTGAACCTCTTAGCATTGTCCTCAGCCCATCCATCCAGCCTGTTCTGGGTGCCCCAGCAGATCAACACTCCCACCCAGCTTGGTGTTGTCTCCAAAGTGACTGAGGTGGCACTTGATTACCTGGCCCAGATTGTTGAAAATATCAAACAGGACCTACCCCTACTCTGAGTCTTGGGTACCCCACTTGTGCTCAGCTGCCAGCTGGATGTAATTCCATTCACCCCACTCTCCGGTATGGCCATCCAGCCGGTTTTTCACCCAGCAAAGCGTGCACTTGTCCAAGCCATGAGCAGTCACTTTCTCCAGGAGGATGCTGTGAGGAATGGCTTTAATGGTGTCTAGACAGACAACATCCACAGCCTTTTCCTCATCCACTAAGCAGGTCACCTTGCCATAGACCAAGTTAGTCAGGCAGGACCTGCCTTTCATAAACTCATGTTGGCTAAATCCAGTTCCCTAGTTGTCCTGCACATGCTGGGTGATGGCACACAAGATGATCTGATCCATGACCTTTTCCAGCACTGAGGTCAGACTGACAAACCTGTATTTCCCTGGCTCTTCCTTCTCATCCTTCTCGTAGGTGTCATACTGGCTAATTTCTGGTCAACTGTGACCTCCTTGGTTAGCTGGGACTGCTGGGAAATGGTGGAGAGTGGCTTGGTCAGCACTTCCACCAGCTCCCTCAGTACCCGTGGGTGGATCCCACCTGGCTGCACAGATTTATGGGTGTCTAAGTGATGCAGCAGGTCCCTGACCATTTTGCCTTGGAATATGGGGTCTTCTTTCTTCTCCCCATGACTGCTTTCCAGCTCATGGGACTTGGTGCATGGAGAACAACTGGCCTTACTGTTAAAGACTTAGGCAAAGAAGGCAGTAAGTACCTCAGTCTTCCTCAACCTTTGTGGCAATGTTTCACCCCACATCCAATAAAGGATAGAGATTCTCCTTAGTCTTCCTTTTGTTGACAATGTATTTATAGAAATGTTTTTTATTGTCTTTCATGGCAGTAGTCAAATTAAGTTCTAGCTGGTCCTTGGCCATCACCAAGGCTGATGCAATCAGAGACTGAGCTCCAAGGCCTTGCCCAATATATGGGAATCTAGCCCACAGGACCAGATTAGAGCCAGGCAAAGTAACTTCCCTGAATCTCATTTTGTGTGAACACTGGATCCTTAGATCCATCCACTTTGCTCTTTAATCCAAATCCCATTATGTCCCACTAGCTCCTGACACAGGCAGTGGCAGCTCCTGACACGAGCAGAGGCTAAATGTATAACGTTGCTTTAGGGACATTGAAAATGTGGAATTTTGGTTCAGTAAGCAAATCAAGAACTCTATCAAAATAAATTTTTGGCTTGGATCAAATTGACATTTTAGGTTATGCAATAAGCAATTTTAGGTTATGCAACCATTTTTAATCTGGCAGCATAAGAATAATAGATGATGGAGACAGAATAGAGGAACGGAAAAAAGGTGAAAATAGTTTTGCATTCCCTTTTCTTTTTTTTTTTTTTCTTAGGACATACTGAAAAACTCTATGATTTGCACTCCAGCCTCTCCAGTATTCTCTCCATATTCAGGGATTTTTAATTTTTTCTTTCAAAATCTGGAGAATGAAGCAGCTTGGGGAAGAACACACAACAGAGGATTCAAAATTCCTCTACTAGGGTTGCCCAGTTGCACCCTGTAACTTCACAGACATTTCTTATTAGAAACTGGAAAAGAGACCAAAACAGGAAAGCACTGGGGCGACGCAAGGACAGGCACAAGTGGCTTTGATCCCGAGGCCAAGCGTGCCATCTAGTGTTGGATAGTGTTTGGCAAAGGGAAAGCGTCTGTTCATCTCTGCAAGGTTCTCAATATCCGTAACATATCTTTCATCACTTACTGGACAGGCTACCGATATTAAATAAAAGGCTCAATAATAATAATAGCAACAATTTTTACCCTCGTGATGTTTGGGCAGTACATGTGAATGATTTGTGAACACCTTTTATTTGAAAGCTGCTGATTAATATCTGGTGAGCACATCCAAAAAGCAATGAGACTTCTGCTGAAACAGAGCTGCACAACATTACAATAAAATACTTTGAATATACTGTGGCCTTTTTGATGATCACTTATTTCAGGAAACTGTGGGAACTGACAGCCCAGTGTGATGTGGAACAGGCTGTAACAACATACTTTTCCTGAAACTCCAGTAAGGAGGACAATGACCCAGTTACCACCCTCATTATGATTAAACCAAAAGTTAAAATGTTTTTCTTCTCAGCAGCTTTTGATTTCATTATTTGCCTAAAGGTTCTCTTGATTGCAAAAATGCATAGAATATTGTAAAGATGGGCAATTACAATATTTTTTGTTGAAAACTATTAGTTGTTTCTTTCAGTTCAATGTTCATAATCATTCAAGACAGAAGCTGAACTACACCATGTTTGTAGTGATCTTCTTGGATTTAAAGAAAACATGCCTCTATACAGCTAGGAGAGCACCCACACTAGCAACAGCCTAATTCTTCAGGAGTAGGCTGGAAGGTCCAAATCCCTCACTGAGTAGTATCCTTTTCCCAGCAGTGATCCAGTTTGGAGTTACTGCTTGTGGGGAGTCTGCACGCCAAGGTCAAGTAGGTAACTCATCGCGATTTGCAATTTCCTCCCAACAACTGTTTTTGAAGCATGTTACAGCAGGACAACTCCTGAAAGCAGAACATCTCCTGTAGGAAGCACTATTTCAGACTTCAATGTGTAGCAAAGATATAGGAGAAATATCATTTCCTTTCTCAATTGCAGCACCAATGATCACAGTAGTAATTCAAAGACCAAACCGAGGACTCATTTGCACTGAATATTAATGCAGGTGTAATAGATAAAAAAACTGGCAGGAGCAGTTTTCAGAACAATGCATCTGTCAGCCATGATCTTTGAAACAAATCCAAGTCTAACAGAGCAGCTTCTTTCCCTTTCTTGAAAAAGGGACTCAATATGATCAGCTACATCTTCTCAAAAGAAAACATTTGGACTCTTTGCTTTTACAGACTTTGATCCAACGTCAGAATGGCGCTGTTTTCAGTGGAGGCAAGATCTTAAATAAGATTGGGGCATTTAGCTGTCTTTGAAGCTAGGTGTTCCTTCTCGTCACAGGACTTACTTGACAGCCTGAAAACGAAAGCCTCTTTTCATGCCAAAAATAGAATAAATGCATCATTTTAGAAAACTGCTCACACAGCCCTGCCAGCTTGCCTTGACATTTTGGTGCAAGAATCACCTTGAGCTTCACAGAGGAGCTATTTCCCAGGTAGTTTGTCTCATCATCTCTGCCAAAAAGTCTAATGCAGGTGCTTAAATTATAGTAGTGGTGGGGAGCTGCTTCAGATGCAAGTGCCTGCTGGACAGAAAACAGGCAAGCGAATAATTTGTTAAATATCATCAGTCACTACTGGTTTATAACCAGATGCTGCACAGGTGAAACTCCACAGAAGTAAATGGAGTTCTGGAAGCAGAACACTTGACCTGAGGACTGATTTCATCAGTGAGGATAGTCTGGTATTGGTGACCTATCTACCTGCAAAAAACAGCTTTTAACCCAAAGAAACCAAAGAACTAAACCTGCTTACAACTTCAATTTTCACATGAAAATTTCAAACACTAAAATGATAAAATGTGCAGTTTTCATAATAAAATAGTGAGAATTAAATGGCCACTTTTATGTATGGATCCTTTAAGAGAACCCTTCTAGCAAAACAAGACACCTTTTCCTGTCAATATCCTGAAGTACCCTGTCTCCCTCCTGCTACATTTTGGTGAAAGAATACTTCATGTCATCTCCATTACTTTCATGCTTAATGGCATTGCAATGGAAGAAATGACACCTTACAGAATTAGGACCCAGACTAGCATCCCTTGGAGGCTGAGTTTCAGATCATTATTTCTGCTGACACTGTGCAGCTGTTGCAGAGGGTTTTTTTTTTCTAGGAGCAACTTCGGGTGTTTTGTTTTAGGTTTTTTTTTTTCTTTTTTTTTTCCTCCACAGAAATCTTTAGCGGGAAGAGGAAGGCACAGCTTGTTGGGTCAGTGATGTAACACCAGCTGACAGGTGGGTTTCAGGGAACTCTCAGGGGCCATGGCCTCTTTAGTGGTTTTACCACTCTAAACTCAATTACAGTGGAGTTTCACGCTCCACAGCAAACTCCAGTCCTTTTTTGATAAAAACTCTACAAAGTAAATAAGTCATGATGATGATATGGGTCTACCATTTAATATTCATTGAAGTACATATGTTTGAAAATTGGAAGCAGAGTTTAATCCATTTTCATATTTATATCAACATGCAGCTTTAAAAAGGGTATCTTTCATTTTCTCAGAGAATCTTGACAATTTCTGGTCTGACAAGATAAATAAAGATATAAAAAACTCTGAATTTAAGGAGAAGACCCAAGGAGATTTAAAATGCAAATCTTAAAATACATATCCTATGTCTACTCACTTTCAAGGGGGAGCACACCCCCCTTCTACATGACTTTCAGTTTGATTGAAATTATATAAAATACTTTCAAGGATCCATAATTCTTGATGATATATGCATAATTTGATCACTATCTATTTATTCCTTATTGTACGGCACACTGACAGTATAACAGGTAACACTTTATAAAGGGACTTTTACATTTATGATCAATTTCTCCTCTAATTTAAATATTAGCTTGATGTCACTTTTCTGTCTTTGACATAATTAAGTCACAGTAATATTCAGAATTTGGTTGTGCATAGCTATGACAGTTAAATCAAAACACACAAGAAGTAGTCTCTGTGAGAACCACAATGAAAACTGGCAAAATAAACAACACATTGCTCTTAAATAACTAAAAATTCCAATTTGCAAAACCTCACCTCATATAGCACTAAGTTTAATCATTGTTTTGTAACATCAGAGAGGTTTTCCTGCCCACATTTACAAAGCATCAGGGGAAACGAAAAGAAAGATGTAGTAAATTTTCCTTTGTCTTGGTGTTTTAATTGAGATGACTGAACGATAGATGAAGCTGGTGAAAAAAGAGTTAACCTAATGATGTCGTCTTTTATTTGAGTGAATGTTTAAGCATGGTGCTACGGCTGATGGCACCTTGTTTAATAATGCAGTACAGAGCTTCCTAAGGGGACAGGGCTTGATCTGAAAACTGAATATGGTGCACTCTAAATTCTCTTCCCTGAGGAAGGCTGACTAACTGATAAGTGCCATGAGCTAGCGCAGGGACTGATTCTGTCAAATCAAGCTCAAATGGAAGGCACAATGTAGACTCTTCTCAAGTCTTAGTGAAGTAATTTGAGCAGACATTTGTGACATTAGACAGTGCATCAACTATGGAATGCTGTAAAAGTTCACTGTCTTACTACAAGGTGGTCTTTAGATGACAGGATAAAGAAATCAGTGCAAATTTGTTAATGTAACAACTTGGAAAAGCATGCTAAAAATGTCACTCTATTGGGATATGTGATAAAATGTATAGGGAAGTGACTGCCAGTTGGGTTTCTTTGTGAATCCTTTATTGGAACTCATGTAAAAGGCATAAAAATAGGGAAAGGCAATAAGTACAAAATTTGTATTAGGTTTTATCAGCTATACATCTGTTCTTTGTGAGCTAAAAATTTTCGATTGACAACTGAAGCAAGAAAATCCATCATTCAACTGTTTTTTTCTCACTTTGGGATTATAAAGCCATCCAATTAAAACTTTCCCTATTGAAGTCCTTGAACATCTTTTCTAAACGGGAACTGAAAACAACAATCTTTAAAGTCAGGAAGAAAATTGTACAGGTTGAGAAGAAGCTAAAACCTGTTAATCAGACATAAATAATATGCTAGCATACAAGGGATAACTTTGAGCATATCAGCAAGAAAGACTGGAAACTAATGGAACTTCCTCAATAAATAGAATGGAAAATAGCAGGATGAAAAAGAATTTTTCACTACTAATTCACATTTTTCTAAGCTTGTTCTTTTCTTAAAGTAAATAATGGTTCCCAGTTATAAGAAATTAGTAAAATGTATGCCAGCTTTCCAGTGAAAAATTTGACCAATTGCTACCTGGGAAAATTGAAGATGAAATTAGTAAAGGAAAATCTGGTATATAAGGAGCTGATCTAAGAGGATATAATTGCAAATAATGCTGAAAATAAGCACTTCAAGTTTGA
Organism: Prinia subflava; assembly: GCF_021018805.1. Classification (NCBI taxonomy): domain Eukaryota; kingdom Metazoa; phylum Chordata; class Aves; order Passeriformes; family Cisticolidae; genus Prinia; species Prinia subflava. The sequence goes on along the minus strand of NC_086248.1, from coordinate 82,244,198 downwards.
GAAATTTATTAGTGGGTATATTCCAGGATTTTAAATTTTAAACAAATTTTAATTTTAAAACAAGCTTTTTCAAAGGCTCTGTGACCTTTACAGAAAAATGCCAGTGTGCTGCTGGGGTGAGCTGACATTGCTCAGCTAAGAGTAGAGCAGTACATAGAGAAGCAACATTTCTCAGAGAAACAACTGGTGGCTGGAATAAAAAACCTGTGAAGAAATGGTTTATCAAACGACACAAGATGGTGCATTTGGAGACTAATAACAAATCTATGTTGCAAGGTGGGAATCCATCAGCTGGGCAAGGAGCAAGATGCCAGTGCAATGAGCGATGACAGAATGCGTTGTAGGTGGCAATCTGCTGACAGCGTGAGAAAGGCAAATGATACCAAACCAGAACCCAAGGAGAATTTTCTGTTGAAGATCCACTAATGTCAATGTACAACACAGCTGGAAAGACCCTTTAGGTGACACGTTACTAAGAAGTTTTATATCACTTAGCTCAGGAAGGAATTCCTCAAACCAGAATGTTTCTGCAAGAAGATGCTTTCTGATAGGATCATATGAGAAGAAAGTGACCTATTGTGGCTGATTACAGATAAAGTTTTCTTTTAAGAAATATAATAATTTCCATTTACTCACCATGACATCCAACCTGTATGGAGGCCAAGGAGCTGCTGCAGGAAGCTCCTGTGAAGCTTCTGGAAAGCAGCTTCTCATCTGAGCAGTGAAAACAAAAAGGCTGCTCCTCAGACAATGATTTTTGACAAGGTCAGGAGAAAGGTTATATGATGTGGTATGCATGGTCATGTTTAGTGTGGAGATCTAGAAGGTCCTCTGCTTACATTATCACGAGCTGCATGGAGCTCTCTAGTTCTGTTTCTACCACTGGTATGCTCAAAGGTACAAGTTAGGCCAATGTCTGAGAAGTGTCATCATCTCAAAGTGCTATACAAGTAAATATATTAATAACCTTGTACTAATGGACCATGGGGAGAATTTTCAAAGGCCTGTAGAACTTTACAGCCGGTGATGTTAATGGCATTAAATTTTAAAAATATTGAAAGAGGGATCCTCTTCAATAGACAACAGTCACCTTGTTCTTCAGCGATTAAGTAAAGATCCAAGCAGAATTCCAGTGCAGGTAACACTGACAACTATGAGCAACAAACTCACATTCAAGCTATAAATAGTGTAATTCTACATCTCTGGTACACAAAAATGTCCAGTTTTCACAGGACCTTAATGATTTCCATAGAATCACCAGGTAGTATGATTAGACCTTACTACAGGGCTCAAACACTGCTGCTTAGCTTTTACTTTATTGCCTTCCTCATTTTAGACCAACAACCCAGCGGAAATGAGTCCTGTCCAGCCAAAATGGAGGATATTCACCAGTAGCTTACTGAGGAAGATAAGAAAAAAAAAACAAACCAAAAACCACAAGGAGTTTTCTGGTGAAGTGGGGAAAAAAAAAGAAAATTTTGATCCTCTCCAATCAAGGGTGAAAAAAGACACTCTGATTTTTCGGAAATTGGGGTGGTCTCTCTGTGAAGCAATATGAGTCAGCCATTATTCCACATCGTGAAGTTCTGAGGCAGGATTCACTAGAACTGATATTATTCTTTCATGGGTAAAACCTATTCTGCAAGCCTCAATAGCATTACAGCATGGTCCCAATAAGAAAACAATGAAATAGTCCTTAGAGATCTAATATTTAATCTAGCAAGATTTCCTATCCGAAAAGCTGACAGAGCAACTAATTACATTCACACAGAGCTACATGTAAGAACACTGATAGAGAAAAGATTCAAATAAATCAGAATTGGTTGTACACTGACTTCTGCTTTATATTTTCTTTAACTCATTTCCTCACTTAATTCTGTTAATCCCTTGAGACACAGTATATCAGTGGTAATGCTCAACTCAAAAGTAAATTCTCAGTTTCAAGTCAAGCATTCTGACTTACATCTGCATTAAGTCCTGCAAAATGAACCGTAAATTCACCCTGTTTCCTGTGTCAGGATTTCCAAGATAGTTATATTTGTAAGAACTTACATGGTGTTGTGGTTTAAGTTCCATTGTTATTTAACTATTCTGTATCCTTCTGTTTCCCCAAATTAATAGTTTGGTCCCGAAGGTTGTTTCCACCCCCTGAGCTGTCAGTACCTAACCCAACTCCTTTTTCCTGAATGTTCTAAGTCAATCCTTCCCTTGGGCCAACCCCTGCCTAAACCCCTCTTGGAATTTCCCTAATCCATGATGCCCCATTGGTCCATGTTCCTCCCCTCTGAAGCTGCTTTCCAGAAGCTTCACAAGCTGTTGCAGAGTGTAGTCTGAGTTGTTTCTGTCACTGACCAGTCAGAAGAATAAGCCCTTCTGGATTACAAACAGAAGACCTCGCTCTCATTCCTTGTCCCCAGCCTGCACCGATCTAAAGGCCTTTGTGCCGTAGGGCAGGACGCTCTAAGCTGCGTCTCTTGTCGCCCGCTCGGGAGACGTGTCCCGCTCTTGGTCCCAGTGCCGTGGTGGCTGAGCTAGCTGAAAGACTCCAGCACAGCATCAATACAGCATTTGCTACCAGCTAGAGTCCCATTTGCAGTTTGATGTTATCATCCTACAGCCAAGTAATTTATTTAACTGACTTAGAAAAAAATTGTGAAGCATCTGAAATAAGGATTAACCATATAACAATATTGCAAATCATGAAACAACACTAATTACTAGATGATGAAATAAGCACATGATGGACAAGAACAATATATTTGTAAAGAACAGTTTCTCAAGTTTGAAGTAATTAATGAATAACTTACACGTGTCATTTTCCTTTGTTATTTTCTTCAGAGGAAGGCGTCCCATGGAGCACAAGCAGAACTCTAAAGATGCAAGTCTATAAAAACTAAGTGATGAAACCTGTATTTTTCTAAAACAAGGACATAAGGCAGTGTTTCTTTTATAAACAAGGTGTAAATTTTCCAGTCGTAGGTAACTATGCCTCAGTTACTTTCACTAAGAGTTGCCTTTGGCCCTGACTGGTTTTGATATCCATTCTTACACCTTCATGTCAGATCTTCTGGTACATAGAACTGCAGCAGCTTTGTCGTACTGTCAATAAACACCACCAAGACTTTCTTCCATAGCTAATTGAAGCAGAAGCCAAAAAAATCAAGATGGTTAGCTTCATTAAGTTATAGATATATCAATCCTATTTAAAGCCAAAGAAACTTTACAGTATCGTAAAGACCCAGCAGTTTTAGCTTGTACTGGTAGAGCAGAGTGTAGATCAAATATTGGATGCGCCTATGGGCTACTGACATAATGGAGTCCAGTGTGCAGTGCTAATTGCTTATTATTCATCAAGACTGCAAGATCTTTTAAAATTTCATGCAATGTCTCTTCATTGTCTTTTTATGACTTTTCCTGTTGCATGAGCAAAACTGAATTATCTGCAGCAATGGAGAGAATTTTTCTATACCTGTTTGTAATACCATGCTGAAAGCATAAGGATATTGACGTTTCAAAATATTTCCGCCATTTAAGATATTTTTAAATGCATGTCTAGAAAATCTGGAATGGATTTATCACAAAAACATAAAATGTTCATAATTTCTTTTAGAAAGTCATCTAAAAGTCATTTTCACATACAACTGTACATTACTACAAGTTGTAAAGATCACAGTATTGCACTACATTATGCAAAACATCTGATGATGTTCACAATAGCCCTTTCTTTCCAGATAATCTGATTTTCTTTACAATCATGAACATCCTTCTAGACTACTACTTATTTGCCGAAGACAAATAGTGCAGAAGTGATGACAGCATCACAAAACTTTTTCCTCACACTTTCACCAATTTGATAATGTATTGTTTGACAACGTAGCGTCATTTTCTTTCACTGAGAGAGAATGGAAGCATCCCAAAGCAATGTCAGCGGCTACCCTTGAGGCATTTGCTTTAATATCTCTATGCCTCAGTTTTCCTATTTTAAAAAAGGTTCATAATATTCATTCACACCAGCAGGGTGTTGTAAAGCTAAATTTATTATTGTTTGTTAGATGCTTTTAGAGCATCCAACTGGAAGAATGATAGATATGCAAAACAGAACCTATTGTAGCTATTATTCTCAGACAATTTCTGTTGAATTTATATAAAAAGAATACAGATTATTCCCAGACAATTATTCTCAAAAACTGTATGTTGAATTTGTATTAAATGGAATGCTATTTTTTTGAACAATATAAATAAACTTGACCATTACTCATAAAATTCTTCTTTTGCAAATAACCAATAATAAATTACATTGAAAATACATCAGATCACTCAGCTTCTGCTAAGATGCACTGAACATCTATGTCATGCAGACGTGAACACAGGCCCCCAGTCACCCTTGCCTCTTCTTGTCAGTAAACATGTACAAATCTTCCTAAGTGTGTGTTCGCTTCTGACGTGCAACTTTCAGGTAAGAAGAAATACAAGACATTGCTTATCAGTTTTTAATTCTGGTACTTGTCTGTGAATCCCGTCAAATTCATATTTTTAAATGATTTCAGACATTGTTTTCAGAGCATGAGCATAACTCATTCCCATCATGTCCAAACCAAGTAAAAACAGGCAAGATGTGCTCTGATATACAAATGCAGAAGTCAAACCAAGTCTGTGATTAAAACTGCAATCCATTAACTTTTCAACTTCAGTCACAAAACTCTGAATTTTCATTCCTGTGACCACAAATTTACTGCTGCAGTTCCTATAAGGCAGCTCAACCTCCTTCCATACCAAGAAGAATCCATCTCTCTCCTCAGCTGTTGACATTGAAATTACTGTGAATTAGCAAATACCTGAGTTCTGCTTTTTAATGCTTTCGCCATCCATCCTTACCACTTCTACTTCTGCACAGAATGGCTACAATTTGATCAAAATTGAAATTTCTTTTGAATGTTTTAGTTCCTTGTAGGCCAATGTGTAAGCGCGTCAGACAAACATACAACATAAAATATTACCAATACTCAGAGTAACACATGAGTTTCAGTAAGGTCTTGTATAGACCAGAGCTACTTGCTGTCATAACACACGAACCCAAGGAAATGGCCAGAACGAATATATACACTCCCAGTATTATGAGTAAAAGTTATTAACCAAAGGAAAGCATGTTACTCGGGACCAGAATAAGGAGTTGTTACATTTTCAAGAAATCTGAGTTTAGAAATATCTGAATAGCCTTATATTTATCAATAAACGTGATAATTAATATAAAAAAAAATTGGTGAACTGAAGAGAGATTTTTTACTGGTACACCATCATCTCACTCCCCACATCTCTGAAGACCTGGATCAGCTTTGTCCAAACCACAACTCTTTTGGGACCCTTCATATATTTTGTGAGCCAGAAATTCTGTCCTATAAAGCACCAAATCCTCTGGGAAGCAGCAATTACAGTGTGATCCAGGATTATCCCTTCCGTTCAAGCTCTTGCACTAAGCTCTCCCCCGGCTGGGTACAAGATGGCAAACACGTGTGTGTGGGCACACGTGCACAGATGTCCCTTCCCACTCTTCCCAACACATCTGTGTTCTGTGCAGGTGGCAGGAATGGGCAGGAGCCCACCTGTGCCAGAGACGCCCTCTCAGCTTGCAGATGAAAGATTAATCCCTGTCTTCATTTAAACAAGGGGGGAACCAATAAAGAACCAGAAGAAAGCTAAGAGAGAAACCGTATCTCTGTTCCCAGTCTTTTTTTATGTTTACATGGTGGGGACAGGCCATGTGGGCTGTGAAACCTTGAGATCTGACCCCAGGCTGTATTGGCTTGGCACCACACTACCTCATTTTCCCCAAGACCAAATGAAATGCCTAAAAATGTCAAGGCTTGCCAAAACATTTAGTTTTTTATCTTCACTCAGTTGTGTTCACATTTAGACCACTTCATTCTTCTGCCCTATCCCTCTGACTAGATTACATTCCTGTTAGTTGTGGGAGCTGGGATTATGCCTGAGCTGGGAACTGGAGGGAATACAGTAAAGCAGTCTAAAAGGGAAGGGGGGAATATTTCTGACACTCCTCCCAGTGAAAGCGAGCAGCAATTGACCAAACACGCTGTACATCCACACGCAGCACTTACACACTGGGTGAAAGGGTCAGCCCTTGATCTCCGTGTTGCCTTATTGCATTTCCCACAAGGCATTCCCTTTGTTGGCAGATTCCACCCTTCTCATCCATGAGGACTGTCATCTGGTCCCTCGGGCTATGCTCTTGACTACTTCAATTGATCCTCTAGTTGCCTTTACTTCTAGATGTGTTGTTATCACTATTGCTGAGATTTTATATGTGCAACTCACTATTATTGTTATTCTCAATCACAGCTTCTCAATTTTAAAAATACAAATAATTTTTTAAAAAGAGGATGTCCAAATTCCTCTAGCTTTTCTTTTGATTGTGTTTAATGTTTCTAAACATCAACATTCCTCTTTCTCTTCATTCCCCCCAAGTTAAACAGCTCTGAAAGACTTCCAACCTCACTGCCAACTATCGCAAAAAGAATAAATCAGGTAGCAACTGGTTTCAGCCAAAGCCTACAGTGATTCTTACTGGCATTGCAAAGCTTACTTGAATTCACAAGGGGCTTAAAAAGCACTGAGATGGCAGAGATTGTTGTGGCAGAAGCAACTGGAAAATGTCCTGAGATTGAAACACAGACATATTAACATCACCCTTGTGGACGCTAATGACTTGCACTTTAAAATGCCAGAGGCTCATACTGCCAGCTAAAACAAAGAAAAAACCACATTTTTAGTCTCTAAAGACTTTAGATCTTTCCAAACTCTGAGGGCAAATTCAGCCATAATGTATTTTTGGAGTAGAGCAGGGCAGCTCATGCATGCCACTGGGGGAATCATTGCCTGGAGTTGCTGTAGGCAGTGTAGTCGGTATAGCTAAATAAAACAGCAGCTGAAAACCTCTGAGAGGTTAAACCAGTAATGAAGCATTCTATAATGCAATGCAATCAAACCTAAACAGTCTGAAGGCATATCTTGCTGACGCTCACAGCCCTTGCCTTTCTCACTGGAATGCATTTAAGGAAACGACCACCAAACACAAGGATTTCTACAAGAGCTTTACAATTTAAATTGACACATAATTAGGAAATAATATTTAAATCTTTTGATGAAGTAGCAATGTCCTACTTATACACTTCTAGATGAGAAGTTCCTTGAAGAGTTTTCTAGAAATGGCAGATTGGAAACTTTCTGAAACTGTCAATATTTGAAGAGCTCTACTCCAAGAAATGGAAAGGTAACAGGAAAGAAAGAAAAACAGATGCTGACAACACGGAGGAGGCAACAAAAAGGCTTAGAAGCAAATATTTGGAATAAAAAGTAAAAACGCAAACTGGCTTGAGTGGGAAAATATCTGTAGGATAGGAAAAATACAGAAGCCAAAGTCATCTCCAGTAGAAATCTAATGATGACCAAAGCCCAAGGAACTTTAAATGGACTGGGAAAAGGTTTATCTCTTTTTTTTTTTTTGATACTCTTTAATATGTAAAAAAAAAAAAAAAAAAGAATTCCAAGTTGCTTACGTTAGAAATGTGAGCCACATGCACTTTCTTCTTCACAGATTCCATGGATGGCTAAACAAAGAGCAGGGTAAGATTTTTGTACTATATGGATTGCATTTAACCTGAATAACTGAGAAGGTAATTTATACTTTGCCTGACTGAAAATACATCTTCTGCTTAAGGATAAAAACTTCAAAGTAATGTTACATTGCTTTCTTGGTGACATACTGCTACCTGCAAAAATTAACCAAAACATCCCTTTTTAATTTTTTTTTTATAAAAAGCACAAGAATTAAAGTAAAAGGTTTTCTTTAATTTTCAAATTGCATTTTAAATAATTCTTATAATAGAATGAATCTGGAAAGAGAATGCTTTGGTAAAGTTGAGGGAAAAAGAGTTGTAAAAGAGGTGAAAATGCAAAAAGATTTCAAAGAAAAACTTCTGCACCCCAGAATTCTTTAGGCACATGTCTTTCCTCACATACCCCTCAGTAAAGATATGCCATAAGCACATTTAGGCCAATGGCTAACGTTGACAAACGAGTTGTTAAAAAGATAAAAGTAAATGTGAAATTGTGAAGTTTACAGGCAGAAATTAAAACTAAAACAAAACTCAGACAAAAGCAATTAAATTCCTCACAAAAATGAAGAAACAAAAGCAACACATATACACAAATAAAACCCAGAAGAAAACATTTAAATCCTGAAGGCTAATATTTGGAAAAAAATGTAAGAAATGAACTTGCCAAGACCCTCTGTGTAAGAGACACCCACCATTTTTTTGACTTATCTTGTGAATAGGCCAAACTTTTCCTATTGCAGTCCCAGTGCATTCCAGCGAACTACTACACATCTTCTAAATTCAGATTTTGATGTAAAAGTGTTGGAAGTGGGTTAATAGTGGTTGAGAATCCATTTGTTTTTGTAAAAATGTTTTCTAAAAGTTTGAGCTTGAATTTTGTCATGTATAAATAACCTTTATTAAAAAATCTGGGAAGTTGGAGAGATCAGATAATGAGAGTGAAATGTAAATGAACCTATATGAAAGTGTGTGCACTTAAGCTAAGAATGAGCAAATTATCAAAGATTCAAATGCAACTTGGGCAGAAAAAATGTGCAGTAGTACTGAATTGGAGCAACTGAACCAGTTCAGGCTAATATAATTGCTCATAAGCTTATCCATAAATCCTTGCACATCCTAAAATGCTGCTGGTGAAGTCCTTACATCAAAGTTTAACAGGAATTAGAAACTCAACTTTGGGCTGGGACTGTACAAATTTCTCTGTATATTTACATTTTTTGGGTGGGGGAATACGGAATGTAAATTTAGAGCACTGCATATATCACTGACTAAATCGTTGTGGAGCCTGCCTTAGTCTGTATCAGGCGTGTTTTCACTCCAGTTTAATTTTTACATACTTCAAAAAAATTCTTCCACTACAATGAAAGTTTAAACTTGTTGATGAATTACCTCAAGCTTACCTCCAGAACTGCATTCAATGCTGAAAGAAGCTAAGTAGGACTGTTACTGAAGATCATGCTGGGAAGCCAGGGAATATCTAATACAGGAAACTAGGGTATGGGTAGGTAACAGTTGTCACCAGGATCCTTCTCCTAGGTTCCACTCCCTAGCTAAATCAGGAAAATACGCTACTTGGGTTGACTTCAGTTAGAGCTGTAAAACACTGGAACATGACAGCAGCATTAGAACCAATTTAGCTGTACTCTACTAAATTTTTCACTTAAATAAGGCCTGATAATTCACTGCATCACATTTTAAAAAGTGAAAGTGTACTCACAGGTTAAAATAGCATCAATGCTAAAAAAAGACAGGCACCATCAGTCTCTCAGCTTCTCATTTCTGCACAGGCCTAGTCCTTGTGATCACCTTGTGCTGGCACAGAGGACAGACGCAAAGATGACCAGAGGATTGGAGCACCTCTCCTACACAGACAGGCTGAGAGAGTTTGGGTTGTTCAGCTTGTGGAAGAGAAGGCTCCAGGGAAACCCTCTAAAAGCCTACCCCCAAAGGGGGCCTACAAGCTGGAGAGGGACTTTCAAGAAGGGCCTGTAGTGATAGGACAGGGGGGAATTGCTTTAAACTGAAAGAGAGTAGGTTTAGATTAGAAATTATAAAGAAGTTCTTCACTGTGAGGCTGGTGAGCCACTGGAACAGGTTGCCCAGAGAAGCTGTAGATGCCTCATCCTTGGCAGTGTTCAAGGCTGGGTTTTACAGGGCTTTGAACAACTTGATCTAGTGGATGGGGAGTTGGCTCTTGATGGTTTTTGAGGTCCCTTCCAACACAAACTGTTCTATGATTTGGATGGTTGTGCGTTGTAAAGGGAGATAATCTGGATTAAACTAATCCAGACTGATACATCCGTGTGGTTCATCAAGAAACCATGAACACTTGTTGCCAGCTCAGAAGGATGGCATGGGTGAGGACTCAGAGACAAAATACAAGTTGAAGGGAATATTTTTAGTATATCCTTCTTGCTACTTATCTCAGAGTGTTTCTCAGCTCCCGGTGACAGATTGATTCCCCCACAGACATCACACTGTGCTCACACAAGTCTCACACTTTGACACATAATCCACTGAGTCAAAGAGAGCAACTACTTTTCAGGGTATAAAGATCAGGTTAAGCTTAATTACTTGAAAAATCAAAATTATATCAGATATGGGGACACCAAGAAATTCTGAACAGCTGAAGATTATAAAGTGCCTAAGCTTCAAACAGGCCTCAAGACAACATAGTGTGATTTTCACTGATGCTGCAAGCCTAGCACAGTGCATGCCGGAGAGACAGCTGTTCTCTTGGATGGAAGAGAAGTTTTCCAGGCATTCAGATGTAGCCAGAAGCTCCTTTGCGTAAAGCAGAAGAGAAGGAAGAATCCTTCAATCTCAGTTTGTCCTGCAAGTTTCTAAACCTACCCATGCCATTGAACAACTGGGGATTTTTGGTGTGTTTTTTTCCCTTGATAACATTTATTCAGCTAAAATAGGACAAATACATTGGAATAAGTTCTTACTGTGAAAGATGCAATATGCTCTTCCTTCTGAATATGAGCAGCTCTTACTGTTACTTTCCGAAGAACAGCAACAATCAAGAAAAGAACCCGAACAGCAACAAAGCTGTTCTTTACATTTCATTTTAAGCCAATATTCAGTGTACAAAATCAGATTTAGTGGAGCACGAAATTCTTGTCCGAGTCACTGATTTAGGAAAATAATCAAAAAGTGTTTCATGGCTTCATCAAAACATATATTTTCCAATAATAAGCAGAGGATTTTGCAGGGTGAATCCACATTTGAAAAATTTCTTTATGCACTGCTAAAAATACCATCTCTTTTGCATGCTTTTGATTAATGCCTTTAAAACATGAGTTTACAGAAATACACAAATACTTTTATGCCACAAAGTCATATATTTAAAATAATTAATTAGACAAATCAGGGAAAACTAAAACTGATTTTTTTTCACAGAAGTTATGTTTAAAATGTTAATAATTTCTTCTTCCTTCACAGAGATAATTTGTGCTGCACCTTAGATAGCCCAGTATATTCAACTGTTATTTTATCTTAATTTATCCAGACAGTGTCTGCCCCAAGGGAAATATTTGAACTTTCCAGCCTTCACACATTGCAGCAATGGGAAAATATTAGCAACACAACCCATGTTGCTGAAACAGGTTACTCTCTCCAGTTAAATGATACCCATTACAGTCATCCTGAGTTTTATGGGAAAAAAAGTTTGATAGAGTTTGCAGTATTTAATGGCAAATGTTAATTTTGAGTAGTATAAAAGCTAATTAGTTAGAAAAATACAAAGTACTTACAAACCACAAAGGAATTGAGGCTGTTTGTTAAGTGAATTTGGAATTCACCCTTGAATTTGACTATCATTAATTGAAATTCTATTTCAGTTGAGCTGAAATTTTGTCCCCAGCTGACTGAGTGCATACACAGGCCTAGCTAGAAAGATGTTTCATTACAAATGTGCACTTCTTGAGGGAAAAAACCCACTATATTTTGTTTTTATGGTACAACCTAAAAAAGCATAAAACCCATTCAACAGCCTAAAGCAACATCGAAAAGACCACTGAATACTGTTTACAGTGAGTTTATCTGTTTGTATTTTAAATTTTTTAAATTCTGGAGTTCAGAAGGAAACACCTTGCAAAAAAATAGGGGAAAAAAATCCAGGGAAACAAAATAAATTTTTTATACAACTAACTGACACTTGAATTCAAAGTTTTGTTTTCTAAGAAAATCTGTATTTGCACTGAAAAAAAAAAGATAAAACATAATTTTTTCTACTCTGTCTTCACAATTGGAAATATTACTCCTCAGTTAGAGCACATATAAACATTTGATTTGGCATTTGACTTAACCAGGGGGCAGAAATGTCCAATAGGGATGATGGAAAAATTAGCAAGAGAATAAAAAAAAAATCTCTCAAAGTAGATCAGCTGCCAAAAAAAATTAAAAACTTTCTCCAGCAGTAACTGATCTGTTTTAAGAGATTCTTGGTCTCTGTCCTTCAAAATGCTTGTTTATACCTCTCTAGATATTTCTGTCTTCTTGGTCACTCAGGGTTGTCAACCTACAACACAAGGGACTAGAAACAAACATAAATGGAAGTTTTCAACACAATGAAAGCTAATCTGATTATTGTTCATAAAGAGAACAATCCAAGTGCCATTTTAGACAGCCACCTCAAATCTGAAGGAGCTGAATGAAACTAAATTGTTACTCAGGTAAATGAGCCATACAAATAAGCAACATGCCATATCTGCCCCTGGTGTGTGTGTCAGTGAGGCAGACATGCAAGGTACACACAATCTGTATGTGATTTAACATTTCTTTTAATCTTAATGGATCAGATTTTGCACAGTATAAGTGGCCTTTGAATTCGTACATCCCGTATGATTAACTGCCCAAGTCCTAAACTACATCCAGGAACTATTAAGATAAATCAGGACATTTATGAGAAAATCTCAAATGCTTCAAACTAAAGCAGATGTCTAGAGTTTAGATGCTCTTTATTTCATCTGTCTTATATCCAGAATTATTAACTTTTTTTCATTGTTTGGGATAGGAAGAGATTTGACAGAGACTTGGCCAATGTGCCCAGCAATATGAAAACAGCATCAGAATTTTTATACAAAGTAAAACCTGAAAGCTTAATAATTTCTTTACTGTAATTTCCCAGTCCAGCTAGTAATCTGTATGATCTCCAAGTCATTCCACTTCTGTTTCCAACCAAAAGTCTAAGTATGCATCAAAATCTGAAAATGCTTTATTACATACTGGAGGTAAGGCAGCTGAAATTCAGTTTTTCTATCCCTGAAACTTGTTTTACTGTTTTCTCCAGCTATTTCCTCCCCAATACACATAGCAGCCAAACCCTGGGACATGATATGCTTTGTAGTACAGTATAACCCCAGTTTAACATGTAAAACAAAGGCAATGACCAAAGAAATACAGTGTGTGACACTTATGTGTATCTATATCTATATCTATATCTATATCTATATCTATATCTATATCTATATCTATATCTATATCTATATCTATATCTATATCTATATCTATATCTATATCTATCTATATGTCTATATTCTTACTTTGCTATTATTTAAATGCAGATTTAAGCTATTGAAGGGCTAGTAATTGGTTGCAGATTTATGACTGGTTTGCAGTAACAGTACAATATGCAAATCTCAGCGCTGTGTGATTCACTACAGCTCGAAGAATATACCTTCTGACAAAAGCAGCTACCTCAACTTCTCATTTTATGCAGCTTATAGAAAAATTTCAGATGTGACCCAGTTATGTCACAACCATTTTCATATTGTGATCCTCTGAAAAGTAACTATATAAAAAAAGCACCTTCTTACTCATCAGATCTACTCCCTGTAGATAGTCAGGATAAGATCTGCTGACTTGGTTACAAAAAGAAAGGCACTACTACTTATTAAAATTTCTACTAACCTTGCAAAACTAACATAGCTGAGGAGCCAAGGGAAATAAATTCTTTTGCATTTTCAGGGGAAATAATTATTTTACAGTGCAGTAAGGCTCTAAAAGAGCTCATCAAAGATTTTGAGTTGGATTAAACAAGAGCAAACACACAGTCTTGCCTGCAGAAATATTGTAACTAACAGACACATATAATAAGACAGAAATTTAGCATTTTGTTAGGGATTAGGTCATCATTGCCCATTGGAAAGAAATTGTTTTACATGAAAACCAAGAATTCTTTACATAGAAATCAACAGAACTCTGAAGAAGCAAATTTCCATTCAAATAGTCTATTTTTCACCTCTCCCCACTTCTCAGGTTTTCCTTCTTGCTTGTGATTTCAATAAGACACTTGGATAGTATTCTACAAATCCTAAAACATGGCTCTTTGATTTTTACTCACTACTGCTAGTTCCTGTTCCAGTTCCTTGGTTTGATTTTACCACACTGCCGAACTCTGAGCATAGCAAACCAATATGCCAAACCAATATTCCAACACCATCAAAGCTGTGCGGTCACATCTCCATAAAATCTGAGATTGCCTTAAACTTAAAAAAACTTTCAGCAGGGATAGGGGAACTTTGGGGGAAGAGTGGAAACAATCGACACTGCTTACTCTCATCTTGCTTCTGCGTGTGAACAGCAATCCCTTTCTGTCGTGGTCTAATCCCAGCTGCCAACTAAGCACCATACATTCAGCAGGTTGCTTTACCCCCAGCAGGATGGGGGAAGAGAACTGGGAGGGTAAATGTGAGCAAACTCATGGGCTGAGAACACGGCGTTTCACTGTGATGAAAACACAGAGAAATAAAACCCAAGAAAGGCAAGTGATGCAAATTAAAGCACTTGCTCACCACCATCCAACCAGCCAGTGGTCCTGCAGCCAGCCTTGCCCTGGTTTTAGTGCTGAGCATGATGCCATATGGTGTGGGATGTCCCTTTGGTCAGTGGGGTCAGCCCACTGTGCAGCCCCAACCTCCGTGCTGGCAGGGCAGTGCGAGGAGCAGGGAAGGCCTTGACTGGAAGTGTTGCTCATCAGTGCTGAACGCATCCCTGTATGTGCACTGCTTCCTGCACAAATCAAACCCCAGTCCCATACCAGTGAAAACTATCTCTGTCCCAGCCAAAACCAACACACTTTTCCATCCAGCAACCTTATCAATTACTCAGTTACTGAGTTCCACCTCAGATTTCTCCTTCCTTTCTGTCAAACTGCTCGGTGTCACATTTCCCCACATTTCTTCTGAACATGTATGCTTGTACCATCTCTACCTCACTTCTGTAGCTCTTGAATATCTCACTTCATTTTTATCCTCTCAAAATAAAACCTGACTAGTGCAAAAAGCTTGGTGGCCTCAGTCTTATTTGCAACTAGAGATTTTTCATAGAACACCTGGTTTGCTATAGGTAACACTGGCCACATTACAAGACCTGAAAGACACTGAAGTAATAAAAGCTGGAGGCACTTTGGCAACCTGGAAAATGTCCCAAACAAGGAAATCACATTATTGCTAGCATTATGCAACTCAAGCTCTAAAATCCACACATTTGTTTTAAAAATACCACTCTTTTAGCATATTTTTTCTCTAAATTCACCAGACATTCTCAGTTTATGTTTTTAATTTATTTTTTCTTTTTTTGCAAATGAAGCCAAAATACACATTTTCACAAGATCTGAGAAATACTTGGAATTCAACTGGAAAAAGTGAGAGTTTGAAATAACAAGTGTGTGAGTATCTTTAAGATGCTCCCACTTTGTCCTAGAACAAAATGGAAATGAGATATTAAAAGTGTACAAAAACCTCAGCAAGCATGAATTTCAATTAGATTTTCTTTGCTGTCACAAGAGTATCTGTATATTATCTAAATACAGAGCTATCTAAATCTATATATAAATATACCAAATATCACAGAGAACCACATTCGTCATCATCCTTTGATCTTGAGCTAGCTTGAGAGTCACCCCTTCCAGTCAGGACACTTTCAGTCAGGTTTAGTGAACAAGCCATAGGGAAAGGTCATATTCTCTCAAGAAATATTAAAGATGCATATTCTTCATACCAGAACCTCTTAAATAACACATTGTCTGAAATCTATCCTTACTCAGTCATCAAAAATAAACCCAACATTGATACTATCATTACATATAAGTATCTCACCCCCTTATCAATGACCTGCCTTGCCCCAGAAGCTCAGGTAAAGGCTGCAAATTATCCTCTCCATGGCAAACCTTCCTGATAGTCCATTTCTCAAGAGGAATGCAGCCACAAAATGAGCGCTGGGAACTGTGTTCCACTATGCTCCTTCTCCCCATTGTGCAACGTGGATCGTGCCCCACCTTGAATTAGGACCTTGGTGGGGAATGGATGTCATGCTTCACTGGTGACATCTGCACAGAGCTGCCTCTAGATGAGGCCATTTGAATCTAGGGAATGGGATACAACAAGCAAAAGTATCAGGAGGTTGGGAGCACAACATCCTCCCTACACATCACAGGATGCTTTGTCCTTAAAACACCCTGCCTTGAAACATCTGGAAAGGAGCTCCACCTCCCCAATAGGGAACTTGATGGCCCCACCAGACAGCTCAAGAACCAGTTGAGGACACATCTGCGACCCCTGAAGGACCCCAGAAATTCACCCACACCCACTGCACAGCCTACATCTGACTTTTTCAATGGCCAACCTCTCAGAAAACTCCTACATGAGACAAGTCAAACAGTCACAATCCCTGCTACCATCTACTGACACACAGCAGCCACATCCAAACTGCCTACAGTCCTAGGCCAGCACTGATTCTCTTCTGCATTCTTGTTTCCTTCACTTTGACACAACTTAGATCATTCACTCCAAAAGTTTTACACTGAGATTCTGGGGATGCATTTATAGCATAATTTTGACTTTGGATTTTCCAAGTTTCCAAACACAGCTGTGGTATAAGCTAGTATTTTTAGATGTTTTGTACATACAGGGTTTTATTATGAAGTATAGAACAGTGAATGAGGAAAACTCTAATTACCCATGTCATTATAACTCTTGGTTTGGAAATTTCTATATCACATTTCAACTACATGTTAAAAGTTAATAATAAGTATTTATGGTAAATTGTCAATGGAATTATTAGAAACCTTAGGAGAATGTATGAGTTCCGGTAGAGGTAGTATGCAGACAACTGCAAGAATTTGGCCAGAATGCTTGCTGTTAAATCCTCCCACTCTCCAGCACAGCATGGCCATCTCCAAACCACCCACTGGCAACAGTCCCAAGCTGATTGATGCTAATTCCTCAAAATGTGCCAGGCAATTGTCTGGCATAGGCTGAAACTACTGTAGAGAATAGGAATTCAATACCAGAGACATAGTTCCAGAGCCCAGGAACATAACCTGGCACTGTTTTAACTATTATCCACAGGGGTAATTATCTTAATGATGGGAATAAATTCCTTGAGCAGAGTGAATCAGGACAAGACTTTCAGAGTATGTGGTCTGTGGTATGTGTCTGCAGGGAAAAAACTTCTCAACAACTACTAGTGACACAGTGTGCTTTCTCTAGATTTTTGCCTAAAAAGGATAGTATTTTTTTTCCACGAATAACATACCTAATACACAACTCATTTTAATCCAAAGAGCTAAAACTCTCACCTAGACTCCATAAACATTACGTCTCAATTTACTGATTAAAGTTTTTCTAATTTTCGTATCTTGATAAATGTGATCTAGACCCTCTCATCCAGAGAACTTCAGGAAATATAATTTCCTAAGTCCTAAGTTTCAGCTAAATCACATTTTGAATTAATTTCCCAGGACCTCTTTTCCTTTTCACATCCACAAAGTAGTTGTCTTTACCTGTGAAGCAGAATCATGTCTATGACTTCTCAGTCAGCAGTGATAGAACTTCTCTGAGCAGCCTTTCATTTCAGATTCAGTTGTACACCAACTAGATTATCAAACAATGACTTTTCCTTTTTCTTCATCCTTTGGAGTTCTTGGTCAGTATCCATCCCAGTGTTCTCCTTCTAAAACACTTCTTAAAATGTTCTTTACTGACTCACCAGCAGTGAAGTCTCAGCAAACAGAACTTACTATTATGCTAACCAACGTTGCCTTATTTTTTTCTGTCTTCCAGTCTGTTGGTCATTAGGGTTTTCTGGTTTTTTTTCTCTCAGGGAATTTCTCTCTATTTCTTCCTCTGGAATTTTCTCCCATATGTTGCTGAGACAATAACCACCACTCTCTACTTAAGTGAGACACAAGAAGTTGCCAAGGGAAGGGCGCGGCCAGCTACTCTTAGCTGGGGGTGTTTCTCTTGGAGGGACAGAGATACTGCCAGGTTTGGGCTGGGAGGAAAGGGGCTGGGACAAGTGCTCTTGCTCTCTTGGCATTTGGAGGAGACACAGGCTGTGGTTGTGGTCGCTGCGGGGAGATATTGTCACCACTGCTGGGTTCCATCTCCCGCTACTTCTACTGGGAGTGAAGCTCTGCTTGTGGGAGTGGCCATTACACTGGGACCTTATTAACACCCTACCTCACTAAAAAAGGACCTTTTCACCATCTGCTCGGGTTCCTCAGGGGAAACCCCGGGACCCCACACCCTCTACCTCTCCAAAGAAGCCTCTCCTGTCTGTGGGTGGGAGCTGGGCTGCCGCTGCAGTCTCTCTGCCACTGCGCTGGGGTTTTTGATACACTGTAGCCATGCACCCCAGGGCGTGCTGGGACACTCCACGGCTCCTGCCACAGCTCTGAGTCTCTCGTACCCGGGGTGAGCCCGCCCTGCCATTCCGAGCTCCTGCTGCAGCCCATTTTTGCCATCCAGCCCATCCGCCATTGTCGCGTGAGGGGAATCCCCACCCGTGGCCCGGCTGGGCAGGAGGCAGCAGCGCCCCTGGCGGCTGCGCCCGGAACTGCACCAGGGGAACGGGCTCCAAGAGCGGCAAGAGACTCTTCACTGGCCTTGCTGTTCTTGTTTGTTGTGGCTGCCGCTGTTGTTTGCCTTGTTGTACATACACATACTAGCAAGGAACTGTTACTCCTTTTGCCATCTCTTTGACTGAAAGCCCCTTAATTTCAAAGTTATAATAATTCCAAGGGAAGGGGGTCATATTCTCCATTCCAAGAGAGGTTCCTGCCTTCCTTAGCAGACCTCAGTCTTTCAAACGTAGACATAGTCCTTTGCTGTATCATTTCTCGTCCTTATTGTAAACAACGTTGGTGTTTTTATATTGTTTCTCAAAAGTCAGCTCTCAGGGGCTCTACTCATCATCAAGGTTGGTGGGCACACACCTAACCCAGCCTAATAGTGAGCTTTAGGTCTGAATTGGGGTAAATCCTCATTAGGACTGTCAGGAAAATCCACAAACGCCAGACATTTATATCTGAAAAGGAAATAGAGGAGTCCTTCAACTTTATTCGAATAAAGGGAGAGAGTCCACTGGGGCAGATGCCCATTGGGTTTTCTCTCTTGAGGTTTCAGAGGGCACAGCCTTCTCTTATCCTAACTCCCAGCCACACACTTTACTTTACTTTCCCCATTGGCTGAGGTCCTAGGAAGGTACCGCCTTCCTGAACTGCCTCCCACCTATTTTCCCAATCAAACCTATTCTTTCACCCCAGAAATCAGAAGTTCAGCCTTATGCAGACCCTTGTTTGTTTAGGAACCAAGCTGTCTGGGCTCTGCAACAAACCCACTGTCCAAAGTTAGTAGAGACATTAAGAAAGACCCGTTTCAAAGACATTAACACCCACAGCTTCATCCAGAGTATTTGTAAAAACATTAGCATTCCTCTCAAGACTGAATTCTGTATTCCATGAAATGCTGTAACACTGATATAGCAGAAGCCATGATAAGCAGTATCATGGTAAATGTTGCAAATATTGTCTTACTAGCTGTAATTCATTCCTCAGTGAGAAGAGTTGAACATCCAGGACTTTGATAAATAAGGAAAATGAGTGCACATAACTTTAAAAAATGGAGCCTTTTGCAATTTGATGATGAGACGAGTCTTTCCAAGTAAAGCATAATTGGAAATGGCTGGTCATAGTCGATCTGCCTTTGGGGTAATTATTTCCAAGTTACAGCAAAAATAATGACATGAAAATATGCATTTAATATCTAAGTACCTTAGGTAATGTTTTATGTCATAGCAAGCAGGTTAACTTGGATGCTAAAACAAAGCATCAATTCAGGGGGCATTTTAGTAAACATATGCAAGCTCAAGCAGAGATTTACTACTGATATTTGATTTAGTAAAGTTCTTCCCTCTGCCTCTCACTCCCAGGCGATAATAAGATTTCGGTGGAAAGATAGCGACCAGCGGCTTTCCTGGCCCAACTGCCCATGACTTCCCAGAGGTGCACACTGGCCAGCGCTGAGGGGAAGTCACGCTTTATTCCCATTAATCGGCTGGAAGCGGCTGAGGGACTTCTTTTTTCTTTTTTTTTTTTTAATTTATTTATTTATTCTTTTTTCTTTTATGCGCACGCGCGCCACCCGCTACGCTTTCGGCAGGGTCTGGAACACCTCAGGGCAGCGAGGAAGCGGCGGTCACCGCCGGGCTGCAGGGAAGCGGTCCGTGGGCGGGCAGCCCGGGAGAGCCAGGCGGGCAGGGGCAGCGCGTCCCGCGGAGGGCACGGGAGCGCTCCCAGGAGAGCCCGCTGGGAACCGGCGCTTCCCAGCGCTTCCCGCCGCTTCCTCCCGCGCGCCCGCCTTCCGCCGGCGCCGCTCCCGGTTGGCTGCCGGGCGGCCCAACCCGGGCCTGCCTGGAACGGCCCATCGGCGGCACGGGGTGGGAACGGCAACGCGCTGGCGCCGGATCCGGCCCTTTCCGGAGCCGGGCCCAGCGCCTCCCCCCTGAGGGGAATGGTTCGCCCCCGTCACGTGGGGCTGGCGGCGGCGCAGCGCCGGCGCGCGGCTCACGTGCTGAGAGCGGTCATGGCCGCGCTGCTGAGCTCCGCCGGGCGCCTCCGGGCGCTGCGCCCGCGCCTCCCGCCGCTGCTCCCGCCGCTCCTCCGCCCGCCCGCCGCCCCCGCCCCTCCGCCCGGCCCCGCCAGGTGAGACCCCGCGCCGCCCCGCTGCCCGGTAGGGTTGGCGGGGCTGGCTGAGGCTGCGCTCCGCACGCCCAAGGGCACTGCCGGCCATGCCGCCGGGCCCTGCGGCGCCGCCCGCCGTGGCTGCCCCGGGGGCTCCGAGGCAGCGCTGACCCCGGGCCGGCCCAGCGCCGTCACCGCGTGTGCGCGGCCTCGGCGTGAGCGCAGGGCAAAGGCCGCGCCGGAGCCGCGCTGCCGTCAGCCTGGGCGACCTGGGCTGCCCGCGCTTTCCGGCGCGCTGGGCCGAGAGCAGAGCCCTGAGCCCCGGCGGACACGGCTGTGGGGGGACACAGCGTGTGGAGGGGGCGTCGAGCAAGAGGGGAAGACTAGAGGAGATAAGCAGTGATGGAGTGGAGTTACTGTCCCTGGAGGCGTTCAAGAAAGGACTGGACGTGGCACTCTGTTCTGGTTATAGCTGACAAGGTGGTGATCTGCCACAGATCGGATTCGATGATCTTGGAGGTGTTTTGCAACCTATATGAGTCCGTAATTCTGTGACTGACTCTGGGTACCTGCTCAGTTGGAATCTGGGCTTCCTCTTCGTGCCCTCAGGCTGTGCTGTGTCTCTTGTGAGGAGGCGTGGCTTAATTTCTTTGCCATGTTTTCTCTCCCTTCTGTCACGCAGGTAGGGTGGAAAACTCAGCCTGTCCTACCCTCGTGTGTCCATCCCGGCTGCGGTTTTGACAACACTTATATGTGGTTGATGCCCTGCAGGAAGCTTAGAGACACAAACCTTCATTAACACAACTACAGGCACATACAGATTTATGAGCTGATATAAGGGCCACCCAAGGTGTTCTGTCTCTTGTGTCGTGTTGTATCTCTGGTGCTTCCTCTAAGTCAATATAACTTCATTCCTGATAGAAAACCATAACACTTTCCTGCCATTCTAAATACATGAATATGTTCAGCAAAGGATTTGGGAGTTCCAGAGCTTGTTCAGAAGAGGGGATGGGAAAAGACAATCAGAAATGGAGAGCTCTTAGAGGGAAGTCTCACTGTCAAAATAAGGACATTGTTGCTAATTTCCCTGCTTCTAGTGCCTATTAGTCTTACTTTGGGGCTGTTTTATTGGTAGCCTGGGCAAAATCTTACCAAAAAAAAGTTTTCTGTGGTCTTTAATCATTGAAGTGTATTAGATGCCAACAAACGCTAAAGTTGGTGTGAAGGATGCCGTAGACCAGTTTGGGAAGGACCAGGAATCAGGAATATCTGATTTATAGTTGGCAACAGAACCACACATTTAGTTAGCTACAAATCATCAATAAACCTTTCTTCTTTCTAGTAACTAATTTTTGTTTTACTCAGCTGGAAGTTTAATTCCCTAAATTAATTTGTTGCAAGAAATAATATTCACCGAAATTCATGAGTGACGTGGTGAAGGACTAACTGCTGTTTTCACCCCAGAACTCCATTTCTAGAAAGAACTTCAGAAGTGCTTTATGTGATGATATTTTGATTTTTACAGCTGGGCTTTGATTTTTTTGTTGTTTCCCTCCCAATACTTTTTTTCTTACACCAAATCATATTTAATTTCAGATATAAATTTGATCATATGTCGGATAGTTCAGTGATCATGCTAAAAATAAAAACTTTTTTGAAACTTTTTGTACGTTCCTCCTGTCCAGTAATTTCCTTCCTAAGATGAGTTTTCACTTAAAATCTCTCTGTCACACTACTGTGTGTTTAGGCATCCTAGTGCACAAGTGATGATCTAGAGCCAAACTGTAAACCTTATACTTAATAGTTACAAACAGAAATTTTATGTGTTAAGCAGATGATCTAATTTATTTTTTTTACCTTAAGTGATTAGTTATTGCCAGGGGTTTTTTGGTTTTTTTTTTTTTTACTTAAGCCTTGATTTCTGGGACTGGACCTCCCTTGAACAGCTAGACTGGCGTATGGACAACATTTGGGGTTACTATACTTGTTCAGGTCTCAAGATTATTTTGAAAATGAAATGCAGTCTATTTGGAATAGTAGGGAAAGACACACCCGGTTTTAAGATTAAATAAATAAACAATCAGGAATAATCTAGCATTTTGCAAGAAAATTATGTGAATAACTGTGTTTCCATGTGCTGGATGTAGCCACTTGGCATTGAACATAATAAAGTCAGTTCAGAGGCAAGTGTGTGACTACCACTGCAGTAATAGTTACAGAAAAGTTGCAAATCTGTGAACTTCTTTAGAAGTATGAAAGAGCATCACGTCCAAGCTGAGGTTTTATCAAAGCATCATTATTGCTTTGATTTTTAACCTAGGCATCTTTGAAAAATGAGTTAGGATCGTAGATGCATCTCCTGATGGTTGAGAAGCATTTCGTAGCAGGTCAGATTTAAGACAAATTTACTCTTTCACTTGACCACCTCAGCTATGAAATGTGAAATATGTTGAGCTACATTTGTCACCCTCCTGCCATGCAGTTTTATTAAAGATAAACTATGACAGACCAATGCAACAAGCTTCAGATCTTCAAGAGCAGACTTCAGCAGTGCGCTGATTTATGTGGTACAAATAGTTTACTGGAATTTATGGAAGCTTCACTAGGGGAAGAAAATGCCTGAATTTGCTGTTAATATCTGACTGTCAAGAATGGTGTATTCTTGAATTGTCTCCACTGACAAACGTGTAGAGTAAATTTTTGAGTTAACATCAGGATATTTGGGGGGACTTTATTCTACATACTGTAGGTGATGATGTTATGGTTTGATGTTACAGCTTTCTGTTGTGGGAATTAGTGCTCAGAAAAAGGGTGTTGGCTCCATTCTTCTGATACCTTCCTGTTGCTGGCCACCTTGTCTGGCTCTAAATCAGGGAAGGAGAACTGATAGACTCCTAAAACATATAGATGGTGGAAGTATAGCTGAGGAGAAAAATCAAGAAGAATCAATACAATAGCAAAATGAAATCAAGCTAGCAAACCTGCTCCAGAGTGGGCTCTTCTCTCTGTAGGCCAAATGGTTCTGCCTTCACAAGCTTGCCTCTATGTTTTCAAAACTGTATTCAGCATAAATCCAAAAGACAGCCCTGGTCTTGCTACTTTGAAGAAAATTAACCCAGGCAAAACCAGCACAGAAGGAACTTGTAAGAACCCTTGCCTTTTGATCCATAGTGCTGTGTTTCAAGTGTGTTGGTAAGATGAGAGGGTGAATATCCTTTTGAAAAAGGTTTCAGATTGAGGGTGGAGGGGATGGATTTGATTAAGTCATAAATTAAAAACCCAAATGATTCACATCTTAGTGACTGGTGCATTTTAATTTTTTTTTCAGATTAGCTGCAAACGAGTTCTTTTTGGCTATTCACTATCATACTCAGCAATCCATTACCAATGGACCAAAGTGTAGAACTGAATGCTTAATTACATTAGCAGAATGATAGAAGGGTCTTCAAATGCTGAGGAGGTAGAGTAGACTTGCTTTTCATAATACTCTGTTATAATGAAGTTGCACAAGCTGCATTGTTGTAGTTGTTTAAAGTGTTTTAGTGATGGATATAAAATGCCTCCATACTTCCCAAGAAATGACAGTCTTAGAGGTGTTAAGGTTGGAAAAGATCTTTAAGATTATTGAGTCCAACTGTTGACTGACACTGACAAGCCAAGTCCCCAAGTACCTCATCGAGCTGGCTTTTGAACACTTCCAGGGAAGGTGACTGACAGTACCCTGGGCAGCCTCTTCCAGTCCTTGACACCCTTTTCTGTGACGAGTTTTCCCCCAAGATCCTAAGTGTAGTACAAAGCAAAGGTTTTCTCTTTTACTTCTTATGAATCACTTAGGCAATTTTTTAGATATTCTCCAAGAAACACAAGGCTTGTCAGTCTACAGAAAAAGACATGAATTTTTCTCTCTTATAAGATCCTGCTATATCTCAGTGGAACAACTATACAGTGGCCTGAACATTGTGGCCTTTTTGTATAGCTGGTCATGGCTAACAGCACAAATACTATTGTGTGAATCATGCTAGGATCTCAGATTATTTGTTAGTGTTATGTTTACTGAACTTAATGTTAGATCTGGAGTGCTTTTATGTACACTAATGAATTCTAACTCACTTAAGTTTGTCATTATTCTACTTCAAACATGACTTGATTTTGAGAACTATTCCATGCAGTTGTTGCCTATTTAGTTTAGAAAGAATAAAATATTCAATACTTTCTGTAGAAAAAGCATAGCAACTACCTTATTGTGGCTCTGATAAAGGGAGACAAATATCTAATCTTTATAATTAAACGTGGTTATCTTCATATATTTATACAAATATAAAAATAATATATGAATAAATATATAGCTGAATATAAATATAAATATTTTTTAAATGTTTGGAATTGGTTGAGTTTCACAGAAAGTAACCTTTCTCCTGCTGCACGGGAAAGCATGAACATCACCTACTTTTTGAGGTTTGGGGAAGATGGGATTTTTTTTACTCAGGCTGGTGTGTAAGATATGTTCCTACAGGAAGTTAGAGGCACTGCCTTAAGTCTGCTCTAGCAATGTGGAAGACAAAAGTATGAGGGTACAGCACTGGGATTCCTGCTTAAACCCTGGTAAAGAGAAGAGTTTTACTGCTTGACTTGGTATGAATTTCTCCATGCCCACTTCATCTCAGTGTAAGTTTTTCTGTGAGTTTATCTTCAGCTACTTTTCCAAAGTTGTAAGCTAAACTGGAGGTGGAGTTACCACTTGTTTTGGGGTTACAAATGCACAGTTAACCTTTCCTGTGTAGGTGAGGTCTGCAGTTGTAGAGACAAAGCTGAACGTGGTGTAAAGGCTCCAATATCTGAAGGCTGCTTCCAATCTTGTGATTGTGAGAGCTGGATGGAGATGGCTTCATTTGGCTCGATATATCCCTTTGAGCTTCTCCCAGTTCTGAAGCACAGTAGAGAGAAATGACACATTTTGGGGAAGAACCAGATTGCTCATTCAAACAGATCTGAAATTTACTGTGCAGCTTTATGTGCTTGCAAATAAAGTGTTTCACACAGAGAAAATCCTAAAATTTCATCTGAAGGTAATTGATGAAAATAAATTGGCACTCATTGCAGCTCTTGGGGAAGCATGTGTTTTGTTGTGTAGCATAGCATTTAAGTCTGAAAAAAAGTTAATTAAAATAATCGAAAAATATGGTTACATCATAAAACTGTGTAATCAAGCATCTAGTACTGAGGCAGGACCAGAAATATTGAGGTCATGCATGATAGATTCCCCCCTCTCCTAATCTTACTTTAGAACGACCCAAATGGGAAAGCTTGGCTGAAGTATCCTGTTCAAATATTTCATTACAATTAATATTACAACCATTAGCATTAGTTGTGTAATTCCTGATGGGTTAGGTTCAGTTGCTTCTGTGTTTGGAGAGTGGGATGGGATAGATGAGTCCTTTGGGTCTTTTATGCTTTTTTTTTCCTTAATAAACACATCATGATGAAGAGATTGTTATCTATATTTTAGCTATGTTCCTGATTTTAGGAATTGAGAATTTGAAATCTTTTTGCTGTGTGACATTTCATGCTTAGCAGTACCTCATTTTCAGTACCCTCTGGGCTGCTCTGGATAGCCAGTTGTACCCCATCTTAAATTTCTGTTTTTTTGTTTTTTTTTTTCCCCAAAACATAAAACCTCTTGTGGTCTGTATTGCAGCTATTATTGCACGTGGATTGTGCCAGTCATTTTCTAGTTGGGTGAGGAGATAGCTTCACTTACACTCCCCCAAAATATTCCCGGTGTTACAACAAACCACATTTTAATTTTCTATACGTGTTTAAAGTTTTTGTTTACACAACTACTGCACTCATATTTTGTAACTAGAAGTACATTGTATCTCCTTGTTTTGCAGGTTGTCAGGTAAAGTGGTGCCAGGAGCCTGTATATCAATCTGTATATTTTTACTAGGCTTCTGTTTTCCCCACAACTTTCATGGATTTTTCAGAGTAAATCCAAAGGACTGGAGTTTGAGTAAGATCTAGTAATTAGCCTTCAATATATCTTAATGTTTTCAGAAATTGAGTCATTCTTCCGTATTCTCGCCTACACCCCCATTTCCATGTTAAAATTAGTAATGTTAGTTAAGATTTACAGAGGGTGGTTGCAATTAACATTTCTTGAAAGCCAAAGTGTATGAGCTGTCATTTTTTCCCTGTGAAGAGGTAATTTTTAAAATCATCTTTAGTAAATTTGGCAACCTTTTTTACTGCCTTTTTAGGTCACCTCCTGACTGGAATGGTTAATGTGGCCTTCTT
Source organism: Prinia subflava (assembly GCF_021018805.1). Lineage (NCBI taxonomy): Eukaryota > Metazoa > Chordata > Aves > Passeriformes > Cisticolidae > Prinia > Prinia subflava. The sequence continues at coordinate 82,217,303 of NC_086248.1, read as the reverse complement.
GATTTTTGTCCTGTCTTTTTTTCTCTTCTTCCTAATTTTGTGTTGTTTTTCAGCTTCTGAAAATTAAAGATTCCCGATGCATGGATAATGCCATGTTTTGTTAGCTTCTTTTTGTGTTTCATAGGGAGGTTGTGCTCTTGGTATAAACTTTCACTGTGTTGTCTACTGTGTTGTCCTGCCCTTTGCCTGATTGCCTGAAATCAAACCTAGTGCTGTGTCCCTTAATTTGTTAAGTTTGTATCTTTTTTGGGAGCTGACTTTCTGGTCTGCTAAATGTTTCATCTTATAAAATAGTGAGCTCTTTTTTGCTCTTTTTGTTGTTTTTTTGTTTGTTTGTTTGTTTTTTGTTTGCTTGTTTGTTTGTTTAAGTTTTGAATTTTTAGTTGATTTGTAGTGCTACATAGCAGATTCAAAACAGTAAATGCTGCAGCTATGTCCAGCTTTTGAAGCCTCAGTTATTTTTAACAAATTCTTGTTACGGGCTTGGCTTAACATTGTACAGCACCGTAGATAGTGCTAAAAGTATAATTCATTCAAATGCTGAAGGCCTACACATGGTGAGGTACACCTGAGTCTTACACCAAGCATATTTCAGATGGATGATGATAGTTTAGGTGGATGCCAGTGAAAGTTTGAGTTCCTCAGGTTGTTCTATAATCTCGTACTGTTTTCACCTGTCTGTTTTAAACTGAAACTTGTACTCCCCTATTGCCATTGCTTAAAATGTCTTTAATCAGTATAAACTAACAGCAGCACCAGTGCCATGTTTGGTACTCATGTTGGGGGGGATTGTGAATAGAAATGCTCAGTTCTGCTCACCTTTCAGGAGGTGAAGTTACTGTGTAAAAAGAACACTTTCCTGTAAGTGTATGGGTTTTACAGTGTGCAGCTGCAGCAATTGACACGCTACAATATTCTAAACTTATGTTATAAATAGCATCCTGCTAAATGCTAAGCAGGAGAGTTTAGTAGCAAATGAAACTTTAGAGTCTTCTCATGCTGTTAACCAGTTTATGTTGAGCATGCACATACTGTTTTTATATTTACACTTCATCTCATGGCACTGTGCAGGTACTTGAAAATATTTGTGACTTCTGACTCGTGGAGAATTTTACGAAGATGGCTTTCTTAAATCAGTGCTGGACTTAAGAACTGTCGATACCAATTTGTTTATGGTTAGAGGTGTGCTATATGTCATAAGATACTGTTCAATAATTTGAAAAATACTATAAAACATTAGCAGGTTTTTATAAGGAAAGGCATTTCAGTTCTAATCTGAAGCAGAGTTTTGTCCACTTCTGCTTTAATTGTTAATGGAAATTAAAGTATAAATTTCTGTGTTGCAGCCCTGTGTTTCTGCAGCTTCCAGAGCATTTTGTAACCTTTCTGGAAGTATTCTGAAAAGCTTTCAAGCAGCTCTTCTAATGAATATATAAGAGTGGGTGATGCCATTTTGGTTTTTTTATTTATATCTTCAAAAAAAAGAACTTGCAGTCATTAGAGTTTCATTCTTCTAGCTATCCACTGGCCAGCTCAAAGTTGAGTATTGCTATTTATGAGTTATTGAGGAGTTATTTAAGTTCTAGGCATCTCACTTGCTCGTTAAATCCTGGAGGAGTTAAAATTTAGTGTCTTACTGTTATTCTTACCTTGTGCTAGTGGATTTTTTTGCTAATTAGTCTAACAACTTCTGTTTCCAAAAGTACCCTGTGTGGTTATAGGAGGCAATAGAAGAAGAGGAAAAAGAGGGGAAAGAGTTGGGGAAAATGACCCCATGGGAATACTTTTAGTGAGACATGACATTACTAGTAGCAAAAAAAAAGTTTGATGTTAGTCTGACAAGGTGCTTACCATGAAAAGTAGTGTATCAGAGCTTTTCTCCTTTTTTTGTTTGTTTTTATTTCTAGTTTCTCTGATTTTAGGTACCTTTTCTTTCTCAGTTTCATTGGATTCCTGGTTAATTCTGGTGGGCTGTAGACACTGTGAGCTGTTTCCACTCTAACCTGATGGAACAGTAATTTTACTTTTTTGTAGAAGTGGTTGATTTGGCATTGTGCTTGGTTTGTGAGTGAAATAAACCCACGGAGGGATCTGAATAAAATGAGAACTAGCCCAAAGGGATTGGTGGGAACTTGCATCTATCAGGAAGTGGAACTGAGACCGAAGGAGGGGATCTGTCCTTTTTTGTCAGTCTTTCTCTGCTTCTTCAGTTCTTCTGCCTTATCCTTTCCATAGTGAAATACAGTGAATGCAGAGAGTTAGCTGGGCTCTGGAATATTCTTCAGGAGGAAACTTTAGACGACAGGGCAATTTAAAAATTGCGTTCTTGAGAAAGGTAATGCCAAATAGTAGTGGTGTTCTTCATTATTGAAAGATTTTTTTTAAATCACATATCATCTATTACACTGTTGTCATGGCTCCATTAGAAGAGATACTCTGCTTCAGTCTGCTTCTAGAATTTGTGGCCTGCTGAGTTACCAAATCAAGATTTCAAACAGCAAGCAATAAGTTGGTCTTTTGGGCTACTTTCTGCTCAAAAGAGGCAACCGGAACGTAAAACACCAGTCTGTATTTTGTACCCCAGTGATGATTACTCTGCCATTTTGCAGCTTGCTAAAACAAGCTGAAACAGGGAATTGCCACCAGCAAGCTTTTCTCCTCCACTGGACCTTTCTCCTTGGGCCTTAAACTATGATTGTTAGGTGAGAAACCAGCCAGCAGATAGACCTGGGAAAAAGCTTCAGGGGCAGGAAATGGTTCTGTGGAGAATGTCAGCACTTTTGGCCTGCCATTTCACAAAATATGGAGCCATTACTCTCTGGGACTCCTGGAGTACCTGTAACAGCAGGGAGTGCAAACTTGGGGTTTTGGCGTTTTTTTAAACTAGTCTAAAAAGCTTACAAAAATTTAGCTGAAGAGTTGTCTGAAGAGTCAGAGATGAGGGAGGCCAATTTCAGAAGTTGCTGAATCTTGTTTTTGCCAGTTAGCAAATATTACTTTTTTAGTATAGGATTCTGGAGAAGGATCATCTGGTTTATTTTATGCAGTTGTAAACACAGTTGAGAAGAGAATTCCTGAAGTGCTTGTGTGTAATGATAATTTCACCTGCACAGGCTGTTCACAACCTTGATGTGGCGCATAGTCCATTTTTTTATTCTTATGTATATCAACTTGTTCTTAAAAAAAGAAAAACGTCAAGCTTTTTAAAAATTGCTTTGCTGGAAATAAGAACACTTTCTCATTATGCTTCGTGTTGTCATATTGTATTTTGAGAAAATAAATATTTAAACAAATCTGCTGTTGATATATGGTTTACAGAATGGATGGGTGCTTCATGCTGGTTACTGGCAGTTCTATAAAATGTGGAATGATCCTGTTGGTGTTTAGGCCATTGTTGTCCAACACACCAACCTCTGTGTTAGTTCTTGTGCATTTTAATTGACAAGGAAGGTATGATTTGCTGCCTTGATTTCCTGTGTTCTGGAAGATGTGTCTGTGACTGTTCTTGAGATTTTTCAAAACCTTGTGAAGGCTTTAGTGAGTAGCTGTAATGGTACGAATAGACTTTTATAGCACTTGGATGACTTAAAACTTATTATTTTTATGGGACTATTATGTGAAACATTTAATTCATGAGGTGAAAATCTCAGAGAAAGGTGTCACTGTGAGAAAATGTGTGCCTGACTTCTTAAGTAGAAAGACACTGAAATGAATTACTTACATTTGTTTATTTTTAAATGGAATGGTTTTGAGACTGTTCATCAGCAGGAAGAGCATTATCTTTCTGACACTATGTGACTAGTCTAGATGCAAAATGACTCACAGAATTGTGATCTTTATTTTTTGTTTGTTTGTTTGTTTCTGTTCAAGCAGAAACATTGTGAACCAAGTAAGATTCCTTACACTTGCACCTAAGGAGGAAGGAAGCGTTAAAGAAGAACCAGTTTCAGAAGTTCGAACTAGACCAACCTGGCAGTTTGACTGGGCATTGAATAAAGTGGATAACTCTGTCAGGAAAACTGGCCGTGTCCCTAAATCTCTTCTACTAAAAATCTTCCAGGAAGTAAGCAAAGCAGGTAAGTTGCTTGCAGTTAAATCAAAATAAAGCTAAATTTCAGACTGCTGTTTAACCAAGGAAATTAATTCATCAAGCCAAGGAAATGAATTAAGTATTCTGATATGTCTTTTGTCTTTGAGTGTTGTTAGATCTGGTGTTTATGTTGATGGACAGGCTTTAAATGCTTTAGAGATATTATTTTGCTTTGAATGCTCATGTCAGCTTTTTCAATTTTTTTATTTTCGTCTTTAAGAATTTTTAAGTCTTATATAAGTGTACTTCTAAGGTGTGTTATATTGCCTTGCTTATTGTTGATTTTTAATCTGGTAATGCACTTTCCTTACATAACTGTATTGTGCTCTCTGAGCAGGGATCATACCTGTCTCCTTTGCACAGTATATTTTTAAAGTGTCTGTAATGAACCGTGCTGCCCTTAAGATGTTACTTGTTTTAAAATGAAACTACAACAGGGAATTGTGGAGGTTTTACACAAGTTTCCATGTTCCCCGGTAGCTGTGGTCATTCATGACAAGAAAGCTTTATTTTTTTTTTTAATAAAATAAAGCCAAATAGCTGAGGCATTGTCCATTCTGACAGATTCAATATCTCTTGCCTGCAGACTGCATTAGTATTTTGCCAGCCATCTGCCACAATTGATGAGGTGTGGTACCAGTTAGGATGAGCCATGGAGATATTTAAAGAATATACTTGCTAAGTTCTACCGCCAATATTTATCAATGGCAACATGTATTGTTTTGCTTAAGTTTTAAACTTTGCTGTGTATTGCTCTGGACTGTAATGGCTTGTCTAGCTGGCATTGTGCTTTTAAAAGTTTTGCATTTTACTGTTAAAAGGCTGAACCTTCAATTCATGCGCTTTCTGTTGAATTTAGTTTTTTCTTTTTTGCTTGGGACATCCTTTCTGATTCTGACTGCTTTGTTGTTTTTTCAATGTAAACCTCTGATTTGCAGATGAGGTTGGTAAGAATTTTGTGTCTCTAAACTCTTTCCGGGTAGTTCTTCATGAACCTTGGCTAGTTCCACCGTTTCTAAGTCATACTAACAAAAATCTTAATTGCTTATGGGGTATTCCTTTGGTTTTGTAACTGTATGTGCTTTCAAGTAAAAGCATAGCACCTCACAAATGTTTTAGCTAAGGTGCTATTAGAATAAATGGCAAATATTCAGTCCTTGTTTATTAATTAATAATGAAACTAGTTTAATAAAAGTGTGGAAAGTTAGTGTTGATTTCTGCCTGTTTATATTGTTTTTCCATTTCTAATTATAACACAAAAAATACCTGAAAAAGATGTTTGAAGTAGGTCTCATGCATCTCTCTGTGCTCACACTGCCAAAAGTTTTTGATTTTCTTTTTCCTTTCAAGGTACTAAGTTACCAGTGATTGCAGCACTTGAATTATGAAACTGAAGATGTGTTGGCATTTTCATTGCATGTAGTAATTGCATGCAGGGATTTAAAAGCTGGTCAGTTAGGAATTGGTGATCATACTTGACAGCATGCTGCTTTCTAAAGAAGCTCTCATTTTTGTTTGAAATTGCTGGGTTTGCATCTAAAGATGGTGTAGAAAGAAAAATGTCTTCAGCTGATTGGGTCATCTGTGATAGATTTTGCAGTTCTGCCTTTGCCTCAGGAGTAGTAGTGAAGTGCAATAAATTAGCTTATAGTTAACTTTGTTGACATTGTGTGACTAGTACAGAAGTCAGAAAAGGCAGATAATCTTACAGTCTCCTTTATTATTCTCTAGATGAAAATGTTCTCATTTGTTATGTATTAAGTATAGGCAGAACTGGAAATGGAAGTCTACATGTGGAAATGTCTCTGACTACCAGTTGTGGCATTGTATTGCATTGGTATGAAATATTCTGACACTGTAGAAAGTTACCAGAAAGTTATGTCCCTGTTAGGGTGAGATGATGTCAGGATCTTGAGTTGGGAAGTTGAAAGTGTCAGATGAACTAAGTTTAGGAATTCTGTGTTGCCTTCTAACAATGTCTGCTCAGCTAAGCTCATTATTGTACTACATGGCATATTTCATTTTGGATCTTTTTAGGGTACAGGAGGCCGTTGTTTAATCATTTGGGTATCCTGTTCATTTAAAGTCTTCAGTCTTAGAGAAAATTCTATTTCATAGAAAATGTTTAAATATTTCAGTAGGTCAATCTCAAATCTTCTTTCTAACACTGAATGCATAAATACGTGTTTTTGTTCCACTTGCAGGGTGTCCAGGGAGTAACCAGACCTTGCTTTTGTTACAAAGTTGTGGCGCTGTCTTACCAGAGGTGTTGTCACCTGAAAGAACAGAACTGGCCCATATGATATGGGACAAGATGAAAGAACTTGGTACGTTGGGTCTGTTACTGCTTCTTGCAAGAACAACTCTGTGCTTTAGTTACTCTCCTAGGAATGAGAGACAATGTATTTCAATGGTGTTTAAATATTTAACCTGTTATAAGGTTAAATTCTTTAACCTTATAACAGGTTGTACTTACTACCGAATGAACAGTGGATTTTATTATTCAGGTGAGAGACCTGTTTCTAATTCTGGGGCTTATAGTGACATCTAGGGGTGTTAATCTAAAATTCTAAAATCTAAAGATTTTTTTTTAAGATGCTTAAATTGGATTTTTGCTTGATTTTCATTATTGAATTTACTTTCTGTTAGATGTTACCTTTATATCTGGTGGGCTGAGTATTCCTAGTGCTACCAGCTATTTTATCAGATGATATTTTTATTGTGAGTCATTTATGTATAGATAACGCATAGGTGAAAGCTTTTTGATAGTAACATTCCTGAATCTGTAAAATAAATGCAGCTGTAGAGACTGCAGAAAAGCATGCACATGAGCATTGCTGTCACTGTGCTCTTGTTATGTTTTAGCTTTTTATAAACACTGTTAAATAAATGTCTGATACTTCAAAGATAAATAAAAGGAAGCTGCTTCCTAAGTTCATACAGAGTAAAATTGACGTGAAATTAATTACCTGAGAAAACGATGAAACTATGCTGAATTCAGAGAATCTACATTGACTGTGGTCGAAACATTTCCTTAGGTGCTGTGTACGATACAAGCCATTACAATGCTTTGCTGAAAGTCTACCTTCAGAATGAGCACAAGTTTTCTCCAACAGAGTTCTTGGCCAGGATGGAGGAAGCTAATGTGCAGCCCAATCGAGTAGGTACCCTTTTACAGGATCTTCATTCTTGATAGTAGTCTCCACTTATAGAAAGGAGATAAATAACTTCCTCTTTTTGTTTTCTGTAGGTTACATACCAAAGGTTGATTGCTGCTTATTGCAATGAGGGTGACATTGAAGGAGCAAGGTATTCTTTTCCATTTATATTTAAAGGGATTTCCACAAAATCTGTTTCTCATATTCCCTACCACTGATGTTAAAATTGATTTCTGTGTGATTCATAGAAATGGAGCAGAGCAAAGAAGGGTTTTGTATATTTTAACCAAGCAATGAAGAGCAATTTCCTCGAGACTGCTGGAAGCAACACAAATGAAATAAAAATGAGTGATAGACCAGTGTGTTCAAATCAAGTTGCATTCACGTTGCTCAGAAAATAACTTGTTTTTCTCATTTCTGGAACCATCATGAAAAAGTGTGAGGTTATGAGGGCTTACTGCCTTTGTAAGAAAATGGCTACTGGGAAAGGCATTTGAGAATAAAGTGAGCTAAGGAGCAAATAGTAATAATTCTGGTTGTTTTTGTTACACAGGACTTGATGGGTATCATTCTAATGATTTTAGCAAGGTTAAGCTGTAACTGTGTGGTTGAGGGGCATAAGAAATAAGTGAAAGGAAGATTAAAATTAAAAAAAAAACCAAACAGCCCCACTATAGTGTCTGCATGTTCCAAAGTGACAAATAAAAATTGTTTTATATTTTGCAGTAAGATTCTTGGATTTATGAAGAGCAAAGATCTCCCCATCACTGAGACAGTATTCAGTAGCCTTGTGAAAGGACATGCAAGATCAGGGTAATGTTTAATACCTTTTATTCCTTTTGTTTACTGTTAGATTTACTTTGGCTAAATATAAAGCAATGCTATACAGAAAAAATTACATGCTGCAGAATAGTGTGATGGTTTTGAATAATAATGTGTAGAAGACTGTCTCTACATTTATGAAGCAAAAAAGCTATTTAACAAAGGGAGTAGATTTTTTCTTGTGTCTGAAAATCTTGTATTTCAAGATAAATTACTGTACTTTTGTAGTGTTTGAGAAGAAATTTGCTGCACTTAGTTCTGAACTTTATCATCTGTTAAAGTTGAAAGAGTATTTTAAGTAATACAATTATAGAAAGATTTGCACTTTCACCTTTCAGCATTTGCTTAGTTAAAATAAAATTCTATGAGCTTGTTGCAGTCTTTATTTCCAATTCTAATTGATTTAGTGAGGGAATGTAGAAGTCACAATAAACATCATTATGATGAAATCTACTGAGGGTCTTGCTTTGAATTCTTTTAGAGATATGAAGAGTGCAGAAAACATCCTTTCAGTGATGAGGATGGCTGGGGTCGAACCAGGTCCAGACACCTATTTATCACTGCTGAATATGTATGCTGAAAGGGGTGATGTTGATAGCATCAAAAAGGTACTGCAAATTTAAATGTAACTTGTTTGATCTTTCATTCAGTATAACTTCAGAATGCTTTCTGTCCAGGCAGGAGGAATAAGAAAGAATTTTGTGGGTTTCCTCCCACTTGGAAGTAATTAACAGGTTTTTTTATTGCAATTGAATAGCTGGTTAACTGAAAGCAATTTCATAATTTCTGAAAAATACTTGTCTTTTGATAGTGGCATTTCTCTCTGGGCAGATAGATTTGTCAGTGAGTGATTTAATAATTCAGGGTTTTTTGTTTTTAAGAGAGTAGATTTGGGATATACATGTATTTATATATGAAAATAAAAAGTAAACCCTGATTGTTCTGCTCCTATTGAGCCATCCTTTGGCCATTGAAACCACAGAATCTTTCCAGCAAAAATGAAATTGTTTTTTGAGAATTCATACAAACAACTTCGGTATTTTTACGATGAGGCTTTCTTACAGCCCTTTGTGTAGCTGGATTTTTTCGAGTTTCTCTCTTACTTTTTTTTTTAAATCAAAGAAATAGAAAGCAATGAGAAAAGATAAAAACGATTTTCTTGAGATGTATCAGGAGTTTAATCAGATGTACAGGACCAAATCAAGGAGGAGGGTATTGGAAGCAGAGTTTTCTTCTCTGACTTAAAGAAATAGTCATTAACCAACATTCTTCCAAACAGTGATAAAATGTTTGATTAGTCATTCTTCCCTTTACAAAGTAATTTCTTTTGAAAGTCATCTCACAATGAGAATACATTTGGTGTTTTCATGTATCATTAGATATTAGAAAGAAACGATATATTTTATCCCTTTTAGGTGTCCTTTTTTTTTTTTTTTTACAGTGTAAACATGTTTGAGTCCCTCTTAATACTTGCATATTTTTCCTCTCTACCATGTAAAATTGTCTAAATCTGTGGATTTTAAAAAAAGAAAAAAAAAGAGGTTTTTGTGTTTGTTTTGTTTTAAAAAGTATTCAGTTCTGAGTCACTTTGGAGTTGATTCAAGTTGAATTTATTTTGGTTTTACAGACTCTAGAGGAGGTTGAGAAGACTGAAGGGTACCTTAAGGACAGGATTTTGATGCAGGTGATTTTTAGCCTTGCCAAGGCTGGTTTTCCACAGCACATCGAGGATATTAGAGGACGCATAAGATTTGAAAGGGAATTAATTCCAGGTATGTTGCTAGAGCAGAGTGGGGAGAGAATACTTTCTTCCTTTTTTTCTTGTTTTGTTTTGGTTTTTGTTTGGGTGTTGTTGTTTTTCCTTCTTTCTCCAAAAATAGGTAATTTTGTAGTTTTCTATTGAATACTGAGGGAAAGGAATATTTTTGCCATAAATTTGTGGATTATTTTGTGTGTTTGTGTGTTTTAGAGTGTGTTTTATAAAATCTAAATATGAAACAGCTTTAATAATTTGCATTAAAAAATAATCTCTCATTTTTTTCAATTTCTAAAATTAAGCTTTTGTAAGAAAACAGCAAGTGTGGAGTCCTTTCTTCAAATACCACTGTTAATATTCCTGTCGAGAAAGCTCTTCATGACTGCCATAAAAAAGGGATACTAAATACTGAATACAGTTTTTTATTACTTACCTTTAAAGTCACTTCTGGATCCCAGTATGTTTAATCAGATTCATTACTGTTAATTATACTTCAGCCATTTTCTTCTCTTTTTTGTCATGTCTAGAAATGAGCTTCTCTTTTCCTTATCCTTCTGCCATGTTGCAGTGGTGATACTTCTGTAATTTTTGGCCTAATCTTCTTATGGGAAAAGTGAATTTCATTGAGAAATATAAATAATTCTGGAAAAGGTAATCTTAAATTCAGGTTGTGAATCTTGTGTAAAAGTATGTTAATGGTACTTGTAAGACATCTACTTTTCTAACTTTCACTACTTTTATTAACTTAAGGTGAAAAAGCTGTGTGCACTTTATTAATACTGTTATTCTCTGTTTTTCAATTGCTAGATGTAATGAACCTGTGTTTGACTCTGATAACTCACGGCTTTGAAGATATCAGCTTTAGCATTTTGAAGTCTTTAAATCATTTATCACGTGGAGATGTGGACCAAGGTAGCTTCTTCTTGCAACATTGTGTAAATAGAGATCTGGTAAGCAGAATAGTAAGACTTTTTTCTTAATCTAGTAATAACAGTATATTTATTTAGTTTAATGCAACTGTGAAGATTGAAAATGGTGAGTTGTTGCACTGTTCTTCAAGAGGAAAAGAAGAATTTTATTATTTTGTATTAACTTGAATAGTAAATTGAAATTCACAAAGGAATTCTGTTTGGCTTGTGTAATACCCATTTTCTAAACATTAGAAGAATCTGACACTCTTAACAATTTGAGAAATTAATTAACTTTTGAAATTGTTTGCAGCCTGTGAGCAAGCTGAAGCACTTCTGTGATGAATTAAAAGCAGAGAAGATGCACTCGGCACCGTTACCGTTTATCTTGCGTTGTGCTTTGGAGGCCAAAAAATCAGGTACTCTACTCATTTAGTTATTTTACCTGTGCTCTTTGGAGTACTTGGTCACTGTTTAATTATTTTGTGAATGTTTTCAGCCTTGGCCATTGATGTGATGAAGATGATGAAGGAGGATGGCTTGCCACTCAGACCTCACTATTGCTGGCCGCTGCTAGTTGCTTATGAGAAAGAGAATAACCTTAAAGGTGAGTCTGATGAGTGCTCCTGTGGCATTACTGCAGATCTGGGGCACAAGTCTTACTGCTGTGATATTCTTCTGAAATTAAATGAAGCCCTTGCTGTATGTCTGTCCCCATTTCAAACAATTCTTCCTTCAGAAAGATTTTTTTAAGACCTCCTTTCTTACTTGATTGTGATACAGTTCTACAAATTTCAAGTCTCGCTTGACACAGAAAGATGTGTTTAATTATCTTTTTAACTCTTCACATTCTTTCTGCATTCCAGTCTTCTTTATGCTGCTCATTACAATTTACAGTTTACTCTTGAAGAAACTGCAATCCATGTGAAGAATTTAAAAGTAAGGTTATGTTATTATAGTTCTCCTGGACTGCAAACCCAGTCCTTTATTCAAGCCAGCTTCTTATTATTTGCCTGATGAAGCAAACGTGAGTTTTGTTACAATCATAAAAACTGCAGGAGAACTTCCATTGCTGAATGTGTGAGCCTGACCTGACAGCATACTGATTGAAGGACAAAAATGCTCAATCTTTGGGATTCTTAAGTAGGTTTAAGCATTTAGCATACTTTCCCCTGTTACACATGGGGATGTCTACAGGATATGAATAAGAATTGAACAAATATTAAATTTTAGAGTACAGTATCTAATTCTTTGGTTTGCGTTATTGGTAATTCAGAAAGAATGGTATTGTAAAAAGATGCTTTTAACAGAAGTACTTCCCCCTTGGGGAAACAAAAAACTGTCTTTTTCATCTTATCTCACAGTATAATGTGCTTTAGAATGAGATGCAGAGTTGTTAGTGTGACACTGGGTGACAAACAAAATGCACAAACAAAAAAAAAGTGCTTTTAGCAGACTCTTCCATATCGCAATTTTATCTTAAATATACAGTCACATTCCAGTTTGGAAGAAATGCTGAAACAAGTATTCCCTAATTGTTTCTGGCTATAAAAATGTCTCAAGTCTTTTTCAAAAGCCTTTGTGAAAACAATATTCAGTTTTTATTAACTCCTTAGGCTCTGTTCCTTCTAGACTACTGCCCAAGTTTATCTTCTCTCAGGTTTTCAAATCCTTGAAAGTTCTATGATATTTTAAAAGTCTGGCAATGTTGTTTTAGTTGGGTCCTTTGTGACTTACTTGAAGTACAGTGTTGCCAAAAATAAGTAAATGGAAATCAGTGTCATACTTCCCTGTGTGGATGCTGCATACTGAAAAAAGCTGCTTTCTTTTACTCCATGAAAAATTTCACCTCACTAACACAATTCTGAGAGATGTTGGAAGTGTTTTTAGATTTAGACTTGGCTCCCAAAATTAAACCAGTATTTGAGTGTCAAGAGAAACTTAGGTTTTGATACTTCTTTTGGTCTTTGTCAAGATCAGAGGTTGCCTCAATTTGGACTCTCTACTGTAGAAGTGAGCTGTGCTTCTGGCAACTGTAGTTGCTGCTGGAAGTCACGTAAGCAGATTGAGAAGAGAGAACCAATGAAAGATCCCTCAATTCCAATATTTTTAGCCATTTTCCATAGAGCCTCTGTTTTTGTCTGCAGAGGCATTGCATACACATACTTCTTTCTTTATGGCTCTAAGATAATGCTGTGAACTTGCAAACTCGTTTCTGTAGCCTGGTACTCAGTATCCAACTTTGTATTGTCAAGTAGAAGCACTGTACATGCCTACACAAGTCAGTGATTTTGCAATTCTTGAAATAATTAGGTAAGAATATACCTGCTCTGTAGTGAAGAAGCAGTGTAAGTATTGTTGCTGAATTGTGAGACAAGTTGTCTTCTTCCCTTATGTGAGCTTGCATTCAATTTTTCTGAGTTAATAACAAAAAAAAAAAAATAGAATAAATTAGTTCCACTATCTAAAAACACAACCAGTACACTTGAAGAAAGGTAAATGGGGAGTGGAAAGCCTCATTTGCCCTGGAGTTGTTTTGTAGAAATAACAGAGCAAACAGTCATGCTGCAGTGAGAGCCTAAGGGTGACAGCAGATAGTGAATGAATAGGATGGTGCTTTCTAGGAGCAAAAGGTAATGTGAACATAAGTATAGACAGTATCACATCTCATACCAAAAATAAAGTCTTTAATTTCCCAACAAAGTAGTAATGCCCAGCCTGATGTGTGTAGTTTTGTGTCTCGGTATAGGTGAGGCTGGTAATGGAAGAGAACTTGGAGGAAAAGCTATTAAAAATGTGATAGGATGTAGGCTGGACTAAATAATCAGGATAAACAGAATAAAAGCAAAAAGCTATCTAGAACTGCAGGGACAGATGTCTGAATCAATACATATTGTGTGACTCAAACAATTAAATAACAAATAGCAGTGTTTAATTATGTGTTTCTCTAATGTTTATTACAGTGAAATCTGACACTGGATATCAAAGAAAATTCTGTAATTCCTGTATTACGAATTTGTGTTTGAAAGAAAAGTAGCAGTGAAGTGGTGGCTAGGAGGTATGAAACTAAATAAGGCCATTTTAAAATATACCTTAACCACTCTGAAATAGCAAACAGTTCTTTTCAGTCATTTTACACAGGCAAATCATTTCAGGTGGGGCATTGCCTCTATGTGCATCTGTTCCATGAGTTGATAAATACATATTTCCTTAGTATTTATTAGGCTTTTTGGAATGAAAGTGTTTGGAGGGTTTAAAAGATAAACGTGCAGTGGACCTGTTACTGGTACTGAGAGTTATTTTCTATCAGATTATGCACTAAAATTGGGAGGGCCTAGTGTAAATAAGCAGAAATGTTCAACTTAGGCATGTTCCTGAATATTTTATAGCTCCCCTTTGCCTTTGAATTGTCATGTTATTTTTAAAACCACCTTTTACAAGTGTGTATTTTGCTTTTGGGTTCTACTGTTGTTGAGCTATTGTATAACCTATTGTTACATACAGAACCAATGGTTAGTGGATGGTGTGACAGTTTTTACTTTGGAAAATAAGAGTCTGGATCCAGAGAGGAATAAGGGTGGTGATTTCACAAAGTTACTGCATGTTAAAAATCCTGCTTTATAGACAGACTTTTCTGGCAAAGAACATTCTGAGTGGATCTGAAATTACCAGTGCAGTAAAAATAAGTTAAATAATATGCTTTCCTGAATGTGACCTTACTTCTTGTGATGCCTTGAGAGGCTACCTAGAACAGAGGCTAGACAGTGATAAAGGAATAAAGTAGGTGTTTATTAAAAAGGCTTTCAAAGGATACACCTTGAGCAGTACAAGAGCCTGGCCGAGGCTCTGCCTAAGGTGGACGACAGGTCACACATTTTCACACTTTGGTAAGTTTTGGTCCATCGACGTATTGGGGTTAACTGTCCAATGACAGCCTGAGGTTATGAAGTCCATCCTCCCAGATTGCTCTGCTCAGTTCACTCTTGTTTGTACTTTCTGGGCCTGAACTGCAACGGTGTCCTTGGTTCTGGGGCTGGAAAAGATTGTTTTGTCTAACTAAACTGTGAAGAGAGCTTGCTAACACTTTATATGGAGTTCAGAGCTATATACCAATGCAGTACAGAATCTGGGAAATATGAAAGCTGAAACTTGAGGCATCATTTGAACTGGAGTTTTGTTTTTGTTTCCTCAGAAAACTGCTTAAAGCCAAATTTCATGTCCCTTGAACATGTAAAACTGTACATAAGTGCCTTAGAAATTCCTTCTGTTCTCATGGGACTGCTGTAGGGAGTAGGCATGACTTAACTGTGAGAACCTTAGGAAATGAATAGTAGACTGAAATGCAAGCCTCACTTTTCATTTTTTGAAAAACTGCTCTGCCATATAAATATTATGACCACCTCATAGTACATCTCTCCTATATTTGCTCTTCAGTATACTGATTTGAGGTTGGAATCTGTTCTGTTGTGGTGTTTGAGTGCTGTTTCCAGTATTGACAAAAAGAAGTTGTTTGACTTCTGTTTTGTTTCCTATTTCTACCTTCTTTCTACTCAGTTATTTGATTTTGTATACTCAGCTCCTGTGTACTTACATATGTCAGCCTAAGATATCAAAAAGCCTGTTCTTAATCAAGCAGGGAGATGACCAAAAGACTTTACTGGGGGTTTTAGTCATGCCTAGTCTTCTGGATCAGTGGTCTCCAGAGTGGGATGTGCAAGGCAATCCATTGGGTTGTGAGTGGGCTGTTAGCAAATAAATATTTTATCCTTTTTGGCTGTCTATTTTCGTGTATGTTTGGTAATGCCAACAGTATATCAGTACAGTTCTATACATGTGAATAATTTACACGTATATTTGGGGAAGTCTTCTCAAAGAAGTTCGTGAGACCAGTGTTTTGCATGAACATGACTGCACTCCTGTCCCTTTCTTTTTTAGTGTGTTTTTGGTTGGGAGAGAGAGAAGAGGTCAGTGCATTTTCCAGTGTGAAAAGCAGATAATTTATAAAAGTCCGCGTACATAATGCTCAAATCTTTTAACTGAAATGGAAATGTTTCATTGCTTAGTATCGTGAAAGATGTTTATTTGACTATAAAGTAGTTCTGCATTTGGTGAGGTAGAAAATGTATGCAGAGCTGTAGGACTCTGTGTTGGTTTCATTTATCTTCTGTCCCCCCAAAAATTGTACATCAGCCACCTTAAAAAAAAAAAAATGCTACACACATATTTGCATTTTAAGCTTGTGATTACTTAGGCTGTGCAGTTACTTTGGTGCAGTATGGTTGTGGTATCTGCACGTTGCTGTTGTGCTGGTGTTGTGTTTCTCACACCTGCTCGGGAAGTGTGCCCTGGTCTGCCTGCCAGGGCATGGGGGTGCTTAACAAGCCTGTTTTCTGCACTTTTCTGTGTACAGGCTTGAGCTCAAACCTCCTGAGTGCACACACCTAGTCACTCTGGGATCTAGTTCTTGGTCTTCAAACTTTTTACTGTTATCGTAATTTTTGGAAAGGTTTCAGCATAAGAGGACTTAATATATTTTCTGGGATGTTAAAAACATGAAATAGAAACTAGCTGTCAACATTTGAGAGGTATGAAGAAAGACTTAGTGTAATTAATTCTTTATTCATATTTTTGCAGATTCTGGTCCAAAAATCAGAGTTTTGTTTAAGGCAAACTCGAACAGATGATGCGACTTTAATCTAGTGTGACTTGCCTGCATGTATTTTCAAGTGCTCAAAGGGAATTCACATTTGATTATTTGCACCATAGTGCACTGCATAAAATATTCATGGAAGTGTCACTTTTCCATAGGTGGCACTCCAGGGCAAAGACAGGGACTTTGGACATTTTTAAAGTAATAAGTATGAAATGCAAGTTGAAAAAAACATATGCTGTTTGGTACTGGTGTCCTGCAGCAACTGACAAATCATTTTTACACCAGCAAAAAATGATTATACCTGTATTGGTTTTGACAGGGGTTCAGAATTTGGTAGCTAAGGTTGCTGTAAGAAGTTCCTGCAAATCAGGAGAGTGTGAGCAGTTAAAAAGAATGACATATACCCTGAAACTACTCTAGTTGCTGGATTCTTAATATTTGGTATCTGGTGTCTTCAAAGTGACTGTACAGAAGTTATATGCAGTCTTGTTGTGTGACATGATGCGAACCCTGTAAAAGTTACAGTGTAGCTTCACTGAGCTTGGGAGACTCCAGGCTTTTTCTGAACTTCCAGTTTGAAGCTGATGTGTTGTAGAGTAATCAATCAATCTGATTACAAACATGTTCCTACTTTAAAACAGGTCCAGAGAAAAGTCCTGAACACTTAATGCTAATCAGAGCTGGATACTGGGAACAAAACTAAGAATGTATGATGTATTGAAGAATGTGTTTGTATCTTGAGTTTATGTACTTTACATCAAATTTCAGATTTGTTTTTTATGCTCAATAATATGGACATTTTGATACATAGCTCTTTAAGGTGTTCTGCAAATATGACTAACTCATAGGTATGCTGTGTTAGAAAATAATTCTGTATAATAGCAATTTCCAAACCAAACTTTTAAGGGTTTTTATAGTATGGCACAGAATGTGAAGTTTTGTAAATCTATTTCAAGTTTCACAGTTAAGAATTCTGTTAATACCTCGAACAGAATTGCAGGATTTTTCCTGGCAATTTCAAGGAGGGGAATTGAAGAGACAGACCCTTTTTTGTAAAGCAGCATTTATTTTTACATGTTGATTCTCAGTTTTTAATTTTTCTGAAATTATGCTTAGCCTAATTATTTTTGCCTTGATAGGTATCTTTGAAGTCCTCAAATTGATGCACAAATTGGGGGTGGACCTTGATGCAGAAACATATACAGACTATGTTTTTAAAAACTTTGCTGATACTGAAACTGCCCATGCCCAGCTAAAGGTGAGTTTACATGTAACATTTGTAAAAATGACTATTACAAGGCTTCTTATATTATGTTCTCTGTGAAGGCTTTAGATCCCAGTAGTGCTCCAAAAGTGAACCTGGTATGATGAAGCCTATTTAGAGTATTTTTCAAGCAGTTGTTGCAGTGATGGTTTGTATATCATGTCTTCTTCCTGCTGCTTTTCATTTTCTTCTTCAGAGCTAACCAAAGTATTTTGCTCCAGACCTAGTAGCTTTTTGTTTCCTGAACTGGAAAAGTAAATGAATGAGTAATACTTTTTTTTTCCTCTGGGGACTGGAAGTACTACAGTCGGTTTTGGTGAATAGTTGCTTTTTTTAAACTAAAAATTCACTAAAGAATTGAGAATTGGAGACCAAATTTAAGTATCTCAATTGTTCTGCCTTTGTCTCTTGCAGTTGATTTCAATACAAAAAATTTTTGATCAGCAGCAACTCATTTGGCTGCCATATAGACTTCTGTAGAGCACCTTCTATGTTCTCAACAGCTGCCTTTGGGAAGGAGGTGTTTAAAACCAGGAGGTATCAGAAGGTCTTCTCTGTGTGAAGTTCCATGGTTGATTGCTTTTTCTCTAGGAAAATGGCTGCCTGTTTGAAAGTGTTGGGCTCTATGTAGCAGAAATAAGAAGTGAAGCACTGCGGGGCAGACTGGACAGAGTTCTTTCTATATGTGAGTATTTTTCATGTTGCTTCTTACTGTGTACTTGGTGATAGTGTGGATTGGTTATAGGCTAAGAGACTTACTTGTATTAATGTATGAGGTTTCAACATCTGTGGGGGACTTGAGCAAAGTGCCTGTCATGTGAGGTCTCCTCTGATGAATCGTCAGCTTGAAACTACCAATTCTGAACTATAAATCATAGTTTAATTCTCCTTTAGTCTTGACCCTGGCCATAAGATTCACATGCAGGTTATTTGCAAATAACAGCTTTACTGTGATAGTGACAGGAATGTGACACTCTTGTACTTGGAGCTTAAGCCAAGAGTTTGTTTTTCACAAGGCCTGTGAGGTGGTTGGTGGTGGGATCGCTTTTGTTTGTGGCATCAATGACTGCAGAAAGTGAGGAATGATACAGCTCTAGAAGTACTACAGAGTTCCTCATGAAAGAACCAGCTTCAAGGATCTGATGGTCACTGACATTAACCTGAGGGTGTTCTGCTGATCTCTTGGTCGTGGAAGTTGTGTGTAAATGTGATTGGTTAATTAGGCATTGAATTGTAGCATGTTTAAGAGTTTTCTCCAAAGATTGTTCTGATGCTCAGTGCTTGCAAATGTTAATTTGTGTCATTGACTGAATGTATGAAATGGGGTAATTTGCTTGCTTAAGTAGGAATATGTGATTCTCATCCAAATGTAAATAATTAGTTTTTATATTTCTAGTATACTGAGATATTAATGAAATATCTAGACTTGGGCTAAATCTGATGCAGAAAAATATCTTTGTAAACAACAGTTTTATTTGTCCAAGGCTCAGGGAAAAGCTTAAGCAGTTGCTTGCTGCAGTTGTCATTAACTGTTTTATTTAACAAATACAGAAATAAGTAGTCTATATACCATGAATCTGGTAAGCCGTTGTGTTGCAGATGAGAAAATTGAGTAATTACTAATCAGTGATTTGATTTTGGTATTGGAGAGTTATGAATTAGTGAATCTTCAAGATTCACCTTACATTTTGCCAGTATTTGGTTTGGGTTTATTACAAAAAAAACCCCAAAACCCATAAACCAAACCAATTGGTCCAAAAAAAAGGAAGTACCTTAAAAAAATTTTGAATTTTTTTTCAAAGGAATGCTGTTTATTAACAAGAATGAAATCTCTTCCAGAATGTGAAACAGTTTGTTTTTTTTTCCTCTGTGAAAATGCAGACCCCCTCCATTCATTGTGGTTAACTGAAACAGGCTGGTTTTAATCTGTTGTAAGACACAAATACAGGTGTGCCTGGTGTATGGTAAATGTATATATCAAAAGTACAACACAGGCAGGTAGGGTAAGTTGAATTCTGTCTTACTGTCACAAAATTAGTATCACAGAGTATATTATTTAGCCATTGTCTGTGAGTTTAAATCTTGTAGTGGTATTTCTGTTTACAAAGACCAGGGTTAATAATTCATGGAGACATATCAAATTTCTTTGAACTTGGGCTTTAAAGGAAGCTACTCCTTAAATAGTTTACCAAGCTGAAATGAATGCTAGTAAATCTAATTAGCACCTATGTGATGATAAGGCACAGATATTAAACAGCTGATTTTTTTTCTTCTTTTTTGGCTTGTCTCCTTTTGCGGTATTACAAAGAGGGAAAAATAGATGCAGTATGGAAAATAGTTTGAGATTGTCTCATCAGTGTAGTCAGAGGAGGCAAAGGTTGGTTATTAATGCTGGCTGCCATCTGGGTGTATTGATCCAGCTTCTTATGCCTTCTAATGTATAGATTTCGGCTACTGACAAGATGAAAACTCTGAAGCATCAGCTGAGGAATCTGGGCACATAAGGCAGTGTACATGAGAGCCGCTTTTTCCCTTTATCATGCCGTTCCATTCCACTTCATTGTCAGCCCCTTGATTTTCTCAGACTTGTTTGTTGCTAAGGAAACCAGGTTGCCGATTGTCAGCAGCAGCTGAGCATACTAACATGCTTTTCTGCTTGTCTTTTTATGAGCAAAAAGTTTAATATACTGCTGGAGACGAATTCGTATTGAGTGTCTTGAAACCAACTTTACCTGAGATTTTCAAACAAAAAGAAATGTTCCAGCATTTAAAACTGGAGTTAGACTAAGGGAGTGCTCTTAGCATGTTCTTGCCTTTGACTTCCCAGGTTCCTTTAGAGCTGGTGTTTTTATTTTGGTTATCTTCTACCATATTGCAGCCCTTGCCGAAAGGGCCCTGTGCAGTCAGGTTTTTGCAGTAGTTAATTCCATTGTGAAGCTGAAGTGAGATGATGATAACTTCATACAGGACATAAATGCACCCACTACTGTATTTTTTCTTTGCTGTTCTACGGTGCTGGAATGAGGGACAGCAATTCTACAGGAAGAAGGTAGAATGCTATGGAATATTTAGTCAAGAAATAATGTAAAGATGAGGACATGAAGCATAACTTTAAATGATCTCTCAGGGACATCTGATTTTAAGGGGTTTTGTAGTTTCCTTTGTGTTCAAATATTATTGTATGTAAAAACATGTAGAACTGTATATTTGTCTCTTTTTTTCCCCTAGGTTTAATGTATATAGAACTACTTTTTCTTTCTTGTCAGGGAATTTATACTAGCAGAAGCAAACACTTAAGAATTGATTTTTGCTTGGATTATTTAAATTTTATTTTTATTATTATTTAAGAACATAAACAGCAAAATTTTAAAACCTATTTTAAGGCAAGTGTTCAGTGTGAAAAAATTAGCAAACCATTTGCCTTCAGTCGATTTTTTTTTTGTTCCAGGACTTCTATTAATATGTCAGGTTTTCTTGATTAGTATTATTTGAGGTTTGTTTTGCTTTTTGGAATTGGTCTTGTACTTTTTACATATAAAGATGCTTTGTGCAATTAAAAATTTGTATAAAAAGGTAATTTATTATCTATTGACATTAAAGGCAATGTAGAGGGAAAACTTCTCACTTTCTGAATATTTGATTGCTTTTGAAATGGAACAGATTCAGAGCTGATAGAACCAGGATTGTTTCAAACATTTTGATATTTTAAATCTTGGTTTATAAATGTTTGTCAGCATTTAGTAAACTATCAAAATAGCTTTTCAAGTAATGGTCTGGTTATGTGACCTGCTGAGTTGTTGCAGTTCACAGATTTTTTGACAATGCCTTGAGAAACATTGCTTTCATTTACAGTGTCTTCAGCAAACACACCTGCCATTGATTGTCGTCTGTTTAGAAACAGCCTCATTTTGGGTTTTAAAAGGTAAGGTTCTTACATAAATACCTTTTTCCCCCCTATGTAACAATGTTACCCCTCTTTTTTGTCTTGTTGAGCGCAAGACAGTCCAGTCTTTTGCCCCCTGCTCCATGTTTTAAAAGTAGCATTCCACATCTAGCAGGAGATACTGTTGTTCCTCCCTACTTTCCTCATTTTCCTTGCCTCTGCTATATAAAAGCATACGCTTGAAACATTATATGTAGCAGATGAAAAAAGAATTTCATTATTCTTTGTTCTGTGCTATTTGCCAGTATATAAACTTAAGATTGTTAACATTTGGAGATTTATCTTTATTCACTTTTTTTATAAACAGCTATGCTACTGTGAAATTTCCCTAAAGATGATCACTATTAACCAGTAAAGTCATAGGGTGCTTGATGAAGATGAAATACCAGTAGGAGCCTGGCATATTCTGCTACATCTGCTAACTTTCTGTGCCCTCTGGCTGAATATGGCTCCTGAACACTCACATGTAACACCTAGCTCTGAGCAACATTGCCAGGACTTTATATTCACAGTCGTGGTTCTGTTCTGCAAGGAAGGTTCCTTGTGAGTTTGCAAGGTTGTCTTAAGCTTACACAAGTATATGTGGATTAGCAAGCACTTCCATCACACACTGCTTGCCCCAGTCAAACGTTTAGGAGTGGGAATGGTAGGGTTTTTTTCAGCATGCCTACACCACAGGGAACAAGAGAAGTCACCTAGTATTAGTCTGGACCAGGGTTTGAAGGCTGATTCTGTTATTTCCTGGAATTTTGTAACAAATGTGAATTAGAACTCTGAGTTGGATATTAGTAGAACATAACAGGTGAATATGACCAAAATAATTTCCTAGTAAATTTTATGTTCTGTCTAGCTGGTCCTGCTGTGTCATGGGAAAAGGAGGAGAAAAAGCAAACCAGTGTTGTAATTTTGGTTTGTTAGCTAAGCCCTAGCTGGCCTTGGCATCCAAGGGATAAGTGAAATAATGTTTTAGATCCAGTAGGAGTATACTGCTGTTCCTTTAAATAGTCAACTCCAGAATCATCTGTTTCAGACGTATTTATTAAAGTAACAGATTTTCTAAATACATTTTCTCTCTGTAAGTGTAGATAAATATCCAACTGAAGTAGGACTTTGACTAGAAAGCAAACCATGCAGATACTTACCACATACAACCAAGGCTAGCCTGAAATATCCCCGCCACTGAGGAACTGTGCAGGTGTGCAGAAATGTGATTTAAAGTATCTTTAAATGTCATCATCTTGCTAGCAAACCAGTTGCTAAAAATTATAGTCTGCTCAAGTGAAACAGTTGCTCTTCTCATAGTGGGAACAGTTCCTGCTGTTCGGATTACAACAGTTATTGGACATCTGAGCTAAAAACTCAGAATTCTGATGGAAATCAAGGTCAGGGTCTTTGGATGTGATATTTTTGGAGGATAGGGTGGTGGTTTTTATTTTTTACTTCAGCTTTCCTTGCCATTTTTAAGTGTGACATTAGTTTTGTTTATCTGTTGTGGTGGTTTTTTCTTTTTGCCTTTCTTGCTACCTGGTGTCAGACACTGTGTTCAAGGTTGCCTGTGCTCAGATTTTACCCTTACATTATTTCTGAAAGCATACCCACTCATGTTGCCTTTTCTGTTTTAAACTTAATGGCTAGAACAGCCTGAGCTTGAAACTCGAGGGTATGATAGGAGAGAAGAAAGAATATTTGTGGGTTTTGTAAAGACTACAGCAGAATTTTATTTCTAAATGCAGGTCTTGAGTGTTCAAATGAACAAAGTTCAGGATTGGAGTACAAAAGTACAGGGTAGGGCTGCCAGGGACGCATGAACAATGTCTGTGGCAGACTGGTTTATGGATTTCTGTTGAAACTGCTCTTCTCTAGTAACTGCTTCAAAGTATTCCCATTCTATTTGCCTGATGTACCATTACTATTTCAGAGTCAAGTACTTTAGGAAATTGATGCATTTGATATCTGCAGTTCATTGTCATCCTGTCAGTGGTGGAGTGAGTTCACCCAACAAAGCTTAACTAACCTCACAGATGGCATTTTCTTTTCCCTCTGTGTGGACCTGCATTTGACTCATTTTCAAATACAAGTGGCAGTTGCACAGAAAGAAAAGATGTTTTGTAGGCTTGAACTTCCAAAATAAAATCCTAAATTTCTGTGAATGTGTTCAAGCTTTTGTGCATCTGTTCACCCTGAGATCTTATTTTCCTCTAATGAGAATTACAGGAAGATAAAATTGGGTCGTAAGTTTTTGTTCTCTTACCCTTGCCTATGTTAATACTGTTTTATGGTTGTCGAAAAGTTACAGTTCTTGAAAAGTTACAGTTTCTAATGAGAATTATGAAGTTCTACGGATTACAGGAAAACATCAGGTTATTAATACTTGAGACAGCTGGTTTACATTAAGATATCAGGGGTTTTATACTTTATTGAACTGGTTGACATGACTATTCTGTTTTGTTTTCTACTTTTTAAAATCCTATGTGTTTCTCTCACTAAAATGGACATTATACCTTAAGAGATTTGATTACTTTCTTTTTTTGCATAGTATAAATACATTAATAGCTGCCTGTCGTTATCTTGGTATATTAAAAGTCTAATGCACAGGAGAGTTAGGGGTATTTTTCCTAGTAAATTCTATGTATCAAGTGTTTTCTGTGTAAAGTGCAGCTTGTTTGAGGGAAGCTTATTTTCTTGAAATGCTAAATAGAGAAGTATAAAACAAAAAAAATACCATTAGCATATGTTAAAAAATTGAACCAAGACTAAAACTAAAACACTTTCTAATCAAAAGTGATCTATTTGGAATGTCCCATTATTCAAAGTTTTTTAGCAGAAATTATGACTGTATAGTAAAAGTCCTTAAATTTTTCTGTACAAAATTAGTTTAAACAGTATGTGGCAATTTATTGTATTTTAATTTCATCTAAGTAAGACCCTTAGTGTTGATGTTCTGTGTTGTTTTAAAGAAAGCTGCAAGAGTAAAATCATTTTGTTGCTTTAATTTGTTATCCTTTGCTGCCCTCTTCAGCTCGGATGATGTACATCTGTGGAGCAAGGTAAGTGGAGATAAAACTGTAAATAAAATCAAGCTTCTCTAGGCATTGCATGTTTATAGTGCATTATTATAAATCTGAATTCTGAGACTGAAAATTGTAGACCTGATTAATTAGAGCAAGACTTCTGTCAGTGACAGATCGGACAAGTGTATCAAACTGAGTTTTCAAATTGGACAGTTAAGTGAAATTGTGGAAAAATCAAATGTGCTGTTACCATGTGATTTAGCTTATTCTAGTGCAATTTTTAGGTCAGTGTAGTTACAGCTGAAGGTGGTTGTAGCTTCTGGAACAAAGTCTGCCATGGTTGTGCCATCTCGCATCAATTCACTTTCCTGCCCTCCCTAAAATTTCTTACTGTCCTCACACTGCTGCTAATAAAATAGTAAGGCAGGCACAGTTTTTCAAAGTTACTGTTATATGACTTAAAGCATTGAAGTTAAAGCCAGATAAAAGAAATTAGCTGGAGGAACTCAAAGGGAAATTACTGATCATCTTGCCAACCCTATGCTAGGGCTGCATTAGGAAGACACTGCAATATGACTTGGTCATTACATTTTGCACAGCTTTAGAATAAAGGAGATGTTGGCAGATACTGTTTTGGATATGGTTTCAGAATTTGGGAAGGGATGCACTGTGCTTTTTGTTGTTCTTCAGTACTCTAACTGCTGATTAATAAAAGCACATTTTAGATTTCACAAAGAAATCATGGAATGAAATGGAAATTGAGATTTGGGAAGTCACTCATCAGTGATTTGCATAAAATCAGTGCAAGATTTTTTTGTGTTTTACTACCTTTTACTGTTATGTGATGATTCTGGTGAGAGGATGTTTTTGTCTGCTGCCTCTCTCCTTCCTTTTTTGCATTAGAAAAAAAAGAGAGAGCAGGGAAAGAAAAAAGGAGGTCTCTTATTGATCACATTATTAAAATAATTTTGGAGGACAGAGAGCTGAAGTCATGGTGGGTCTGCATGTGAAGTCATATCTAGAGTTAATTCTGCTCTTCATCACAATAGAAGACAAATTTTGCTATCTTCACTAAATTTAAGAGTAAATACATGCACTGAACTTCTAAAATAAGAAATGCTAACTTGGGAAATAGATAGACACCTAGAAACAGAAATAATATTACGCTTTTTTCTGTAACTTATCCCTTTTAGTATACTGATATTTGATTCAAAAGAGCTATTACTACTTCCTTGGATTTTATTGCAGTGTGTATTGATTTGTCATAGGAGGATAGGGCAAAAAGGACAGTAAAAAAGCTGTAGTTTAACTGTGAACAGTGTCCATGGTGTTGGTAGAAAAGTAATAGATAAGGTCAGTTGCATGTTTGGTATTTTCTGTCTTTATTTATCTATTTTCATCAACAGTTGAAGGTGAGAGTTCCTTTTCTTTTGTCATCACTTAAAACACAGCACTTTGGCAGTGAGAATGCATCTCCTTCTGATTTTGAGATTGCATTCTAGCATCATAGGAGATAAAACAAAAATTCCTGAAACACAATTTCAGTTTTTAACTGAAGATTTAATAAATAAAAATTATTTAATTCCCTTAACAGTCAAATTATTTTTAAAGTGATGTTGCTTTGGCTAAAGTATTTTTAGGTAAGATGTGGGGGCTTTCGGGTAAATGCTTTTCTTGCCGAGGCAGTAAAATCTATATATTTCTTTGGTTTGCATGATGGATCAAACAAGTGCTAAATATAGTTGAATGTAATTAATTTTTATGAACGCATGTTTGGTCATTCAAAATTGCATTTATTTACAGCAGCTTATTTACAACTAGCTGTCCTAGCTAGTTGTAAATAAGCTGCTTAATTCCAGCAGAGCACGATAAATGTTGATGCTTTATTATTTTTTTGTACTTGCTTCTTTCAGATATAAAAAACAAGAAGCTTTCTAGGACAATTTCAGCCTTTTGGTAAATTGGAGCATAATTGTAGCAGCTTCAGGAGTGACACGCTTTAAGCAGTGTCTTAGGATAGCTAACTTCCTGTGGAATGATATATAAACAGAATACTGCAGAGCTCTCTGTCTTAATGCTGTACCTCAGAAAGCATTTCTGTTTGCAATATTTTCTCAAGAAAACCCTATTATTGACCAAAAAACCCCTTTGTGTTTCTTAGGGAATGACTATGATGTGGTAAAGAATAATACTTTAACAGAGAGATGCTTTATTATTTTGAGAATTCAATTTCAGATACTGTTTGTCCTTGCTTGCTTCTTTTGGCTGCAATGTACGATTATTGTGTCTTCCCAGATAACAGAACAGTTGTACAAGGATGAACGTTATTGCCTGACGCCTCCAGGACCAACTGGTAGAGTTTCAATTTCTATGATTGTAACTTATCCACAAATCCGTTCTTCTGTGTAATGATGGGTTTGAGGGATTACGACAGTAAACACTGATTGCTTCTTTTTGAAAGTGAAATTTGAAAACATGTTGGGTAAAATCCTGATTCAAATAATCACAGCATATTCTGTGAGATCCACGAGATTTTTTTTTTTGGAATTATAAACAAATCTTGCTGATAATGATTTATTTTTCTAAATGTATAGATGAAAACAGAGATTTAGAAGGAATACAGTATCAGTGCTTAAATACTTAAAAAAAAAAAAAGACAACCGGTTTTCAACCTACTTTTACTTTTAGTAGTACAGGTACTGATTTTTGAGGCAAAGTGGTACTTAATATCCCAAATCTTCTACCTTGAATAAGTCTCCTTTTTTTGTTTAATATGTTTTTTCAAAAAAGGCTTGTTTTTTCCCCCTCCTTTCAGAGCCAGAGGGGCAAGGAGGTATGAGGACAGCTAACCTTTGGGAAGACAATACTTGATGCTCTTCCTGTTCTGGGAAGAGCTACAGGACCCCACACATTTTTGCACTGCATAGATAAGAAACTTAGCATAATTTGGTGAAATCTGTTCATCTTGACTTTCATTGGCTAATAGGCAGTTTTTTTGCAGTGTTACTTGCTCAAATGGTTCAAATAGTTTTGTATGCCGTTATATTAATATTACAATACTTAATGTAGCTTAGTAATGGAATATAATGTGTAAAATGTACAGAATAAATATGCAAAGTGTTAGAAATCTGTTTTTTCTTTTGAGCAATGACAAAATATTTGTGGCAACTATTTGGGGTAGCAGGCAGGAAAGGGGGGGAAGGCCTTGGGCAGTACCACTTCTGTCACACAGTAGTGGAAAAAAATAGATTGAAGTAAGATTCTGTACTGAAAAGCTGTCACTAGGTCTGAAAATAATTAATATTCCTTTCACTCACCAGTTAGATATGTGCTCCCAAACCACATAATCTCTATGCCTCAGTGATCATTGTTGCCATTTCAGAGCCTCTCATCAGGGTGACATCTCACACCAAAATGATTTCTTATAAATTAATCTTGATAACATGACAGTCTCGGTAATTTTAGTGGAATGCTTTCTCTTGTTTTTTTCCACAGAAGCTGTTGGCTATTTTCTTTATCACTTGATTGACAGCATGAGTGACTCAGAGGTACAGGCCAAGGAGGAGCGTTTGAGACAATACTTCCATCAGCTGAAGAAGATGGTACCATTTCATTTTTTGCTACATAATGCCTGTCCTGCCTGACATGTATCTATTAGGTTTGAAATTGCTGCTTTTAAGTACAACCAGACCACTTCTCAATGACATGCAAGAGCTGGAGACTTGAATTACGTCTGAGATAATTTCTGTTAGACAAATTTCACTTTGGTTGTGTTTCAAAACTCATAATTTTTTTTCCCCACCTCTTGGTACAGAATATAGTTATCCCTACAAGCCACTGCAACGGCATTTGCAGACTGCTGGACTCCTCTCAAGTTCCTGAATTAATTAAGGTCTGTGGTTCTATAGCAATTACTTTGAATCTAAAAAAAAAATCTCTGAATATATTCTCCTTTGCAAAATAAATATCTTCATGCCGTGATTATATGTAAGCCTTTTAACCTTTCTATGATTTTTGCACTGTTGTAGTTGGTTTCATTTCTAATGTGAAAGGGATACATTTAATAAGGGCTGTTTCAAGTCAGTGTAATAGTGCTGCAGAACACAGCTTTTTTTTCTATTGCTATTATATAATTACCTTGAACCTTTTTAGTATGATACGCTTACTTAGAGCTTGAACTTTGGGGGAGATCAGTGATATTTTTGTCTTACTGAATTTCAGGATGCAAGGTTACTGTGTCCTAAAAAATCCCTGCCTACAGACAACATTCCAGAAGTAAGTAAATTCACAGATAGCTCTGCTTGTTCTTACTGTAATAACACTCTTTGGCTGTGGCGTTTAGATGAAGTGTAATCACTAGCTTTCAGGTCATGGAAGTATATTAACGTTGTTTCAATCTACCATTTGAAGTTCAGAGGTTACTTTGCAGAGTAGGAGTAAAGGCTGGCCAGATTTTCACATAGACCTGATACTTGACCTTGGAGTTGGCTGAGGTTTTGTGCCTCAGTTTCCCTGTCTGGTAGGTATTTTTTTGAAAGTTCTAGTTAGTTAAGAGTAGTGGCTTGAGTTTGTAAATTACAGTGATCCACTTGAGTGGCAGGAACCGTATAAATCCATACTGCTTCTAATGGTCGAGTGTCAAGTCTTTCCATTTCTGATCTGAGGGCAAAGTGGAGAGGGAAGAAGAAACAGGCTTCTCTTCCCTACTTCCCTGAACACAAAGAACCGAGTGTGAGAGAAATAGTAATGTTGACCTTTGTAGATATGCAACTTAATGTTGGGGGTTTTTTTACTGTATTCTGACTCAAGTCTTCAATTAGTAGGTACTGTTTAAACAGATAAAAGCACCTTAAATGATTAAAAAATTTCTTTGAGTATGAAAGGAGAGGATTATTTTGTCTGTCTTTTATTAAAGTGATCCGACAAGTTGTTCAGGGAAGGTGTTTTTGCAATTGACATTCTTTCTGTTGCTCCCATTTAGAGTGCTAAATCTGACGTGTCTGCTTTGGAGAAGAAACTAGAAAAGCGAAAAGCTGAAAACGAGCCTATTACAGATGTCTTGAAACAACTCGTGCTTGCTCTTTGTGAAGAAGAGGTATCATAAGCAATGCAGAGATAATTGGAAACACATAGCTATATTTTTAAAGGGACATAAATGACTGTGTTATGGAAAGACATAGTTAAGCAAAGACAAGTGCAGTGCTTCAGGTTTCATGGTTTGATGCTTATAAATCAAACATAAGTGCAAAAAGCAATTAAATCAAAAGGTTAACTAATTTCAGCAACACCTTGAATGGCATGTTTTGGGGTTGCTGAAGTTTGTTTACAATAATCTGCAAAGTGAATGATAGTAACAGCTGTGATAGGTTTATCATACATGCCAAATGTCCTTTCAAGCCATGGCTCCGGTCTCTTATATCTAGATTGTCAAGCAACTGATACATGCACTAGTCATTTGCAATTCAAATATTACTAGGTTGTTAATGCAGGGATTGAAATTCCATTTTCCTGCAGGAGGAAAGCTCTTCTGAGATAAAGGGTCTCTTGCCTTCATTCGGCAGGCGTCCAGCTGTAGTTTACATTCATTTAGTGTGTGTCTGTAATTTGTGGGGTATCACCACACTTTTGTTCGGTTTCTTGTTCAGTGTGATCCTGCCTATAAAGCTGGATGTATAGGAGCAGTAACAGTTGTGCAGATGATAGCACAATATCCTGTGTTGCTACGAACACAGTGTAGAAAGAGTTGTATATCTCAGCTGTGTATCTCTACAGTTTTGCATATGAAGTAAGCCTAGATGCAAACACCGTTGCAAGTTCAAAGAGTCAAATGTATGAATAAGACTTTATAAAAAAATAAGCTTTCTATGGAATTATTAAGTAGTTTCTTATTCTTTAGAAAGCAGTTATGTTATGTGTTTGGCAGTGTACTGGGTGAAAATGGTTATGAATTCAAAATATATAAGAACTGTTTTAGAATATGCTAATCATGTTCATGGTCTTGGGATTAAAATAAAAGAAGTCTCTTACATTAAAAAATGCAAGAAATATAAATGCAAAGCAAGAAAATTTGTTTAGAAGTCTATTCTCAAATTAATGTAAAAGGTGTTTTACAAAAATAATGTCTGCAAAACAACTTTCACTCTTAAAATTTGCTAAAGCATTACAGCAGTGTGTTTTCGTATGTGATCCTACACTACTAAAAGCACTAAAGCAGTCATGTAACTGCACACTGCATGTATAAGATTCATAATGTCAGATTGACTTTTCCTCTAGTTCACATCTTTGCTTTGTTCCTTTTTTAGAATATGCAAAAAGCCCTTGAAGTGAAAGCCAAATACGAACCGGACATGGTTGTCGGTGGCTATGCAGCCTTAATAAATTTGTGCTGTCGACATGATAATGTAGAGGAGGCAATGAACCTGAAAGAAAAAGTGTAAGTACACCGGCACTGAAACATGTCACAGAGATTTATGCTGATACACAGACCTTGTTGAATTAAGTAGGTTGAGTATTAACCCCCTCATCCATTTTTAATTAGTTTTCCCCAACAATGTATGTGCATTTAAAACAGTCATGGGTGTGGTTTTTGGAAAAAAAAAATTGCTTTGTGTAATTTAACAGTAGAAGCAGACTTTGTGTGGTCAGTAATTTTTTTTTAATTTTTATTTTGAAAAAGGCAGATTGCTACATACGATGTGTTTTATTTTTGTTTTAAACATGCATAGTGTCTAAATTAAATTTTGGCTTAATTTACAGTTGAAGATAAGTACCTTTATTGCGTGTTACAAAGCAGCTAGAATGTGTTTAGAGTGCAGGACACCTATATTGTTTTTAGAATAGCAGTGTTTGAGTAGTGTTACTTTAAGACTGTCAACAAGCATTCTGTTTTAAATTTTTATATTCAGTTGTTTGTATCTTGGCTGTAAAAGTTAGCTCCCAGCTAAAACATGCCATGCGTGACTTAGCGCAGAACAAATTCTTACAATTGATCCTTCTATTTGCCCCTTTCCTTTTTTTCCTTGAAAGGCTCCTTTTGGTCTGATGCTACAGTGAACCAAAAACAAGTTATATGTATTTCAGGTTCTCTCTCACATACACTCACTAAGTACTGCCTTAGGTTTTACAATAGGCAGGCAGGTGCTCATTACACCCTGCTAGTGTTAGAAATGATCTGAAATGATTGAGCTATGAATATCAAGAATTTTGCTACTCTACAAATAAGGGTTGTTTATTGGCTTTGGCTGCACTTCTGCTCTCACACAGTCCCCAGAGTGAGCTTGCAGGAAGTGAAATTCAGTCTTCTGCTGGAGTTTCACTGCGGTAATGCATTTTTACTAATGTGCCTCAAGTGCAGCCTCATATTGCAAAGTGTTTCTTTGGATTGTTATACAAAGAAACAGCAGTGGAGGAATTAACTTTTAGTACTTCCAGAGAAAAGAAACAACACATAGCAGAAACTTAAGAATAGTAGCCTTAAACTTAGGTGAATAGTTTCAACCTCTCTGTGGAAGAGATTATAGCCCTGTTCCAGTTTTTTCCCTGTTCTGCGCTGTTTTCTTCCAAGGCTTCTGAAAAATACCCTATTTTATGCAGTAACTACCCAATAATTAATTAAACCACCTGACTCTTTCTCAGAAACATAACCTTTGGCTTTTGAGGGAGGAAAGGTGCATGGATCCTATTTTTAAATTGTGTTCTAATGATGCGTCTTTTCAATTCTATCAGATTTTTCCTTTAAGACTCACTA
Organism: Prinia subflava; assembly: GCF_021018805.1. Classification (NCBI taxonomy): domain Eukaryota; kingdom Metazoa; phylum Chordata; class Aves; order Passeriformes; family Cisticolidae; genus Prinia; species Prinia subflava. Next base: position 82,184,951 of record NC_086248.1, on the reverse strand, counting down.
TAATTTTTAGCTTTTAGTGCAGTTGTTGTGTTATGTACTTTTAAAAATAAATCTTTAAGCTCAAGCTATAAAATGTGAGCCTCTGTTGATAAAATTCTTAATGCTTTAATTTCCAGCTTCCCTAGGAATTCACCTGTTGCTCTTGACAGTGGAAAGTACGTAGCACTGATAGAAGTCTTAGAAAAGCATGGTAGACTAGAAGGTAATCCATTTGCTTTCGTTGTGTGTTTCTGCTATATAATAAAGGTATCTTGCCTCAAGAATAAAAATGTGAGTTGATATTAATGGTATATCATGTCCTGAAAAGTGCTTGAACATTTTGCATACAAATTTGCATGTGAATTCAACCAGAGATGCTTGGACAGTGCAGGCCATTAGTTTTAATGGATTGGCAAGCTTGTCATTTACATTTGCACAGCTCAGTGCTTTTTGCATTTCTGCAGCTAGTTTTTATTAGCATTGCTGTTTGGATTGAGTTTGAAGATCATGACTTATGGCACAAATTGCGTATGTGCCTAGACTAATGGCTTTGTTTTTGCTTAAGAAGGTCTGAAGGCTGAACATAAAACCTATAAAAATAACCTTCTCATAAGAGCCAAGTACTGCAAAAAAATAATTTAACTTTTCATAAAGTATATATTTTTCTGTTACTATTCTTTTTTGTATTTACTATTGAATTTTATATTCAATCTGTAAACTGCCTGGAAATTTTGGCTTTATAATGAGTGTTTTGCAAACTGCCTATTTCATATTTCTAAATGTTTGCATTAAGCTGTTAGCTCTTTCATTTTTTGTAATTTAGTCTAATATAGTTCTGTGGTTTACATGGTTCGGTTGATCTTGAAAAAGAACTCTAGACTGTCATTAGCTTTAAAAGGTGATTCTGAATATTGAATTCTCTGATTTTGTAGAGTAACAGCTACATTAATGCTAAAAAACATGGTCTAAGCCTAGACACAGAATGTAATTGTTTCATTTAAAACACCGTAAAATAAAACAAAAAAGCTAATATAGTTTTTTTTTCATGTAAGATCTTCTTTTGAAATTTGTCTTGGCCTCTTATTAAGCTTACTGTTAGAAAAATAATAAACAAAGCTGATGTTGTCCAAATCATAATAAATCAGATCATGTCCACCTCTACATTAAGCAGTTTGAAAATACGAGCTTGCTTTTAAGACCATAAATGTCCCTCAGAAAATAAAATAATTCAGAAATGTAGCCAAACGTAAAGTGGTCAAAACATTCTGTCAACATCCAATAATTAAGAACATTATAAAAATGCACTTATTCCATATACAAAAATGTTTGTTTCCGCCTTGCTAATGAAGCTTAATGAACCTAATGTTTTAACATGCAGTCTGTTAGAAGGCTTTCATTGGCTCTCCTTGGCTAATTAGTATCGACACAGCAAACAGGCCCTATCGGTATCAGACCATTAGTCTGGCTGTATATACAGTGTAAACATATCTTTATTATCTGGCCTCGTGACAAGCCATCTGCTGAAGAAACAATGGAGTGATTTAGCAGATGTTAGCATTGAACGATAAAAGCATCCATTTAGCAGAATCTTGCAGCTATAGGGCAGACTGTACAGGGTTATGTGGTGCAGAGTGGGCACACAGTTCCTATCTATAATTTGTAGTCAAAGTTGCAGCAAAATGATAAAACCATGCTATTGTGGATTTATAATTGTAGTCTCGTTTAGAAATGCAAGTAGTAATTAACTTGAAATCGGCATTATACACCAGAATTTACATTCCTGCTGGGTTTGAAATGCTGTTTTAATAGCAGTTTGTTTTCCCTACATGAAATTACCTAAGGGTCTTTTGTGTTGTTTCATTGTAGATGCTATTAACATTCTAAGGGAGATGAAAGAGAAGGATGTTCCTATCTCAGGCAGAACGGTCGCATCTTTTCTCCGCATTCTTAATGCCGCTGCCACGCGAGGTGAAGTTGAAAGAGTGAATCGATTACACGACACCATTGCAAACCTGGGCTTGGTGCAAACCACTGCCATTCATGCCCCTCTGATTACAGTTCACATTGAAAAGTAAGCTACGCTTGGGCTTCAGATGAAACCAGTTATATTTATTTGTGTTCTATGACCTGTGTACGCAACTCGCAGCTGCGCATACGTGTCTGGAAGTGCTCACGCACACGCAATTACTGAAGTGATCTTGGAGCAGTAATGAACAAATATGTTTTCTTAATTTAGGGAAATATCTTTTCATCATCTAGACATCATGTCATGATCTCTGGGAACAACAGCTGTGCTTTATGGGCACATCAGAGTTGAAGTGGCTATATGTTGGGATATGCTTATGAATTAGTTTGTTCTAAAGTCTGTTTGACAGGATAGCTATTCAGAGCATGATAGGTGCAGACTCAGCTCTTGTGGTTAAGTGGAACATGTTTTCACATCAAGACAGCAGTGTTTTGCTGTGCTTTCCAATATGTCTCAGGTGAGTTGCAGGGCAGTTAGTGAACAGTGAGGTATTTTTAATTCACATAAATCAAATAATTTGATATCATTGCTGGTAGGCTGCTGTATTGCTGAATTTAAAATGCAAAGAAAATTCTGTCTACTCTGTTACATTTGAGAGATTTTGCCTATATATACTTTTAATACCATTTATTAGAGAAAAGGAATTTTGTACAGGCATTCTGGTAGGAAGTACCTTTAATTCCATGTGCGTTATTCTTTTGCATATATTTTCATTATGAAGTGTAGGATATTTAAATTAACAAATGTATGAACTATATAACAACTTCTTACCAAAATTAAGACAAGAATCCCTTTTCGTTTATCGTATGCATTATTCTTTTGTGTGTCACTTATGTGGTTCCTGGATTTTCAACACTTGTAGCTAGAGTTTATGAATCAGTTTTTTGATATTTGGTTCATGTAAACAAAATGTTATTGGCATGAATATAACACCTGTGAAATAAGTGGGTTTTTCATAGTGTCGTGTAAGTCAGCCATGTAGAGTTTTTTAGTTCTTGTAGGTATTCTGGATATGCAAGGCCTGTATAATGTTTCTGTATTGAAAATTCGTGAAAAAGAGGTTCCTCTTGGTAGACATGTGTACATTCTCTTTTGAAAACAGTGTTTTAGTGAAGTGGTCAACAGTTAGGAATGTAGTGAACATCTTCTCAGTCAATGGCTCTGCCTTGGTTGCATCACAAGGCAGGCAGATGTTGATGAAAATAATTTAACTGCAATCATACGTAACTAATGTGTCGGAAAAATATCTGATCTGCTTTGCAGTGCACATAAGAGCAGCTGCATTTTACATAATTGCTTTATGCACATTGACGTGCAGGTTGTACCTGGTGCTGCTTGGGCTCTTTTCACTTGAGATATAGTGTATGATCATGTAGATAAAGGTGTGATCATGTGCAGATGAAAAAGGAGACAGTATTGAGTGTTATTTTAATTTGATTCCACTTTTTTTTGGATTATGAGTTTTTGAGAAAACTTTATAAAAAGTTGGACTTTTTTTATTAATAAAGGGACTTTTGATGAGATCAGATTCATGAAGGAGAAAGTAGCTCCAGACTGTAGAATTGTATGGCTAGAAGTCATTAGTCCTCACCTGTAGAGGTGCTAATATATTTCATATATATAAATAAAACACAAAATAAGCTAATTTCTTATGGATTTCTACCACCTTATGAGTGGAGAGAATGCATCTTCTCTGATGGTAGACAGAATTTGGGAGGTTTTTTCCTGCATAATCTGTTTAGGAGGAATAACTGCATTTTCACTGGGATGTTTGTTTTTGGCAAGGGGAAGCTGCTGTGGTTTGGGGTTTGTTTGTTTTTCTTGTTAAGAGTAAATGCTAAGAGTATTTTGGAAGTTACAAGTGACTGAAATAAGTGTTAATCATTCCTTTCAGTAGCAGTACTTACTATTTGCCATCCTACAGCTCAAGTATCATGCTGAAATGTTGTCATTTAGCTGCAGGTCATGCCTCTGAAATAAGCTCTGGGATATTTTAAAATTTTCTACAGTAGTGGTTGTATTAATGTTTTGTGTTCTTAATTTATTTCAAACTTTTTAATTGCTTGTAAAGTAATCTGTGGTTCATTTTTGAAGATTTCAACAATTATAGGTATAAACTGTTTTCATCTACCCTTTTCTTCCAGTCCTGAATATTCTTAAGTTCTTATTAAGTCATACTGCAAGTTAAAAGTTTTTAACAGAGCATAGAAAAGAAGAAAATGTTGATGATGGACAGCATAACTTTACAAAAGCCAGCATTATAGTAGAATGGACATTCTGCCATGAATATTCTGGAAAACATTTAACAGAATTAACTAGAGAAAGAACTCCTACTTACCTTTTGTTTTTTCTGAAGTAGAATAAGGGGAACTACCCCCCTGCACTGAATTGTCTGATTTTTATTTCTGACCTTGAACAGTTTCTCAAGATGGGAAAGTCACATTAAAAATTGAGACAGTCTACATGGTCTTGGTCTGTCATATAATGTGATAAACCTTCCTTGGATTGTGTGACAAGTCTGCAAGGATATAAAGAACTTGTACTTTCCCTTAAAATGTGTCTTAGTTTTGAACTGGTTCTTCCAGCTGCTGATAATTAGAACATCTTGTGTTACCTACATCATGTAAAAGTTATTAAGATTTTTAAGGATTGTAGTTTTGCCTGAAGTTCTCTACCAACTCACCTTTGAGAAAAGAAACAAAAAAAAAATCTTCAGGTTGGAAATTTACTATTTCCTGATATAAGAAGTGCTCTTAAGTGGAAGGAAGAAAATTTGCAGGTAAACGGTGGAAGCATTATGTTACAGACCATAGGAGTAAAATGTTTGGTCCTTTTAAGTCTGGGAACACAAGCAGTTAATATCTGTATCTTAAATGATAAAAAGGCTATAGTTGGATTGTTTTTCTTTAAAAATAGTTAGTGTATTTTAATACAGCATTGTCCAGTAGGGCATTGTGTGCTCATTTGTCAACAATCTCATATAAACTCATTTTGATTCCTTTCATATGTAGTAGACAGAGCATGAATACAGTGCCTTGACAATTTTCCTTCTGTTTTCATGGAGTTAAAATCACCTGTGATTCTGTTCTGTTTGAGATCATTCTGTAGCACTTACAAGTTATTTGACTTTTATATGCACTTTTAAAAATAAGCATCTTTGTAAATTAAGTGGTATTTTTAGTGGGGGACACATCTTTCTAGTGGGGACAGGTTTTTTCCCAATTTTTTTAGTGGCTTTATTTCGGATATTGTATTAAAACTCCTTATGTATTGCAATGAAATTAGGGATGTTTGGCTCTCTTACTCCATTATTGCAATTAGGAATTTAGCATCATCAGTTCCAAAGGACAAAAGTGTCTCATTTGCCCTATGGGGACAGGACAGTGATAAGATGATTTTTCGTCAAGGATCATTGGGTCGTAATTAAGTTACATTCATGGCTATTGCTTTTTGAAGGATGATTGGTAAATGACAGGCTTCATGTGCTTGCTATGGACAGTGTTCACTAGGGTTTTTTCTCCCTCTGTCAGAAAATCCTGTTGAGTCTGATAATGTAAATGTGGCATTTTATTCTGAACAAAAGAGCAGGGAAATGAGCTATCTTGTCTAATCATTCAGTTGTTTAACACCGACTTCCAGTTTAGACTCAATTGGCTGGAAAGCACTTGACATGTGAAGTTAGTGCTGTTCGGAACGCATGTTTGAGTAAATTTTAAAGTAAGTGACAGCTAAATTGTACCTAGGGAAATTACAAAGCCTTCAACACAGTTAATTTTTTGGGGAGGATTAGTTGTAATTGCAACACCAGTCTCCTTGAAGATTCCTTAGTACAGCAAATGAACAGAAGCACATTTAGCTCTTTCAAGAGCCCGTTCTCTTTTAAAAGAATAATTTTTGTAAAGCTGATTGTACCTTGCTGAATTGACTTCCCTCTACACTAACATCTGCTTCAGATTTGTAGAGAGAGATTTGTTTTACCAGGCTACCCTCCACCCCCACCCTAGAGAGTCCCTTTTTTCTTTCTACCTCTCTAGTGATTTCAGGTTTGAGAGCTTTACAATCAGTAAACCCCTTAGGTAAATTGCCACTTCACTAAAGCTTTATGCATAATGTTGCAGCACTTCATTCCAATTAAAATCAATATTTGGAGCCTTATTTTTATCAGGCAGACTCTCTGGTTGGAAAAGTTGTTTATTACAAGTAAAAGGGTTAGATTTAGTGCTGCATTCTTGAAGCAAGAGGGGAGTGGCTTGTTAAAAGTGAGGGGAACTGAAATATCCGGGCATGGTATAGCCAGTCCTGCTACAGACTGTGTCCTCCAAACCTTCCAAAAACTGAGTAATTTCTGCTCTTCAGGTAGCTTTGTGTGATTAAATTTGCCCACACAAATATTTTGGATGATTGGACCCATAATACCTTCATAGCCATTCTAAACAGAAACCAAAAGAATCAAGAAACTTGGTGTCTCAACCTGAACATCACTTTAGCTGGAAAATAAGGCCCAAGTAGGACTGACTCTTCTGGGCCAAGCAGAATGTACTCGTGGCTGAGGCTCCTTCTGTCATTCAAAAATAATAATATAGCATCCTTTTTAAAAGGGCACATTTCAAAGTGCCTGAAAAATACACCTAATCTTTAAGTGGAACAGGTCTTAGTCCTGAACAGATAATATTTCTGAGTGACTTAAAGCTGTAGTATCTGACCAACTCAAAATGAAGCATGGATCATCTATGTCCACACTTTAAATACTGTTTATTGCAAACTGATGCTGGAAATCCATTTTTTCCACCATGGCTATGAGTATATGGCTTTTTTTTTCCTTTTTGACTTGAACCATATTAATTAAATGGTAATTTTAGACAAGGCTTTTAATGTCTTAGAGTAGTAAGTATCCTTTGAGAGGATAAAACCGTGTTTGACATGCATAACTTCTTACAGAAAGACTCCCAAATACTTTCACATGTACAGCTGTTTGTTAGTTTAAAATCATTGTCTAATAGCATTTTCTTAAAATGCAGAACTTCTTCTTTTATGCTGTTATTTTATTATAATCATTATAAGAAACACATTAAAATGTTACCTCCACTTGAAATTTGAAGTTTACAGTGAGTTCCTTATTTTCATTTTCTAAAAGGTCTGTAAAAGCTGCTTACAAAAGTGGCTGCTGGTACATACTTGGAGTTAACTGCAGTTTGTGACAGTTAAAAAATACTGCAGATTGTAAAATTATAGAAGGTCAAGTACAAGCATAAGCTCGCTCACTTTTTCTTTGCAGTAGTGGTACCAACAACTCCTTTGTGTAGTCTGGACTTCTCTATGTTTTATTGTTCTGTATTTGTCTTTGCCAGTTGTAGGATTTTTGTTTTATAAACCCCTTTCTCTAGTAAACCATTGATGACTCGTTGATTGATTGTCTGCAACTGAACAAATAAATCTGATTTCAGTAGATTCAAACCAACTGTAACTGTGTGTCAGTGTGTAAGGTACAGAACTCCTCAAACGCAGGCTCCCTCAGCCCTTTTGAGCAGCAAGTCCCAGTAACAAGTACAATATTTCCATTTGTTTTTGTCTCAGGTCTTAGCTGACTTTTTTTTCTCTGCGTGTGCACTATTAATGCCTTCAGAAGTATACATGTAGGGACTAGAAAACTGTTAATGCTGCTGCTTGAATGACATTCCAATTATTCATTCATTTATTGATAGCTTTGACCTAAAAACAGTCACTTTAATCCTTTAGGAATACAGCCGAGACAGTTCTATAGCTGTTTGAGCATCAGTCTGAAAAGCTAGATTTATCACTGAAAACTTTAATTTGAATGTATAAATGTTGTTGTGCCTCCTTAGAAATTGAGTAGTTTTCTGTGAAACTGTTTTTTTTTCTAGATGTTAACTGAACTTGCATCTAAAGCAGGAGAAAAATACTGATTATATAAATCTTTATATCTGACTATGGTAACTACCGTAGTATTTCGCTTTTATGACAGTAATCTAGCCTGCAACATCTACTTGCAGTTTTGAAATTAACCTGTAATTTAGTCTTCACCCCAAATGACAAAAATTCAAATGACTCCATGGGGTGCCAGAAGATGCACTGTAAACAGGGCTCAGTAAGGGGGATAAGGTAGAAATCCATCATCTTAGGTTCTTTTAAAAAATGCCACTATTACTGTATAAAATTAATTCTTTTTCTGTGTTTTACTGTTGAAAATTTTAAAAATATTAGCCTAGATAATGATAGTAGTACATAGTAGTTTAGATAGTTCATTCTTTGAAAAAGCAAAATCTGTGCTGCACAAAAAAATGCAATGTGAGGAGAGGACATCTGAATTGGGCTTGTTTTAATAGCAATATCTTGATTTGTTAAGGTTTTCTTGATGGAAAATAAGGTTATTACAGGAGTATTAAATCATTTCAAGTTAGCCTTTCAGCTGCTGATGTTAAGTGATCTTTAAAAAAAAATTGTTTCCTTTGGTAACTTACATCACTCTTATCAAATAAGGCTCTTGAAATGTAAAATGCAGTCTTACTGACTGTGTGGCTACTTGCATTTTGTGTGTGTGGTCTTGGTTTATTTCAGCTTAAACCTTATCCTTCAAAGAATAACTTCACATATTGTTTTACCAGTGTTTCTCTGGTTGCCCTTGGTTGTTTCTGGTGGTTTTGCTTTGTTTGGTTTGGTTTTGTTTCAAGACTGGCTTGTAATCCTTTGGAAAAAAAGGTCTGGAGCAGATGATTAAGTGCAGTTACTTACAGAGTATGGAAGGTTATTTTGTATTTGCTGTTACTGTGATTGTTTTTATGACTTTCCAGTTTTGCCTTCTAATTATGTATACTTCTCAATGTGTTAATAGTGCATGCGTAGGGAAAAATTCAGCGAAGGATTGAGGTACCAAAAATGGAAATATTCTGTGTGTTACTTCTACTTGCTGCTCAAGGGCTCCTGACTAAATGCATTTAATGCCATCTTGCACACTCACTCACTACTACTACATGGATTTACACTAGTGCCATGTCTCTATGACAGGGATAGGCCAGCATAAAACACGTTTTGGTACCATACTATACTGTTGAATTAACTGCAAAATTTGTATTTTTTAAAGTAGAAAATATTTGTTGGATTCTAGTTTTCAGGAATGGACATCAATAGATGATTTATGGGCATTCTGTTAAGGTGTAAAACCAGTGCAAAGTAATCTAATGAGCTGTGGTTATCTTACTTATCTCTGGAGATCTATACTGAAACAAAATACCGTGGAATAATTGTGAGGAACTTAAAAATTGGAAATGCCTAAGGTGATACAGTGTACATGGTATTAATTACAAATGAGAAAAATAAAGCTGTTCAACACTTAAGTGATTTTTCCATGGACTTTGGTTTTTGTCCTATGCTAGGACATAGCAAAACTTAAGAGTATTGCTCAGAAGTTGAGTGCATCTAATGCTGAGGAATATTCACACCTTTGGCTAATTTGTAGTGAACAGTGGTCATGGAAACAAAAATAATAAGAGCTGAGGGGGGAATAAACATTTGGATTATAGACTGCTAAATGAATTTTCTGTGAAATTTTCAAGATTAAAGTGGTTTCAGCATGCATTGCTCCTGCTCAAAGTGTTTTTATTCTTCTTTTGTTTCATTCCACAAGGGATGACATGCCTGCAGCTCTGGAAGCTTTAATCAGCTGTTACAAGAAGTATGGAAAAATACTTCAACTTCATAACATCTACTGTAAACTGGTAGAAAAAGGAGATGCTGATCTTCTACAGAAGGGTTAGTTGCATGTAATCAAATGCTGTCTGCTAATATGAAGTGTTTTCCGGGGGTTTTTCTTCCAGGATTTTTATATCACTTCTTTAAACTGAAAGGAAAAAGTTGTTTGTCTTTATAAGTGTTAACTTCAAAGCACTAATATGATGCCTGCATTCTTCAGATTGAAAAATTGAGTGTAATTTTAAACATAGAACAGCTCTGTTTGTATAATACATCATTGAGCTCTCCAAGATTAGTGCTAATACTTATTCTAGCTATGTATGTTATATTAAGAAACAAATTAATAGCAACACATCACAATAACAAAACAATACATCTGTTTTTCAAATAGCTGGGCAGTTAACAAACTATATATGCTCTCTTTCTATGAGCAGAGCATGCCAGTATAGTCTGTTCTGTTGAATGTAGTTCAAAATGTAGTGCAGATGAACAGAAAAACATTTTAAATATGCTCAACCACAAAGCTACAATAAATTGTGTCATGTGTTATAATCATTCTGTTTGTTTCAAAATTTATCCTCCTATAGCTTATCTTTTATGAGGCTTGGAATACTAGCATTAGGAATGTGTGACATAAATACTGAAGTACTTCAATAGATTGAGTAAATTAATGAGTTCTATTCTGTCTTTAGTTTCAGACTTTATAAGCAGCGAATATGGTGACATGATGGCTCTTTACGATCTCTTCTTCGCCTTCTTGGAAACAGGAAAATACAAAGAGGCCAAGAAGGTCATCGAGGTGGGATTTTAACTACAGTACTCTAATCGTGCAGCTATTTAGACTCTTAATTAGAAACATTTAAAGTTTTTAACCTTTAATTAGACTTGTTCTGATTCATATTAATGGAATGCAATCCCAGTAATAAAAAACCCTCGGCCAGCTTTATTTTGTATAATTACGGTTCAGAAGAGAGACGGTCGTCTTGTACATTGAAACTGTTTCCTCACTTTTTCAAATTTGCTCTTATATATCAAAATGATATTTGCATATTAAATATCGGATTGTGGAACAATTAAATTAAACTGGCATTCCTGGGTGTAAAGTTGCTAATCCTCTTTCCGAAGGAATTCTTTGTTCTTAAAAGCACTGGAATTTAATTTGCTGCAGACCATGCTCAGATTTATTTGTAATGCTTGTCTACAAGTTAATCAGCCAAACAAGCGCTGTCTGCTACTGTTTGGCATTTAATTTAGCATTTCTTCTCTCTCTTCCTTTTCCAGGGTAGTAAGCAGCTTATAGGAAGTGGTAGGTGACAAACTTGGTCTATTTAGGATTAGTATATTTTATCTAGACTTGATTGAAATTGTGCTTACTGAAATTGATAAGTCAAAGGGGCAGCTGCAGAGTCTGCCCAGATTGTGATTATTTTTTCTTCTTAACACAGTTGTATGTTTTTTAAATGCTGCATAAGTTTTCCACTTAATGTATGGGAGGAGGCATCTTGCAGAAAAAGTAATAACTTGTCCTCAGCATTTTTTTGTATGCACATGCACAACTCCAACCTAATTTTGGGGTGTTTTTCCTTCCTGAGACAAAGAATGCTTTTTCTCTTAGTTCCCCTTAGAGTATCTGAAATACCAGCTCTCCCTACTTGAATTGTCTAATGGAATTCTTGTATTTAAAAAATCTTAACTGAAGATCTGTTTGTTTGTCTGTGGTGGAACAATACTGTCCTGCTGTGGGGTGTGTGGATATTGCTAAACACAGTGTTGAAACATTGGTATTTTTGTTCTGAGAGGGTGTTTTGGAGCTCAAATCTTATAATACAGAAGAGCAGAAATATCACTATCTGACAGCAGATGACACTGAGGAGTTGAGTATTTTTTACAGTGATTAAAGCATATAGGAGGTAAGAGTATGAAATCTGAGATTTGGAAGTAAAATTAAAACTAAATGAACAAAACTGTTACGTCGTGATTTAGCAGCTCTTTCTTTGATATTGGCATTTAATTTCTCAGAATTTCTATTGGTATGTGAAGCTCAACAATTGTGAATAAGGTAATAAGCAAGTTATCAAATTGTTTGGGCTCTGAAACACTTGTCATTTTCTTAAAACGTGCCAGAGTTTCTCTGTAGGTATTCAGTATTTGGTGATTGATCATAAGTTCCTACTAACCACAGATGCTTAGGCATAAACCTGAACATCAAATATCTGGAGACTAAAGGGAAAATTTCCTGCCCTTTTATGCTAGTTAAAGTATTTTTATCTAACTTGCATGAGGTATAAATTAGAGCATTGTTTATGCTGTGGAGGAAGAGCTGGTTTAAATTATAAAATTTTTAGTAGTATAGGAATTTATCTAGGAATAGTATGCATGTATTTTACTAGTGGAAAAAGTGTCACAAAATCAATTACTGTATGGTGCATAATATTTTAAGTATGCTTTGTTATGTCACAATATGTTAAGTTACTTCAAAGAAAATGTTTCCAAAAGGGGAGGACAGAAACCATATAACTGATATTCTGCTGAAGAAGAAAATTGTTCATACTGTTTTAAAACATAAGCAAGTTCCTATTTGATTGTTGATTTTTTTGGGAAGTGAAAGCCTTAATCAGTTTACTGTGAAATGGTATATATGTATATATGTGTGTATATATATATGTAAAATGAGGTGTATGTGTCTTCTTTTCTCTAGTTGAGTGGATTTTGTGACTAAATTACTTCTCTTGAAGGTCATCTCAGATTATTTTTCTATCTTCTTTGCTTGTAAAATAATTCAGTGAAGGAGATCAGTTGGTGCTGCTTTCTCCTTTAGATGCTGTTGCACGTACCTTTAAGCATATACTTTATTCAGGTATTGCTGGTTATGATGGTCAATGAATTTTAGTAATATTTGTTTTGAAAAAATCTGTGGAATTAATAGAGTATCTAAAAGGATAGTAATAAAGCTGGAAAAAATACTCCTTAGATGCTAAGGAAATGACAGTGGAGGGTATGATTGCTTAAATGGGATTTTTACTCATTGGAAACCACTGCCTCTGCTTGCTCTTGCTATTTTTGGAAATTAAAGGTATGCTAGATGCTTATGTGAAACTTAGTGACAATTGCTGCTTTGAAAAACTTGGAACTCAAAGCCCCAGGAATGAAAAAAATAACTCTTAAATCTCAAATCTTTGGTAAAATGAGAATGGGTGACAATACTGGGAAAGGACAAAGGCTTGATTTGAGTGAGATTATAAAAATCAGGTCAGACTTGTGTATGTTACATTATCTGGCCACAAATGTGTTGTGAATGCATATATATGCAAGATCATGTTGTGGGATATAACAAGAAAGCTGAAAGCTCTGGGTCTTATCTGATTCATGGAATAAAAGCAAGACTAATCAGAGAAAGAGAGTGTGAGAGGAAACAAAAGGGAAATGCAAAAATGATGAGGCAAAGAATTTGTCTGCCCAATGCTAGAACAGCTAGACTGAAGCACGTGGTGATTTGGTAGTGGGAGTCTCTTGTGAGGCGATGCTGACTGGAAGAGAAGCTGTGTTGGTTAGACTGCAGGGGAAATGCTGTTTCAGAGGCATCCTGGGGTTTGTGTGAGAAGGTAACAGTTTGCACTGCTGTTGAACTGCTGTGTTAAGCACTTGAAAGTCTCGTTCTCAGAGATAATAGCTACAAATAAGGTAGCCTTGGCTGGTCTGTAAAGTGTAAGTTATTCTAGCTGGAGATTCCTTATCCCCAAAGATGTGCTGGTAGATGCTGTTCTTTACACTGAAAACGTGTTCTACCAATGGGTGCTGTAGTACATCACGACATGATTTAGTCTTAATTGCAGCTCAACTGATGAGCTAGCTTTTCTCTTGAGTCCTTCAAAAATGAACATGTCAAAACAAAGTTGGCACATCTCTCTTGCCCCATACCACAAGGTCACATACTAGCTTGCTTTCCCTTGGATTGGCACAGCAGGACTTCTATGTCATCAAATCTAGCTCTGGATACTTCGGATTTTTCCCTTACTTAGAAAGGCAGCTTAATTGCCTTTTGTCCTTGAATTTTGTTTTTCATAAAGAAAAAAGTAAGAAAATTAGGTCAGTATGTTTTGCCTTTAACTAAATTAAACTACTTTAATGCAGGCTAAAAGAAAGGATGGGAATTTTCAATAAACAGGATTAGGGGAAAAGGACCTTCTAAAAAATACTTGCTTTACCTATCCTCTAAAATGTTCTCCTATTTCGAAAATACTTAATCAGATCTCCTCTTGGAGAGGTCTTACATAATTATGTGAAGAGAATCTAGAATTGTTTGGTCTTATGTTCTTCTAAGTCTGGTATATATAATGTAAAAGAATGTTTTTTGAGCCTAGTCCCCCAGCTCTCTCAACTTTTTACCTGTTGCCTGTACTGGACAGTTAAAAGTCCCTTTTGTTTACTCAGCTGTTGATTGCTACTTTATTAAGCAGCTGCTTAAAGATTTGTACTAATGGGAAGGTCATCCAGAAGAGTATGAGTGAAAAAGGGAATGTTACACCACCTTGGAGGAATTTATTTATCCCCTTTTCACCTGTTACTCTGTTTTCATGCTGCATGGAGGTTTACAGGTTTCACTATTACAGTAGTTAGAATCTCGTTGATGTCTGCCATTTTTGTTGAATTTGATATTTTGGTGATCTCTGAATCTTTGCCCAAGACCTCATAACTTGCAGCTATTTTGCATTCGTGGTGGTGGAATATTTCTAGACCCAGCCTTTTTCCTTCCTTTACTCATGCTGAATGCAGCTGTTCAAGTACCCACTGAATCAGGGTGTGATGCAGCCCATGTCCACTCTTGGCTTTTTCTGAAAAGATTTCTATCTCATTCAGTACTGTAACAGGCCTGCAGCAGAGGGTCAAGCAAAGCCCATCTATAAATCTGCTTACTGAAAGTCTGAACGATGTTTTCCTGAAGCAGAAATGAACACTTCATTCCTGTGACTGAATAGGCAGAGTATTAAACTGATGTTAAACCATTTCTGCACTGTATCAATAAAATCAATGTAGCTTAAATGAAGTTTCATTGTACAGCAAAATACCTAAATAAACCAAGCCAAGCACCGTGTTCAGAAGGGTATCAGGTCACTTGCATTTTTAGATGGGAGCATATGGACTCCTCTGACAGGAAGCAGGAGTTGGGAGCAGTCCACTGTCTTCGTGTTGTTTGACAGATGCTTCTTGAAATATTTCTAGATAAAATCACATCAGTTGTTAAAATAACAGCTGTTAATTTACTCTTTCAGTGAAAGAGTAAAAGCTCTCATTTCTGCAGTGGATTTGGTTTTGCTGGAAATGAAGGCAAAGAGGATTGGAATACAGGGGAAAGATCTCAGAACTGTGTGGCAGAGTTTGTCGGTAGAAATTCAACCTGTGTATTTTTTTTTCCACTAGAGGAGCCTTCCTTAAAAATGGCCCTGGATAGTGCATGGCTTCAGAATTCTTTTAACCAGATTTTAGTCAAATGTGGTACTATTTTCATCTAATCTCATACTAAGTATCTTGTTTATATTGAATAATTAAATTGATCATACCATATCCCACATATCTCGAGACATTAGTGTGAAGAATTCAGGGACAAATGGTTGTGAGATAGTTTATTAAAATGTGTTTCATTGTGAAAAAATGTAATGAAAGGCATTTGCTGCTGAAATCTGGGACCTGACAAAAGAACTGGTTTGGGTGAGTTTAGTCTGCAGGAATATATCTATCAACAGATGTCAAGTTAATTTAGGAGGTAAATAGATTTAAGCAAAGACTTGTGACATCTATTGTCAGCAGACCTCAAGATACCAGTTGCTATTGGATTTAATCTGCCATAAAAACAATGAGAATATTTCTACATGATATTGAGAGATTACAACCTTCTTTCATCCAGATTGCTATTTTTAAGAGTCTGCATCATAAAATTGAGTCCTGCTGATTTTTTTTCTGGAGATGAACTACCAAGAGAAGATGCTTTCTTGATTGTGACAGCAGGGTTGGGGGAGCGAGGGGGGTGCATGGGTTATGTGTAATTTAGTGATGGTTATATCTGATGTCTGAGTTTATTTGCAAAGACTTATTTCTGGTCCTGTAGAGAAAGAGTGGAGGTAATTAAAACAAAATTTAAATGTTTGTAAACAAGATTGTATTAGATAATGGTGGTCTGAGATTTAGGAATAGTTCATAGGGGGTGTAATAGCTTTTATTAGAGTGACCGTATACAACTGAGATTGAGGGGAAAGAGCTTTTAAGCATGCAAACCCTATAATTACAAGAAAAGATTAATTTTTAAAATTATCAGTGTTGAGTCCTGTTAGTCCAATAAGATCATTACTTCTCCTTCTGAAGCTGGTCTCCAATGCAGTTAGTTATTAGTGAACTTGGATTTTCCTTCCATGCATCAATGTATGTGGTTAATTTAAAAAGGGGTGCTTACCAGTTCAGTGGACATTATTTAGAAATTCTTAAATATTCCTTTCTTACAGGGAAGGGCTATGTTTCAAGTAAGTAAACTTGGTAAAGGAGATGACTACTAAAAAAATTCCTTCCCGAAAGGAAGATGGTAATGTGTTCAGATGTGGGATTATGGCAGGATCTGTGCATCTTTTCTTAGCTCCAGGGACTTTGAGTTAGAAGGAAGGGATTTATAATGCTTTTTTTTTTTTTTTTTTTTTTCATTTGTCATACACTGTAAAACCACATTACAAGGCCAGCAGCAAACTTTTGCTCTGTTTTGAGTCTAGGACAACATTGAGGACTTCGTTTTAAGCCAGGTTTTTGTGTGTTTTTTCTCTCACCTTTTCTTCCAGTATGATTATTGTTGTAAATGTCTATTAATTTATTTTTGAATAATATTTCACTGCATAATTTATCTTGGAAATCTTACTGGTAAATGTAGAATATTTCAATAGTGATGAAATGTACATCAGTTTCAGTTGTCTTGAGTAATGATAAAGTTGTAAAACTCTATCCTACTTTTATTCTAGTATTTTTGGAAAATAATCAAGTTGCCTGACATTTTTCTCAGTGTTTGCCTAAAAAGGCAGCATATATTCCTCTTTGGAGTGAAATAAATAAAATCATGAGTATTTACTCAACAGATACCTGTGTTGGTAAAGTCAGTGAATTATTAAACTGACAGAAGCTTTGAAGCAAATACATACTCAGGAAGACAAAACCACAAACCAACAGTACAAACTTTCCCAGTGGAGTCTGTAAGCTTTGTATTTTCTTTCTGTGAACTACTGCTCCTTTTTACATCAAAATTGACCTAGTAGAAGTTGACTGGGTGCTACCTTGTGCGAATGTAGGACAAGCAGAAAGGAGAGCGTGAGCTTGAATTCTCCTCAGACTCAGGAGAATAGTTAGTGAGGATAGATGTGTAGACATGTGTCCCTTTGTCTTTCATTAAATATCTGGTACTGCAAATAAAATATCAAATACACTATAGCTGAGTAGGCTTTGAAGGCGTGACTTGCAGTGGAGCAACTCATAAGTTTCAATATTCCAGCACTGCATTAGAGTACAAGCCCTCATTATCAACATGGAAAGTAGACATATTGAAGGTACAGATATAATTGCTTTCAAGCTTACATACAGTTGTCCCTTGCCCAAAAAGTTAAATGAGCGTCCACATATTTTAGATGAGTTTCTCTTTAAAGAATTCACTATCAAGGGGGTTGTATTTTGTTTAGTTGTATTTATTTATGGGCAAAACTGCTTATAAAGAAGAAAAGAAATGACTCACTCTTCAGAGAGTTTGCAAGGTTTCCTTTGTTGAGAAAGATTAAAATGAGGGAGAGTATCTTTCCGTGCCATCACCAAATAAACCATTTTTGAAACCCTTGAGAACTAAACTTCTTTCAAAGTGGAAAATGAACTTGTAGAAAAAGTATTGGTTCCACTGCCAGCCATAAACAGCCGTAGCTGTAATGTCATCCTGGTAGTACAATGACTTAAAGAAAAGCTGAGCTAGAGGAGCACTAATGTGTTTTCTTAGACAGTTGATATGATTGCATCAGGAAAGATGCTTTTTGATGCACAGATTGGTTTTAGATCCCTCAGTCTCTAAAGCTGGATCTTTTGTGGGCTTCTGGACTATTGCATAAAAGTTTAGAGCCAATAATCAAAGCAGGGTTTTTTTCCTGTATATTCAGCAATGATACTTCACTTAGACTTTGCTATGAAGACTATAGTGGGAGAAATACAGCAAAGTGGTATACCTGCCTAGATATGAACTCAAGATGTAAGATTATTTTTAAAAATAATGTAAATGTGTTAATTGGTATTTTTAAAAGCTAATGCATTGTTATTTGAAAGTAAAGGAATGTTTAGCAGGAGAAAAAAGGTAATAGAAGTGTAAAATAGTTTTAATAATCTCGTTCAATAACTAGACTAGGCTGGCTACATGAGGTACAGAAATTTTATATATGCTTTTCTAACTTTCTGATTAAGAAGTACACCTATTGCTTAGGAGAAGTGAGGACTTCTGCCACAAGTTTTAACTTAGGGGAAGATTCAAGGAAAATATCCAGTGTTTATGTTGTAAACAGCTTTGTTCAAACAGCTTGCCTTGCAAAAATATCCCAGGCTTCATTAAAGTTGTATGGAATTTGTGAGATTTTCACAGAGATTTTTATGGAATCAGGGAAAAATCTGTCTTTAAATTAAGAACTCCCCATCAAGTGTTCTGTTTTCCCTGACACTTATGTTGGAGAGAGCTGTTAGGAATGACACACATCAGTTCTTATAGCTGTCTGCTCAAGGCTGTCTGCTTGGAGAAGTAAGGCATTTTCCTGCAAGACATTGCTTTGGCATCTAAATCTCAGTAACTGGTTCTGGTACTGGTAGCATAAGTCTGTTGTTGCTGCTGATGTAACTCTTCATGAAATGTTCTTCTTCCTTTAGCAGCATTAGCTGTCTCTTACTATTACTGGCTTTTTCAGCTGCAAAGAGAGGAATGAATGCAACTATCCTTCCAAAGAATACCATCAGGAAATGCAACATGGATGGCTTTTATAAAATTTGGCTGTTTCTTTCCATTATGTTTGAATTCGTGATTATAGTGGAACTGTTTCCCTAAGAAAAGACTGAACTTTTTGCAAAGAAAATACAGAAACTTTGAAGTAGACATAAATCACTTAAGGTGGTCAGGGTTAAACTTGAATCGTTAGAATTGATGTGTTATTCACAGTGAAGTTATGAAAGACTAGAGTAAGTTGACTGGTATATGTAAGAATTATTTTGCCAAACAACACACAGTAGTAATTTGTGAACGTGCAGTGTTGGAAGGTTAAAACAGAAGCTCTCCATCTCTTGTCACATACATGTCAACTGAAAAATGCTGCTGCTGGTTTTTAAGCAGTTATGCAACCTAAGCCAGCAAAAGTGGCACTGTTATGAGGCAGTTCTCAACTCTTAGTTTGCTGAAAGTCATCTTTTGAATGGGACACAGGGCTTCTGGTCTGTATGTTGTGTTTTGTGGCTTTTATCTGTAAGTTGTGTTTCAAGAGAAAAAGTTTGGTTTAGGCAAGTGGAGAGGAGTAAATAAGTATTTTCATATGAATTCTGTAATTTTTTTAAACTTTTTTGTTAGAAAAGCTTTTTTGAAAGTAAAAAACCAGTATGGCTCTCTTGGCTGTAGCAGTTAGAGAATACTAATGTAAACAGAATTTGAATATTTCCATTATTATTTAAAAATCTGGAAAAACATCTAGTAGATTCCTCTCTGACAGGTCAGTATTTTTCCAAACAGTATTTTTCCAAACAATCTGTTTTCTTTCAGCTGTAATAGGTAGAAATTAGCTCAAATAAAAATGTTAGTACAGAAAATCTGCTGATTGGACCCCTTCAATCACCTGTCTGAAGTGACTGGTTCTCAGAAGGAGAGCAAATCAAATGCTTTCAGCGTGTTAGGGCTGTTGCATTTACATGATTTTTGAGTGCTGCTTGACAAGAGTTCTTCCAAAGATGCAGCATGTTTTTCCCTTTGTGTTTAGTGTTCCTTACTGTGTGTGAAGGTGTAGAATCAGTGAGAAAATTGATGTGTGGGTGTAAGTGTGCCATAAATGAAATTGTCATAGAATCACTGAATATGCTGAGTTGGAGGGGGGCCTTCAGTATCATTGAGTCCCACTCCTGGTCCTGGATAGGACACCCCAAGAACCACATCATGTGTAAGTTTTGATCAAAACTGTGGACTGATTTCTATAAAAGATACAATGAGGTAGCTGAATTCTGCTTAGCCTAGAGAAGAAACAGGGAATTATTTTATATACAAGTCATTAAATACAAGTATGAAGTTGAGATAATAAAGAAAAATCAATTGTATATCGTCTTCTAATACAAAATTCAGAGTTTTCAAAGGAAGCTGGTAGAAGTTAGGCTGAAAACAATCAAAAGTGGAAGTATTTTGGTTGTTCTCTCCAGAAAGTGGTGGAGGCAACCCATTGCCAAAAGATCTTCTGAATGTGATAAATCTGAAGGGGTTTCAGAGGCAACCAGCAGAGCTCATGGAAGAGAAATAACTTACTAGAACCAGTAGCTGGAGAGTGGAAGAGCACTGAAGGGAATGTATTGCTGTGTTTTCTGACATTTTATTTTCTCCTGTAGTAAGTGTTACAGAGAGGATAACATGCTTTGATTTGGTACAATACAACTGTTTTATATTTCAAAATAACATTAAAGCCAGAAATCCGTGTTTGGTTTATATGCTGGATGAATTTCTTGAGACTCTCAATCCAAAAAAAAAAAAACAAGACAAAGTAACCATAAGATTTGATACAGATTTTTTTTTAAGTCCATTGAAACAAGCAAGATCAAAATTGTAAATGGGAATTTGGAAGAGTAATTATGGTTTTATACTTAATTTTTCTTTATTCCTTGCATTTTGTTATTATTTATTGCAGTCTGCTCTACTGTAGAAGCACTGCTTGCTGCTAAATGCAATGTTTAAAATTCCCTAAGATTGTAAGGGATAAGCTACAAATATGGACTATCAGGCAAGCCCTGGAGATTTAGTTAATCTGACCTAGATGTTCTTTTGATGATTGAGACCTGCAGTATGTGAAAACACTTCTCAATTTCAAAATGAAACACAAGGATATCTGTTGTATAACTCAGCTGTCCTTGTAGTGACAGACACATCAATCATTTCTGAACAGGAAAGGATTTACTATAAAAAGTTTCTAGCTTTCGAGCTGTTGAGTTCATTGGCATTCGGATCAGCAGTGATATTGGAAGTTGTAAGTGAATTCAGCATTTGAATTTTACCATGTCCTAAAGAGGATTAGCTACAAATGCAGGCAACATACTTCTTTCTTTTTCATTTTCAAGAGCCTGTTGTGTATCAAGAGCCTGTTGTGTAAGATGTTAATTCTTGACTTAGTTTTCCGCTTATTTTATATGGAACTGCTTGGTAGCTCTTAAAAAAGCACTGAACAGGTACCTATAAATATAAGTAACTGTGGGGAGGGGAAAAACCCCAAGCAAACAGAAAACAAATTGGAAAAAAAGCATGTTCCTGGAAAGCTGTGTTTATACATACCACTTTGAATATTGTGGGCAGCTACAATTTTTCTGTAACTTTCTGGGCCGAGACTATTCTAACAGTACAGCTAAACACACAGAGATGCTCCATGTTAAGGAGCTGTGGGATTAGCATCCTGGTTTTTTCAAGCCCTTGTGTTGACTTCATAGAACGGTTGGATGATTGGTAGGATTATATGGACATTTACTCTGCAGAACACTGTCTCCTGTATATTTAGCAAAACTTCAGAGTTTTCACTGAAATTTTGCATGCTGATTTTCTGGTGTATGCTGAATTATATCAGAAAGATGCAAGGGTAGAAATTCTGTGCCTGGAAAATACAGGAAAAGGAAATTATCTTTTTAAAAGAGAGAAGGGAAATTCACATTTCCTGTAATAATTGTTTCCACTGTTTTGCAATTGAAACTTAATATTTTTCACAGTATTTTGTTCAAACTGCCTCTTTCGTGCAAACTGGCATTCAAATTTTTAAAGTTGCACTTCACATTTAAATTGTAGAGATTTGTTACAATATTCAAATGTAAAAGCCTTCAAGAGTCAAAACACATGTTTGTCTGTAGGGGTGAACAGACATTTCCTTGGAATTACTTTAAACTAGATTAATGTGAATCTGGACATTTGAAATACAAAACACAGTCCACTCTGTAAATTATATTTGTGCTAAGACAAGATAGCCTAAAGCAAGGAAATCCAGGTATCTGTGGGAGGGAAGGCCAAGAGGTAAAAAATGATGGATGCTTTGCACACATTTTGCTGTAACCTTTTTTAGATATGGACATGAGTAGGGAGAACGTGGAAAGAATTTGACTTTTCCTATTTTAGAATTTACTATTCTTTATTTTAGAGTTTACTTAAGTTGAGGAACTGCTGTTCTGATTACGGCATGTGGTGCTGGGAAGGCACAGTGAGGTTTTCTACACCAGATGGAGTTTCAAGGATTGAAACTTTTTCTTTTAGCACATGTATAATGTAGCTGCACTCTGCTTGAAACAACAAAGGAATAAATAAGCAAAGGCTTACAACCTGGGAAGGTCACTTACAGAAAGAACTTTGGCTTGCTGACAATTACACATCAGTTCCTCTGTGTTCACACACTTAGGGGCAAGCCTTGAGTGTCTTAGCCTTGAGAGTAGGTCTTGAGGCTTCTGTTCTGGGGTAGGAGTTGCCCTACAGTTGCTATACCTGGCATCTGTAGGGTACATTGGCATCACTAAATGGTGATGGTGCACTTCAGAAGCATGGCTTTCTAACTGCTAAGTTGCAGTGGTGCTGAATACAAATATTTCATTGTGAAGACAGTTTGGAAACATTTGGTGTAATTCTTTACCGTGAGTAATACAAAGAATTATTATAGGTAGCAGCAATAATACACAATTAATGTGATGATAGAATTTATTAAACGTTTCAGTTCATCTGAAGTGTATTTTAAATGAACTCTCTCAGCAATGTTGAGCCGAAAAGGAGAATGTCTTGAATGAGATGACTGCAAGTTTTTTGTCTTATAAATGCAAATTAACATGATTATTTGTGAGATTGTAGTTTCATTTAAACAAACAAAAGCTATGAACTTTTGTTATGAATACCTGTATTATGTTTATTTCCCCTTAGAATGTTCTATGTGCAGTAATGTATTTCTTGTTGTGGAAATATTTTACAGACTCCTGGCTTAAGAGCACACTCTGGAAGATTGCAGTGGTTTGCAAAAAAGTGTATATTAGGTAAACAGGTATGTGACTCATATGATGTGTTCTATGGAACTGTCATTTTATTCTAAGAAAAATTCTTTTGAAGTATTTCCTCGCTTGATTTTTATGTTTGTGAAAGGACATGTGACAGGTTGATGAGGTGAACTTAATGCTGGTGTATACTTAAACAGAAATACTGTTTTAGCTGAATGCACACAGCATGTATGTGCACGTAAATAGAAAAATAATTGTTTGGCTGAGGTATAACTGTGTTCTTCCTTCTTTTTGAAGATGGAAGTTTTGGAACAGTTGGTAGAATTAACTCGAAATCTGTTTGAATGTGATAGAGATGAGATGTACTACCACCTGCTCACACTGTGTGGTAAGTGAGCTCGAGATCTTTTTCATGTTTGTGATCTGTTTTCCTTTGTGGTTGGAGAGGGCACATAACCCTGGAGAGAAGCTATGTCTTGGTACCCTGTTGGTCTGGGTACCATTTCTGTGGCATCTCATGGGGGAGGAGAGGTCAGGGGTTTAGTTTTTTTTTCATCTGGAGATCTGAACACTTGGTATAGTGTGTGTGTATATATTACATCCATACATATGTATGTTAAGTTAATTCTGTTTTGGCTTTCAATGTGCTTAGAGAAGAAAACCTGCTCATCCATTATCTTCATAACTGATAAAAATCAGGGGTCTCCTGTAACTGGATCTGGTTCTGAAAGGTGCATATATTTTTTTAATTTACTTATTTTTCACCAGCCACTACCTAACTTTTGCATCGTTTATAGCTGTGAAACAATTTTTAAAACTGAAAGTTAATTTCTGGGCTACACACTTAGTGTAGAATGTATCTATGAGGTTTTCATTCTTTTCTGTGTTTTTCAGTATATGTTGGGTTTGTTTTTCAGTGTATTATACTGTATTATAAAAGAATTAAAATTCTTGAGATTTATTTTAAAGTACTGAAAAAATACCTTGTGCTAAGATTGGATATGGAGCTCTCTTGGGTATGGAGCACTGAACAGTAAATTGGGACATAAAGCATTAAAGGGATTTCTGTGTACTTTGGTAATGTATGTACATATATCTATATATTATTGAGCCATGACAGGAGTTTGATATATCTGGAAAATCTGCTTGTGAGTTTGAAGTAATTTTAGGCTGTTCTCCGTGTACATTTTTGGTTGGGTAGGACTATTGAGGCAGGCCTTATCCCCACTGCACTTAGCTACAGCAGGAGAAGACCTGAGTATTTGCACAAAAAAAATGACCAGAGACCCCGTGAGAATTTTGCTGCTTTTCACTTCCCCAGTCCTTGGAAAGCTTCAAAGAAAACTGTAGCGTTACCTAATTCTGGCTTTACACATACTGGTTCACCATCAAAAATCAAACAGGCCTGAAAATCAATCTTGTCTCAACAGGGAGAGAACCTTCCTATTTCTCCACTCATCCTGTTCACCTCTGGCAGTGACTAGGTCTGACAGTGTGCCTGCTAGGAAGAGAATCTAAGAAGATACAATTCATCAAATTCTGTCATGCAAAATCTTCAGTCTTCTTTCAGAAGACAGAACCAATTCCATCTATTCAAAGAACTGGAAAACATTTGTGGGTTTCTGTCACCATGGAAGACAAAAGCCATGCAGAATCCTGCTTTCAACCATTTTAGATTAGCTATCAAAGCTGCCCCATGCACAACTACAGTAGGACAGTTATTATGTACCAAAACCATAACTTCAGATCTATTTTAGGCATATAAAAAAAGAACCTGCCATCTAGTCCAAACAGCAATCAAAAAGTTTGAAAGCAAGGTATTTGGTTATCACAGAATAGTTTATACTGGAGAAAACCTCAGGAGCTTAAGCCTAGGCTGTTTCTTGGAACTAGGATAGCTCCAAAGTCAGATCACATCACAGCCTTGTTTAGTAAAGGTTTGGGTGCCTCCAGCAACAGAGATCAAAGAGCCTTTCTGAACAACCTGATCCAGAATTTGATCATTCTCACATACTCCATGGCTTTCAAATGTCACCTTTCTCCCTTTGCTGTGCACATGTGAGGAGAGACTGACTCTTGAAGAGTCAGCAAAGAATTTACAAGATGTGCATGTATAGTAGGACTAAACCTGTTTTGAATAAAATGCCAAAACAGTTTATTGAGAAGGATGTTTCTGTTTTAGAGAGCTCATTTTTACCAGGGTGTAAAGTAATAGTGGCTGTGAATCAACCAGTGCTTCACAATTGGTGACTGCAAAGCTAGAATATGTAAAGGCACAGGAAACTACTTGCTGTAGGTAGTTCAATGGTAGTTAACTGTTTTCTTTCATGAAGCCCAGATTTCTATTTATTTGCAGTTATGTACAGTGATGCATATATAAATTTCAGTTAACAGTCTGGAATGGTAGAACTGATGATCTGGGGTGATCACTTTTGCACTACTTTTGAGCTGATTTCTCATCTGAAAATTCATATACTCCTTGAGGGTTTTTTTCTGGCATCCTCTATGTATTTAAAACTTCAAATTCATGATTGGATCAAACAGAACTTCATGATTAATTGATGAACAATTTTCCAAAGACCTCATTTGGATCACCTTAGATATGGATGTATATTCTAAGTGTGCTTTTATCTGAAGATTTTAATCTTGTTTCAGAGAACAGCAAAGACTGGGGAAAGGCTGAAGCTATTTGGACTAAAATTCAAGAAGAAAATATTGTTCCTCGTGAGAAAACACTAATTTTGCTTGCCAATATATTTGAGAAAAATGGTCAGGTTGTTCCATTTGAGGTACCTAAGGTAAGTGGAGTTCAACTTTCCTAGCTAACAACACTTATGAATGTATTTCTTATTAAAAAAACATTAACAGATAGCATTACAGTAATTTAAATGTTTGTTTCTTTTAAAGGGTAGGCCTGAAGATAGCAGAAGTGCTACTACTGGGGAAGAACTGGAAATATGGATGCTTTGCAAGAAAAATAAAGCAAAAGGTAAACTGAAATCCACTGTGGGTTTTTCCCCCCTTCCACGTTAATTTTAAAGTTTCAGTTAACTGCAGAGCTCTTCTGTGCAAACCCCCCAGTCTCTGCTAAAAACATAATTAATTTATTCATGGATGTTTGCCTTTGTACACAGATGAGCAGAGTGTATTTCAGTGCTGTTCCTTTGATTTAGTCTGTGTTTAATCATTGGAAATCCATTCCTATCCATCTCATCCCAAAGGAGAGTGACAGACGAAGAAATAGCTGTACTGGCCCTTACAAAATGGGGAGGAATCCCAGAATCCCAGAATGTGTCAGGTTGCAAGGGTAGATCATCTATCTGGTCCAGCCTTTTTGCTCAGGCAGTCTCATCCTTGAGCACATGGAACAGGATGCTTGAGGATCTCCAGTGATGAGACTCTGCTGGGCAGTCTGTCCAGTGTTCAGTCAGCAGCACAGCCATGCTTAGGTGGCACCTGCTGTGCGTCCATTTCTGCCCATTGCCTCTTGTCCTATTGCTCTGCACCACCGAGAAGAGCCTTGATCCCAATTAATTCATTTCTAGTATTTTCCAAGGTGCAGACTATTTGAATAGTCTTGCAATACTTACATTCTTCATTTATACTATAGTAAATAACTAGGAACCTCACTTGAAAGCAGTATAGAATATATAATTTATTTTTAAACCTAGAATAGGTTTAAAAATTAATTTTGGTGAATGAGAAAGATTTATAAATGCAAGACACCTAGTAATTTTCTTCTCTAAGTGTAATGGGTATATTTTATGGGTTGGACACAGATTTTTAAGCTCTGAGTTTTTAAAAGAAGAATGTATCAGTCATTCAGACATTAACTTACATTGTTAGTGAAATTACAGTCTAGAGTTATTCAGTGTAAATACTCAGTTGGTTTAGATTAGGAGTCTAAAGTTGAGTCTGGACATTCTGCATTCTGTATATGAAATTAAGAGTAGTGCATTATGGCAGGCATTCTGTTTTCAGGAACTTCTTCATCCTGGTAACTGTTGGGTATCGTAAGAAAATGAGAAATGCAGAAATAATTTCATTGAAAATCAGACGAAATCAAGGGGATGTGCTTCATGACATGTTCACTAGGAAAGAGTCCTGTGCATTTGCTATCATAAATGATCAACTGGAGAGCAGGAGGAAACGAAATAAATATCCCTTAGACATTGCAGGGAGACTGGTTTAAAACAAAATTAGTAAATACAACTTCTGTGATAGCATTGGATATTGAACTTAGCAATAAATCCCTTCTGCATATTCTTTTATTTAAAGGTGCAGTATTTGAGAGAAGGTGGTCTAGAGCATTTGGGAATGAAGGGGAAAAAAAGTTCCAACTATGTTGGAAAATCATTTATGTTCTTGGAAAACTTCTCTTGGCCTCAAAAAAACCTAAAAACACTAAGTTGTTGCCTTTTTTTATACAACAGTATCATGTAATTTTGGTGTGAATGTAATAGGGCAGCTTTTTGATGGGAAAAAGATTAACTCAATCTAGTTATGTAATTATTCAATGAACTTACCAAGTCTGACACGTTTTGATAATCTGTTCTCCAAAGTGAGAGAATTTGATTTATGCAAAGTCATATTTTCATCTTTGTCTTGATTCCTCCGTGTGAGAACTTGACTCTAGGGGATCATGTAACACATATCCCAAACAGTCACAATTGCTGAAACAGATTTGACTGTCTTGGGAACTGAGACTTTCTTGGCAAGTTGTCACTTTTCTAGCAAATCTTCCTACTTGAAATAGCTGGTATAACACAATATGATTTTGAAACCAAGAAATTTCTCTTTTGAATGCTAATATATTTTAATAATTTTAGATGCCATCTGAAGAAGTAATAAGCTGATAATACCTGATCAGGCATATGTCTGAATTCAAGATTGATTTAGTTATACTTCAAACGTGCTTCTTGCAGAGATGCAAAATGAAGTTAAGAAAAAAAATCTGAATAGGGTGATCATTCCAAGGTTAGGACTGACATACACAACAAAATTGATAGAAATACTTTAAATTCTTCATTGAACTTGTCATTATGAAAAAAAAAATTAAATTACATATAAATCCTTATAGAAGGAGATCTTACATGTTATGGACTGTGATAATTGATGGTAACATATGCTTGACATCACGACCACTAGTGGCAAGGTCCATTTCTGTACCCAACTGATGAAAATAATATTTAAACACAGGGTGAAATCTGAGTTCAGTCTGAAGACAGTAGAGCTTTTGTAGGAGTCTCTAAACATAAGGAATTTTTGGCCTTAAAATATTGGAATTCAAACAGAGGTTTATGAGCAGAAAGACCAAACCTATCACCAGTCAGCTACATTTTTTTATATCAGTAGTTGCATTTGTAGCAGTTATACCGGTTGGAGGGGTATTGTTCTTGTTGGATGTGGTTGCTGGTCTACTGGTACCTCAGATTTCAGAACAGTGGGAGAAAAAATGTCTTGCCACTGAATTTAAACTTGAACACTATGAATGCTGGTGATCAGCATCTGAGCAGGCAAGAGAGTTCATCACATTGCTTCAGGCCAAACTAACTTCAGACCTCTAAGTAAAAGTGGTGGAGGATTTCAGGACCTTTCTTATGTCGTCCTGTTGTTCCATTGCTCTTTTGGTTGGCAGTGCAATCGCTCTTGCAATGTCAGATTCTCATGTCAGACTCTCTTGTGTACATGAAACTCAAATGCACAGAAGTGAATTTAATTTTTACTAAGAGTCTGTTAGCCATTATTTCTGTTCATATATATATTTAACAAAGTTTCAAGCATACAAAGTAGATTGTGAATGGCCATGGCAATTCTAATGACTAACTCAGTGTAGGAGTCTGTGAGGTGTAAATAATTAATTTTATGCATAGCCATTTTTGTGCCTACATTTCAGGAGGTTTTTGTGTATACTTTTTGGCTGAAGAAGTTAAAGATGCAAACTGAAAGGCATAGCAACAGTTTTGATTTAAATTCCATAACACACTGTACTAAGTACAATTAGTGTGACGCTTCTTATGACATTAACATTCAAATGAGTTGACTTCATCTTTACTTTCAAAATAGAAGGAAAAAGCTTAATGCTTAGCTATGAAATTTGTGGTGATAGTCCAACTATTTCTGATAAGTTCTAAAGGTTATTGTGGCTATGATTTGAATTAGCAAAGGGATTATTTCATGAGTCATTAAAAGAAATGTGTAATCACTGTTTAGATGTAAAAGATCATTTGTGGTTCTTAACACAGCTTTCTAGTATATGTTAGAGCGTGGATGGCAGTTCTGGCTGCATGCTTATAGCTGCATAATCTTGTTTCAGAAAAATAAATGACTGAAAACTGTGCTTATCATTTTTTCCCCCTTTTTGGTAACATCTTTTCATACACTGACAGTTATTGTGAATGCATGAAATAAAACTGTTAATCAGTCAAACAAATGCAGTGTAGTTTACTTGCTAAATATCTGTATATTTGTAAATTGTATGTTTTGTATAAATCTTGTCGTAGCCAAATAATTTGATCTCCCCATATTGGAATCGCCTCCTATATTATTTGTTAAATGCTGTTATGATCGTGCACCAGACAGTGTAACTGTATACCCCAGAATTAGGTGTTGCTTTAAAAATTGTGAGTCTTCCCCTTCTAACCAGCTATCTTGGTATTGAAGCAACAGCCACATATAAAGGAAGAGCAGTAGCAAACTTTTTCTCCTGTAGAAGTGTGTGTTGATTGTTTGTATACAGGCAGTTGGGAGCAAGCTGTGATCCGCGGTTCTGGGCTTAAAGATGTAAGCAAAGGATACACAGAGTTAAGATGGACCTTTTTCGATGAATAGGTGGTTTCTTGCTGTGATCAACATTCTTGCAGTATGACATTTCCTTTTGGCTTTCTTACTCTTTTTTAGAGGCCTACAATATTTTCAAGAAAATGCAGAAGGACGAGTCTGATCATCGTTCCTGTGACATCCTGATAAAAGCATTGTTAGCACAGAATTGTCTTGATGAAGCCCTTGACGTGAAACGCATGTAAGGCTTTTCTTTGTTTGGGGGATTTTTATTCGCTCAGAGAGAGGGGTTAAATAATTTCTGGATCATTTTCAGGTGAGTCCTTATCTTTTAATGGGAAAACAGGTCATGACTAGTGATTAGGACCTGTGGTAAGAAATACACCAGCATTTCAGAGGGCGATATGCCACATTTTTAAAAAGCTACTAGAGTGACAGTGTGTATTGCTAATAACTCATTTCAAATAACTATCTGAACAAATGCACTTGGCATCAGAGCTGAAAGTCTACCCTTCTGGCAGTCTGCCTTTTCCTCTTTAGAGCAATATCCAAACAGACAAGATTCCTTCACTTAGCTGCCCGTGAGCCTTCCCCTGAATGCCTGTCCCTGCTGCTGTCTTACCCTGCCCACACTCCCTGGCAGCTGGCTGCCTGCCAAATGCAAAATGGTACGTTTGACTGCAATGCCAGTGGCTAGGAGATGACCATAAACCTTAGATCCAACTCTTACACTTCTGAAATAAATCCAACCTGCTGTCAGGAATTATTAGAAGGAAAGGAATCGAATTAACCTTTAGTGAGTTGTATGGTATGGCACTTGCTTTAATTATTGCCTGTAACGTGTGTTCTGGTCAGGTTATAGGCTTTAAAGTGTTGTGACTTGTCAATGTAGAGTTCAGAAGAACAAGAATTTAGGTTTAAGGATTTTAAGTCTTTCAATTTATTCAACCAAAACAAGACTGGTGGTTGTCATTAAGTGTGCTCACTGAATGAATACAGTGGATTTGAAAATGCTTGTAGGTGAATTACCTAATGCATAGAGTACTGTAAGAAAACCTAATAGTTTTTAGAGCCAGCTTAACTTTCTGATGTCCAGGAGCAGTCTACTGTAAGATGATGTTGATTATTTTAACGTTTTCTTTAAAAGTGTTTAGACTGAGAAATATTTTTCATTGAGAAAGTGTTTGAATTCTGCACTCACAGTGCTTTTTCAAATAGCTCTCAGCAACGGGGCTTTAATTAACTATTAACGTTAATAAGTAATGTTTATGCCTGCGGGATATATGGCTTATATCAAGGGAAAACAAAATCAGTTTATCAAATTAATCTCCCTGTAATGCAAGTAACTGATAAATCTTTGCATATAGAAGATGGAGGGGAGATGTTTTAGGGAGTACAAAGAACATTGATAAAATTAAGTCATTTTTTACAGAGAAAATACTCGAGTATCTAAAGATGTGTTGAAAGGTTCTGCAGGGAAGAAGCTTAAAACATTGCACTGAAGATTTGTACATGGATCTGCTTCCCTGCTCTACAGCTCAGACACACTTGTATGGAAGATGTGCAAAGTAGTGCATAATACCAGCAGTAATTTGCAGATTGGAAGAAAGAAGTTGGTGGCTTGTTCCTAGTATTTCAAGGATTCGGAGTTGTCGCTTTAGATAAGTGTTACAGTACGTAAATTCAAAAATTCAGGAAAAAAAATAATTTGAAGGACTGAAGAGGTCAGAGATGCTTTAAGCCTCTGAAGTTTAAGGTGTTTAGGAGTAAAGTAATAGGATTTTATAAGAGATTTTCTTCTTGGTCACTGGTCAAAGCCAACTGAGATCACAACCTCCATGCTTTTCCCAACTCTTCTACTCCATCTTGTAGCATAGAAATGCCAAATAATGACAATCTGAGGATCTTGTAACAGCTTATTGTTGCATAAGGACAGAAAGTGCCTCATATTGGTCGTGTTCATGGTGTATCTATGTAGCTTTTTTCTAGTAACAAAATGATGCTTATATTAAGCATTTTTAAAAGCTTCCAAGTAATTCACTGAAATAGAGAAAGTGATTGTGTGTGTGCCTGTTTTTGAGGAATAACAAATCTGTGTGTTTAGCACACATTTCTGGGTGCTTCAGAATTTTTCCAGCCTCATACTAAAAAGAGATCACTTCTGCAAAGCCTAAATGTTTGCAGTGGCCTGAAACTTGTGCAGCTTCTAATATTTTCATAAAATACAGGAAAGCTACCTTCATTTAGACACATATTACTCATTTTACTCTTTGAAGCTAAATTTGAAAGGTAAATAATATGTAGATAGTCTTTCTCTGCACATTAGCATAGGCAAAAAAATAACTCCTTTTTTCATAAGTTAAAAATGTCCAGTAACTTCCAGACGTCCCCCTGTTACCAGAACTGAAAAACTTCTGTGAGGAAGCAATGTGGGAGAAGTGAATAACAGTCCTACACCACCTTTGAAAGAAACAAACACCAGACATCCCAGAACATTACTGATCTGTTGGTCAACCCAAATGTAGTTGCTTTCACATTCTAGAACTGTTCTGAGGAATATTTACTGCATTTAGTCCAAGGAGTTTTAAATAGAAATTTAGGAGTATTGGAATGATGGATTAGTTCTGTAATAGTAGCTAACATCTATTTAATCACACTAAAGATTGGAAGATTGGAGAAAGTAAATCCTTTGTTATATGTAATTTACAGTCTCATGCATGAATTGTTGACTTAAGGGCTTTGACAGATGGGACAAAGGGAAAAAAAAGGCGGAACTGAGCAGTGGGTGCTTAGGCAGGGATTAAGGGGATTGGTTGGGAGAGTAAGAAAATCCTGAGTCCAGTGACTGCATTTGTGAGCCTGGAAGGCTGAAAGTGACTGAGAGGATAGTCATATTGTGTGCAATGTGAAGGATTTTCTTGGGATTGAGGAGAACAATTTAGCAATGACCCTGCTTACCTCCCAATCCGCTCAGCCCCTAAGTTCAAGTAGGTAGGCTGCTCAGTTGTTTGCCACAAGATGATCAGTGAGGTTTATCTTGATTGCTGATATGGTAAATGGCAATGCCCCCCTTTGCTCTGTAGAGATTTTGTAATCTAGAAATGAACATTTGTAAAGTTATCCTTATATATTGAAAATGGGGCTTGGCTATATGTCATTTAGGAGCAGGAACATTTTGTGTAGTATAAGACCAATGTGATTGCTGGTTAGTCTCTCTCTTGACTGATTTCCAGAGTGTTAGAAAAGCATTAGCAGGGTTACTAAAGTAAAGGCTGTCGTTGCTGTACATACATGAAGTTTTGTATTACAGGAGACAAGGAATTGATAAGCGAAATACAATTTTAATGTGGCTAAGGCAGCAAATGTAGGATGTTCACTTTAAAACCTGTATACATTTAGATGACAGAAATTTGAAAATTAATCAACCAAATGATATGGTGTTAGTTCATAATATGCTTTAGTTTATGTTTAAAATATACAGTGCTGAAAATAAATGTTTCATTTTTATTGCTGAAAGAATAGTTTTATATTTTATAATTATGGTGACTATTGAAAAAAGAAGAAAAAGTATCCAGCTTAGGATACAACAGAACAATGCAGGGCATGCAGTTATTTTAGTCATCTAATATGTCAGCATTCAAGAATCTGAACCGATTGTTTAAAAAAAATCTTGTACTTTGTTTCTTTTGTTGCTCACTTCCAACTTTGTCATCTGTCAGAATGCAAAAAAAAATTATCCTTCTATAACCATTGACAGGATAACACAAAAGCTGTCTCCAGGTCGATATTTTGCAGCAATATTTTTAACATACGAACAGTAGTTTTTATAATTTCACCTTGGTGCTCAACCATTTATTATCGTATCAGAAGCATGTCAGTAATTCCTTTCTAAATGTCTGCTTCTTTTAGTGCTGAGACCCACATCAAGGGCTTCACACTGAACAGTGCTGCCAGCAGCCTCCTCATCATATCGCAAGTTAGGCGGGATTATTTGAAAGGTATGTCACAATGCTTGACCTTTACGTCACATTAATGCCTCTGCAGATTTTTCTTGTAACGCCCTTCGAATACTTGGATAAAGGAGTCCATTTAGCAAATTACCTGCTTATCAAGAGCCTTTTGTGGTAGCTGAGAGACGTAAATTACTGTACATGCATTTATAATACAGCTTGAATATGAATGTACTTGTCATTTGACCACTTAGTCCAGTTTCCATTCCATTTAACACAAGATGGGTTTTCTTAAGATGAATCACAGCTCTTCAGACATGCAAAATTTGTGCTCCAGAACGAGAGAAAGTACAGGCTTTCAAGTGCGTTAAAATTCACAGCACAAGTCATTTTGCTTTGGAAATTAACATACTTTAGAGCATCTGAAACAATTCCCAGCAGTTGTTTCTTGCATATTGTGTTGGTTGTGTGAGATACCAGATGAGTTAAATTGACTGTTAAATGGGCATGATTGTGAACTAAATGATTATAATATTGATTTAAAAACTTAATCAAATACTTTTTAATAGTTCTCGATACCAACAGTAACAAAATGACTCTGTTTGGTTTTCTTTTTAATGTAACAACGATGATAGTGATAGAAAATGGTGGCTGAAGAGTATGTAAGGGTACCCAACAAGATGGGCATAAAGTTTACAGTTGTTTTGTTTTACTTCTCAGCACTGGTTGCTTTGCAGCCTAGAGATCAGCTCCACAGTGTTGCATCTTACTTATTTAGTTGGGCTCTAGAACTCCTGTGAGAGAGGAAAACTCTGCACACTGGTAGTTGTATATGCAGGGCAATGTCTCCATGCAAGTCTGAGTACAGTCTTGATATATATTTTTGTCAGTACCTTTAGGCATTAAAGCAACTATGTGCAAATTCAGTGTATTATTTGAGTTGAGTTTGTAAGGCCTACAAGAAAATCCATTTTTGGTTATGCCATCGTTACATTTTATTTCATTCCATCATGCGAAACTGTGCTAATAACCCATACCCATGTAACAGCAGCTACATTAAAATACTCAAAATGAGCATTTAGACACATCTTCTGACTTGTACTCTGTGTTTCCTGTGGCTGATAAACTTGTCTTGTTCCTCATTCAGTCTCCAGTTTCACGTCATTGGCAGGTGTCATCCACTGAAGTCTTTGTGGTGAATGCCATTGCTCCTTTGGCTCTTGGCAGATTTTTTTTGCAGCTTTCAAGGCCTTCACCTGACTTTCCTATCTGATTTTATTCTGATGAATCTTCTCTGTTTTCTTCTCCAATATGTCATGAATTTTAGCACTTCTTCCTGAATACTGCACATGAAAATTCTTCAGAACATCAGTGATGTTTCTATATCCTACCTGTCTATTGCACTAACTACATGGGGTTTTTTTAGCTAGCATACTAAATTCTCTGTCACATCAACTCTCTTCCTTGCTGGACTCTAAAGATCTTACTTTTTGCACAATGCAAAGTTTCTCAAGTCTATGGAATTACATTACTTTGCAAAATTGTATTTTCTTTTATCTTGTGCATCGAACAAACTTTATCTGACAATTTTTTTGAGTAGTCACACTTAATCCTTGTTTCTGTTTTAATTTGAGAGATACTACTTGTCTTTGTCTAAGTGAAGCCTTGAAAGTGCAAGCTACTAAGTATTTCAGACATACTGGTCATTTTCTAAGGCTTACAAATTACCCAAAACGTTTTTGGGCATGGTTTTTTTTGTAGTCTTTTGTTGATGAGCTCCATTTGACCTACATCCTGTGATGGCTTTCACTGGTGTTAAACCTGCTTGCTTTACCACTTACATACCTCATTTAGTTCAACATTCTTCGCTGTGTAATGTGGTACAGTTAAAAGGTTTTATGGAGGCCCCTAAGTATAGTCCTAAGAGCTCTGGCATCTTCAAGCAAGAACTTGGTAAAACCAGGTTGCTTTAAAGAGTCAGAGGTTGAGTTTCATGCAGAGGAAATTGGCAGAGTTTATAGAAGAGCATTTTGAAAGATGCTTGGCTGGTTTTCACAAGTATATAGTTACCTGTAGAATTATTCACTGTGCTACCAGTACCTAACTTGTTGCAGTAGTACTGCACACGTGCAGTTTTCAAGTCTTTCTCTGGCCTTGTTCTTGACAAGGCTGGCTGTACTCTGTGCTAGAGAGAGGTCCACATCTAGTTAGGAGAGAATTTGAACTTGGCATGTGTTCTGAGATTGCTTTTTAAATGTTGTGAATCTTGCCCCACCACCTGCCCCCCCTCCACGTATTGCTCCTTTTTTTCCCTAAAAAAAAGAAGAATGTGGGGCAGAAAAAAAATTTCCTGTGAAGGAAGGCTAAGCATACAGGATGTTTTTGCTTCCTGTCATGTAAAGGGTAATACTTGATTTCTGCAGTACCTGCATATTGAATTGGAATGGCAATGCTGTGGAGTTTCATGTGGGTGTATATTATGCTAGAAGTGTTATCCCTTGGTATTATAATTATCATCTGTGATTAATCCTGCCTATGCTGGTAAGGAATAAGAGATTTTTACCAGAGGGGCATGTCTTTCTGTGTATGTTTGCTCATGGATAATGTCAATTGACAAGAATTCTGCTTGGAGAAACGAGGGTGACTTCATCAGCTGTGGGTTTGTGGCAGATGGACAGGAGATTGACCTTGTGTGTTTCTAACATACGTAATTGCTATAATCTTAGGAGTTTCTGAGGTGAGGGTTGAGTTCTCCGTTTTTGTTCTTGCAAGGAGACTTGTGTCCCATAGTTCTATTTAAAAATTAGGGAAACACAGCTTTCATGCACACTTAAAAAGGGAAATCTCAGTATTATACTTTAGCAGTTTCTGTCATGAACTACATTTTTAAGCTATATTTATTCTTAAATGTACAACGTTTCTGAGTTTTAGTAAAGAAAATGGATTGCAGTTTGGAGAAGAAAAGAATCAGGACTTTAAAATCATAAGAAAGGATATTTATGACACACCTGCTTTTCCTTGATCTGGTTACAAATCTTGGAAGTAGCTTCATATTATGAGATATTACAGCCTTTCAACCTAAATTATTGTTGAAAGTTTTTGTGTTTATATGTTCAAGTTACAATTCACTATAAGGATTGAAGGGCTTAAAGAATTTTTTTTCTTTACATATTTTTAAAAGGGTAGGATTAATACCAGCAGCAGGGTGCTTTCTGAACTAAAGTCTGATTTGTGTTTCCCTCATTTCTTTACCATTGTTAGATGCCTTGGCTGTTCTAAAAGGAGTGCTTGACAGTGGCGTGTTGCCTACTAGACAAGCAGTTACTGCTCTCATTCAGGCCCTGGCAGAAAAAGGAGATGTAAAGAACCTGCAAGTACTTGAAAACATCCTGGGTGACATCACAAAATCACTTGGTTTTTCTGGCTCACTAATACCTAATGCAATTGCATTGGCTCATACTAAAAGGTAAGTATTTCTAGGACTATGTATTTAATTCTTTTCTGCAGAATGCTGGGAAATCTCTTGCATTATCCATTTCATTCTGTTCCCATTTTTGCAGTGTCCCAGATGTTAAAATTCTGGTTGAATATAGTGTGCAATTCTGTTCTGGTATTGTCTCCCAAACAAATTTGAGGTTGAAAATTAAATGAAATACAGGGATAATAACTGTGAAGCATTAAGGTCTTCTTTGGTGCTGTAATTTAGCTTTGATACCTTTGTTCCAATGTGCATGTAAAGTGTTTCCTTGGTGTTACATCAAAAGCCCTATGAAATCTGAAGGTAAAATGGAATTACCTCATCAAACTTAACCCCCAGAGATTTTTTTGGTGTGTTTTTGATTTTGTTGTTTTGTTTTGTTTGGAAACAAAAATCTACTACCCATTTCAGTGGTTAAAATGGCAATATATTCTTGAAATGTTATTGTCTTTACTTTCAAAATCTGAAAGTCAGACGTGTATCTGTGGACTGAGGTCTTTCCTTGGGATTTTTTTTGGTAAGAATTATAAAAGCTTAGCTGATGCTTTAGGCCACAGTTTAGTTATCATAATTATCCCCACACTATCAGTATCCTGTGATTCAGCTGTTTAATTCACAGTTGTGCTCTGTGCAGTTCTGGTTTAGTTGATAAGTTCTGGTTTAGTTGATACATCTGTTCTGTGCTGGTTTATCCTTTGGGTGAAGCTGCATGGGGAAGCACCTGGAGGAGAAAGGGCAAGGTCAGCTTCTCAAATATACATTGCAGGAACCAGTCTTCAGGAATCCTACATATTCTGTTCTTTTATTTCAAACTGGTTTTGTCAGGTGGCCCTCCTGTGCCTGACTTGGCAGGAAAGCTGTAGAACTCTGTAGTACACAACAGATCCCTGATTGCCTCAGGCATGCCAGGCCCCAGGGAGCACATCTGAGTGGTCCTTGGCACACAGTTCTAGTGCATGGACTTGGATGTAAATGAAATGCTTCAGATGGGAGAGACACTTCATTATTTGTGTTATAAGCTGCATATTTTCCTGTATTTCCATGTCATAGAAGTGTTGCAAGGTCAGAGCGTGTTCTTAAGATAGACATTGGTGACAAGAATAAGGAAATAAATTGTTGTATGCAGGTAGAGCATCAGCCTTTCCCGTACCAAAACTAATGATGTATGAAAAGAGTGAGCAGTGTAAATAATACACACCTTATATATTCTTATACCAATACAATGTTCATTTATTGGTAGATCCATGTTTCTGATCCAGTTTTCAAAGCATTTTTCCTAGCTTTCACATGTGCTGCATTTCTGCTTCACCTAAAAGCATTCACTGTGCTCAGTTTTCTTTTTCAATTTAGTTAGGTGGACTGGTAAGAGATGTTGTCATTTGAACTTTTTAGAATGCTGGAAGTAGAGTTTACACTTTGGTGAATACTTCTTGCATTATTTTATTAGCACTTACTATATTTAAGCCTTAAGATTAGAAGCATTTAGATGTAATGACCAAATCACATTTAGTATTGTCTTTTGTATCCAAAAAGGCAGGCATGGAAAAAATCAGGTAAATAATTAATTACATTGCATAAAAATACTTAAGCTGCATGCATTAATTATTCAGGCACCCGCTGTTAATGCTTAGAATTTTCCTTCTAAATTTGCAGGATGCATTTTCCTAAAGCAGCAAGCTGAACTCTTCTTTCTTAATGAGGAAGAGAATCCAAAATACCTAAACTTTGTACAGGTCAAAGGCCATTAAAAATTATTCATCAATTGATTTATTAATTGAGTCTCATTAATATTGTCTCACTTTTACAGTATCTGAGTGAATAAAATTGTTTTAGTCAATGTTATTTTCATCAACTATTACTGGTAAATACAAAATTGATGTAGAAAACAAAAACTTTATTGTAATTTCTTCTTTATGTGTAGAAATCTTGATTTCAAAAACTGAGTCAGTTCAATCTCTTTTTCTAGCAATGACCTTGATGCTGCTGTGAAATACCTTGAGCCTCTGCTTATCTCTGGTGCACAGAATCCTGATCAAGCTGTCAAAAGTATTTCCTATTTGTTAAGAAGGGTGTCTGAGGAAGGATTAGAACCAGCTTTGGAAAAATGTAAGTTAATTGCAATGATATTTAAATATTCTGACTCGACAGAGGTGTTATGAAAGAGCTATTACACATAAAACCTGCTCAGTCAGCATAAATCATGCCTGTGAAGTTTACAAAAGCAGCTTTTCAATGAAAGGTTTTCCTTATGTGCCCATCATTTTGCAGTTGGTGCAATGGCAGAACGACTGGCCGGTCAGTTTGGAATTTACAAACCTGTCACAGATCTTTTCCTGCAGTATATCAGTGCAGACAGAGTGGATGATGCCAGATCATTGATACAGGTAATGACATAACAAGAGGTACAGAAATGCTTAGAGCTCTTCAAAGGTTAACTGAAAAATTGGCAGAAAGAGGTGTTGTGCAGCATAGGCTGCTACTGGGATGCATTTGAATTACAGTGTGAGTAACAGTGCACACTTTAGACCAAACTGTGAGCTCGTGCACTAGTACTGAGAGTAGTAGTGTGTGCCAGAGACAGGGGCATTTTTTTGTCTTCCAATAACATGAAGAAAATAAAGAAAGTATTTGTATATTGCAAATATTTTTCTCCAAGTTCTCTGTTAGATGTCAGTTGTTTCTTGCAAACCATTTCCTTGCAACTTCTCACCTAATTTCTTAAGTGCTGTAAACATAATATCTTACAGCTGTACAGTGTGCAAAACAGAAGCAGGCAATGATTGCTTGTTATGGACTTCACTTGGTTGCTATAATATTGTATATAATGTATTCAAGGTTTATTAAGAGCTGAATTTGTTTTCTATTTGAGTGTCTCAGATGCATTAAACCCAAATGTTGATCTTTGGGTCACAGTCTCAGCCATGTTAGGAATTGAGACAGCTGCATTTGTGCCATTTTTGCAGAGCTAAAGACCAGCCAAGCAAGAGGTGGGATGAGCTGTGGGTGCTTGGAAACAGGCTCTGTCAGGGGGCTCATCCAAGCAGGTGACAGTCCAGCAGTCAGACTGATGTGTGCATAGGCTCCCGTCTCAAATCAAGGCCTCTTGTCATCTCCTGATAGTGTATGCTACTCATTTACCAGGTCCTAAGTATTTTAAACTGTTCAAGAAAAAGCTCTGCTTCATCCATGGTGTATTTTATGATATTTTGATAATACCAACAAAGCTGTTCTGTTACTTCTGCTACGGCGTGAGGTGTATTACTTGTAATTCCCTTACTTTGTGTGGTGCTTTGCCAGACTGGTCATCTGAATATTAAATGAAAAGCAGACTACAATTTTGCCATAAAACCCTCTTGCTGTATAGCTTGAAACATCAAAATGAAAAAAAAAATTCTCAAGCTATTTCACTCTTCCTGATTTGTTGATTGCTCTTCGATTGACAGGGAATGAGTAAATGAAAATTGGGTACTTTTTTTTGCTTTTGTAAGATAAGGGGTTTTTATTTTTAAGTAAAATCATAGTACTGCTAAAATTTTCCATAACATGGAAAAATATGGATATATTCCTGAAACCTGTTACAACAGCATCCAACTGTTAGAATTAAATTCATGGCTCTATAGCAAACTTGAAATAACATTGTATACATTGTATCTTAATGGACAATTTAAAAATACCTTGGTATAAATCGGTATTTACAGGTAAGCTTAAGTTGGAACTTTTGTGTGTGGGAGAAAAATGGGGGGGTTTATAGCTCAGGAAAAACTTTGAGCTGTGTTGAATATTTGTGACTGCTGTGTGGATCGAGTATTCCACTAACAGGAATCCACCAGCTGGAGGATAGGAATAATCATTCTCCACTGTTATATTTTGGAAAGTAAACAACAATCTAAATGAATTATTTTGCTTGTAATGTAAAATATTACTATA
Source organism: Prinia subflava (assembly GCF_021018805.1). Taxonomy (NCBI): domain Eukaryota; kingdom Metazoa; phylum Chordata; class Aves; order Passeriformes; family Cisticolidae; genus Prinia; species Prinia subflava. Next base: position 82,143,868 of record NC_086248.1, on the reverse strand, counting down.
TACATGGAGACTCCTTGATTTCAGAAATGCATCTAAGAGTGTATTTAGAAGTTTATGAAACAGCAGTGTCTGCTACTGTCTGGATGAAGAGTGCCATTAGTGATGAGAGTCAGAAGGGATTTGATATTTCAGCATGAAAGGGAGGATAATGTGGATAACATTTCTCAAACTAGACTCTTTCCTCTCAGAGCAGTTACTGGCTGGTGAGAGTAGGTGAGAATGTCTAGAACTGGTAATAAAATATTGCAAGTTTCTCTCATCAGTGCTTTGCCCCTATTTAGCACCATAAAGCCACTTCTTGTCTGTTTGCCTGAAGGAATGAACCTTCACGCCTTTTCACCTGGACCTTAAAGAGCTTGTAAACCATTTTACTTAGACAGAATACTCATCATGGCATAACCCAAAATTTCTCATTTGCATATGTCTTCCAATACTGGTTAAATACAGGAAATTCAAGGTTTGTGTTTCCATATGCACAGTATTCTCTTTTTCCTGTGCATTTTGGTACTGATATTGTGCAGCTGATAAAAAAACCACACTGTGTGTTGTTAACAGTTTAAGACTGACATCTTTGAGGAACATACAATAAATATTGTCTTGTATATTTTATTTTGTCCTTGTTTCTAAAGTAAGGTAGATTTTTGATTTTTATCTGGTCTGTCTCAAACTTTTTTAAGTTCAACTTCTCTCCCTTAAACCCTGTCTGTTGCAGTTAAAGCCTTTTATAAAATAGAGAGATTGAAATCAGTCCTTTGTATGCATAAGTGTAGGTAATTATACTTTAAAGAGAACTTGCTTTGTACATTTTAATTTTTATAAAGAAATGAGCAGTTATCTCCCTGACACCTTATTAAATGTATAATTAACCTTATGATCCCTAGCTCACTTGTGAATGCTTGGCAGTATAATTGGAGAGGAATAGTGTTTCTCTTTTTCATTCTTTTGCAGTCCTAAACCTCGTTTTTGTGGTATATGGAAGTATTAGTTTAATTCTTTCCCCTATTGTTTTAAACAAACTTTATACCTACCATTTTTAAAATGTTTACCAAAGAGGTGCATGAAATGAACTTGGTTTGTAGTTGTTTTTTTTTTGTTTTGTTTTCTTGTCAAACTAATATTCAATTATTTACCGTGTAAATAGTAGTATATTGTTTTAAGCATCTGTAGTTGGAAATTTTCACCTTAATAATTTTGTCTGTAAGTAACGTACTCATGTCTGCTACATTAATCATTTCTTTGTCTTCAGAGGTGGAATGCAATAGCTCAGGACAAGAGAACTATAGGGCGTTTTATGGCTAGATCAGCATCTAAACCTGGACAGGTACAGTATTTTTCTCACGTATACAGTTTTATATGTTGCAGAATACTATCTCATCCACCTTTCTTAAAAGTGTTTTGAACTTCACAGTTGACAGCTGTACTGGGTTTCTTGGGGAGGGGGGAGGTTAATTTGCAGAGCTGGTTATATTTAAACAGCTTACATTATGGAGCATGATGGAAAGGAGGGTGTACTTCATATTTTTCTATTGTTTCAGTTATTTCCTGCATTTTCCATGTTACACTGTATATCCTACAAACATTGTGCTTAGAATGTTTTACTGCATAGTATCACAAGCTGAAAGTCCTTATTTTATTGGCTACATTGTACGAATACAAATGCAAGTTAAAAGCTCAGCCTCTCTCTGATAAAATGCTCTGTGTTTACATTGAAAGACACATTTCATATTACTTGTTATGGTGGTTTGGACATGTATCTAGTCAGAGCATCTGTTTAGATTCCTGGCTTTGTGCTCATTCCCTGTAATTTGAAATGCTGTCCTTTATGTGCTTGCTCTAGTCCTATCCCTCCCTCCTCCTGTGGCCCCCTTGAAGAAAACAAAAAAGCTCAGAACAAATAAAGCACGAATCCAAAGGCCAACAAAAAAACTCCAACACAAACAAAAAAGCCTTAGCACGCACTAAAAAAATCAAACACCCCCCACCCCTCAAACCCAACATAAACAACAACAACCAAAAAAACACCTGAAATACACACCCAAGCAAAACCATATGGATTCCTCTTTCATAGAGGAACAACATCAGGAGACATCTGCTACACAAACAAAAATAAATATTTTTTCAAATGAGCGAAATGCACATTTATGTTTTGTGGAAATTGCCATTAAATATGAATAGATTTAAAATTCTACTGTTGAAGTGATGATGATAAATATGATGTGATAAACACTATTATTTGGTGTCTGTAAGAAAGAACTAAAAACGCTAAAGTTTCCCAGCTCATCAAATTGAAATTTTACTAACACATCAAAGTTGGTAGTGTGTGATAAAGGTGTTCTTAATTTCAGTAAACTGCTTTTCATTTAAAACCTGAGAATATTTAAAAATGCAGTCAGAGACTGAAGGAAGGAGATTCCAAATTAAAGCACATTAGTAAGGGATCTGACTCCTTTTAAGCATTGATCATAGCTACCATTGACCTCTAGGTGACTGAAGGATGCTGAGCGTTTTGAAGTTATCTTAAATTGGTTGAAATCATGCCATATTCTCATTGATACATTAATTGCCTACCTGAAAAAAAAAGGATACTAATGTTTAGGATTCTTGAGTATGGATTTTAGACCCTTATTGCATGAATTGTATTTTGTGCTTCATTTCTTTCACTGTTTCATATCTGGAAAATTTTGGAAATTATTCTAAATACTTTGAGTCACACAAACCATTCTTTCTTACCAGCACAGTTCATCTCAAAGTGCAATCACTGTTCTGAATTTGGTGACTTTCTTTTGTTCTTTAAGATTTCAAGGTCATGCTCTTTTTGTGTGTGCATTAAATCTCACAGGCAAAGGGGATTGAGACGCTTCTAGAACTGATCCCTGAGCACCTCGACCCAGTAGTGACGTACCGGCACCTCTTGAGATGTTATGGTAAGCGATTGTCCTTGGAGAGTGTTTCAGTAAGAACTCTGGAGACATACAGGAACATCATGCAAGCCCTGACTTGCTTTACAGTTCATAAAGAGGTGCAGAGGTTATCTTATTTCAGTCTGCTGGGTCTGTATGCTGTCCTAGCTGTCAGGATGGAAGAGCAACCAGCTAATACAAGCTGTGAATGCTTTACTTAGAACCTAAAGTAGGGGCTTTATGGAATAAGAAAGAATCCATCCTAACCTGTGGGAAAAATGCTGTAGAAATGAATGGCTTTTTAAATGAATTTAGCTTTTTTTCCCCCAAAGCGTATAGTAATATTAGTTCCTTTTATGTGTGTGTTTGTGTGTGTGTGTGTGTTTCAAAATCATAAGTGATTTGTTCTATCAGTGAAACGATCTTATTGTTATTAGTGTAAATTATTTATGCATTGTGTAATGTAGCCAAAGTTAATATTCCAGATGCCTTCATTTGAATTCACATAAGCAGTTGAAGTACTCATCAGTTCTCTTTATAGCTGAAGTCAGAGGTGAGCACCTCTAAAAAAGTCAAGTTGTTTAAGTATGTTTATTTGCAAGACTCTCTCTTGAAAAACCAACTGCTCCTATGGCAACACTCAGTTGTAAGCTTGCATCTCTGTGCTGCAGTCCTTTGCCTTGTGTGCTTTGATACTCCTCCAGTTGTATTACAGGGATAAGATACAGTGTTAAAGGAATACAAACTTACATATTTGAATCAAGTTGTGGAAGTCCTATGATGTGTTGTCTAACTTGAAAATTTGCTTGCTTAGTAACATTGCAAAGAGCAATCACTACCAAAAATTGTTTAGCCCTGTAACAGATAGGTTCAGGCTCACAGAAGGATAAGTTGTTTAACATGTTTTTATAAAACAGAAAATTGCCCTTACGTCACCAGCACTGTACTTGCTGCGTTTTGCTGTCATTGGTCCTCTGCTGCTTTTACCTCAGTAAAAATTCTGTAAGTGAACTAGGTTTTTCCCTGTCCTTCCTAACTGCATGATGGTCTAGCAGTTTCATGAAGAGATTGCAGAGAATCAATCACTTGCCTGACTATACCTGAAGCAGTGGTTGGGGTGTGTTTGAGCACGTGAAGCTGTACTCTGTATGAGCAGATGCTTCCTGTACTCTCTTCAGGCAGAGATGTACCTGGCTCCTGGCGGGTTCTAGAGGAAACTTTCAGTACAAGCATGAAGAGTTTTTAAAGCTGTTCCCACGTTATTCTGTGCAAGCATCTTACCTGTATGAGACATTGATCATTTCACTGTTAAAGGGATCACCAGCAAAACATTTAGCACAACTGAAAATGAGAAGGCTTAGATTGTGCTCTAGCCATGAGGGGTAGAAGTAAGATCTTGTAAATCAAAGTTGTTTTGTTCTGTTGTTTTAAAAATATTAAAGTTAATAAGCTTTCGAACGTGATTTCTTGTTTTGGGCCAAATACAACCTTGTATTAGCATAATTTTTGAGAGAACAAGTTGTTCTCCTTTCATTTATTCTCAGGCCATTATTACCTGTAATTAGAAAAGGCTATGAAATGTGGCAGAGTATTGTTATTACCACAATTGGTCACTGTTTCTAATCAACAAAAAAATGGGCAAACAAAATGATAATTGTTTGTTTTTAGGAAAGATATAGTAGAATATAGATCACAGCTGAAAGAAGTTTGATCATCTGTCAGGCATCCACGATGGAAAAAATACAAGGGCATTTACTCCTGTCCTTGTCCTGAGTTGAGATCCACTGCCAGGGCTAGCTTTCCTTCTGTCTGGTGAGATGCACCATCCTTGCTGTACACCTTTTAGAAAAAAGAAATACCTAAAATCACATTTGTGTGGTCCATTGAATGTGATCTAAGTATTAGCTCTTTTTGTTGGTGTTTCCCATAATAAATCTATTTTAAAATTGTAGAAAGTTAACGATTTCTATGCTTTCATTAAGCTGTCATTTCATGCAGTTTTTGCAGTAGCCTCCCACATTCAAAAAGGAGCTCAGCCATTTGCCAGATGTGAGTGGGAAGCTTTTTCTTACAAGGAAGGGACACAGGCTATCCATTTCTGCACAAAGCTCCTTTTTATAGTTCCTATGGCTGCAAAGATGATGTTTGCAAAGGTGAACAAGTAAAACCTGAGACAGCTCCCATACTGCAGGTGTTTGTGTTCTCCCTCCCAGGCAACAGAATGAATTTAACTGGACATGATGGCTTCCTGGATGTTTACAAGGTGCTAGGAACTGTTGTACTGCTTCTAGGACCCCGGGGACAGCAGTGGAACTGTCAAGGGTCGCTTCAGTTTCATCCCATGCTTCTCAAGCAAATGTCTGAGCAGCAGATGGTTAAGCATGAGTGAAAAGAGGTGGAAAGAGAAACAAGTAATCACTGAGATTCTTTGGGTTGTTTTTTTCCTCAGAATTGGATGGGGATGTTGCTTCTGTAAAGGCCACGTATGAGAAAACAAAAGCGAAGAATATAGAGCTGCACGAAATCTCTTTGAAATCTTTAGCAGCTTTCCTGAAGAAAGTAGGAGAGCCTGTCCCTTTCACTGAACCCCCTGTGAGTATTTCCTAATTAAGAAACAGATCTTCAGAGTTGTGTATGTTCAATATTCATAAAATAAATTGCATGAATAATTATATAGGGGCTAGGTTTCTGCAGGGACTGCTCAAAGGAGGTAGTGTATGAAGTCCTGGGTGTTGTGGGAGCTGTGGTAATCTTGTATTGGATTTGACTTAAGGAAATGAAACCTCTTGGGGCTTACAATATTTAAACTACCTCCTTCTTATCAGGCACTCATCTACAGGTGTACCTTTATGAAATATCCTTGGGGCATTTATCTAAGAAATTGCACTTGAAAAGGCTTGTAGAATGTGTGCTTCGGTAACAATTAATGGCTTCTAGTTTTCATTAATTAGTGTTTTGTGTCTAATATAAGTTGCTGTGCTAGTAGGATGGAATTTTAGAACTGTAGGAATTATTTTTCTATTGCAGCTTTGCTTTTAGCTGCCCTGCCAAGATACCTATGCAGCTCTGCAAATACATGTTACTTGAAGGTGACAAGCAGCATGATGTTAAATCTGTGAAGACTGCAAATAGTTTTCCATCATTCCCTTGACTAATAGTCTATTAGTACCATTTTTGCTAGGCAGATTTTGAAGACATTATATTTTCCATTCTCTAAGCAAACTTTTTATTGCTTTTGTCTTACCACTTTTTATATTCTAAAAAAATGTTCTGTAATTCTGTGAAACTGGCTATATACTGTTTCTCTACATTACTTCATGATAAATGTGGTTTTCTTTTCTAATTTGTAAAGAATTCGAGAAAATTTTGGCGCAAAATATTTGGTTTAGCTTTTCAGCAACTATGGTGGTTTTTCTCTGCAGCTTTACATAGTTTATAATCTGAACTTTTATTTGGATTGTAAATTTAAAACCTAGAAGTCTGTTTCATATATGTAACTGGTGAACATAGGAGTGTTTTTTCCAAGTCACTGGGATGATTCATTTTCTGATTTCCCTGTTCAATTTTTCTCTACTGCAGCTTGGTCTTTAAAAGCGTTTCAATTTTTTTGTCACAATTGCAGATTGAAGTTAAAAAGTATTTTCATTTAAAAAATGAAATTGATTATATTATTGCATTTAGTAATAGAAGCTTCATTATGCATTTTTGGCAAGGTTTTCCTTTTCCTTTTATTCACTCTCTCTGGTATTTCTCCTAATTATACAGACTTCAATACAGATCTAGTTTTGCATGACAGAGAATAATAGATTTTGTCAGGACGTAAGACTTTGTTCAGAATTAGTAACTTTTCAATTGAAACAAGGTTGAACTTGTTTATTCCACTCTGTTTATAGGAGACATTCAAGTTCTATGTGGAAAAATGGAAGAATAGAAGATCGGAAGCATCATGAACAAACAGTTTTATGGTTTAGTTGTTTATGAAATTGTTTAAATATTACATTCAATAAAAACTTTAAAAACTACGTTATGTGTAATTTTTAATTTAAATCTGTGATTAACATAATTTGCTGTAACTGCATTTGATGTAAACATTTATTAATAGAAATGCTGTTAAAAGTCCTAATGAAATATCAAGGTGCAGCCCACTGAGATATTTCCATTTTGGTGTATGATCTGCTGTAAACTCAACTGTTTCTTTGCCCCTGTTGATTTGCCAGATATGTGTATATCACAAAAGTTGCTAGAGGGGTACAGAACTGTAACTGAAGGAGACTGTCTGATTCTTGCTTTGGTCACTGTACTTCAGGGTGAAAATATAAGGGTGAAGAGCATCATCTTCAGGATTCAGCTGTATCTACACAGAAAATAAACACATTTTTTAAGTTTTCTCTTTATTGTACTTTGTTGTGTTAATCATCTCGGGAGGGTGTTGGATATTATATGTAAAGACAAAGTACTTTGGCCTTTTACACTAACCTTGTGTGTTGTAGTCGTATAGAATGAATATATATATTCATTCTCATAACTGTTAGTCCAGTCAATTTAACGAATACAAGAACTCCATATCCATGAAAACATGCCCTTTAAACAAAGCAGTGCCTGTTCTTTGCAGGGGTAGCAATTTTTACTTGCTGGGAGAGTGGTGGACATGCTTTATTTAAGGAATGTGGGAGCACTACTCTGAGACAATATTTTAGAGCCCAGAGTTGTGTGATCGTGAAAAGAAGACATGTCTAAGTTAGAAAGATTAAATATTAGGTAGAAAATACATCCATTATCTCTGTGCATAATGATGGAAACTCACAAATATGCACATTGGTATTGCAAATGGAATGCCTTGCCTGCTGAGTACTTCAAACTGGTTTTAAGGAAATGAAAGATTGTTTCTGTGCATTTCAGCTTTGTTTATTAATCTTTACATTTTAACCCATATCTTAACTTTATATTTCTTAGGTTTTCCCACATAGGCAAAATTAAAAATTCATGTGTATGCACAAGGTTTTGGCAAAATTTTGCAGGACTTGTATGGTCAAAGAAAGAAATTGGGACCTAATTTTTTTTTTTTACATTAGACTTCCAACTTAATTAATTATTAAATTAAAAAATACACAGAAAAATCCTGCTGTACTTTCAAAATGAGTCTTCACTGATCAGGAGTGGAAGAATGGTAAATTTTGTTTTCCAGGCAAGCTGGGTGAATGCAAGCAGTGTGTGCTTCCTGGATGGTGTGGTTTTGCAGTGACCTTCATCACTCCACAGGCATAGACTTGACAACATACAGCAGCTACGTGGCTCGAACCGTCTCGCACCCTTTGTTCCTGGCTTGTCAAGATGAGGCATTAACATTTGAAATTTCATTCATAGCCTAATGGTTTTGTGCCCTACATGAAAGCAAGCCTAGGCAGGACTCAGTTTATTTCATTTCACAAATGGAGATGGTTCTTTTTTCTAAAGCTGCAGCTACATTACATGTGTTTCAGTGTAATAGCAGCATAATTGAAGACTGTGTCAACTAGTTGGCAACCCTTTCTCTGGTGCCACAGCTCTTGTTTTTAGAGGTCATCTTGTGAATCTCTCCATTTCACAGCAGTAGCCGTGTTCCTGTAAGTGGAGTCACAGCTGAGCGTAACTTGAGGAAATGGACACGGACGCAGCTGGAGTGAGCTAGCACATGGATTAAGGAAGAGACTATTACTTGAAGCAAACACCAGGTCATCAGAGAGGAAGTTAGCAGATCTGTGGATCTTAATTCCCTTTTTAACCAGGAGGTGAAGTGTCATTTGCTGTGGATCAGGTACTGCACCTATCAGTAGTCTGTGTTGTGATAGCAAGGGATCATGTTTGCTGGCTGCTGCCCTCTGAGGCAGGGGAGCAGCACACAAGGCCACAGCCAGAATCAGGGCTGTGTTGCTGTGCCCACGGTGGGGTCTGACCATGCAGGATTGGTGCTAGTTAACATCTGTCCATTTTTCTTCTAGCTGGTTTGCCTCTCTGCCAGAACCATGCCCTGTGTGGTTAGAGTTACGCAGATAATAAGTACATGTGATAGCCTGTAACTGAAGAGTGTAAGTGAAATTGTTTTGAGCTCTGAAATTGCCTTTTGAGTGGCCTCATGGAAAGATGTTGGCTGAGCAAGCCAGCTGCAGAGCCAATAAATAGCAGTGAGGCACTGCAGGAACATGAGACCAAACAGAACCAGGGTTTCATGGCAGCAGTGACAGGGAAATGAGCAAAAGGACATGCTGACCATTTGGGATCCCATTGGAATAGCCTGGACTCATGGAGCCCAGCCTATCTCCGTGGCAGAGATGGGAAGAAGGAGATTATTCAAAGGATGGGCTGCTGTTGTGTGATAATACTTTTGATTTCCTGTTCTAGTGAATGTTTCATGTGCAGTTAAGGGATGATTACACAGAGAAGTGCAGTCTCTCCTGTCTTTAAAATGTGGGCCAATGAGGGATTTGTGCCACTCTGGGACACAATCATCTCAGTCTGAAACAAGGTTATAGTGGGAAGGTTTTGCAGAATTGGCATTTGTGCCGACTCTTCAAGAACACGCTTGAAATGATAATATTTCTTGTGCATCGTTGTGCTGAGACTCAGCCATTTCAAGCATGAAGAGAAGTGCAGTTTAGAAGGTTGGCATTTCTTCACCAAATAAGTAGACATTTTCATTACTTCTTCATCTTCAAAGAGAGAAACCTGTAAGATGACAAAATGCAGAACGGCAGCCTTGCGAACTTGTCATGGTGATTTACTGGTCCTGAGAGCAAATGCAGCGTGGCACACTGACCACGGCATGCACCCCTTTAAAGCGGGATAGAATTATTTGCCACCAGCTAGTGGATAACTGGGATTGTGTGAGATCCAGACCAGGTGCAGTGTCTGTGAGATGGAAGCACGCCTTTCCAGAGGCCTCCGTGGGAAGCACAGAGCCTGCTGATGTGCCATGACCTGACATGTTACTGTAGAAAGCAAATTGTGGGAGTGTGTATGTGTTTGCATAATCGTGTGTCTTGATTGGGGTTGAGAGGACTGGGAAAAGCTTGGTGCCTGAATTGAGATGACTTATTCTCACTTCTGTGCCCCGTGCCACGTTATGGGCTTGCCTCTGCCCCCACTCCCCTTGGGGCAGGGGCAGGAGGCTTTTGGGCTTTTGAGATCAACATAGGAAAAGTTTCCTCATTAACTACCAGTGTAGTCATTTTGCAGCATGATAATTACATGCTATGGTTTTATCCTTATCTACTAAAACAGTTAGTTCAATTCATTGTCTCCTGAGACCCTTTTTCATGGCAAGAATTGCAGCTAGGTAGGTTAGTAGCTGTCTTCACACTTTCTTAATATGTACCCACTGTTGAAAATGGAGTAGCTGAAGGAATTGTGGCTCTGGCAGTGAGAGTCAAAGGGTTTTTATAGGTTCAGTGCCTGAGTCAGCAGGATTCCAGCTGCAGTTTACATGACAAGGGAGGATCATAACTGTGAAGGAAGCATCACGAGTGCACGTATTGGCAGAGGAATAGTCTGGTGGTGTGTTCACCGGGGTACTACTGCATTTAGTGCTTCTCTTGAACATGTGGTGCTTCTGGACTCCCCAGGAACACAGCAAAGGAGAAAGTGACAGAAGTGATGGATGTGACCAGGAGGGTTTGCTGTTCAGTGTGAGAAATCTGTCAGCATCTAGAAGGGATGTCCAGATTCCTGCACAAGTTTATTTTTACTGTAAAAGTGAAAAAAGTAAGCATTTAAGAAAAGGGTGAGACTGTCTTTGAATTTAGCCCTTTTTTAGCAGATATTTCTCTGCATTTCTTAAAATTATTCTCGTAATTTCAGTGTAAAGTAGTTGCCAAAACGTATTTCCTTTCCAGACTGGCTGCAGCCTCTGGTGGTTTGGCACGGCTTCTGTGAATCAATAATCAGTGGAAACCCAATATCCTTCTAAGTTAGTGGCTCCAACTGAGACTGTAGTTCAATCTGAGGGCATGTTCCTAGGTGTGCAGATCCTCAGCTACAAGAGCAAAGTGCTGGGTTTGCCATTAGATATGGAAATAAGAGTAGATATGGAAGTTTGAGGTTTAAGTTTTCTCTACTGTTTCCTGTAATTAAGAAAATGAGATAATAGAAACTGTCTTGTGCAGTGCCTGCTATAGATGGGGGTTCCACGTTGATCTACTTTTAGATAAAACTATTAATGCAAGGTTTTTCTCTGATACTCTTAAACCTTTATATTGCAATTGGCTAATGCTTCACAATTTCTCATGTGATTACTCTTGAACACTGATAAAGCACTGGTATCTGTGGAATTGCTATTGTCTGCAGTGATTGCTACAAACCTCTTTGTAGCTCTGTGTTTCTCACAGTTATTCCCCTCAGCTCTTAAGTGCCAATGAACTCCGGGCTTAGAAAACAGCAAACCCTGGTGTCTGGCAGTGATGAGCCTTGACAACCAGCGGCAAATTTATTTCTTGGCTTTGCAAGTAGTTGCCATCTGCTGTTCTTCACATAGTCCATGAGACCAGGGCAGATCTGAAAAGTGAGTTCTGGGAAGGATTGTGGATGGTTGGAGTTGAGTCTTGAGGGCGGGAGTGGAGGGTGAACTTCCCAGGTGGAAAGCAGTTTGGGCTGGAGGGAAAGCAGGAGTGTGGACGGGGCAGGGTTCTGGCTAATCTCCCTCAAGGCTGTCAAAGGCGGCTCTGAAAGGCTGGTTTGTTGGGATTTTTATTTATGGGAGATGGACTTGGAGGGGTGATTGTCAAAATACAGGATCAGTGCAGAGGAACTCTGAAGGGATGGGAAGTACAGGGAAAGTGGGAAGGATGGCAGTTGTAGATCTCAAGAGACAAAACCAGCAGCTTCAGCATGATGCCCTAGGCCTGGGATTCGGGATTGATGGGGATTGAGAGTGAGTGACCATGAGGGAAAGGAGCAGCCTGCAGCTTGTTGGCTGCTGTGGTCAATGACACACCACCGTGGACCTTTGCCTTTTGCATGGCTCCTGCTGACTCCTTCTCACTGCTTCTCCTTGAGGTGTGCTGGAGAAGGCAGCTGTGGCAGCAGCAAGGGCTGCTGGGGCCGTGTTGGCTGCTGAGCCCAGCTCAGGGAGGGAAGAGGCCACCAAGGGCTGATCGGAGCTGCTGAGTCACGCTGGCCCTCATGTCTTTCCCCCACAGGGAGCTGGGAGGACACTGGCCCTGTAATCATAGACTGAAGGGAGAGGAGCATCATCACAGGCCAGAAACACCAAAGGGAGTTTGTTCCAGCAGCTGCCTCTTCAACCTCTCACTTCTCAAATTCAAAAGCAGCTGTAAGAGTAAGTGTGGTGTTAGTGTAATTCAGGGTGGTGCTGAACAGGAGTCTGGGTACGGGACCATGTGTAGCACTGGGGCCGTCACCATTTCTTTACATGTTCCCATACTGAAATTGCACCCTAAGGTGAGGTTGTGACTGAACCAACCGTGTCAGTTTCTGAGCCTGCTACTGAGCCACAATCTGAAAAACTTCCTGCCTACACCAAAAATAAATCGTGCAATTGTCCCCGTCACTTGCGGAGTTCGCTGGCACTTCCCTCCCATCAGTTTAGTTAGTAGATAGAATGGTCTGTGTGGGGTTAGTTAACTGTACAGCTTGATCATCTCAAGCAATTGTCCAGTTCTAGAGCCCTCAGAACTCTCTGTAAGTAAAATGACACTAAAAATTAGAAATATGGTAGAAAGTGTATGCTTACTGGAAAATCCATTAGGAGCAATATATCTGTAGACTTTGCTTAAACAAGGTTTTTGCATTTGTTCATGATATTATTGACACAGCCTGCATTTCAAACATTAATGTTCAGCAAGGGAGAGCACTGGTAGTATCATGTGCTGTACCTGGCTAACAGTTCAGCATTCCAGGGAGGAGGAAAAGACCCCTGATCAAGTGTGTGATAGCTGAAAATAAATACGTATATAATGTGAAATTAATTTTTTTGAATCCTCTAGTTTTCCATCTTTTTATATATATGTATTTAATGACAACCATAGTTTTCATCCCCTATAGTACATACAAAATATTGTGCTCCACTTGTGTTTGTGCCAAGGAATACAATTTCTGCATTTGAGTGTCTTTCTTACTGTCATCAATAACATTATAAATTTGTCTAAATTCACCAAGTAAAAACAAGGTTGAAAACTATGTTTTATACCACTAGCTGCAGGGGGCATAAAATTACGGTAATTTGTGGCTTTACTATTGTCAGTCATGTTCAAGAGTTTTTTTCCAGTGGAAATTTATCACGCGCCTGTCACTGAACGTACTACAGAGCTGCAAGGCGTTTTCCCAGCACAGAGGCACTGAGCAATTCCCTGTAAAGAACATAAAGCTGAAATACTCACTCACCTTTCTTTTGTCTTGCTTTTAGAAGGAACAAACCTGGAGCAAGTGTGTGGAAAGCGTTCGGCAGTGCTGAGCTCTGCTGTAACCAGACAAGAGCGCCTTTCTTGGTAACAATAACACTTGGCCAAAATGCTTTTGTACATGATTATTTGTAGGAGTTGTGGGGGGAACTGGGGAAGCAGGTGCAGTCTGTGGTGTAAGCAGTCAGAAGTGCTGTGTGCAGGATCACTGTTGGGGTTCTGGTGGGACCGTGCTGGCTTTCAGACTGTGCACACTGGCCCGAAATGCCCCCATTGCTCTGTTGAGGGGGTGGCAGCTCATGCTCCTATTGCTAAGAACTACAAGCCAAAAAGTTGATTAAATTGATTCTGTCAAGGGGATGCTAAAAGAACAAAGAAGTTGTTGGTGTTCTGCCTTGCTCGGCTGAGATCAGAGTGTCTTGGGCTGATGGCCAGCACAGATTTGTCCTCCAACTTTCCCACCTGGAAATCCAGTGACTGCCTTGTACAGCATAACATCCTGGTGACAGCTAATAAGGGCACTACACATCTTGTTCTTCCAAGTTTTCATTTTGTACAGCACGTTTTTCTGCTGCCTGGTTTGGAGCTCCCATTTTTTGCATTTATGCCTTTCCACAGTCAGATGAAGCCATACTACAAGGTGATTGACTAGTTTTAACTGAGTCATAGAAGATTTGGGAGTTTGTGGAAAAGTGAACATTAAGATAATACTCACTTCTTTTAGGGCAATCTTCACAGCATTGAATCGTGAGAAGGATGATGTTTACTTGCGTCAGGGAGGAGCTGCTGGTGGAGTCCAGACAGGCATAGCAATGCTGCTACATTGTTTGGTTTCCTTCCTCCTGATTTTCTCAGTGAAATGTGAACACTTCTAAACACTTCCTCCATCAACCAGTAAGTGAAAGTATGCAAAGATACTGTCTTGAAGACTGATGATGTTGCCTGTGACCTAATATGGTTGTATGTTATTGCAAGGCACTGAGAGTTTGTTGAAAATCACGTGTTGTGTGCATTTTGGTTTTGCTTAGTTGTGAATGTTCATAGATTTCCAATTCCTCTGCATTTGCTTGAAAATTCACGCTGATTTGCTTTTGTAAAAAATACAAATTATTTTTGAGGCAAGTGGCATTGTTTCCTTACCGTGTAGTTCTGGCCAGTACTTTAACACTTAGGCCTCTAAACCCACTTGTTCAACATGAAAAACTACTGTGGGGAAGAAACAGTGCTGAGATGCAGTAGAAAACACAGCCAGATCTGATCAGATGCCTAAAGAGGAGCAAAATAGACAAATGTGTTGTTGATGGGAGATGCTGGTTCTGAAGCCATGGTGTGAATGTTGAGGATTTGAAGTTGCAGGGGTTTTAGCACTGGAAGCATTGTAAGTATCTATTTGTGACCGTGAAAGCAAAATAATGCCAACAAAATTTGCAATTCAAAATAAGCTTTAAGTTTGATTTAATGACAAAATAAATGTCAACAAACGGTCTTATAATTAATTATATAAATTGGCAACAGCACTTCTATAAATTATGGATTTGAACTGCTTTTTAAATACTCTCTACAAAAAAGAGCAATCATAGGCATTAGTTATGTGTGCATATACATATGTACGTAATCCATTCATGCAGGTACTTCTACATACTACTATGAACACACGTATATGTGCTTTCTAAAGCTCAGCAGTTCTGAAAAGGGTTAAGCAGTTTTAAAATTACTTCAACCCACTGCTTAAACATTGTTGCCTTAATTAATAGCTGCTAACACATGAAGGGCTTGTCTTGGCTCTCAGAGTATATAGAAAAAAAGCAGCATGTCACAGAGCTCTGTGTACACTGTTTCTTGTCTACTGCCATTAAAATTAATCACTGTGGCTATAACCTGAAAGGTTTGTTATTTCTGGTACAAGTGGACACACCAACACCTGCAATTTCTTACCCAAAGAATCTCCACGCGTAGTGTATTGTCTGTGATTTTTTTTTAAAGAGGAATTCAGTGGGGTTTTTATTTATTAAAAGGAATGCTATTGATACTTGTTACTTACCTAGCGTTTCTGAAGAGATTTTGGAATGAACAAATACAAAATGAAACTTTTGGCAGCTACTTATTAATTTAGGCTAGCCATAGTGAAAGCTTGTCTTTCCCAAGGAGAAGTTAAAAATCTTCTGGAGGACTAACACTACCTATGAGCCAGTGTGCAGGGCAGTGTTTCTACAATCCATTTTCCAGTGCCAAGACTTTGTCCTTTGCCGTAGTGGAGAGACTGCATGAACTTGGAGTGGAAACCGGGGAAGAACTTCCCGCCTCTTGCCATATTAAATACTAAACTAGTAAAGGGAATTTTTAAATCTGTTTCTTAACAGATCAGTATCCATGTAACCAACGACTCTTGTGGTTGTAAATTTAGTGAATTTTCCCTACAAATGTTGTTGTTGCTTGTATTTGATTACCCCATTTCCAAACTGGATGCATCTGCACACTGCAGCCCCTGATGCAGTTGGGTTGTGCACAGTTCAAACAGTAGTTGGACAAAACAGCCTGGAGACCCTGTAACCAATGAAACGTGGTGCCAGCTCAAAACCAGTTTTGCACTGACTTGGTTGCCTGAAGGAGCAGGGGCAGGGACTTACGGCTGAGGAAATCCCTTCTAGAGCTGGCCAGGGAGGATATAAGGAGAGCAAAGACAGCAGTTGGTGAATCCTTGGGACGGTGGCACAGTCGGAGTGGTGGGCAGTGCTTTGCCAAGTGGCACGTCTGCCTCACCACATTGCTGAAGTCCCTAACATTGTACTGGCCCTGTGGAGCAGGCAGTACAGGGAGTTTTGGGCAGAGTGGGCGGTACAGGGAGTTTTGGGCAGAGTGGGCAGTACAGGGAGTTTTGGGCAGAGTGGGCGGTACAGGGAGTTTTGGGCAATGTCTTCCTTGTGCTGTTTAGTCTCAGTGTTGAGATTGTTGTGGACTGCAGCAGCTGTGGTTATACTGATACAGGGAATGCAGGCAGGAGGGCACAGTGAGCTGCTGCTGTTGATACAGGGATACAGCCTAAGGAAAAGGAATGGCTACTCTCAAACTTGGAAAGCAAAGCTGTGCTGAAATTCAGTCAGGACTTCTAGCCTTGGTTGGAGCTCGTGGAAGACTTCTATTGCCTCACCAACCATTTGGTTTTGCAGCAGCAGCTCTGCTGTGGGAGCGTGCGCGGAGGCCAAGGCACACAGACCTTCACTGGCTGAGGGGACACCATTCCCCCAAAGCGGCATTATTTTCAAGTGCCAGCAGTGCGAGTGGGCACGCTGTGTGTCACCCACCCACTCTTCCCTGAGCTCTTCTCCGTACACAGCCCCACGGATCCTATTGTTAGGCAGGAACGCTAATTGCTGGTATTTCAAGGCTCCTACCTTCTTATTGCTAAAGCCTGTAACAATAATCACAGCCTATATTCCCCATCTCTCGGCATCAAGGAAACAAGATATGATCATAGGCAGTGTGCTAATGTAATTGTAGTATATAGAATATGAGCTTTTTCTATGTAAACAGAGGCCTGGCCACATCCTATGATAGCTCTTCCCGCACTCGGCACGCAGGCTGTTCCTCGGCTCACCGCTCAAGTCCCCATTATGGATACATCCACCCTTGTCATAACACCACCTCTGAAACACTCACACCGTTTGGTCCTGCTGCATAATGGTAAGAGGGTGGAATATTAAATGGAAAAAGGCTGTTTAAGTAATGTCAGCAGCCTGACTAATTTCACAAAAGGAAGGAAATTCAAAGTTAAGGCTATGGTATATTCTTATCTAGATGCCTGAAGATTTCTGTGCATGACAATATGCCCCTAAAATTCAGAGCTGTCCCTTATGTCTTTAATTTCTCCCATTGTGTCGCTCCTTTTTTTTTTATTAAACATCAAAGTGAATTCACAACAGAGAGTCAGCCTAGAATTTAATCCTCTAAATACCTTGAAAATAGAGGTTTAGACTAGAAGTACCAATATATACCCTTAAAACTTCAGTGTAATATAAAAGAGATTCTAATCACAACAGATCATTACAAAGAAGAGTAAACCACTTTAAAAAAAATTAAGTGTCTTAAATATAATAAAAAGGAATAATTAAGAATCAAACAGGAAGCTGCTATTCTGACAATTTAATGATGCTGAATTGGACTGAAAGAATTGGCTTTGCCACTAAAAGGCAGTGAAAAATCTGATAATTCCAAAATGGCACTCCGATCAGATCAAGTGGGGTTTTTTTGAAATCAAATGCAGCAGAACAAGAAAGAAAGGGTAGAATTCACCTCAGAAGAGTCTTGTACTCTTTTGGATTCCTACTGCTGCCTGGGGCTAAAGATCTTATTTTATCAGACCTGCTTAACATCTATAGACCAGGGTCCTCCTGGGAATTTATTACCCTGTGGAAAGTCATGTGGCAGTCCTAACTACCAAGTAGAATAATAAAACACAGTTGTTCTTTCATTCCTATTTCTTAAAAAAACAAAACAAGACCACCAAAACCAACCAAACCTCACAATTCACTTAACAGTATCTGGGACACTAACAGCTGATCCCACTAGGAGTTTTCCACAACAACATGCAAATGTGCAACATGCAAATGAAAGTCAAGTAGACAATCTGCTTTGGGTTTCTCCATGTAAGAACAGAGATCTGCATCTAAATGTTTAGCAAGCAAGCTAATCTTACAAAACAGTCTCAGCAACTGTACACCTAATTTGCACATGCACTTACCATGACTCTGGGAATTACGGCCATTTGTTTACCGATATTCATTTTCTGAGCAGAACTAGGTGCACCGTGACAAGCATTAACAGGTTGCATCATTAGGTTTTTAATTACTCAGGGGCAGGTTGGTGTTTTCTACCTGAGAACCTTAGGAAGTAAACTTGGCAAATTGCAATGGTGTGTATTGCAACAGAGAAAGATGCCATTAGTAACAATCAGTTGATACGCCTTTATATTGTAAAAATAACTCCAAGCAGGTGAGATAATTTTATTTGTTACAAGATTTCATCTCTACAGTGAGCAAAAATACGTGTTTGGGTATCATCAGCATATTACTGGAACACAAAGGCAAAGCTCTAAAAACACAGAACTAAAGCTTTAAAACACGTAAGCAATTACAACACCGAGTAGTTAGCAGCTGTGTTTTCCACCCTTGCGTGTTCTGAAGCACTTGTGAAATCTTCGTGTTGCTTTCCTCTGTGCTGTTAATATGTTATACATGTCACAGAAAGTGTTTTGATCCTGTTCTCTTGTAGCCCTCTGAATTAAGTAAGTGATCATCGTATGTTCAAACATGGACTAAAACATTAGCTATTATTACAGAGTGCAGTGGGTCCTTTTATATCGGCGGCCCTATTTCCAGACGTGCAGGACTCGCAAGCGCCTTGTCGCTGGTTCAGACCGTACGTGAAGCAAACAAAAAGCCCAAAGCCCACCCCGGCCCAGAGGCCAGGCTGCAGCGCGGCCCGTGGCAGGCTCCCGCCCCACTCCTGGGGCTCTGCTGCCATCCCGTGGCAGCCGCGCCGCTCCCGCCTCCCGCACCGGCAGCCTTCCTCCCTGCCTTCCTGCAAGGGAGGCGGCACTGCTGCCTCCGCGCCTCTTACCAGTCCTGGGTTGATTTCTGCTTGATAAAGCGCAGAGATAAATAGTATAAAAGCAGGAAGCTGCAAATGACGCCGGTGAGGACAATGTAGCTCACATAGAGAGGGTGGGAGTCCAGGTCCATAGCCTGAGTGATCTGGAATGAACAATAACACAAAATTAGGAAGAGACACAAAATTCTCATGCTGGATCTGTGAAGTGTGTTTTATGTGTAAGCTCCCCTGGCCCCTGCTACCTTCCCCTGTTTTCCAGCTTGAGTGTAACTTCCAGGGTGGTTTGATAGAGGGTTGCAGCTACACTATTCCTATTTCAGAAGAACACAGTTCAGCTTCTAAACAATTCCAGCAAGGTGCATAGTTGGGGCTGGTGTAGGAAAGAGTTGCCCTTTATTATTTTGTGTTTTCTCTTCAATTAAAAGAAAGGCATAGAGGGAGTGACTGCTGTAAGGCCATCTTTAGGAACAAGTTTACAACCAAGTGTAACACAACTTCATGTGTTGATATGGCAATTCTGAATTTGAGGCCTACACCATCTATTTTAAAATGACAGGCATACAAATAGTATTCCAATTTCTTATCAAACACGTGCAACAATTTTTATTACTGACTTACAAGTTTCCCTGGTATTTGGTAAGTAAAGTTTCGATCAGTCATTTCATATGTGGTGTCAGTGAACTGAACTTGCATCATTCCTTGAAAACTCCATCTGAGAAAAGAGACTTTTGAAACCCAGAAAGGAACTGAAAAAGAAAATGACAGAAATTGATACACACAAACACAAAACTTGAGACCTCGAATACTGCTGTGCTGCTGCCAAATACAGCAGGTTTGTCTCACTTCTTGACAGCCAGAGGCTGTAAACATGTGACAGTTTATTATTGGACAAAATGGCAGATATACTTTACATAGTTACAAGGAGATGGGAAATCAGGAGTCAGCTAATATCCATATCCATCAAACACCCCCTGTCAACTAAGTCTTCCTGGAGCTCCATCTTCGTCTTCTGAACACAATTCTTTTTACTGAAGAATTTAGCAACCACTTAAGAAGCTAGCCTTTCACTAGTGCTTTTTTGACCAAACTTCTTGTTGCCTCATTTTCAGATGGAGAAACTGATGCAAAATGGATGACCTGACCGCACTGTCACCATCCAAGAAGATAATTAGAAAGGTAAGACTAAAGCAGAGTTTTCCTGCACAGGACACACTGTCACTGATGAAAGCCACTGATGCTTCAGTTTGGAGGGAGGGTGGCAGCTTTGTCTTACCTGTCCAGAGGCTGTTCAGGCTTATCACAAAGCCACCACTCAGGTAGAACGATGTGAAGAGGACGTTGCCAAGGAAGGCCGAGAGCTGTAACGTGGGCAGCAGAGCGGCCACCCAAAGCGCCATGGCACGGGCACTGTAGACAGCCAGCCACAGCAACAGGAAGTTCAGCAGGAAATGTTCTGGCTCAGGAACAAGGTTTGCCAGCCAGTAGATGGGAAGCCCATAAATGATAACAAAAATGCAGTGTTCTGGGAGCTCCCCCAGAATCTGTTTGGGAAGATGGAAAATAAAATAAAAAAAGGTGAACGATACAAAAATACATGAGATGTGCCTTGATGTATTTATGGAGCGTTTATAAAAGCTCCATAGGAAATACTCCTTTAGAATGCAATCATCTCCCTGTTAGGGCTTGCCAGTGACATGCAAAACCAATCTACAACAGAAACAAATCCTTGCTAATTTTTTCTCTGGCTGTGTCAATGCCTAAAACTAATTGTTACAGATTGTTTTGTTAAGAGTTTAGGGAGCTTCTAAGAACGTAATACACTTTTGCTGTGAGCTGGTGTGCTTGATAACAGTAATACTGTTACTGACTCATGGCAACTGAATGTTTTGTCCCAATTTGGTTGAAACTAGTGTGAGATCAAATTTGAGACAAATTTGGCTATTGGTCCCTTCATCACCTTGTCCCAAAGGCATTCCAGTTAGCAACTTGATTCATTGTAAAACAAAAGCATAACTGGAATTTTCTCAAATAACTAAAGAGGTATATAGAGAGAATTAGTTCTTCACTAGAAGGTTGCTACTATCCTCTAATACTAAGGTTGTAACAAATTACATCGATTTCTCTGTGAATAATGTGCAATCTTTGTGACACAATGCAAAGAATATTTTTCTTTGGCAACCACTAATAAGCATTTAAAATCTTGTGCAGAAATGGAAACCTAAATTACAGATGCCATGGCAGGCAGAGCTCATCTAACATCACAAAAGAGGGATTATTCAAAACCCTGTGAAAAAAAAAAATGTAGTTTTTTAAAAGTTCTAAATTTAATTCTAGAAACTCTGGCTCTTCATGCACATAATACATTTTTTAGCTCAGACCAATAGAGGTCCAAACAACTACTGGAAATATCACAGCATTTTGTCATTTCTGTTTTACCTCTGCTTTAGCATTTGATACGAGTGTTTTGTTTTACAGATCAAGATATGTAAGCAAACTTTCAAAGATGCTGCAGTGATTTAAATATGCAGGTATGTAAAATTGTCTAAACCTGGAAATCTGAGTCTGAGATTTCTCACATTTTGGCCAAAGAACCCAGTGAAAAGTTCTTCTGTGGCTTTTCTGTTGTGGGATCTCAGCCATGACTTATGGCAAAGTTCTAAACTTGTGTAAGGTTTAATCTATTAATACTGAGGAAGTGAGACTGATAGCCTTAGCTGGCAGACACAAAAGAACAAAGTCTGATATGAATGTGATTATTTATACCACAAGGCTTTGGTTTGCTTGTGTTTTTTAATGTTCAAGACAGCTGTTTGTATTTCCTGGCAACAAAACCAATTACCTTAGCAAAGAAATATGGGCTAACAGAGTACATTCCACCTTCCAAGTCATGATAAAGCATTGCTCTTTCTGAGTGACCTGCAGAGTAGGAGCAAACACACTGGGTTGTAATAATAAGTTAATTTTTTTTCACAGATTTAAGAATTTTTTGATTTTGATTCCTTATAGTGTTTACAAGAAGACTGACACTTACATTTGGCAATAACATCCAAAATTATTGTGAATGGGATAAGGGCACCTATCATGTACAGGAGTGCTGTTGTGTCACGAATAGAGAGTCCATTTTTTTCATGGCCATAGTACAAAAATCCAATTAGTAATGACATAAGAAGGGCTTCAAATCCATGGATTAATAATGTTGAAAGATCTCTGAAGTCATTGGAGACCTGACGACTGGGAAAACAGCAATATTGACCGTAAGATATAATACTCACTAACGCCGGTTTTATTCAGACACACAGCCCCAAACAGTGCTAAAATCAGCTCTTGGAACTTGCTGGCTTTGGCTAGGACAGGAGTTGGGCACCTAGTTTCTGTAAAGGACTTTACCTAATCAAACCTACGAAGCACCTGGAGCCACCAAGTATTTCAGGTCTAAAATGCTGAAAGCCTGAAGGAAGACAGTTGGTGTGGGACATTCTGTGCCTCTTTCTGATGATTTTAGATACAAATGGGCACGATACAAAACTGTTTATGCTGAAGATAAGGTTACCTTAATAATATAGTGAACTGCTTTAAGGCTCCTGGTAACTGATCACTTGACTGGTGAGGCACATTGATAACCTCTTCTGAACTCCTGCCCAAAAGAAAAAGAGAAAAACAATTAAAATTAGCGCAAGGTGTAGCTATTACTCCAGATCTTCTGTACAACACTCTTTTCTTTACCTCTGCTTGATTACTGTGTTCTCAGCGTTGTCTCCTTCAGTAGCTTTCCATAAGAAATCATCGAAATGTTTGACCTTTTCTACGAACAAGTTGGCAAGAGCATTTGCTCTTTTTCGGCTTTCCATCTCCTTTTCTGCAGTCTGTTTATCGATACTGGTCAAGTCAACTGCAAGACATTACTTGATGTGAGTCCATGCGCTATAGAAGAAATAACTTCCTGATGTGTTTAGAATCAGGGATTTCATTGGGAGCAAACAGTCCAACCTGTGTACATGTGTTAACTAACTAACAGTTAAAACTATCAGTTGTTTTAGGTAATTAGAGATGAACAGATTGTTAATGTGTATGTTTCTTACCTAGTCACTCAATGAATCACTGAGAGATTACATAGTTGCTTTTATAGTATTATAAACTACTATTTCAGATTTTTATAACTTTCATAGTGCCTTGAGAGTAGTCCTGAGAAAAAACACCTTGAATTGCCTTCCTGGCATGTAGGCATTTACAGTCTTTTATGTGACTTTGACTTAAATCATGCTTTTTCTTATTCTGCAAAATTATAGTTACTATCTTAGTTGTATCTTACAGAGGGGCCATAAACCTCACCTGATGCTGAGAAAGTCCAAAAGGAATATTATCTAAGGACAATATAGTCATTCCAATAATAGTAGACTTAGCTTTTTTTTTTTTTTTAATCTAAACTTACAAAAGTATTTTCCCATGTGACCTTTGGTGTAGATTGACCATATCTGGTGTTTTACAGATGCTTTCTGAGAGAACTGTCACTGCACATTTCTTAACTCCTTGCACTGGGCTGATTACGTCTGTTCAGCCACTCTTAGGAGGAGTCCATCAGAAATTCTTTGCCTTCCCTTCTGCCCTGGTCCCCTGTTTCTGTCAGACACACAGCCAGCATCTGTGTGTTTCCATCAGGTGCTCCCTCTTGCTGTGGCTGCTCTGCCACCCTGTCCTATTTCCACCCTCCTGCTGCCCATTTTGCCTTTCTTTTCCTGTGGCACTGACTCGGTGCATACCATTCAATGATCTTCCACTGCCTCTCTGCCCTCCCACCTCCACGTCACAAGGGTTTGTCTCTGTAACCACAGGCTGTAGCTACAGGTCTCCCCAGGCCTGCCTCTTGTTCTCCAGTCCCATACAGGGGTGCTGCAAGCCTTCCCCAAGGCTCTGCTCGGCTGAGGACTGCTCTGAACCCTGATGGTGACAAAGGTCTTTTTGTGGAGCTTGACACCAAGGTTAACTTCTGTTTATCTCTGCACAGCTGGCACTGCCTGCCACACAGGCACAGCTGAAGAGGTTACTCCAGAGCATTGTGGTTGTCTGAGGTCTATGCCAGGCTTTCTGGCCAACCTGAGTGCAAAGACCTAAGGACTGGAATTGAACCAGCCTGTGTAAAGAGATTCCTGCCATTAAATTAACAGGGGCAGATTCCCTTTCCACGTTGCAAAAACCAGAAGATAATGGATTTGAAACCACGTAAACTTTCTTTGGGGAGTGAAAAGATTGCTGATTTGGATTAGGATTTTCTCCTTTCCAGTGTGCTCTGGAGGGGAGCACTCCTTTTCCCCATTATCTGTTCCAGGTTTGTCTCAGACTAGGAACTAGCTTCTGGGAAACAAACTTCTGCATTTTCTTAATTGAGAAATCAGAGAACTATCTACAGAAAGCAGTTGATCAGTTTATCTGTGTCATTCCCAGAGAAGAAGTTTCAAGCAGCTAAGACATGGGGATAAGTATGCTAAACATGTCAACAAGTTACTGCACCTGGCACAGTTAGAAGGAACATTTTTAAAATTTGTTTTGTCTGTATGTCTTGGTTTTGCTACATTTCCTGTACAGACAAATAAGCATCCCATTAAAAACTGAACTTACTGCAAGATTGATTTGAGTTAGTTATAAGGAATATCTGAGAGAGTCATGGTCAATAAAAATCAATGTTACCTAGCCACTTAGGAAAGCAAATGACTTCCAGTAACCCTTTTTTTATGACAGTGCTTGATACTGACCGTAGAAATCCGCAGGGTTGCTGTACCTTGGGCAGGGATAGCCTATTTCTTTGAAATACTGGACCATATCTTTAGCTGTTCCACAGTAGACAGTGAGTCCAGAAGTCATCAGAAGAACCAAATCAAACAGTTGGAAGATATCTGAGCGGGGCTGATGAAGTGAAAGAAGAACCAATCTGTTTCCTCTGGCCAGTCTGGATAATGTTATCACAAGGTTGTGTGCAGTGAAACTGTCCAGTCCAGATGTGGGTTCGTCAAGTATGAGTATTCCTGCCAAACACAGTAAGTTTAGCTGTGGAAAGCAGCATGTTTGGTTTGGAAAATATGTTCTAAGTGGAATGATGTATTGCATGAAATTTCACTCATTATTTTTAAATTTTAAAAAAACAATTTTTTTTTTACTTCAGTACATCTATTCCTGAGCATCACTTCTTACTAAAGCAAAAACCTGCATTCCCCATAACTATAGAAGTACAACTAAATACAAGCAAAAAGTTTTCAAATCCATTTCCTAGGGAAAAAGCTGATGGGGAATCTTGTTCAACAAGAGGCTCAGTCAAGGTTTGTAGTGCTTTTGATACATATAAGATCAGAGAGGGGATTCAATCCAGCAAAATCAGCTGTGGATTTAGCATCATGTTCTGCTTCTACTGAAGGCAGTGGAAGTTTCAAGTTCACCTGCACCATGAAGCCATGTCAGTGAGTTGCACAAGACTGCAGAGACTGACTGTACAGTGAAGAAAATTACCTTTCCTGTTAATATTGCACATGTAAATGGGGGCAGTGTCAGAGGAAAGGGAAACAGTCTCCATGTAAAAGCCAAAGTAACTTGTAGCATGTGGTGGGAAAAAACCCAAACCTTATACTGATATGCACAAACCAATGCACTGCTGTGAGAGTAGCTTCAGGCAATTTGAGTAATCTTTATGGTGGTGGTTTTAGAGTGGTAGGTGAAGGCTCCTGGGGGCTCTGGGGTTGGTCTGTCTCCACTTTTCCACTGGCAGAGGTGACTGAAGCAGAAGCGTGTCAGCTGCTGAAACACTGTGTCTACAGAACTATTCCTGTGATAATTACAGTATTATCAGTGATCAGCACTGACTGCAGTTGAAGCAAATGCACCGGCAGCACTGACTATGCTATGGAGAGGCAGAGGGTGGTGCAATGACTCCTCCAGCTGCCCTAGGGGCAACTGAGAGTGTGGCTCTTCCCTGAAAGCTTCCACCTTCATGCAGTCATGCCCTGTGTGAGCAGTGTGTGGTGGGCCCCAGGGGAGGAAGGTGTGCCTGTGCTCACCCGGGTTCCAGAGCAGCTGCACGCCGATGCTCACCCTGCGCCTCTCTCCCCCGGAGACGCCCCGCAGGTACTCGTTCCCCACCCTGGTGTTGGCGCACTGCCGCAGGCGGAGCTCTGCGATCACATCCTCCACCTGCGGGGACCCAAGGGGGACAGGCGTCGAGCGAGAGTTCATTTGCACAGTCGTGCACAGGTAAAACTCAAAATAGGATTAATGCGGTTAAAATTCATCTGGATATTTCAGTGCTAGAGACACTTGAAAACAAATCTTGATTTTAGAGGTAACATTAAAAAAGACTCAGCGATCAGAAATTTAGTTCGTCTTTCAGCCTCTCTCATGCTTTCTCTAGATTGTCATTTTTTATGAGCTTTGGAACAATTGCTGGTTTCTATCTTGAAAGATGAAAAAGGTTTATAATTCATAATCTACATTAAAAAATGCCAGATTAGCTGTTCTGACTCCAAACACACAGGATCTCTCGGATAATTCCTGTCAGACACATTTTTGACAACTTTATTTTTTCCCAACAGCTTAATTACCCTTTTTTTCCTTTGTGAGTCTGAAAAAAACTTTGGAAGGCGCAGTTTGGCAACGAACAATAGAGTTTCTCTGACAGTCAGGTGGGGGAGCAGTCGGTCATCCTGCCTCACGTGTGCTATGCATTTCCTAACAAGCTGGGGAGTGCTGGGTTTGTTGTTGATCATGACTTGACCGGACTTTATTTTGCCTCCATGATCCCGGCAGGTTATGATGTCAAGCAAGGATGTCTTTCCACCAGCTAGAAAAATAAAAATCAAAAATTAATTTCCAAGGGATGGTTTTGAAAAGTGATCTTGTCATAGACAGAGATGTTAAAGAAAAAAGTATCTTCGCCAACCCCTCGTGAAGTTTTCCCAAAGTCGCAGACACAGGATGATCTTCAAAGAAAATACTGACTACAAGCTCCTGTTCAGCAAATCTCTTTCCTCTGGAATGGGGTATGTGGTTTGAACCCTCATCATTTCTCAGCAGAACTGGGTAGTTGGGCTTTGAGGACAGCTTCATGAACACAAGAAATGTCTCTTATCTCTTTGGTAAACTCTCACTTTCGAAACAGAGGTGAAAGATGGTCCTGCCGTGGCTGCAGGGCAGGTACACAAATGCTCAGCAAGAGCTGTCTTTGTGGAGGGATTTGTGAATTCAGAAACAGCAGCTGGATCAGCTGAATGACTAAGGCATTGAATGATTATACAGACAATAAGAACATTAATCACAATTGAAATAAAAATTATTATGACTTAAATGAGACAAAAAGTCATTTAAACAATTAAGAAAAGCTGGCTCATACCCAGAGGTAAGAAAAGTGAAACAATGAAAACAAAACCTGATTTGGAGTTAAACAGCAAATGAATTTTTCCTTTTTGTTGTATGATTCTGTATGTAAACACACAGAACTCTCTTATGATTAGATGTCATTTATTTCTAGTCTCCCTGTTGAAAGATTAACTCCACACTTGCTTCTTAATACATACATCTTAAAAAAGAAACCCATCCATCTGTAAACCACGTATTGCTCTGTTTAAGAGTGACATATTGATTGCCATTGACAATGTGAAACCCATCAGCAGTTTAATCCATTTTACTAAGGCATTTGATGAAATAGATGATAAACAGCTTTTGAAAATAGTTTGACTAGTTTGCTGAAAGGGGTTTGTGCTCAGTGTATGTTGCCTTACAAAGGTGCTATATCTATAACTCAGTATGTTATTTCATCACAAAGCTTTTCCTTTTATTATCAGGAGAATCTCTGGGGTAAGCTTCACTTACATTAAGAATATGTGCTAAGGGAAAATTTCCATGGCAATAAGGAAGAAAACTCTCATTTTTTCAGAATAAAGTTAAAACTTCTCTGGCAAATATGCCTTGCCTTTGGGAGAGAGCATCTTCACTGAGTCACTGAGTTAACTGGATTTAAGACTCTAGTGGAGACACACCAGGGGCGTTTTACCTCCCAAGTATGGCACTTTGTATCCACTTTAAAGATCCTGTGTCTACTTCTTCTCGCCCTTGACCAGTCCCACCAGAAAATGGAAGAAAAACCCCAAACCCCAGTGTAATAAAGCAGTAACACGGACAGAAGAGGAACTGTCTTTTCTTCTTTCCAAGTTTCTATTAACTAATGCAAATGCAGTATTTTATCCTGTTAGAACTGTTTCAGTCCAGATGGCATTCCTGCTTATGGTTATGCAAGTTGGCACTGATCTTTCTTATGGGGTCTGGCCTCATTTGTCTGAGTATGATCTGCAATTGGCCTGTGTTGAATCTGAGCCATGAAACTGATTCATGTCCAGCAGATCTGAGGCTGCAAGGCCACACTTGTAACAATACCTCACTACACCTCAGGAAACAGAATGAAAATGTGTGCAGGGCATAACAAAATCAGGTCTGAAAATAAATTTTAGTTTCTCCTCTCCCAGGATCTTTGTTTCCTTGTTCATCATGTCACTTAAGGAATGTATTTTGGTGACACATCCAGTAGCTTTTTCTCAGCTAGATTTTGACATTATAAAGACTGCAGAGTGTTGCTCTTGATTGTGTACATTTTACCATAGAGCTGGTCATATAACGAAATGTGGTTGCTCTTACCTGTGCTTCCTATAATTGCAAGCATCTGACCACTTCGCACTTTTAGATTCAGATTTTGGATGACTGACAGGCGGGAACAGGGATCCGATTTCCAGGTCCAGGGCATTTTCATCTGAGCAAGGTTTTCATACCAGGGAATCTGGGATGCTGTGTTAACCTAACAAAGAAGGAAACAAGTCCCTCCAATGCAAGCAATAAACAATTTAACAACAAATACCTTCAAAGTTACAAGGTTACAAGCAAAGCATATATTAAAACATTATTGTTCATCTTCAGAAATACATAGAAGGAAGTTCTTTTGCAGCCACCTAATGCTTTCATGCCTTGCTTCTTGTTCTGTTAATCACTAAAACTGTCTCTGTTCTTTGTTACTTTGGTAATTTATTACTATTGTAAATTTTAAATGTATCAAACTTTAAACATAATTAGAAATTCCACAAAACTGAAAATTGTGAAATCTTATTCAGATGCCATGGTCAGAAGGAGATGAAATATTTCACTGGTTCATTGAAATCCTCCTTGTTAGTCATCTTCTCTTCATCCCCTTCCACATACTTGTTCTTGCCAGCAAGGGCTCCTTTCATCCCTAGCTGAACAGAAAGTCCCTCTGCTCCAGCCCTCAGAGGAATAATTTTGCCCAAGACTGAAATAAAGCAGGGCCTAGAAACAGATCTCCCTTCCTGTCTTATCCCTTAACTTTACTGGATGTATTTACAATGCAGGGGTTAGTCTGCTGTCAGTATTGCAGCCAAGAGTGCGATTCTGCTCACAAACTGACTGCGCAACAGTTGTGTGAACTCTTTCAACTTCATTTGGCTTTTCAAATGGCCTGGTATAGAAACAGGCATTGCTGGATATGCTTCCTGCTGAAGGGAGGTGTATAAATGACAATCTTTACCTGGTAGTTGAGTTCTTTGACCTCCAGAACATTTGATTTTCCACTGTATGTGAAATAAAGACTGTTGTCTTCTTCAGAGTGAAAAATAGTATCCTGGGTCTTGGTCTGGAAAAGTTGTTAGGTGGATTACAACAGTTAATTACAATTAATTAATTGCAGTTTATTTAGTGCTGCTAAAGTCTGAGTTCAGAAAAGACGAAGCACAAAGGGAAATGTAATTATGGGATGTAACAGTATTACTGATGAGTTACTGTAGTGCAAAAGTCTGAAGGGTTGAAATGAGTTATCTGTTATCTGTTAATCAGTGTGAAACATACTTTGTTCTAGTGACGTGTGAGGGCCAAACATGCTGTGCTGTGCTTTTTAAGGTTTTTTTAGTTGCTTTCAGATTAAAAGGGAAAACTTTCAAAATGGAGATAAATGTCATGTCACTACAAAGAGATTAGACCTTTTTTTTTTTTTTTTTTTTTTTTTTTAGGAATAAAGATGTACTACTTTGGCAGCTAAGAATGAAGGTTCGGTGGAGGTATGTCCACTATTGAATTCCACATGGACTTGTAAACTTGGAGGCTTTATGAAAAAACAGGTGTGCAGGCACTAGTGCAGTCTTTTTCTTCTCTTTTCTTAAATTCATCATTTATCAGCTGGAACTTAACGTTCTGAGATATCAGTTAAAATAACAAGAGTCTACTTGGCCCTTCTGCATGCAGCTGCAATTATGAAGTCCTAGCCGAGGCAGCTTTCTGGCTTTGGGTTTAGCTCTGTGTGCATGCCTGCAGTTTTCCTTCCAGCCAGCCACATCTCTCCCACAGCTCTGTGCTTTTCCTGCTTGTCAGACCCATGCCCCAGCCAAGGCAAACTGAGTCCCTGTTCCCTGGGTACCAGACCCTATCCACGCCTGTGGTATCTTTGGCGGAGGATGACCGTGATCTGTGCATGCACCTCCTGCCCTCACAGCAAACAAGGCTGATTAATTTGTTCAGTCTAGATACGCAGCAGAAAGCAACATCACACCAAGCAGCCTGAAAAGCCACAGGAAAGCCCTCACAACCTGCTGCCAAAGCACTCTGAACCCTTAGGCTGAGCCTAATTTTTAAAAACAGGTGCTCTCCAGCAAATGTGGGGATGCAGTCTGAAGGCATTTCCTGGGAAAGCCAGTCCAGGATATGCTCTGGGACCTTCTCCTTCATCCACACATTTGGAGACCCTCTCTCAGCTCCACCATGGTGGCACCTGAGCAGGGCTTGCATGGCACCAGCCCGGCGTGCTCCGCTGGGGACGGGGATGCTTTCTGCTCCCGTTGCAGAGCGGGGCTCGCTGGCGGTGCCCCCGCCGGGCGGGACGGCCGCCGGCCTCCCCCAGCCCTGGCCGGCGCTGCGGTGCCACCGGGGCCCGCTCCACGCACAGCCGAGCCCTCGCACCTCACCTGGCTCCAGCTGGCCCGGTCCAGAGACACGTTTTCAGTAGTTTCCTTCATGGCGGTGGAAGGTCTCGCTCCCTGCAGGGGTTTGGCTGTGGTCTCTGTGAAGGCTGTGGAAGTCCTTCTCCTCTCGCTCTGGAACGCGGTCCTTTCAGGCGCCCTCACCGCAGCACCATTTCTGCTGGCGCGCCGCGTCTCTGCAGCTGGCATGACCCCGCGGGCAGGGAAATACTCCCCTCCTCCGGGACACTAACAGCCCAGGCTAAAGGTACATCAGATAGCGGCTTCAGCTTAATCACTGATCAGTTCTTTCTGGAAAAAGACAGAACAGGGAGCCCTTCTGTTTTCTTTGGGGTGGCAAGTGCCGGGGGCAGCGAACTGCTGTGACCCGGGCCGGGGAGCTGCCCCTGGGTGCAGCCGGGGGCGGCATGGTGCTGGCGGCAGTGGCGGTGCCAGGCACCCGGCCAGCAGCGTGAGGGACGCGGGGGGCTGCGCAGACACCCGAGGATGTCGGGCAGAGCGTCTCCCGCCCTGGAGAAGAGCGGCAGCATCGGGCACACAGGCGAGGGGAAGGCTGCGGGGCAGCTCCCCGACAGCATCAGCGTGCAGGGTGTCTCCTACACCATCAGGTAGGGCTGCGAGGGCGGTGGGGGGTCCCTGTCCCGGCGGCAGGGCTGCGGGAGCGGGGCCGGCCGCAGCCCGGCACGGCGGGGGCGGCGGCGCCAGGCCCCTCTCGGGGCTCCGGGCCCCTCTGGAGGCTCCGGGCCCCGCGCCTCAGGGCACAGCCCTGCGCAGCCCCGCCGCAGCTCCTGCACGCCTCTCTGAGGGACGTGCTTCGGAGGAGATTCCCAAACCATGGGCACTTCCCCACTGCCTTTCGTGCTGCTGCCAGAGGGATAACACGAGGCCCTGAGGAACGGGACAGGTGCATTAATGGCTGGCAAACATCATCTGCAAATAACGCCACAGTTCACGTTTGCCCTTTTGGTTGTAGTCCGAAAGCCTCTTAGCAATCATTCTGAAAAATGTGCTCAGACCTCCTTTTATCTTCCTGATAATGCCAAAGTTACAAGCTTTAGGAAGGGAAAGGGTAAGGGAGAAAATACTTTTCTTTTTCCATATTTTTAAATCCTTGCAGCTCCCGTACCACATACAAGTAGCTCTGAACCATTTACTTGCTTTATGCAAAATGTTTACATAGTCTCTGTCTAATTTTTTTCTTGATGTTTGTTTTCCAAGAGAGCGTGTTGGCCCATGGTGGAACTCCTCTTTATATTGTAAAAAATGGACCCGGCAAATACTTAAGGATATTTCATTTCACATAGAAAGTGGCCAGATTATGGGGATTTTAGGAAATTCTGGTAAGTTGTTCCAGTAATTTCAAAGAAATAAGATCACAGTTAATACTGGTGACTTCCACAGCTACATGAATGTGGCTGAGGTCTGTGTTTTAAATAATGAAATTGTGGCTGATTTTAACTTCTGCTTTGTAAAACTGGTGCTTGGTTTTCAGAGTTCAGTCTTCTGTCATCTAACTAACAATTATAACTTCAATAACAGACAAGGTTACTTCAAAACTCAAATGTTTCACGGCAGTGTGAATTTTTTATTAATTAAATGCTAATTTGCATTCTAGTTTTCCCATTTACTTTCCCTTAATTAGCTGCATTTTCAGAGCCTATTATTTTAAAGTTACTGTGAAAAAAAATCCAACTTTGTACTTTCCATACGTGTCCATCCAAGTCGGGCTGCCATTCTTGGAATCATAAAATTCATCTCAGGACATGATTAATTTCTTCTGTTTGGAAGGATCTGGGAAAACAACACTTCTGGATGCAGTATCAGGAAGACTGGGACATAAAGACAACTTCTTTGGTGAAGTGTATGTGAATGGACGTCAGCTGAGGAGGGAACAGTTCAGAGATTGCTTCTCTTACGTGCCACAGGTTGATGTCTGCATGTATTTTTTGTGTACTTTGCTTCCTTCTGTGTAAAAACGTTGCTAGTGTAATGGAGTAGTGTCACATGAATGTGATTTTACTAGTAAATTTGGAACAAATCAATTAATAAGCTGTATGAATGATTAAGCTTGCATGCAGAGGGACAAAATTTTAATGACTACAGGACCAACTGCTTCTTGCTCTTCACTTTTTTTCCAGAATGACACTTTGTTAAGCTTCCTCACCATCCAGGAGTCTTTGACCTACACGGCTTTACTAACTCTTAAGAAATGCTCCAACAGCTCCATCAAAAAGAAGGTCTGTATCTTACACTCTTCCACCAGAGAGTCGTACAGGATGACATATCATGTCTTTCACCAGCAGCTCTTTCCATGCATGGCTGTGTTTTATGTTTATGAGGTTTTGTAATCCTCATTCTGCAGATGGGGAGAGATCCCCCTGCTGAGGAGTAGGACGCAGGCTCTCGGGTGGTCCCACCTCTTCAAGGGGCTGTGCTGGTGCTCCAGGCATCACTCACCATTGTGCTGGGACAAAGCCCTCCTGCCCAGGAGCAGGAAGCAGAAGCTGAAGCAGTTACTACTGCAGGAGATGCTGGTCTTGGTGTTGAGGTCAGCTCCCCTTCCCCAGAGGAGAACCTCAGTTCTCTGGGGTATTTAGGGCCACGTGTGCTGGCAAGTCTCATGGACAGCACAACTGATTTGGACAGCACTGTATCTCCTGTAGGGGACGTCTTACTAACCACAACAGCACAAAAAAGCATTGGTCTACTAAGCCCCCTAGAAGCTACTTTCTTGGTAAAATTGGTGTGTTTCAGATTTATTTGAAGGGCTCTTTTTGAATTCTATTGAAAGTAAAATTGGATATTCCTGACCGGAGGGTCTTGCTTTCTGTCTTCTCTCTTCCCCAGTCTTCCACTCAGTAATTTATGTTTTCCCAGAATTGATGTGCCTTCCTGCTCCCTGATTTCAGAAGCCAGAGCAGCACATTATGCTTCATACCTTAACTTCTAGTCCCATCTTTGAACTCTTATCTCTTAAAGTGAAGCTAAAATTTACTCATTTCAGAATACATTGAAATAATTTTTTTCAAAAAATAATTTAAATAATGTATTAAAAATAATGAAATAGAAAATAGGCCAGATACCGTCCACCAAGAATGGATGCAAGCAGGATATTGGTAAAGCTATAACTTAAAATTATGTGGGGTTTTTTGCTATTTTTTGCCATTGCACACAGGTATCTGAGTTGGACTGTGTTTAGTCTTTTGAAATTGTAATTATTTTTCAGGTAGATGCAGTTATGGCAGAGCTGAGTCTCAGCCACATTGCTGACAAAATAATTGGAAGCCGGAATGTGGCAGGAATTTCTGGGGGAGAGAGGCGTCGGGTATCCGTGGCAGCCCAGCTATTGCAAGATCCCAGTAAGTACCCCTGCATGGATATTCAAAATAAAACAAGGCGGTGTCACTTCGTGCTCCTACCGCAGGCCTCTGTAAACCACTTTAAAATACAAAAGCATTTGCATTCTTTAATTCAGCAGAAGCCAGCCTGGTGATGACAGAAGAGAATAAGCAGTAACTGAGGTCTGCCACTGATCTGTTAGTTGATCTTGGAAAGCAGACAATTTAAAAATCTTAGGGACTGAGCATAAGTTTAGACTTGTATTTACCCATTTTAAGTCTTTCTGGGTTCACTCCTCCCAGATGTTTGTTGTAGTCCATTAATTTATCATTTTTGAGTACATTAGAGCCATACATGTGCAAGCACTGAGCCTTTTAGTGGAGTAGCTGCCCTTGATCTATGTATGTGTGGGTGCCATATATGTTCCAGAGCCAAAAAAATTCTGATGAAAGAAAATCAAAGCTGAGTGACTATGGAAGGATTATCCATGGGAAAAACTTTGTCAGTTTTGAGAAAGTTTCTTGAAGGTGCCAGAATCTCACAGAGGGAATGTACAGCTCATATTTGTTGGATGCTGGAGTCCTTGGAGCCGTGTGAATGTGCTACAACTGCATATTAGGCAGGAAGGAGCTTAAATAGCCCAGTGGGGTACATCCCTGCTACTGGTGGCTCCTGGGGTGTAGTTGCTGCTCAGGACCTCACTAACCTCTAGAGTAAACACTGTAGTAATTCTGTGTAGATAAACCTATGGTGAAAACTCTCCTCCCCTCGTACCCTGATCAAGGTTGGACTGCCCTCTTCTGTGCTATGTCTCATCTCTATAAAAGTAAGGCATTTGATTATAAGTTTTGCCCTTTCATGTGCAGTAAAATAATGAAGAAAAGGCAGTAACTTCTGCTTGAATCTATGGAATTGCATCTGCTGTGTTTTAGCAATTCTTAGTTTGCTCATAACAAATTCTGTGTGTATATATAAATTTAATTCAGAACATATAACTCCTAGCTAATTTTGTCACTTATATTTACAGTTTTGTACATGCTGAAATTTATCATTATTGTTCTTAGAAGCAGATGTATGCATCAAAACTATTTTGGTAATTTTCAGATTTCACATGAATTTAGAAAAAGAAGTATTATCCTCTGAAATATTTTTTAATGTCCTATTCCTAGTCATTGAAACTGAACCACTGAAAGTAACTAAAACTGAAACATCATGTAATGGCAATATCTGTGCATACTCTGTTTTATGTGTGGAACTTCACCTGTAAAGTCATTTCTGTTATTTGCCAAATCAGCTTTAATGGCAGAAGCTATGCCATTTGCTCCTCATTTACCTGAATTTTAAAGCTGTTCCTTGTCATTTGACAGAGGTCATGCTACTTGATGAACCAACGACAGGGCTGGACTGCCTGACTGCAAACCAGCTTGTCTTGCTTCTCTCAGAGCTTGCACACAGAGACAGGATCGTGATCCTCACAATCCATCAGCCTCGCTCAGAACTTTTCAAGGTAGGTGACACCTACTCACTGTTGGCTTTTCCACCAGACCTTTTAGTACTTTGGTTCTTTTCAGGATGGAAGTACAAGGTCCAGTAGAGCTGCCTCTTTTCCTTTCCTTTGCATAATTAGAGGCTTCCCTTGAACTTTGCAACTCTGGCCTTGTGCCAGTCACAGGGCACTTTGGGACACACACTGCCTTGTGAAAATAGCATGGACCCTGTGTGCCTAACACTTGGGTTGTGCAACTACCCAAACCAAAGGCAGTGGGAGAAGCCATGGCAAGGCATGTGGGTACACTGTGGTCATGTGGCGGGGCAGTCCTGCCTCGCTTGCAGGGTTTGTGCTGGGGAGGGCTTCCCTCCCTTCCCATACTGTTTCTCACTTTGCTCTTATCCACCACCTGCCTCATGAGTGCAAAACCCCTCTTCCCTGGCTGACTGGATGGAGTGTAAATGGTTGTGGGGCCAGAGGGGAGCAACAGTGCTTTTCTGGACTGAAAGCATCCCTGGTGTCTTGAGAGCGTGGATTGAACCTTGCGCTGGCCAAGGTTCACCTGCAAAGCTGTTAGAGTCCTTCAGCACCTCAGGGTCATCTTGCCAGCCATTTGGGGGGTTTTACACACTGGGGCTATTGAGCACCAAGGGAGGTCAGTCAGTAAGTGAAGGTGCATTAGAGGTGAAGTCAGAAAGCCACATCTCTTTCTGTGGACTGTCTCTCTATGCTGTTGTCATTGACAGTTTTGAGAACCACTAGAGCTTAAAGATGTGTCATTTTGCATAACCACCAATGAGAGGAGTGAAAGAAAGGACAAACCTCTTTTGGGAGAAATATAATAAGGAAGTTTGAATGTGTCAAAACTATTTTTCCCATCAAAGCATTTCTATTACCAAGACAGTAGCTGTACTCAAAAATGAATGCACTCCTGATCTGATTGCTGTGGTGACCAGTGACAGGACCTGAGGGAATGGCCTGAAGTGTGACAGAGAAGGTTTAGTTTGGGTCTTAGAAAAAGATTTCTCACACAGAGGGTGGTTGGGAACAGGCTCCCCAGGGAAATGGCCACAACACCAAGACTGACAGAGTTCAAGAAGCTTTTGGGCAATGCTCTCAGGCTCATAGTGTGATTCTTAGGGTGTCCTATGCAGGGCCAGGAGTTGGCCTTGATGATCCTGATGGATTCCTTCCAAGTCAGCACATTCCATGATTCTCAGTACATCCTGCTAATATATTAATTTTTACCCAACAGTTATTTGATAAAATAGCCATCATGAGCTTCGGAGAAATGGTTTTCTGTGGGAGCCCTATGGAAATGATCACATTTTTTAGTGACTGTGGCTATTCTTGTCCTGAACAATCAAATCCTTTTGACTTCTATGGTAAGTTTGTCTAAGTTGTTTTGGTAAAACAATTTGTTTTCTTCCCCAAGTTAAAGTTTTTCCAGAGATAGAATTGTATTCAAATTCTGCTCCAACTTTTTCATTATTTTCAGCTCAGAGAGAGAGCTGGCCCCATGTCATTCCTAATGACTCCATAAAATAGCCGTATTTGCAGTAAAGGAGTAAATTATCAATACAAAAAGAATCTCAACTTCATGAATCCTGTGGATTCCTGATGGCATTTTTCTATGGCTGTGCACTGGATGTTGGAAAATTAATTTGATTCCAAGACTGTGGAAGATCCCATGCTCTTACAGATTCTGTGATGCCAAGCAACTGAAAAGAGATGTTGCCTGGAGGGAAGGATGTAGAATAAATATGGGATGACTTGAGGCATCAGTTTCCAGGAATTCTGAGTTTGACATTTCTGAAAGTTTGGGGAGTTGCCAGGGTGAACTACTGGAACAGAAAGGATGCTTCAGGAGGTGATGATAGCAAACTGTTGACATAAGTTGCAGAGGATTGTTCTACCAATTCAGGCTGAAAGAAAAAGGGTCAGGACTTTGGAAATGAGGCTTGATTTTGCTGCAGGACATCCATGTCTCTGATCCACACAGGCACAGGTTTGAAGAGAATGTGGATGTGTTTGTGTGTGCACAGATACGCAGCAGTGTACATAACTCTATTTAAATCCAACAGGTTAATTTCTGGCAATACTTGATGAGCACTAAACAGGGCATTTGGCCAATCCAAAAAGCTGCATTCAGAGCAGGCAGTGTTTTCCTATTGTCTGCATGGCATTCTAAACTCAGTGAGAGGAGAGGATGGTTGTTGACATGAAGCTGGAATGGGATAAAGCTGAAAATACTGGTATGACAGTGAGGATAATTTTGCCTTCATGAATTTGAATAGTCTTGAAAAGCATAGATGATTTGAGATTTAGACCCACTTTTAAAAAAGCTTGGTAAAGAGAGTACTGCATTCTTCAAATGTCAACCTTTGAATGTGACAAGAAAGGGAAAAAATACAGATTAGAGCAAAGAATCATCAGAATATTTAGTCTTTCGAAAATTGGTAGTTTATATTTTTTGTGTGATTTGATGTGAATGAAGGGACAGATTCTGATATCATTTACACCAGCAGCAGAGGAAAATAGATCCTATGTATTGAGTGTGGATTGTATTGTTGAACTGTCACATGTTTATAGAAAGTACAAATGCATGGTAGGCATTAGCTAGTTGGTCTAGTTAGTAGTCAGTGTTAACAATTCTTTTAAAGCACACCCAGTTGCCATTTATTTCCTGTGTGACTTCCAGCAAGTCACACTGGCCAAGCTTTAAAAAGTGTTCCTCCATTTCAGATATTCATGTTTATAAAAGTGAAGGCTTCATTTTGGATATATTTATCATTAAAGACAATTCTGCTGAATTCCAGTTTTTAGAACACCAGGGAACTATTCATAAGCTTAATTCAGGTTTTGAGGACAAGTTAAGAATCTTGGACAAGGCTTCCTTTTGTTGAATTTGTGTTCTGAAGTTGAACAGAACGTTGCAAAACTGAAATCTAAGGATGAGAGAAACCTTAGGAATAAATAACTGATGAAGACATCTTACCAGATTTAGAAGAGTAATACAAAATTGGGTAAGAACAAATATTGCTGAGAACAACAATCCAGTTTTCAAAACCTTGGCTAATTCATTGCTGTTAGGGAAAAGGGACATTTCTAAGGCATTTTAGCATTGTTACTGAATCTGTATGACTTGCAAAAATGGAACACACAAATTTCCCACCTGCCAGCAAAAGAATTGCTGGGGTCAGGAGTATGTTTAGGTGGAGTTATTAGAAAGGACCACTAACTCTGTGAAGTAAGGTGCCTTCCTGAGCTCCACGGCAGTCAGTAATACTCCCTTCAGCTTGGGCTGAGCCTGCTAGGGGAATTTGGCCAGCTGAACATCCTCTGACTTCACATTAAAAGAGAAGTATATCTGCAAAAGAGGTAGGTGAGACCCAGTGCAACAATGCATTAACAGCTCAAGTAGAGAAGAGCAGTGTCTCTACGGTGTGAGTTCACACTAACCAAAAAATAAAGCTCCGCAGTTATGGAGGAGCAGACAGAGGACAAGGGAGAGCCGTGAAGCCATGTGTGAACATTTGCCTGAAAACCTGAGAAATACATGACCAGATAAGTCATCTCTTCATCTTCATAAAGGCTCATCCTCTGGTGCTTTGTCTTGCTCTCTACAGCTCTGTGTTGTGCAAGGAGAATGCTAAAGGTCTGACCACCACAGTGCTCAGGCCTTGCATTTCCAGATCAAGGACCTGAACTGCAGGGTCCTACAGAGGTCACAAAACACAGATTTCTTGTGGCTGCACAGTTCATTCATTCATGCTGCATCTAACAGAAAGGAGAAAGAAGCCTTGAATACTTTTCAACTGACCTCATCTTTGCACATTTTAGAATGGAGACTAACTTTAGAAGTTACCTGCAAGGGGAAAAAAGATTCGAAGGGAAAGTGATGTGTATATAGAGTAAAAATTGTCATTTTACAGTGGATCTGACATCTGTGGACACCCGAAGCAAGGAGCACGAACTTGAAACCTACAGTAGGGTTCAGGAATTTGTATCAGCCTATAGAAACTCGGAGATCTTTAGCAAAGTACTGGCAGCCATTGAAAAAACCAAGTGTATGAAGGAGCTGCCACCAATACCATTCAAAAACAAAGACTTACCCAGTGGCTTTTACCAAATGTTGATTCTTTTACGGTAAGACTTCCCCCTTGCCCCATTTTTCAATCAATTATTTTTTTCTTCTCCACCAATCTTTCAGGTTTCCCCTCCATGTATAAATGTACTTCCTTGATTATTCGATCTCCCACTCCACTTGTCCCTTGTCTTTTTTAATGTATTAGCTCTTTGTGGACACTGTGTGTCTAAGATTTGTTCAAAGCTTAGTACCCTACCAACATGTGTTCGGTTGTAGCTAACAAGGCTTTTGTTGTTGTTTTGTTTCATTGTCAGGAGAACAACTAGAAACTTCTCCAGAGATAAGATAGGCATCATCATGCGTCTCCTCCAGAATGTGTTGTTTGGCTTGTTTATCGCCTTTTTCCTTCTCAGACTGAGGAATGACCTGGCCCAGGGAGCCGTGCAGGACCGCGTGGGGCTTGTCTACCAGTGCGTGAGTGCCCCCCCCTACACAGGGATGCTCAATGCTCTGGCCCTGTGTGAGTTTCTGTCCTGTCTTACGTGCAGCAGCGCGTGTTGCTGCCACTCTGTCTTAAATAAGAAAAAGTATTTCTTGGAGATAGTAATTTAAAGAATCTTCACTGTTCTAGGTCATGTCAGAGTTGATACAGAAGCACAAAATTCAATGGAATTTAAGGGAATACGCCCTGATCTCTGCCTTTGTTTTTTACATCTGGCCTGTCTATGAAGGCTTTATTCTAAACTCTGCAAAAGATTTGCCTGTGTGTAGCATTTTATAGGCCAGACAAAGTCTAGGTCTAGTTAATATCTAAGTGAGCTCAAAACCAGACATGTGGAAAGCATGGAAATGTAAAACAGTTTTAACAGCAATTAAGCATAATTGGATTTATGAATATTTTGTGATGATTAAATTTTCAGAGGATTTTTTTCTTACAAGTGCCATACTGAAACCAACAGTAGTTTCTGTTTACAGCCCTAAAACATTTTGCTCATGTAGGGAACATACACTGCTGTCATCACCTTGAAATCAGAGTACCTCAATAAATTAGCCAGTGACAGAGGTTTTCTCATGTGTAATTTGTATATGCAAAAAGAGAAGGCTGTCCTGCATGCTGATAAGTTAGGCCTCTTTCATTAAGCCTACCAATGTTTGCAATCTTCAGGGAGATGCTTTGCATTTATAGTGGGGAAAAAAGTGATCAGAATGGTTCAGGCAGAATGTTTGTGATATATTCTCAGAGTTGTCTCTGTGCTTCAGATCATTTCTGCTAACAACAAGTCTTGCTCTCTCTGTTTAATGGTAATTTCCTTTATTTCTTATGTATTTCATTCAGTCCCACCTCTACGTGCCATCAGTGACCAAGAAAGTAAAGATGGCTTGTATAAGAAATGGCAAATGCTTGTAGCTTACATAGTCCATTTCCTGCCCTTCAGTGTCCTCAGCGTGGCCATTTTCAGCACCTTCATATACTGGTAAGCATTTGGACCATCTGTTGGCTTGTCATCTTCTTTTTGTTACCAGTGTCAATTAACATGTCAGCAAAAGGCCTCCTGGCATGGCTTCCTGCTGTTGTCTCTCAAAATGATTACACAGAAAGCATAAGGGAAGATGACACAAATGTAGCCCTTCTCCTTCAGGCAGAGCTGAAAACACTTCCCCAGTAAGTAAATTACCAATTCTCTAGGTAATTTGGAAAGTTCTAATGGACCTGGGACAGTTATCATCCTTGTGTAATATTGAAAGCAGGAAGTGTCACTTTACATTGCATTTAGAAAGACAGGAAATTACAAAACAAACACACACACTTAAAGTGAGGAAGTCACCTGTAGGTACGTGACAGTAACAAAACTTTTATTTCCTGGGACATTGGGGTTTAGCTACAGCATATGGAAGTGATGAAATCTGGATCCCTTTCTTATGCCCTCCAGAGAAAAGCACAAATTTCTGTCCTTCAACCTTTTCCTTTCTAATGTTGAGAGATGTCTGGTGCACCAACGTTAATTTTAGTTTTCCTGGGACAGTTGCAATCAGTTGGAGGTCTGTAGTGAAACGTGTACAGGTGATGAGCAGGCTTGGTTCATGTTGTGGATGCATGGTGTCTGAAGAGCTGTTCAGAAGTGGTAAGTGGATACACCCTCATAAAAGAGCTGAACTGCAGAAGCCATTCTGCTGGAGCAGTGCATGTTAGTGCTCTTGCTTTCCAGTAAGATGAATGGAGAATGGATAAAGTACAGCTACAGAACATTGCTTGGACTTCTGAATTAGAATTTCTGCACAGGGAGCTTTATAGTAGCATTTTTCCCCCATCTGGAAAAAGCCATGAAAAAAGGATTCTCTCCTTACTTCTGGTATGTAGTAGGCGATGAAGGGAGTGCTCAGCATTTACTTAATTTTTTCCATTTGAAATCTCAGTGTAAAGAGAAGATCCTGGAGAGGGAGATTTGTGTTCTTCCAGGTGTGAGGACTTGAATGCATGGGCAGGTTTTTTTGTAGTTTGGTGTTGATGTGAAAAGTAGCCACTTTTGTCCCCTTAGCTACCTGGGCTTTTATTTCTGCGGGGTGTCAGTGCTGCCTGCTTCAGGCAGGGCTTCCCGAGTAGCCTTTTTTTCCCAGACAGACAGACAGAAATTACTCTTCCTCCCACTAAGTGCTGTGCTGCCCTTCTGTTTGTGACTGGGGCCGAGAAAACAGCCCTTTGGAAAGCAGTTTTCCAGGCTCAGTGACACCCTCAGCTCCTTAACAAACAAGGAATCCACGTGGGCAGAGACTTTGTGCCTGTGCTTTAGTTGGCTCAAATACAATCAACAATAGATAGTGAGGCTTCAGTTAATGGATAATATTCACAGATATTATCTTTCCAATATCATGGTTGTTTGGAAGCCATCGGAGATATATCAAAGTGATTTCACAATGCTCTTAGACCTCTCAGGGCAAGCAGCTTCTGGATGAAATTTTGGCAGTTGTTATGCAGGACTGAACTCTCCTGGATGGAGTAACTTTTTGAGAGGCTTTGACAGCCTCTGGCATGTGTTCTTACGAGCCATTTCTCATTCAGTTTGTGTTTGTGGGGTCAGACAGTTGGGTCAGGTAGACCCAAACTCTGACCTGATCAGACACAAGGCAGGTCTGGCCAAGCTCAAAGAGAGCCTCTTTTGCAATCAAGTAAATGTATTGTCTGTGCAGATTTTCCTAGCAGAAGATACCTCTGGGAAATCTTCTGACAGTTCACAACATGTTTTTATTCTATTGCTGTAATGTTCTCTATTTGGGATTTTTTTTAAGCTTTCTTCTGTTCTAT
This sequence comes from Prinia subflava, assembly GCF_021018805.1. Taxonomy (NCBI): domain Eukaryota; kingdom Metazoa; phylum Chordata; class Aves; order Passeriformes; family Cisticolidae; genus Prinia; species Prinia subflava. The sequence goes on along the minus strand of NC_086248.1, from coordinate 82,100,746 downwards.
TCATACCCCAGATTTACTAGCCTGTGTCTCCATATCTCTTTGTAAAGTATTAGAGTGGCTCAGTGGTGATAGTTTTCTGCTAGGACTTTGGAAAGCTGTTTCTTCTGCAGCAATCTGTACTTAAAAGTTGTTAAAATTAATACATCTGTTTTAAGCCCATATTCAAACTTGGTGATTTAAAAAAAAAAGACATAGGGTCTTGCACTGAGCAACAAAAAAAAAAAAAAAAAAGAAACCAAAAAAAAAAAAAAAAGAAAATTAAATGTCGAATTGCTGCTTATTAGCTAAGCAAAGCATGCAGTGTGCACCTAGTGTGAGCCAATTTTGGTATGAGGTATTTTGGAAAAAGAGTAACGTGTCACAATGTAATAAAGGGTTTTGTCATCTGTCACATACACTATAAGGCTGAATTAAGTTTGTCAAGCAACTGCTGGCTTTTCTTAACTTTTTAATCTTGAGTACAGATGGAGAGAACTCTTTCCCTTGGGTTAGCTAGGGGAAAACTGGGAACAGTATATTTCACTAAAGAATGCAGGAATATGGGGGAAATTGCATTAGTATGAATTACATGGGTGGTGAATTCAATTCGTTTTTATTTAATTGGTTATATCCATTCTTAAGTTTGCTTGCACATTATCAGAAGTGCAAAGTCCTATCTGTTAATTACCTGCATAAAGATGTTCTTTAAATATGTGACTTACATGGATGACTCCCACTGCAAAGACTCTACAAGAAGCAGCAGGTTAGTTTAAGAAATTGAAAAGTTGTGGTAATTGTCTTGAAACAACCTGGGTTTCTACACGAATTACATCTTTGCATAACCCTCTTCAATCTAGTTTGAGAAGACCTCGTATGTCTGCACTTACATCATGATAGTAAGTGGATGTCCTTTGTGTTAGGATTCTAAACAATATACTAAGGATTAAAGCTAAACTAAGGACTAAACTCTGCACTTAATGAGCTATAACTGCAAAAATCCCAAATAGAAACAAAAGTAAAAACTGCTTTCCAAGTTTACCACCCAAACATTGTTTTTTAACTGTTCTTTTTCTTGTCTTTGTACAGGACTACAGGATTGTATCCTGAGGCTTCCAGATTTGGAATTTTCTTTGCTGTTGTCCTAGCATCGCACATGATTGGTGAACTGCTAACACTTGTTATACTCGGCATGGTTCAAGACCCACAGATAGTCCAAAGTGGTGTGGTGCTACTGAATTCAGCTGGTGTGATAGTGGGAACAGGGCTAGTAAGGTAGGAAAAAGTCTTACTTTGTTACAGTGTTGCTGTTAAAATGATCCAGCTGTGGAAGAGTTTCTAGAACAGTTGGTATTGCAGAGATCCAGTAATGCACAGGTAGCAATGGAAAAGCAAGAGCAGCTGTGCTCCTTCAGTGGCAGAACTACCTAATCTTGTTGGGCCTTGTACTAAATAAAAACAGACAATATCTTTAGATATCAACAAAGATACTGAAGATTTCCCCCAGTTTTTGCAAATACATTGAAGATAAAACTGAACAATTAATATCTCTCAGCTCATCTGCATTCTTTTACTGATGCTGACATGATGTGAAATGCTGTCCTCATTAAAGGAGCCTACCAAAAATCCCTGTTCCTACATCTTTTAGTAACTGCTGGAACTTATCAGACATTAAACATTGGTAATGCTGGTTTAAAAATACAGTTGCTCTCTACTATCTTACTAGTATTATTATCCAGTTTAGCCAGTAAAGTTTTCAGTCACTTTCTCTACCCTTACAGATTGAAATCTGTATTAATTATTAGGTAGTGTATTAAATGTGAGGGAAAATTGTGATCCACTTGCTTTGTTACTGTGCAAAATAAATGATTTTGTGTTTTAATTACGTGAAGTTTGAACAGTTTTCCCCTTTTATTTGTCAATACTGGAATTACTGGGTTTTTTGAGGGACATACCAGAATAAATGTGTAATGTTTAAAAGCAGTTTTCCTAAGATGCTGAGCAAGTAGGATATGCTTACCTGAGACCCTCCCAATGAAAATTAATTAAGCCTAACAACAGATGGTGTTGTCCTCAAGGAAACCATCTGAATCTTCACAAAGTTGATGATGCTTTGTCTCTTTAAAGGAGATCTCAGCTCATACTTATGATATAAAGCTAGTTTAATGTCTAATTATTTGGTCCCTGCCTTTCAGGAAGATGTGTGTTTATAGTGACAAGACATTTATTCCTGCTACTGTAGTCTAATGCCCTAATGATAACTTAAAAGAATTAGAGTGGTTTCTAACCTTATTTTACAGCACAGACATTGCTCATTATAAGTTTGAATCTTTTTTATTAATCTTCATAAACAATGAAGGACATTAAAAATAGCATTGAGACTTGCCTTGCTGGGTTTTTTTCCGGTTAATTTTGTTATTGTTGTTGAATCTTGAGTCTTGAAGTATTTTAGACATTGAAACTGCCCAGTCTTGTTGAATGTTTCTTCTCATTATTTTTGCTTCATTTTTGCTTTGCTATTACTGCAGCAATGATTTGCTATTCAGTCTTACTTGGTTTTGAAGATGGAGGGAGGGGTGGTGGTTTCTTACTTTGAAAGCAACACATTTTGGCAAGTAAGGGTCTTTATATTGGGTCTTGTCATTTTCAGTTTATCACTGCTGTGTGAATAGCAAACAACCATAGAATTCTTTGTGACTGTCCACAAACAAGTCAGGGTTGAATGGTGTGACAGTGTACCAAAGTCAGGGACAGCCTTCATGGTTGTCTCATCATTTAGCCCTGAAATTGGGCTTTATGTTTGAAAACCCTACAGGCAGCGACAAGAACTGTTTCTGTCACAGGTTACAAGAGCTTGTTTTAATTTGGGGGCTCTTAGTATGCAGCAAAAGCCAGCTTAACTTCTCTGTTTCTTTAAGGACCATTGAAGAAATGCCAACACCTTTCAAACTACTCAGTTTTCTTACGTTTCAAAAATACAGCAGTGAAGTCCTTGTAGTCAATGAATTTTATGGCTTAAACTTCACCTGTGGTAAGTGTTCAAAAAAAGTCAGTTATAAATAATTTCAATGAGATGTTGATGCTTATTTTCCTTCTATGTACATGTATCCTGATAAAATAAAGGTAACTTTTGAGTTGCTACAAAGAACTTAATAATTAGTAAAGACTATAATGCCACATCAGCAAGCTAGAGCAGAATTTGATTCCTTTGTTCCAACCATTTCTCATTCTTCCAGTTCTTCCATCTTTTTCTTTTTCACCTGTTCTCTTATCCCGTCTTTGGAGAAATTTTGGAAGCTAAGTTTATTACAGGCTGGAGTGTTTTTTTGAGCAAGGTTACACAAACAGAGCATCAAGAGAATTGCACAATCTAAGATCAAACACCAGTGGAGGGAGTACTGAGAGGTAACAAACACCTGACCCGGTATCTCCTCTATACTAGAGAGGCTTCTGTTCAAATGTGTTCTCATCGTATTTATTGAGCAGCTTGGGTCTGTCAAGCTGTGCTTTGCTGGTTGTGAGCAAGACAACCTGCAAAACAAGAGAATCAATCAGGGTGGCAGGGTTAGTAGCTAATACACATTAGTGGGGTAAAACCTACAGCTTTGGACCTACCTTAAGATATTCGGGGTGTTGTATCCAGGTGTCCATACTCCTCTCCAAGGCTACATATTTTTTATCTATCAATCTCTCCTGCACCTTTTTATTACAAGGTCAACAACTCTTAGAAAATGAATCCATGACTCTATTAGTACCAATAAACACCTCATTTTTAATGTGTCCTTCAGACAGTCACAATTTCTTGCATTTTGAACTCTCAACACATATCAACAGTGTAAGTCTACCACATGGGGAAACTTGCTTCCTGATGCCACTCCAGATAACGTCTGAAAAGCCATAAATCTTTGTTTGGCATGAACAAAAGAGAGAGCTCCTAGTGACCCTTGTTCTTCCCTTCAAAAAGTATGTCACGGATTAACCATACAAACATAGGGCTCGTCTGGTTTTATTCCACAGTGATGAGAAATACTGCTGTGGGGTATGTTCTTCATGGAACTGATGTCAGCGAGAGGTGTATTCAAGGCATGAGCTAGAGACTGGAGTTCTGAGTTTTAATTTTACTGATTTACCTGTTAAAGAAATTATTTGTTTCTTTTGACAGGTGGAGCCAACAGTTCCACTGCAAATAATGCTGCGTGTGTTTTCTCCCAAGGCATCCGGTTCATTGAGAAAAACTATCCCGGGGCATTGTCCCGGTTCACGGTCGATTTCCTCGTACTCTACGCTTTTATACCAGTACTTGCTGTTATTGCAATTCTAAGCTTCATATTAAGAGAGAGAATTATTGACAGACAATGAAAAAGTGGCAATCCCAACAGTCTCTAACACTATACTTGTATTTATGTAACAGTCGAAGGCTTATATTGTTGGATTTTAGATAGAATTTAAGTGATTACACGTATAAAATCACATTCATCTTCTCATGTTTGTTTTCATCTTGAAAACCAATGTTCTCTTAAGAGTGCGAATGAGTTCTGATATTGGTATTCCCCACCCTTCTCCTCTGGCTGATTTCCAGATCAGCCATAATCAACAGTATTTCATGTTTTAAAGGGCTTTCTGATTTAATTTAGTCAGCTTTGCTGACAATTTTTAACAACATAGAAATGATGCTCTAATTTTTTCTCCCACGATTTTGTTTTTTAACCACTGCTAATAAGCAGAGGGGTCCAACTACTAGTAAATCTCATTTCTAGACTCTTCAGCCTTATGCCTTGTTTTGGTACCATTGGAGGAATCTGTAGAAAGGAAACAAACCAAATACTTGTACAGACAGAATCAAGAAATCACTCCACTTTAATCTCATACACACTATACAACTGATGAGTACAGGATCTTCAAGCAGTATCAAAGTTACCCAACTTGGTTTTGCCTTGCAAATGATGGTAAATCAGTAAAGACAATTAAGTTATTTATATCCTTTCTTTCTTTTCACTGTCAAGTTCTGATCTTGGTTTGAAAGCAGTTTATGAATTACAAGGAAAAAAATATGTTTGTTTGATAATGTTTTGGTTTTATTTAATAAAATATCAGTTTAACTAGGGAAAAAGTATAAAAGTTGTTTGTTGGAATGCCATTTTCATCTTTGGAAATTATTCTCATGGGCCTTTCAAAATTGAAAACATAACAGACATAGAATTCCTAAATTTTGTATCTTATTTCATGTTCTGTGAAGAAATTAGTTTTTGCAGAGAGATAGATTTCTACAAGGAGGTAATTATATTTGTATCTTACAATTCTGTAATGCTATAACTAGTTTCATATGATAGTTTTGAGATGAGGCAGTTCACAACAAGAAATTTTAAATCCAATCCTCAAGGTAATACAGTATTTCCACTTAACTGTATTTTTCTAATATCTGTATGTAAAATATTCTGAGATACAAATGTTGTTAAAAACATCTGGTGAAGGAATATGTTAAAAATAACAAATAGCTTTAAATAGCTGGAAAGATACCAGAATAGTCTCTCCCTTGTTTATGAGCATGTAGGGTTGATCTGGTTTGCCAAGTGCCTGTTCAGACATTCACTCTCTGACAAGTCTGAGCTCTCAGGAGACACCTCTGGCTTTAATCTGGATTGTCTTGTGTATTCTCAGAATACCCAGTGCATCTCACACTAGTGAGTTGTGCATGGACAAAATCCCATTCCTAGCTTAGGCAGAATGTGAATCAGTAACATTCTCAGCACTAACCAAGTGTCTGTCAAATTAATTAGACTGACTTCCTAGCATTTGAATATATGACAGAAACATCCATCTTCTAAACTCTATGTGACATTATACATTGCAAGAAATAAGTCCTGTATTAAACTCTATGATTCTGTGACAGAGAGAAAGCACACTTCTGAATTCAGGTCGAAGATGGTTTAAACTCCACTTTATTCTGCCAGTTTTAGGTTTATTTCTTTATTCAAATATATCACACAATTACGGAAGTATTTCTTAAGCTTTGGTTTTGAACTACAAAAAGATGCCTAGCATGCTACACAATTTCATATTTTGGGTGTGAAAACTTGTTTATATTTAAATATATGCTTAGGCTAGAAGTATTCAAAAGTAAATCAAAATAATGTGTTATAAAATAGGTAGAACTGACTAATTCCAGTCTCCATCTACAAACCCATCTGAAAGCAATCTAGAATTTCTTTCTCCCCACTTTTTAAAACTCTTTGCAAGTGCCAAGATAAAAAAATTTGGACTGAGTGAAGAAATAGCTCCTTTTATGAAAAATAATATCAGAGGTACTTAATAAATACTAACTTTGTAGTTTGGTATTACTTCTTTTCAACTGCATCAGATGAAATTGCTAATGTAATGTAAAAATGATGAAAATAATTTTGTAAATGGTGTTAAACTGAAGACAGAGCAGTTCATCAATCAGAGTCAAAATCCATTTCTTTCCAAGATTTAGAGGCATTTCTTTTGTATTGCTCAAGTTCCTAAAAAAGAAACATAAATTCATATTAAGCTAATTTTTTCATTACTAGAAGTCCTCAGAAGCTTCACGTATTCATTTGGCAAATGTATGTATGTACAAACACTTTTCAATGTAGAAAAAATGTACTATATCTTTATATTTAACAAAACTATCCTAAAAGTGTATGAACTTTGCCACATTTGCTGTCATGTAGGGAGCTACATTTTGCTGTACTTGAGATCAGTAGAGTGCTAGCAAGGTAGACAAATGACCTCATCTCAGTCAACTGGGAGCACGAAAGCCTAGAACAGAAGGTTCTAGCACCATTACAAACAAGTTTCCTTGCTGAACTTTATGTAGGGGTGTGTACTGTCAGGAGTCATTTCTAAAGATTTTTTTCAGCCAAAAAAGAAAAAATTAGGAAGCATTACAATGGCTTTTCATTTATTTCAGAGTAAGGCTTCCTGCAGATTTACAGGAAGATGATGTTCTGATGAGGTGCTGTTAGACCTAACCCTGTACTGCTTGCAAGACAAGAAACTCCCCATATCTTACTTAGATCAGGAAAGAGGTGGACATAAACCAGTGCTTAGGACAAATATAGCAAACACCTTCAAAAGTGGACATGGGTTTTACAATTGTATTTTGATTTTAATAGAATGGACTTAAGATGGTAAGAGAGGTTTTGCTGTAGATGTACAAGTATTAGCATGACAAAAATAACAAAGTTCACACCTGTTGAATTTAACAGAAGTATTAACTATCAGTCCAGAGCAGAGAGGGAAGAAGAATAAATAAAGGGCAGAACAACAAACCAAACATAATTTTAAGATTGTATGGAAATAATAAACGTGATTTTCTCTAGGAAATAGCTTCAGCAGCTTTGTCAGAGTGCAAAGTTTTCAGAAAGCACCCCAGCTGTATGAGCAGAGAGATTTTTAGTTAGTGCACATTGTTCCTGATGCTTGGAGTCTACTGGCAGGGTTATGAAACTCCACGGGTGACTGACACAGCACATATTGTGTCTAGGCTAAAGCCAGTAAGTTGCATTATTAGCTACAACTCCAGTACTACTGAACTGTTCCGTCTCTAAGCTGGTCTTTATTCAGTATTTCCACTCCTTCATTATTATTATAAAGTAATTATGATCTTGGGACATTCTGAACTGTTGGAAACTTGCCAGCAGCTAGGAGCAGAAAGAATACTGTGGTATTTTAAGGAGCACGTGGAACCTGCTTTATGCTAAGTAATTTACTGAAAAACTTTCTCAAAGGCTTCATGAAGGAAGGGATAAAATTAGATAGCCAGGTTTTACACATAATGACAATACCGTCTGGGGGTCACGTCTGCAGGTGCTGGCTAAATAATTACCCTTGCAGATTTATCATTTGATTAAACTCCTCCAAGAAAGAGGCAGATAATTTAGAATTCATTTTCCTCCAAGTTTAGCTAGCCTAGAAGGCAATTCAGTGTAAAGGCAATTCAAAATACAAACTGTATTTGTATTATACAGTGTAAAGGCAATTCAAAATTCAAAATACAAACTACAGCATATCTTAAAGCTGTATAGCTACTCCACTACATACAGAACAAAATTGTAAGTATTTATTTTGGATGTGTATCTAGGTAAGGCTAACATTTAAATAATGAGAAATGAAAAAAAAAAAGAAAAATTGATTAAATGGGAAGGCATTTTGTAAAAAATAATCTTTTAACAAATATCAGTGATTCAGGGGGGAAAATGCTGTCAGCAAACTACTTACCTAGTTTCTGTGCAAAATACAAGGTAAAATACATCCCCTTAAGTCAGAAATGTACTGCAAAATTCTTTCAAACACTACTTAAAGATCACTCCAGAGACCCTCTTGAAAAAGGGCCCCTTCCCCTCATTAAGTTCTACACTGCAAACATGAGCAGAATTCTAGAATAGACTGATGATACAGTCAGCTAAGAGATTATCTCTACAAAGTGAAAGAGGATCCGACAAAAGAATATATCTCAAAGTACACCAAAATCTTCATGCTAGCATTATGCTACGCTTGTTTTGTGGGTACAAGTATAGGGGGCTGAGATCAGATATACAAAGAAAAAATAATTGCAATTTCAATGTGCTCTGAGTGCTTTAAACGTAATTAGTGCTAGAAACTTATCACAGATGTCTCAACATTGGCATAAAGTGGGCCTTAATTTTTTTTTTAAAACCTTAATGCTTCTGTACTTCTGTGTTTTGTAAATTCTTCATCTGTCAAATGGGGAAGATCACACCTAATCTCATAAAGGGATTGGGAAGAAAGACTTAACTGATGTTTGTGAGGCACTCAGATAAGATAACATTACCACACACTCTCAGAGAAAAAAAAATTAATACTTTTGTGTTCATTGAAGTGTCTGAATGGCAGGTTGAAAAATAAGGTACATAAAGAATAAGGATGATGAAAAGAAATACTGAACAATTGAACTGAGACATCAGCAAAATAGTATATGATCATGTAATTAAAGACAGAACTACAATGTCTACAAACAAGAAGGAAAAATTAAGATTGTTGGAAAAGACTTAATTGTTGCATTTCCTCTGTTCTGTGTGACTGATACGGTTTCTTTTCATGCAGTTTCTTACTGGAAGTGCCCTCAATCTGGACCACGGTTAAAGCAACCAAGTACTGAAACACTAATTAAAAGTCTTAAGCACACAAACTTTAGTAGAAAAATTAATAACAGTGCTCTAATAATGCTCTTTAATTTCGTTTAAAAATGAAATTTTTTTTACCCATTTGCACATGCTTTCATGTGAAAACAAGAAAGCTTGTTCTTAGCAGCTGAGTAAATAATCCTAAATCACTTTTTCTCTTATGAAGACTAGCACATGTCCTCCTGTGGAGAAGATGAAAGGTGGTACTGCTGTGTTACACAGGTTAAGGTGGGGCCTGTTCCTCTGCCCAGTAACACTGGTGTGACCAAGGGTTCATGGCACAGTGTGAAATCTGTTTTGTGGAACGAGACTGAAATGGTCTCCCGAAGTTCAGCAATATGTTCATGTCAGCAGAGCATGCTGAAAAAATACGGCTCTGGGTCTGTTGGCCAACACTGTCCCCATGTCAGCTGCAGACCTGACATGGAGGTGACATTTGGCTGTGAGTGCCATGGTTGATTAGGTTGCTGCAATTTTAGGGGAAATGCAACTACTCTTCCTCGTGAGATATAGAATCTTCTTGTGTTTATGAATTTTAAAAGTCTTAACAGTTACAATTCTGTCCATTAAGATGGGCTTCCATGACTTGTTAGCTGACACCAAATGGCACCAGGCATCTGCTTTTTTGACTTGATGGCAGGAGGCTTCAGCTAGAACTGGCACCAATCCCTGAAGTAATAGCTCTGTGTAACAAGGACCAGTCACTGTGAACTTTGGCACTGTGTGACTTCTGAAGCACCTGACTAGGAGGCTCTCCAGTTCTTTGAGCTCAAGGCTGAGCTTTAACTATTGCATCAATGAATGAAGCTGCAGTCAAATGCCCAGATCAAAAGGTCCAAGCACCTGTTTTGAGTATTAGCAGTGAAGGCCTAACAGGAAACAAAGAAAAACCTTCAAAAAGACACCTTAGAGTACTTATAGCTGCTGCAGAGAGCATTTCTAAAGGAAAGAGAACAGACATTCCCATGTGCCAGGCTCTCACTGCCATAAACATTTAGAATGAACTAAGGAACAAGACCTTCATGCTCCCCATTGGTGCTCACAGATGCAGGTTTATATATGTAGCTCTAATCAGAAATACTATTTTAAAAGATCTCACTCTAATCCAAGTTACGTGTGTATCAAACCCCAAATTAAGGTGACCTGAAAGCATCAAAAGCCAAAAAGCTAACAGGGATGGACAGAGGATGACAAGTTTGCCATGTGGTACATGTAAGAAGAATTAACCAAAACCTAGACATTTAAGGCCTAATAACTATGCAGAATGATTTTTTAATCTTGAAAGCCTTGCAGAAAAAACAAAATTGCAGTAATTCCTGGAGAAAATCTGCTAGTTAAGAATTACATTAGAAATAAAAATTCCAAAAGGGTCCCTGGTGCTGTATTCCCTCTCAGAGCTTAGCTACAGGGAATGAAAAGCAATAAACAATTCCAACAGCACTGTTTGATATAAACCTGTGCTATGTATGTCTGTGGGCCAAGAACTAGGAAAATAATTCTGAAAAGACATAGAGTTGAGAAAGAGAGATGTGCTCCATCTTGAAGAAAGGCACAGTGAGGAAAAGACAGCCTCAGGGATCTTTCCAGGGCAAAAATGTTTAAAAAGAAAGTGTTACATCTCATAGTTAACTCTAAAAATACTAAGGAGACAAAATCAAAGGATCTAAAAGAAAAGTTATGTCAGAATGCTGAGGAGCTGGACTCTAAACTTCTACAGCCAAACAGCATCTCAGATAAATGCTGGCTGACAGTACCATAGAGGAGTCAGCCAGGGACTTCCTTGATTTTTTTTTTTTAAACTGTTTTCTTATTTTATACTCAAGAATTAGAATTCAATCTTTTACTCTGCTAGAATGCAGGCAAATCCTTCAATCAAAATTAGAAAGTTGGAAATGATATATTTAAACTTTGTATTGTCACAGTTATCTCTAAAGCTATCACAGTATTATCGAGCAGTCCTGCCCAAGACTGAGTCAGGTATTGGTGGTTCTTCTGTCAGATGCAGTGACAGGGGCTGTGTTTTGCTTCCCTTGCTGGTTTTGTGTTTATTTTTCTATTAAAGCTTATCTTTGAGATAAATAAGCAAATAAGCTATCACTTGGAGTCCAAAGTAACATTAATTAACCGAAAGTAACCGAGAAAAATGATAACATGAAAACGTTCACTGTCATCACATGGTACTTTAAATTTTGCATTAGGTCTCATGATTTCATCAGCAACACGTTGCATATTGACCACCTTAATATACTGGTTCTCCCACACAACAGATACCATGAGACTCTATAAAGAATGTCAGACACATGATTAATTTTAAAAGTTGCTTTAAAAATACGACTTTTGTGCTGCTTTCCATTGAACTGGAAAACAGAAGGACACTTCAATGAACACTGCAACTAGAGAGTTCTTTTCTTTTAGATGTATATTTCTAGCTTGGTGCATTTCAAATTTCTGGTAAAAAGTATTTTAATAATGTGCAAATAATCTTGTAAAAATTAAACTTCATGATAGAAACTTAGGAAATAACTGCAGATAACAAAAGTAATTTTCTCTTTAATGCTCAAATTACTTGTAGTAGTCCAACAAAAAGAAGCTATAATGGTTTGCAACGTCCTTGAACGGATTAAGATTCTAAAAGCCTGTCTCTTTTGTTTAAAACCAGAAAATTAATAATTTCCTGTATGATTTAATCAATGCATACCAATATCTTCTCTTGCAACACATTATTTAACAATAACAAACCTAGTACACGATATAGTTATTTTAGATATGTAGCTATACTGAGTATGTTTGTATTATAAATTCCAAAAGCAGTATGCTTTACAGATTTTCATGATTTCTAAGACTGCTCTTGATGTGACAGAAATTCAGAACTGATACCTACATTAACAGGATATTGCAGGTAATGTGCAAGTTCAAAGGCTGCAGGGAATTTTTGAAATTGCTTTATTCTTTGGATAAATCTTGGTTTGATTTTAACAGACCCATATCTAAGATACTGATGAAAACTGTTATATATAGTACTGCTACTCAGCTGATCCTTTAACCTTCATCTAGGCTGACACAGAATTTTTCCATAAAATTAATTCCCCACTAATCCAGAGAAAGGCAGAAACACTTCAGAATTAATAAGAAAAAACAGAAGACCCTTTCCCCACTAAAGGTCTTTCCTGGAATTCAGGGGTTAAGCCACATATCACTCTGTGGAACAATTCCATTGACTCTGTTTAAGATAAAATATCCATAGCCTGCAAATTCACGTTCGAAATATTATCCGCTCAGTATTTTTCCAGTTAAATAAGTTTTGAAGGAGAAAGAGAGGAGCAAGCAGTCCCCACCACAGACCTTGATATTGCTTCCTACACTTTCTGTTAGTCAACACGCAAATGAGAGTACAGGATAAAGAAATGAGGAAATTATTGTCAAGAAAACTTCAAAGTTTATTTTAGTGAGTTAATTGTACAGAACAGTTTGAGGGAAAATTTGAATTATTAATTTTTAAAAAACCCCTCAGAGCCAAAACTTCGAGATTTAACAATGGTCTACTGGCTTAGTATGTTAACAATGGGAAAAAAAAACAACCTCCCAACCAACTACTGAACTGAAATCTAAAGCTGGAATTATTTGGGGCAAGAAGGGGAAGTACGAGTATATGCCATTAGTTCAGCAGTGCTGGTGGTTCTGGAATATCTAACTGTGAACAGCCTTTGCAGAATTACCACATACCTGGTTTTTCTGAGCTCTCATGACATCAACTTCATACTCAGTGTATTGACTATCCTGTGCAGGGTCTTTGGTATCTTGTAAATCACAGAAACTCTAAAAGAATAAAAGACAAAACCCCAAATGAGAGAATTTATCTTATTTAATAGGAAAAAGCCACACTACAGAAGTGAAAGTATTTGTTTTTAATACAAATATATTAAAAGCTTGCATTTATGGAACAATTTTGTGCTACAGGACACAGATTAGGTAAAAAAAAAGCGCTATTCTATCAGTAAAATGAAGAAAAAGTAACAGTGCAGCTAGATTCTAAAGGGCATAAAATATTCTTATCTGGTGGTTGGTTATTATTCTTGAGCATCAAAATGAAAGTATCGTTTCTGGTCCATGACGTTAGGGCACAGCTGAGGTTGTCCTTGCTAAATTATTTAATAGTTATGACTAGAATTCAGTTCTGGTTATCAAAAGCATTACTTCAATACCTGAGAAACTGGTTGCTAACTTTGCCAAATATATGGATTTTAATTTCCTAGCCTTGAGCAAACTGTAACTTGAATTCCAAAGAAGCAAATACACTAATAGTAAGAAAAACTACCAAATGAGGAGAGGTTTTTTTTAAATGTTGTCCTGCACATTTCTCCTTAATCATATCAAGTAGAAAGTAGCAAGAAGGCAATAATACCAGTGATGGGATAAAATAAAGCAGAATTCTACTTCTTAGATGAGGTAATGGAAAAAGAAGTTTATAATGCATAAAAATAACTTCAAAGTTTAATGCCTGCTGTGGAGCCAAAACAGGAGACTGTGAATCTATTTGGCAGATGTTTAAATCTTAGACTGATACACTGATGAATAGCAATGGAGCTTGCAAGATGAGAAGTGTATTCATTTCTCTAGCTGTTTCAGGGGGTACTTGGAGGGGTGGGCACAGGAGGAAACATTTGTTTATTGTATTTTTAAAGGCTGTGAGGAAAACTAACATGAAAAGTAACACTTCTGTATAGTTTCTGAGAAGGTTAGTCTTTATTATGTTGGGCATTTTATACTGAAAACAGCATCTTTCCTAATTTCTAAATGTAGGTAGGTGACTGAAGATTTAGAAGCACTACTACATAAAAGTCTTTATCTTTTAAAAATGTGTGTTTAAAAACTGCTAAGTGAGACTGAAATTCCAGGCAGTGGACTTGAAAGACAGAAAGGAGCAGGGATATTGCTGCTGTTCTGTGAAAAAAAAAAGCAGTGGTGTGCATGGCATATCCATCCCTACCTTGGGAGGAAATGTTTTCTCAAATACTTTTTTCCATAGTTCCAAAGGGGTGTTGGCACGGATCTTTCCAAGATCACTGTCAGAGGCAGGTGGTGGTCCTGAGGATCACAGCACACAGAAGACAAGTGTGTTGTCATAACAACATAAATCACAGAATAATTTTGCATAATGATCCTTCTAACTTAATATTTTACCTTCTACAATGACAAGCTGCAACAAGTTTGAAAACAAATTGATCTCTTACCATGAAATGGGCTGAGAGGTTTTGTATATTTTGTTTTCTTTCAGATCTAAGCTTATTGGTACTTTACTATTTTATGTAGTCCAGAGACTTTATGGAACTACCTAACAAACCTGCACAAATAATTCTCAGTAATATAATGAATTATGATATAAAATCTATAAGCTATTTCCTTCAATAATCTGTTAAAACTGATACTGATGTGTTGTAATTATTTGCTTAAAATGTTTTTCTTGTTTTCAAAACAATTAAGCAACAAACAATGAACAGGAAATGTTCTAACCTATTTGGCTCATGGAATCCAGGCCTGCTGGTATAAAGAGAGGTTTGCTGGGATCCACTGATACAGACTTGCTAAACAGAAAAAAAGAAAGTGTATCAAGTGAGCATTTAGCAATCAACAAAAACCATTATTCTAGCCAAGACTGGATTCTTACTGTGGTTTATATAAAAATACATGTAAATAAAATAGTACTCAATTCCAGTGGTAACCACATTTCTCATTCATCGGTTTGAGGATCAAAAGGAGTTATCACTGTCCTAAGCAGAGATAGGCAGCTGAGTCACAGGAATTCAAGTCCATGAACAAAAATCTTTCAGAGATAATAATTAAGGAAAAAAAAGGTTTTATTATCAAAATATTTTTATGAAGTAATTTTAGGCTCTGAGCAAGACATTTAATAGTTGAACAATAATGTTACCTTTTCTCGTAGCCAAATGCCAAGTGGTTAATAAGAGCACGGGCTTTCAGCAGGAGAGCCTCAGATTTACTGGTAAACTAAATGAATCAAAAAACAAAATACACATCATGAACTTC
The DNA here is from genome assembly GCF_021018805.1 of Prinia subflava. Lineage (NCBI taxonomy): Eukaryota > Metazoa > Chordata > Aves > Passeriformes > Cisticolidae > Prinia > Prinia subflava. Next base: position 82,085,558 of record NC_086248.1, on the reverse strand, counting down.
CATCATATATTGCATTTTGCCATCTACAAAGAGGATAGAGCCTTGCTAATTAATATCTGACCCAAATAAATTTGGTATATGTTCACTGAATGGACTAGAATAAAAATCTCACATACACATTCAAAAACATGAATATATTTGTTACTGAATATATAGACCAAGAAAGATTAAAAAGAAGCATAAATAAAGACTGAGGAATAATTTTAAAAATACTGATTTAAAACTTTTGAAATATGCAAATTACGAGACACAAACCTTTTGCCCAGGACCAATGAGTTAAGATTTTAAATTACATTCAAAATTATCCAGAATACCATAAACATTTAGAAATGTAATGAATAACTCTATAATTGTCATGAAAACAGCTTCCAAGTGGCAGAATGGTACAGATTTATCAGAAAGCAGGTCTCAAAATACATTCTCAAACAACATGCTTCTTTGTGTCTAGGAGGTTTTGTATCTAACAGATTCATGTCTTTGAGATAGAAGTCAGATCCCTGCTGTGGGAAACCAAGTTTCTCCCTCTCATTTCAATGACAAACAGGATTTAGCAAGCAGTTTTATGTTCTATTTTTAATTACAATAATGTTTAAATACAAAAAAAACCCCACCAAGACAGTTGTACTCTCAGTTAACAAAAAGCAAATTCACGTGTCAGAGGGAAAAAGCTTTACATGGATGCAAAAGGACACGCTGGGATTTTAAGTACTGAAAGTAAACATAAGTTGTTTTGATAATCACTAAGCTACTATTAAATATTATTTATTACATAAGTGATGGTTGATACAATTAGACCCATCTTCTGATGCACAGTGAGCCCAAGAGGCAGTGTTTTTGGACTTTGAACCTCAGCATGCATGTTTCTGTCTACTGAGAGGATGATCTGACAAACTAAAATAAATACTTCATTGTCCTCATGCTGGCATCTTTCTACCCAGTTCTGTAAGGAAGCTCCTGTCCTTCCTCAACACCCTCAGTGTAGTAATCTGGTATACATAAACTACTGTGGAAATGAGCCCTTGATTTTAGGCCTACGAAAGCTGGGTCACTTGATGTAAGTTGAGGCTTCTACCAAAAGGGCCAGTTCTCTAATTCAATCTAAGGCAAGCACTTTCGCCCATTCTCCTTTCTTGTATGAAAAAAAATAATTCCCAAGATGCAGTGAACTCAATGCAGGAACTAAACTGGCTAACAGGTAACTATTTTCATTTAGTTTTTGTTCATAGTGTGTAGTTTGTTTGTTCACAAGGCATGTCCATCCATCCCCTACTAGTACTATGACTTGTTCAACAGATAACCCTTCATGAAGAAAGCTACTGTAAAAACCAATGAAATCCCATTTGATCTAGTTTTACAGTACTATTTTAAAAAATACTGTTGTGTAACAGAAATATTGTTCATATTCTCTATCCTTAAATAGAAAGTGAGTATACATACCACTAATGATGCTCCATAGTAATGTGAAACAAATCGAAGTGTCTTGCTTATTATTTTCCTCATTTCAGAATCAAACTCCTGAAAAAGTTGATAGTGGAACATAGACATAAGAAACAAAACCCAAAATGCTACAGTTAGAACTTTTTTTAATATAAACTGCAATGCACTTAAGCTACAATATATAAGGCTTTCAGCTGTCAGCATAATTATATCCTAAGACAGAATCAGTAACAGCCTACTCTGAAAAGAAATGTCACAATTTTTCTTTGTTTCTTTTTTACAGATGGAGCCTAATTCAAGCAATATGTTAGTCCAGGAAAAGTTTTTTAATTGAGAATGCACATTTAATTTTCAATTTATTTGTTTGATATTGTTTTAAATTTTTAGTAGAAATGCTGCCTACTAGAAGAATAAGGACTTTTTTTCTTTTTGTGAAAATATTTAAGTAAATCTTTAGGTATATGCTGTCTAAATTCTAATTCCTGCAAGCTTTGAAAGGTGCATCAAAATACCTTTTCATCCTTGTCTGTTTAATGTAAGATGATACAGATGGCCTCCCTGGATAAAATGGGTGTAAACTTGGCCCCAGCGATGCCTGCAGGAGTCAATCCACAGACCCCCAAAGGAATTGGGCTGGCATTTTCTCCTTATTACATGCGAGTCATTTAAGGAGGTCGTGGCTCAGCAAAAAGCTTTGGTATGAGAGGAGGCAAATCCATTATTAATAAAGAGTTCAGTAACTCAGAGAGTCAGCCAGGTATCAGCTTTTCTTCCAGGGAAGCACAGGCTGCCATCACGACTGCTAAAAATCAAGCATACTGTCCCTAGCTTCTCATGACCAAGTGCAGGGAGGTTGCATTTGTTTGAGTTTTTTTATGTCCTGGAAGAGAATCCAGCAGTACAACATTTCTGTCCTCCTCTCCATAAAAGATGCAATTACTCACTTGTCTCTAGAAACTTAGGAAGTACTTTAAAAGAAGTTCCAGACTGAAGCTGCCACAACTACCAAAAAAATCTGATCAGCTTGACTTGAGGTGCACCTCCTCTCTTTTACTGCCATAAACTTACAGCTGCTGTCACAAGGGACACGTGGAGCTGGATTTCTCTGATTATATGTGGAAATCATCCACATCGTGTCTTCTTGCTTCCCTCTGTGGTCTGCAGCAACTTGTGTCTCAACATTTTCTAAGTACATCTCAAAACCCATCAGTTTGGGGGTGTTTTGTGAAGGAATGACAGTAGGCCTTCCTTAATACTGTTGGATGGAAAGATGGTGGGGTTTTTTGGTGGTAGAACACAGGCTGTCCACACTTTAGTTCAAAAGATTACTACTATATTAGTGAAATTTTAGTATATAGAATATTTACTGGGAATAATTTAATTAGTAAAAATGTACTTAAGTAATACTTACATGAAAAATATCGTATTTGCTTCCAATTATTACCAAGGGTATTGGAAAAGGATCGACTAATGCATAGTCCTATTAAGAAGATATAGGACAGTTAGGCTCTGTAAACAAACTGTAGAAGATTTCAACTGTTAAAGCAACTGAAAGGGGTTAAAATTAATTCACAGAAGACAATGTTTTCCAAACCTTAAGGTAGAGGAATCAACTTTATTGCAATATCCATATTATATTCTACCAATTGGCTTCCTAAATGGTCAGGAAATAATCCCTCTGAGCAGTCAGAACCCTTACTTAAACAATATTTAATGTGAATATCAGCACAAAGAGGAAACATCATCCAACAATCCTGAAAATGTGAATCAGTATCAGTGGAGGAAAACAAGTCTAACAGTGCAGATTTAAGTGCTCAATAGCTAACGTGGGATAAAAATTTTAATAAGTGAATCACAAGAATTCTCAAGTGATCTGGAAGGGCTTGCTGTAGTCCATATGAAATGAGATAATCCCCTCGTGTGTTCAAGCAATTATTTATTCAAACTGCTATGGCTGCAGCAGTGCAAGAAAGATGTGTTGTAGCAGAGGCTGGTCCAACTGCTCCCTCCTAACCCCAGGTATTTCACAGACAGGTTAAATGACAGAATGCTGACAGAAGCTGCACACACTGAAAATCCTCCACCTGGAGAGGAGAAATAATGGCTTCACTCAGGTACTGTCAAAGCAAAAGCTTTGAGCAAAACTATCGCAACTTAAAAATGAGTGTATAGAATACAAAACTGAAAAAAATAGGTTTCATTTCATAACTAAGAGGAAAATTTGGGATAACATAAGAAACTTTAAAACTACCTCATTAAACCCTATTAATGTTTTGACTGTGGAATTTATTTTTGACTATGGAGTACTTTAGATGCATCCAGCCTTTTTAAACAAGGTCTGCAACTGATATGTTTTATCATCGTAGTAAATAATTCTTTAGCCTGGCCGATGAAATATATCTTAATCCTTAAAAACACAAGTATTTCATTGATTCCTGCTTATGATTAAAATATGTTTAGCCATTAAAAGGCACATAAAGATCTCCATAAAGTGTAATTTAATTTGACTATAAAAGATAGTATTTTCTTCTAATAAATTGACACGATTTTTCTTTGAACAATGATGACAGTACGAGAACCGAGCAGTAATATAAAATTTTATTTGCATTATTTATGTCTTTGATTATGGAAGCCAAACAGAAAATTTAGTTCCAAAGGTATAATTGTGTTTCCTACAGTGCAAGAATAACAGGTTTTCTTATTAATTAATAGCATTATTATTTTTCTTTATTGCAATAAGCTTGCAATTTTCTGATACATAAACTCCTATATGAAACTAGATACTGTGGTCATGATTTATTGCCAGGTGTGCATGTAGGTGCTATCTTTTTGTGAATTATCTTCTCTAAAAGTAAAAACCAAAATAATCCCAGCATCAAACCCCATACACTAAACCTACGGAGTGCTGCATATGTTGCTTTCTCATATATTTTGAGTTACTTTTAAATTTCTGAGCTCTACAAGCACTTGCTGTATTGAAGCATTTTATAGAAATTACAGTGACTAGATTTACATGCCAGGTCTTTGAATTGTTGAATACTTATTTGTGCATTATATACACACAACATTTGCAGAGGTTTAATGCACAATGACTTTTCATTTCTATTGCGCATAATCTAGTTTAGCTTTTCCAGAGATTTAGTTAGCAATTATGTTTAAAGGACTGATGTTAACATTTCTGAAACTTTATAATTTAATTAGTTGTCAGATTATCAAAAGGCATTGAGTTTGTGATAGACATTTAAATAAATGCAAAGTATATAGTCATGTTGATGGCTGTTATAACTATATTCTTTGCTTAAATTTGTACCTTCAGTTAGTCTCTTGCTAGATGACTTTTGTACATTCTAGTTTTCATCTTCATTTTAAAAAGATGAGGGGGAAAAAAAGCAAACTGCTACTCTAAAACTATTTCTTTTGATTGGTGTAACATGCCATAACAATCACATTAGATATCTAACAAAAAGATATAAGAAACCTTCTTTCCTTGTTTCTGCTCTTATTGAATTTTTATTAAATTGCTATAATTTTCCAGTGAACAGGTTCATCTACATCAAATGGATTTTCAGTCATGCATAAAAATCTAAAAGAGTTGTTTATGATTTTCAAAAGCATTATCTTTAACTGTATAAAGGCCTGTGACATCTGGAGAAAATATTAGAAGTAACTTACAGGGTGATCCTTCTGCAGATGATTCCACATTCTCTGTTTAATTTCAGCAGCTACTTCAGGGTTTGTCTTTTCTAGTTTGGTTAAAATTTTGTTCACGTGGTTCCTGGTGACCTGCAGAAGGCTCTCCATAGTAGTCCAGAGTTCATCAGGTTTGGAGAGATCCAATACCAGAACCACAGCAAACGACCTATTAAAGAGGCAGTGTATGGTCACATATTCAGCACACGAGCCAGCCAGCATTTTCATACAAAACCACACCTGTAGTGGAAACGTGAACATCGAACTGCTAAGACAGAAATTAATGTGACAGCAAAGCAAGATGGCTTTTAGGGATATTCTGCACTCCAAAGAAACCTTTCCCTTGTCTCTTGTTCAGAACTATTATTTTGGCAACTTTCAATTGAGAGTTGTTTTTGGGGACTGTCTTCAAACAGTAAAATATGCACATATCCTCAGCCCTGTAGCTCCTTCCTGTATGACTGAGGATTTCTGCTCTTATCTATCCCTGCAATCTCCTAAGTGTACAACCCTATACCAGGCAATGTTAGCCAGTGGCTAGGATCTTTGCTAACTGTTACCTGTATTCCCTGTATACTTGAGAAAGTTCCCTACTTTAATTATTCTTTTCTCACATGAAATGAAGAAAACCTGGTTAAGGACAATATTCCATGTCATGGACTGTGACAGTTTGTTGGAACCTTGAATGGGTACATGAGCAAAGTCTTCTGAAAGATAAAAGAGTACTCATGACATCGTTAGCTACTAGCAGACTTTTAAAGGTGGATTGTTGATGAGAAATGTTTTACAGGTGAAGTCCTCTCTTTTTAAAACCCTGCCCTCCCAAAATACCAGCTGCATTTAAGTGCAGCTTGTAAAGATCATTGCAAATGCAGTAATCTGAATGGATGCCATCATTCTATCCCATTCCAGCCTGACTGGAAAAAGGGGATTCCAGGCAGAGTGGTATTACAAAAGCTATGAAGCAGCTGTGAGTTCAATTTCATTTTAAAATGCTGTGGGGAAGAAAAATCTGGTGAAAAGTCTCTGGATGAAACTAGATATAGTTTATGGAACTTTTAAATTAGCAAATTGCATGACTACAATGATGAGAAAACCAGCAGGATGCCCTTTTATTTGTTGAAATGGTAGAATTTTTACTGGCATGTTAAAATTTTGCCGTGTGAACAGAAGTGAATTGTTTTTACAGAACATTGCTATTCCAGCAAAGAATCTTAAGATTCTCCATGTTAGAAAATCCCTTATCAGTAAAAAAGGAAGAAAAGACTGATGGAGGTAGAGCTCAATTAATTTAATTTTGTCAGGGTCTGAAGAATTATACTTAATTTTTTCTCTCCCAAGTTCTTCTAGAGACAAAGAACTTCATATGCCATAAAATGTTATATTTTTATTCCCCCTTAGTCTCAGCAAATAATGGCATTATCTCAGTAGTCAAAACAGGAGCAAATGTACCTGATAAAAATGTACCTCATAAAAATTATATTCCTTTTTCTTCCCCACAGAAGTTAAAGCTCAATACCAATGAAATAAAGCAATACATCATAATACAAAACTTACCTTTTGATCCTTTTCTCCCCTTTCAACTCCCATCTTCCCTAATCAAAAAAAACCCATAAAAAGCACCCCTATCACCTTGTCATTTCTTCATGCAACTTTTCATGCATTTCTTCTTATGCTATCCATTACTTTAATGGATTTTTCTCACTACATTCTATTAATTTGATCAAAATTCTGTTTCCTTTTGTTTTCAAATAATTTCAGTCTCTCCTGGAAACGTCATCTCTTTGTTGGAAAATGACTTTCTCATTAAAAGGTCATTTCCCAAAAATCCAGAGGTTTTTTTGTAACAATTTTTGGCTTTGTTTTTCACCCTAAAATATCTGTCCCAGAAAGAGCATCTATGTGTGCACACAGAACTAGGAAGCAAGATTTTATTTTTCATATATCCCCAAGTCTGTTTTTTTGTTCTTCACTGAGCATAAAGATATTATGTCTTGTCTTTTTCTGTATTTCTTGTCCTATCTACTTAAGGCCAACCTACTTCCTCCATGTTTTGTTGAGATTTCTTGGAACTTGTTTATTCAGGAGAGAAGCATGAAAAGGAAGACCAAAGCAAAACATCATGGTATTACAGTGACTCAGCAAAACCCTGTAAATGTTTTATCTTACACTTTGAAAGAGGTTTTCACCAAAAAAAAAAAAAGGCCTAGAGATTATGAATGTTTGAAGAAAAGGTCAAATTAACTCTGGAATTGCAATATCTACACTTACCTTATGTTGTGGCTAGTGATCGGTATTCGAATGAGTTCCACTAATGAGGTTCCACCACCTAGTTCCCAAAAATGAGCTACATCTTTAGGCTGCAAAAGAGTTTCTTCATGTTATTTTTAGGTGTGTGTGTGTATATATATATAAAGATATGGTAAATTATATTTTATACTCACTGTATTGTGTCTCCTTGCCCTTCTTCCAAAAGTATATTCCAAGGCTAATGTTGGCTTTGGAGACTCTTCCCTAAAGGAAAAGAAACTGAATTTTGTCAAGATCCTCTAAAGAAAGGGAGTTAATTCCACAGTTACCAAACTATTTATCAGTCAGTTCAGAATTTGGCTTAGAGACAGCAGTACAGATAGGGCACGTTTAGACAGGAGGTGTCAGGTACTGAAGACAGGAAAAGCAGAAGCATCAGCCCAAAGAAACGAGTCCTTTCAGCTACCAGTGGAGAAGGACTGAAAGGGTCACCTGAGAGGTTATAAGGAAGGGAAATAAGTTCATTCCCGAATGATCAGCCAGTCACAGAGCACACCTGCATACACGCATTATGAATTATCACACAATATGACTGTTTTTAATCTACAGCTGGAAACTCTTTAAAATATTTAACACATACCTCTCAAGGCATCTCAGTATGATGGTGGTCTTTCCCTGGGAATTAAAAACAAAGAGGAACTCTACTGTACTGTCTTTAAAGCATAAAGTTGTATCACTGAGTCAAATGCATTTAACATTCCAATACTAAAGTATGAGAAAACTGCAAATGCATGTAACTGTTTGCAGCCTTAGAGTGAAAACTTAAGTCAAATTTTCAATCAGAATCAAGTCACACTACCATTATTATAAGTATAAACTAATAGACATGACAAATATAGTAATGGGAACCTTGTACTTAAAACAGACATTAGTGATCAATTAGACCTCTGCAGAATGAGACCATGAAACATTATATCTTTAAAATTTAGTGAACCTTAACATCTGAAAATATGTTTTCCCTGACACAAATGATGTTTGAAAAGTGTATAAGTGTACGGTATTTAGATTACCCCGTTTTTGTTTCCCATAAATAATATTGACTTTTCCCAAACTTCCCCTGGCTTGACATCATCATCTTCAGGATTTTCTCTCTTCTCCACTTCAGCTATAGCAAGATCCCATAAAGTATCACTAGTTGGAAGAAAACAAAGTAAGAAGAGAGTGATTAGAGAAAACACACATCTTAGGCCGTAATTCCTGAAAACATCTAAATGAAGGTTATTGTGGTGTAGATTGTCATTATTCTTTCACATCGCCTGCTCTCTGTCTGTCGAAGTACTTCTACCCAAACCAGCTGAAGTGGCATTCCTCAACAACCCCAGCAGCCACTTGTGGCACATACTGAGCGCGTTCGAGCTGTGCAGCGAGAGGCTTGGCTTGGAGCGCATTTAATCACGGAATCACACATTCAGTGAGGTTGGAAAAGACCCCTGAGATCAGCCTGTGATCGAACACCGCCAGACTGAGTGCCACGTCCCGGCTTTCCCTAAAACACCTCCAGGGACGGTCACCAGCTCTTCCCCGGGCAGCCCGCTTGAGACACCTTTAGCGGGCCGTGTGGAGGGTCGTGCTGGAGCTGCGCAAGGCTGGCAGCGCCCGGTGCCGCCAGCGCAGCAGCCGGGCACGGCTCGGAGGGCTCGGCACAGCCCCGGACCTGCGCTCCGTGTGCCGGGGAGCCGCTGGGGCAGCGGGGGCTCCCCGTGCTCGGGTTCACCCGCGGTCACCTGCACACCCCGTTAACGTGGGGCCCCTTACAGAACAGGACAAGGGCCAAGCGTGCCCCATCTGCCCTCGGCCTCGCTCGCTTTAGGGGTAGAGGCCGGAACGTTTTAAGCCCGCCCTGCCTCCCTCCCTGCCTCCCTCTCCAAGCTGTCCTCCCCGGCCGCCAGTCCCTTCCCCCAGGGCGGCGGGAGCGCTCCCCCGTCTCCCGCCCGAGCAGGGCTCCCGGTACCTGGCCTTGGGCATCGCTGCGCGGGGCGCGGGCCCGGCTGCCCGTGGCCATGGGAACGGCGCGGGGCACGCCGGGAGCTGTAGTTCCGCGGGGGGGGCACGGGCGGCCCGGGGCCCGCGCTCGGCCCGGCCGGGCCCGCGGCCGCCCACAGCGGGAGGGGCCGTGGGGCGGTCCCGCCCCGGCTCCGTGTCGTGGCACCCGCGGCTGGCCGTAGGACCGGGCTTCGCACGCTTCGGTATTCGGTACGAGTGTGAGGGCCCTCGAAGGATGTCGACTGTAGCCCTCTTGTGAGGGGACAGAATACTCCAGCTGTGGGGAAGCCAGAGATAAATAAAAAACACCGGGAGTCTTACTTGACCTCGGCCTTAAGCACTGGCTCCTGATAAACTCATAGTCCCTCAGGGGGCTTTGTTACCAGCGCGGGGAGTGAAAAGAGGCCCGAGTTGTTCCCACACCCTGGGAAATGCTGTGTAACACACAGTGAGTGTAGTCATTTTACAAAAATTTTTGTGTAATTATTGTCCAGCAGAGGGCAGCGAGGGTGAGGGACTGGAGCGTCTCTCTTAGGAGGAAAGGCTGAGGGAGCTGGGCCTGTCCAGCCTCGAGGGGACACGACTGAGAGAGGTCGTGCCAATGTCTGAAGGGAGGTGTCAGAGGATGGAGCTGGGCTCTGCTCAGTGGTGCCAGAAATAGGACAGGAGGCAATGGGCACAAACCCAGGCACAGGAAGTTCCACCTGAACGTGAGGGAGAATTTCTTTACTGTGCAGTGACCAAGCACTGGAACAGATTGCCCAGAGAGGGTGTGGAGTCTCCCTCACTGGAGATGTCCAAGAACTACCTGGAAAAAATCCTGTGCCCTGTGCTCTGGGATGGCCCTGCTTGAGCAGGGAGGTTGGACCAGGTGACCTCCTGTGGCCCCTTCCAACCTGACCCATTCTGGGATTCCGTGACTTCTTAGTTACAAGGGGCACACAGGTAAAACACTGTAACAAACAGGGACTGGATTATTTCAAATAAGATTATCAAAAATCAAGTCCAAAAATGCTGGGCTTGGATTAGAAAGTAGGATTTAAAGGGTGCAGTAAAACAGCAGGATGACCCTGAGTATGAAAGGAGCATATGATGTAGGTGAACCCAACAAGTCTAGAGTGTCCTACATCAGAGAAGTGACCCAAAATCCAGGACAGCAATTGCAGCTGTCTTGTGTAGCTGAGGAGCTGCTTTGTATCTTGACAGAGTGGAGACAGAAAAACCTGACTAAAATAATTCAGTTACCTGTTTGATCAAAGCCAGGAAAGCGGCCTCATTCATAATGATTAACTCAGTTTTCATTTTAACCGTTCCTTCTTCCTTACCCAAAGAAGGCTGATGTATCCTTCCACTGACCCTAAGTAATGTTCATTCTTTAAATAAGAATGTTTGTCTGGATTTAGCTTGCATAATCACTCAGTTTCAGTTCCAGAAGCCTTTATATGGCTATTTTTGTCTGGTTTTAATTACTTCCAGGTTTCTACATGCATATTATCAGGAACTTGCTAACCTCCTATGGAAACCATCGTCTTGCTAATTAAAATACAGAAAGAAACTTAATGATGTAGTCTTGTACAATGCAGATCATGCATTGATGCATGATGCATGCAGATGATGCCTGTCTATGTGCATTTCTTTCACCAATGTCAGTTCAACAGAACACTTCTGATATCTATGAACACTTGGTGTATCTATGAAGCCAGTGCTGATCTGTAATCAGCACCTGGAGGTAGTAAAATCCCTGGACAAAGCTGCTCTTGCTCTGCCAAAGAGAGCAAAACTATTGTAGGAATTGCTCCTGGCACTAAGACCTGTGCAGGTATTACTGCAACAACAGGAGTGTAAAAAGCAAAATATTTTTACAGCAATTTACTCACTGTCCGAGGTGGCAAATCTGGGAGATGTTGCAGTACAGATCTGGGCACAGTAAAAGGGTGTACAGTTAGTAAATGTACTGAAACCCAGCCTGGAATTTAAATTTGAGTTTTCAGTATGTTTCTCTGTTTCTTTTGCCCTTATAAACTGTAAACCCCCCCTCCAACAACAACACACACACACAAACTTTTTTTCCCTCTAATTCATTATTACTGAGTTACTTATCATCTCAGTTAAAATTAACTCAAAGTAATTTCACTAAGCTGTATGGACTATTAAAGCTCTAACTAAAGCTTTGAGTGGTGCATTCCTTTGTGCAAGAATGATTTTCTTCCTTCAGGAACCACTAAAACCTATGAAAACTGATAGTCTGACAAGGAACTCCAACAGCAAATGTCTTCAGAGCCTTCTTTCATAGGAAAGATATGCTTTTATTTCAAATTTAAACAAAATTTAAATACAAAATAACAAAACTCATTAATTTTAAGGACTGCATTAAAATCTTAAGGGGTTAACCTTTGCCTGGTGTGCTACAGGAGTAAATGGGTCTTGCTTGTTCTGGATCTTGCTAACACTGCTGCTCAAAAATTGACAAGGCAAAGTGAAGTTCAAGTAATATATTAATTTACACTGCATTCCAAATAGTCTTTTCAAAACAATGTGTTTGTTTATACAGACATTTACCAGTGATTTTTCAGTCATTGTCAAGCTCAGATTCACTGATCATTTCCATGGATTGTTGATTCTGACCACTGACTCCAAGCATGAAAGTATTCTAAAGTTCACGGTAGAAGGTGAAGTCTCCTTGCATGTGCTAAGAGATTAATCCCATCTTGCCAATATTTTTACAGCCTAGGTTCTGCAGGCTTTGAGCATGGGAAGGTTTCCAGCAACAGTCCCAGAAGCTGCTGCTCATTTGACAGCTCCCACAGCACCACCACTGCTGAGGTGAGAAAGGCCAGGCTCCTGCTTGCTCTTTAGTCATGGATTAGGTAGCACAGTATGAATTTCTTTGGTGGATGGCATAAGGTTAAGACTGAGATGTGGATCACTCATGAGGCTTGGGCTGGTGGGGAGGGCAGAACAGATGATCTGCTTGGACTGTGAGATTTTCAGCCTTGCTGTCTTGCATTGTGTGGTATTCTTTAAGTAGCTCTGGAGCTTGGTTACCCTGGAGGCCCTGAGATATGCAGAGCTGTGTTTGGAAGGGAAAGAGACTTGCTTGTGAAAGAGACTCCACTTGCTGCCCCTGCTACCTTGAAGGGAAGTGTCTGCTGAGGTTACTGTCACTGCACAAACCTCACCTTGCCAATCAAACTGGAAGCAGCTCCATTGTTTAACAGTGTTGTCGCATTTCTTTCATAAAATCACACAGCATTTCTGGCCATGTGACTGTGGGATTAATGGTGAATGATAATGAGCAATTAGTAAGCCTAGAAAGTCACGCCAAAACCCAGGAACTAGTGCTTGAATTGTTTCTGATTATGATGATGTAGGGGGACACTGCAGCAGCAAGAGCTCAACAAAAAAGGTGAAGCAGTGTCTAGAGTTTGCTACCCAGAGGCAGGCAGGAAGGTCATACTCTGCTTCACAGACTCCACAGGGCTTTATAAAACAGCTGTCTGTGATGTTGTTAATGAAATCTCCAAATGAGTACATCAGCTGTTTGTACTGTTTATCATGTTGTCTCAAAATTCAGTGAAGATTTTAAAAACTACATGAACAAGCTCACTAAGAAAATGCTCCCATTTTTTTGCCTTCTTATAACAGATGATCTGCCACATGTGGACAATTAGGAAATACTACTAGTTGGAGCATTCCAGGTTATCATAACTTCATGATTACAAGAAGACTTTTGTGTTTGTGAATTGAACTTTTAAATCATATTGGAGAAGCTTTATACTGGGACCTAACTGATGAAGTAACCTGTTTGCATATGTAAATACCTGCCCTTCCTCAAGTCTGAAAGTTGATTATTCTGCTGATTGCCAAGGCGTGTTAATTCCTAAATTAATTTCACCTTGGGAACTGTATCACTTCCCATGGGGTGCAACACAAGAAGCAATGCCGTTGGTCTCCTGTAGGTCCCAAGATGCTCCCCTGGGTGATGGCAGGGGACTGGCTGCCTAGGAGGAGGTAAAACCTCCTGTTGCTGGCCCTGCCCCATGGAAAAAGAAGGGTCTAGTGCCCCAACCACCACCAAAAGGTGGGAGTTACCAGGAAGCTCCTTCTACCTTGCAACAGTGAAAGAGTCTGGATATAGGAGGTGTTTGGTTTGGTTGTAATTTTCAAGAGGAAGCCTTGGCCCATGGTACCCTTCATCAAGTGGTGCTTGAGTCCTGTGGACTTCAGTAGCCATGGCAGGACTTGAAAGCTTTTAAAAGAAAGCCAGCTTGCCTGTCTGCCTTTCCCCTTCCTAAGACCATGTTCTCTTCATGGCCTGTATCTCCCTTCCAATCTATTTTAATTCTTTAGGAGGATACTCCCTAGTTTTAATAGAGGGCAAAAAGCTGAAAATACCTTTTCTCTCAGATGAGCATTTGAAATGTTTAAAGAACATAAAACAGAGATTTTTCATTGTGAAATTACTTCAGTTTAAGTAATAATCAAACAAAAACCAATATGGGCCAGCGGTAAGGCATTAATGATCTGTGATCATTACATGAGCTGAAGTGGAAACTGTAAAATGTCCATGGATCAGTGATTTGAGTACCTTCTTTGTGGTTGTACCTAAATCATCTGTTAAGAGTATGGTGCTGATCCATTTCAGAGCCTGCAGATGTGGTTCATTTGCATTGGAACAAAAAAGAGAGGACTGGAAGGAAAACAATGGATGTAATTTCTATGCACTTTACCTATGTAGCACCGAGGCTTGCACCTGAAAAAGGCAACTAGAAAGTGCTCCTAGGTCCAATGGTGCAGATGCAGCATCTTGTCTTGAGTGTGCAAGAACATCATATTAATATTATAATATGAAATGTGTAGATACAAATTAAAAACAAGAAGTAAATATTATTCTGACACAATGTATATACATTATACATATTGTACACGGATTTTAGGTCTCCAAGTTTACTCACAACATTTCAATCAATGGTCTTCTGTGTTGTTCTTGTGTTTTGAATTGTGAGTCATTCTTGCCATCTGTATTATATTATCATTTTGGATTAAAGGAGAAATTAGGTACAGGGTCTTGTTTAACAAAACTGTAATAAATACAATGCCTATCCAATTCAGATTTTTTTTCAAAAGATTGGAGCAGAGAAGGTTTCTTTAGAAATTCACCAGACCAAGGCTGAAGATTTGCCAAGTAAAACAGCTGTATAACAAAGGCTAGAGTGTATCATGAGAATACTCTCAATTTGTAATAGTTACATGATGTACTTATGTATTTGATTTTTTTCAAAGGAGAAACAATTATACACAATTTGTTCCTTTTAGTCCCATGATACTTGTATTGCAAATAAGGATGGTGCTGGAAGTGGAAAGTATTTTGTATTTGACTGCTTCTCTAAACAAAAATTCCTTTTCAAAATGGAAGTTATACAACTGGTCTAATTTGGAAAAATAACAGATAAAGAGTTGCAGACAGTTTGGTCCCTGAGTATATATAGCTGTAAAACTATAAAATCTATACAATGGTTTCCAATGACACCTTTCTCCATCGTTATAAACAGATGTATTTTGTGCTGCAGGCACAAGCAACCCCCAGTAAATCATAACCCTTAAACTGACTCATCACCTTTCCAGTCCAGGCCAGAGCTTTAATTAAAGGGCTACTCCTGTTCAATGCAACTGAATTAATGTAAACCTGTCCACCTTCCTTTTGTTCATGGAGCTGCTTATGCTCTACATCTTGTACATCAGAAGGTTTTCAGTCCATGTAGAAACCCTCTCACAAGGATGCATCACCGTGATACATAATCCTTTCATAACAAAGTGGGACATTTAGTTGGTCTGTTGATTGCAAGAAGTGGCTGGCTCCCCATTTCCTTGGGTTTCTGTCCACTTTGAGGTGCCAGCAGTGCTGGAGCAGAGAGGTGATGAGCAGCTCCTTTCAGCTGATGAAAGTTGTTAATGTAGCTGGCAATCAGTAGAGTGATCTCAAGAATCTATAACAGGAACATACAAAGCTCTTTGAAAAATACAGTGATGTGTTTTGACTGCTGAAAAAATAGCTAACTTTTTAGCAAGTGACAATCACCATCAACTGGATAAGTACTTGTACTTTAACAAATTAATGATGGGGGGAGAGGAGATAACTAATAAAGCTTTTTTTATTGCTCCTTGCAAATAATGTAATGTTATTCCCATCAGGATGTATCAAAGATACTTTGTCTTCAACAGTCTTAAATGATTCAGAGATGACTTCTTTAATTTTGAGAGAGATGTTGAAGTCCAAAAGATGATGCTTTGAGAAGTTTTGCCGGAAAGTATCTAGTGCTCAGAGAACTCAAGATGCAGGGTAGATGAAGGGAATAAAGACTTCAGGGAGGTTTTTATCCTATTTTCTCTTTGTGACCCTTACGAACCTTGCCCAGACACTAAACAGGTTGTCCAGAGAAGCTGTGGCTGCCCCATCCCTGGGAGTGTTCAAGGCCAGCTTGGATGGGGCTCTGAGGAACCTCATCTAGTGTAAAGCAGAGGGGTCAGAGCTAGGTGATTTTCATGTCCTTTCCAACCCAAATCATTCTGTGATCCTGCAAGGGCACAATCTGAGGGAAACTTCAACATGTGTATTTTACTATGCTTATTTGTATGAAAAATCATGTTTTGAACCAAATTTATATGTGGAATTTTGTATTATTTCATAAATTTGTTCCAACTAACCACAAGACCTTTGGTTGTTTTTTTGGGGGGGTGATTTTTGTTGTTGTTTTAAATACAGTCAGTCTTACCAGTGAAGGAGAGACTCTAGATTTAAAAGGCAGGGCTTTTTCTTTTTTTTTTTTACCAGAAGGAAAAATATCCTAGGATTTTTAAGAAGTGACTGATCTTTCAGATGTTGTGTTCTACAATTTCATGCAGATCCCAAATGTACTTTTTGAAAAATTATCTGATTCAGTGCTGATTCGGCAAACAGACTAGGTTTTAGGTACTGTGTGTTATTTCTGTCCTTATCAGCCTTCTTTGTCCTTCTATGAAAAATTTGGAATGTTATAGACAGGGACATGAAAAGAACAGGAGCACATTAGTACTGTCACAGTTAGCCCTAGCATGACTCTATTTGCTCTCTAAAATCATCTGGCAAAAGTCAGTAATGTGAGCAGGCTGGGATTAAAAAAGGTGTTTCGTCTTTCACATCTGTTAGGGATTACCCACTAGTGAGAGGACAAAAGCAGATGGTGGGAAACTGTTTCAGGTAATATACCAACCTTTGGTTTTGTCATGGCAAAAAGGTGTTTTTCAGTTGCTTTGTCCTTTGTCTGAGCATTGTTAACAACCAGCATAAAATCATCTTGGTAGCCTCCAAAAGTCATCAGGCTCTTATACGTGTATGTAACTGTCAATCGCTGAAAAAGGGAAACCCCCAGAACAAGACACAAAGCTATTAAGCAGGGCAATGGAGGAAAAACAGATTATGACAGATTCTTCTTTTAAAAGTATAATTACACATAAATTTTTCAATTGAGGTGTCCTCTTATGAATCTCGACATTAACTGTGAATTTTGGGATAGCTCCATTTAGACCTTCATGATGAGGAATGTTCACTGTAGATGACAACTCTTCTAAATTTGACCTCTGTTTCTATTCCAAATTAGTTAAAGATATAAGAAGATTTCAACTCAAGTGTGTAATTCCATTTACCCAAATCTTGACTGACTTTGATAGAAGTTAATCTTACTAATTCCATTTGAAACTGAAGCAGTGTCTAAAAAAATTAAATGGCAGAGTATGAGGCATCCGAAATAATTTAACTCCAAGTATTCTTTTTGTGCAGTGATGTGTTTTGCAAACACACAAATTAAATTCTGTTCTCTTTTTTTCACTGATGAAACATATGATGAAACATAAATGCTCTTCAAGACTCCTCAGCTTTTCATCCCTCAGTTCTTACTGTTCAGTGTTTAACACCACAATAAGTGGCCTTTGAGTTAAGATCAGCAATTAATTTATTGTTACACCTCATATTAATTTTCTGCAGATGTTTGCATTTAAAATTCACTGTAGACTACATTTGTACAACAACTGACTTAGTATCTTTCCTTAGTAAACCTCTTTTTGCCCCAGTTTTGAAATAGTATTACCTCTACCCCTTGCAGCACAATTTCTGATACCCCTGATCCTTCCTAGAGAAAATCCCAGTGTTCCCTGGAAGCTGAGCTTTCCTTGAATGTCAAGTAAGGCCTGCCAGTATTTAACCTGCCCTACAGAAATGCCATAGCCCCCGGAGCAGTGTTTGTAGAGCTCTCTGCAGTCTGATGCAAGCACATTTTGCTTGTTCCCTGAGAGCTGCTGCTTGTTCTCCTCATGCTCTTTGTTTTATTATTTAACTGCAAGGAGATGTAATGAAAAGACCCATATCAGCACAATTATAAAGCTGAGATTTTAATTTTCTGATATTCAATATTAGCACTTGTTAATAGCAGCATGCCATTCTTTTCCTTTGCAGGATATAAATGAAAGCAGGGATCTTCTCAGGCATTGCTTTTTACACTGATTACAAATCATTTTCTGTGAAAACTTGTATTGCAAATCAAAGAAAAATCAGAGCCTAAAATGACATAATTAAATAACACTGGGTTATATTACCTACTATTAAACAAAAATAATACAATGAAAATAACAATCTTTTAAAGTAACTGCTCTTTGCAGAGTGTATGTATTATGAATAATACTGGAAAATTAAGTCTCCAGGAAAAGGAAATGAATGTTATTGTAATAACATTACAATAACTATGGATTTCCTGACATCTGAATGATTAAAATATTAACATTTCATTAAATGATATAAAAACTGTATCTGATAAACAAAAATAAATTCTGTGCAAAGAATTCATTAGTTACTTCTATTATTAGTGCTACTGTAATGATGATAATATTAAAGCATTTTAAAAGGAATGAATTTTTCCTTTAAGAGGACTAGATAACTTAGCATGGAAAGCTAATGCCATCTTTTAGATAGCATGGTGGTGAATTTCTCCATATAATTAGTACTAAAATCTATCTTGACCAAATTTAAACTGGCCATTTCCCTTACCATGGAGCTGTAATCCAGGATGCTTATGCCATCTTCATGGACAGCAAGCCATATGAAGGACTTCTCAACTGAGGCTGTTGCTAGAGGCTACAAAGAGAAATGTGTTTTAGTTACTACTTCAAAATGAGGCAATATGTGAATAATTATTAATTCTCAGCTATTATAGACCTCTCTCCATCCACAGTTCTCACTTCAGTTCCCTCTCAGTGTAAATTTCAGTAAAGAAATTGAAATACCTGCCCAAAGCCATGTAGGTGGCCAGTGGCAGAATGATGAACTCAAACCAATACACTTGAAACCTACCCTGGTGCTTAGTCCAATAATAGTCCAATATAGTCTCATTAATAAAGCAGTCAGGTGTCTTACAGTTTGTCCACTAGCTCATATATCTAAATACACAAAGAACAGAGTGCTGACAATTTTATATATATATATGTTTACACACACACACACTGGGTTTACCTATTGAAACTGAAGGCATGAGGTGACAGTTCTGTTTAACAGAGCTGTTATTTGAATCAAGAGAATTAAGATACCAGTGGTTAAGAAAAACTGAGAGAGGCCAGCATAGAAGGGAGTGCTCTAAACACCCTTAACCACGTTTAGTGCTTCTGCAAGGTTCAGCTTCCAGAGCCTGTTAATGATGTCTTTTCAATGTTCTGTTAGTTGTCAGGTAAAAAGAGTCTAAACCTAAAAGGCTGTCTCAAACTAAGATATAAGGAGCTGGAAATACAGATTAATAATGTAAAACAAGCAGTAAGTGTATTGGAAAGTTATTATTATGATACACTTAGTACTATGGCTATTATATTTCACCAGCGTATGCCTTAAAAAGTAATTTGACAGGAGATTCAGTCAGCTCATGTATACACAGTTATTTTCAACAAAAATATACTAATATTTGCAAATGATATTTATATTTAAGCCCCTCGTCCCCTTCCCCAGTCAACCCCATTGAATTGTCTCACTCTTGCTGGGAACAGTTTGGCCCCGAAGAAGGGCCACTTCCTGGCCACGGTGAGGTAAATGCGCACGCAGTCGGCGGCGCTGTGCCCGCGCAGAGCCATCCATCTCGTCGACAGCCGCTGGCAGAGCTGCCTGTTGGAATGAAGGATGGGAGTCACTCACTGAAGGGCATTCCGTGCTTGCCCACAGCAAGTTTAATCAGCAACAAAGAATCCATTTCTTGAAACGATGATTTCAGTTAATACAAGGACTATCACTGATACGGTATTAAATCAAAAACATCATTTAATATTTTAATGCACACGAAAATTATGAAGTCTCTTCTAATTCCTGAAACGTTATGATTAAATATTGATGTAGCAGTTGCAGCATAAAGGCAGAAAGTCTGGGACAGCTTTTAACGTGTCATTACAAGGAATCAATGTGCCTTTATCAGTACTCAACAGCTATGTCCAAAAATCCATCCAGCTTAGCACATCTCTACCTGTGGCTGGTAGGAGGCGTGAAAGACGTGGCTTAGCACTACTCTCTTTTAGTGTGTCTGGGCACTGCTACCCAAAATGCTGCTCCTGATGCACAGTGTGTTCACACTGGGGCTTTCTTCCCGGCTCCTTTTTTGAATTTGTGGCCCCTTGGCAGGTTGATCCAATACCATGGAAAAACTAATTCTCAAAAAATCCCCAGCCCAGAATACCTTTCTAGAACGCTGACCTGCAGGGATTACTTACCCAGCAGCCATAAGGTTATTAGATGTAGCCCAAGGAAAGGAAGGGCTAATGTGTAATAAAGGGAGACCCATCACTTGCAGCTTTGGTCTTACTGTTTATGAAGTCAAACTGCACCCTTACCAAAAAAATACAGGCAATAGGGCAGGCACAGAGTGATTCTTCCCATGCCACAGATCTCCAGCTCTGCCAACTGGTACTGTAGGGCTGCTTAAACAGTTCAACAGGTGTTTCACTTTTGCTCCATGAGCTAATCAAATCTGAGACCTTTTATATTTGCTCTTTGAAATTAATTGCATAAGTCTGAAAGCCTCATTGTCTTCAAAGTATGTAATAATGTTACTGTGTGCATATAATAATAGCTTTAAATTGTTTCAACCTGAAAATTTTCTGTACTGAAGAACATTTGGATGATATTTAATGGACTTTGAAACCGCTCTATCACTGACTTTGGATAATTTATTACACTGTTCTGCTCGTTTTTGTGTCAGTAGGTGTTGATTTAAATGCCTTGCAGGTTATTAATTTTAAATAAAGTGATATCTTACTAGTAAGTCCACTAAGTTACACATTGCCAATTTGACTGGCTGCCAGAGATTGCACACTAGAATAGCAAACAGATCATGTCCTTATGTCCTTTACTTCAGTAACTCTTTAGTTTGTGCACAGACAGACCTAGTTTAGATTTGCTGAATAAGAAAAACATCAATTTCAAAATCGCTGGGTTTTGTAACACTGTGTAGTAACTGCTACAGCTTTTGCTGAAATGTGTTATTAATGATGATCTTTTGTTTAGATTACAAACATGCAGAGGAAATGGGTTCTTTAACTTAGCAGGAAAATGAGTTTCAAACACAGGTTTATGCAAATATAGCCCAGCAGTACATTATTCCCAATGACAATTTAAACCTTCCATGTCTCACTCCTAGATCTTTAGAGAATATGAATCAAAAACCCCATCTCACCTTAACTGTTCCTCTGAACAGTCTTGCTTGTATCTCTTAGGGTAGAATCTCTCCAAGACTTGCTTTAGTGTTTGGTTGGACTTGGACTGGGAAGTGATTTGCCCTGCTGGAGTTGAGAAAGGCCGTTCAAAATCTCCAATCTCTACCTAAGGGGAAGTCCATGAAGAAAATTTTTTGTTACTCCAGAGTAATTTTCTAGCTGGATATTATGAACTATCTTTTAATCTGTTTTACCAAGTATAAAAGAAAACAAATTTGTCAAATAATGTATACTTTTCACTGATAAAAATGTCACACTAGTGACTTTTTCTTATTTTCTGTCTACCATAGAAAAAACTTAAATATCGAACAAAACTTGTACAGGCATAATATTACTTCTGCTCTTAGATTGTGAAATCTCCAGCTGACACAAAGCAGTTCACATTTATTGAATAACAACACCAAATAACTTTCTCAAAACCCTTCATTTGAGCTTTTAATTTTTAAAAAAGAAAACATCAATACCATGTCTAGTAAAGGAGTCAGACTTTCGTGGGAGAGCTGGTACTTTAGAGAGTTAACTTGCAGAAATCATGGAAGGAATAGTGAATGAAGAAATGGTACATTATTACATGATATCTAATGCCAGAGGGCCCTGCTGTGTAAGAGGGAAGGCACATTTTAGCCATACCGGTGCCAGCAGCAGTAAATACTGTAAAGCATTTCCACTCCAGTGCAGAATGGCCTTACACAAAGATTCCAGCCCAGTCTGTTTCCTGCACACTCATATGTAGGAGGTGGAGGTCAATTGAGTGTCAAGCAATGCTGGATCAGTTTGTTTAAGATTTTCTCCTGAAAAACTGCTGTGTGAGTTATTCATGCATAAAGATTACCTGAGCTAAAAGGGCTGTCAATTCCATTGCTAATTCTTTGTTTACAGGGAAAAGTCCATTGACTATTTGATCATTTGTCTGATACACTAGCAGCAGCTTCTCTCTGTCTGTCTCCCCATGAACTTGAACTGAAAAATAAAGCCTACAGAAAAGACAGAAAGTTATTAAATAAAGAAGATAGGGGAATGCATTAGCCCTGAGGATTAGCAGTATCTGCTCTGAATGTGACAAGTTTATTTCAGCATCAAAACACATTAGCAGAGCAACACTTGTACTTGAACCTGTGGGTAAATATTTAATGTCAGTTTTCTGACTTCAGTGGGGTTTTTTTGCAGCGCTGCTCACCACTTAAGAACTAAAAAAAGGTAACTATGTTTTTAAAAAAATTCTTCAGTTACACCCATTTACTATTTTTGTTGCAAACTTCAAGTTAGCCAGTGTTTCTCAGATGAAGAAACTGCAGAAACTGGAGAACAATTCTTGGGACAAGAGAGAGAGATTCTATTTGCTGAACAAACCTGTTTTTGTAAGTAAGGCGGACAGTCCTTGTGCCTTCACATTTCCCAGGGTGTTGTTCTTTGGAGGCTTGCTCCCATTTTGAAATAATGTCACAGATCTAGAAGGAAAGCAATACAAAACTGATTTGCTATGTCTTCCTATTTGAAAACACCTCTGAATAAAAACTGTCAACTTATTTTAATGTCCTCTACCTATCACCTATTAGCAACATACACAGCTTGAATTTTTAAACTCCCTGAAGCATAACTTTACTTGCATTTCTTAGTCAAAGCATTTAATAATTAACATTTTTTGGTTTTGTTTGTTTGCAACACATGCACTAGCTTTGGAAACAAGCCATAACATGGACAGGCCAGGTACTTGATTCAGCAGCTGCCAATGAATGTGTAATAATACAGAGTGAGTTGCTATATAATTAATCAAATGCCTTTGATCTCTGCCTTCTCCTTCTGCTGCATGCCAAAGTTTTTCAGGTCCTTTCTAGTAACTGCTATAAGGTTGGCATGAGGTTTGTTATAAGATGCACCAGAAGTGGCTCACAACAAGCTGTGTAGGTGGGCAGGTGGGCACACGGGGAGGAGTCAGAACAGAGATCCTACTGATCCTACTGATCCCAGCTGGGCTTCATGTCACCATTCCTTCATAAAAGAGCCTTCCTGGAAGCAGTAATGTGTGTAGTTTCTAAGGTTACAGTTAACTAGAAAATAACTCCATCCTTTATAAATTTTGCTTTTCATATGGTAATTTTTCTGATCACGGTGACACCGCTTGTCTGTCACTAAGGCCAGGTTGTACCACACCTTGTACTCAAAAGTGCAGCTGTGAACATTGGCCAAAGGGGGCAAAAAGCTGCTTGGTAGAAGAAGAAAAATTAATGTTTCATTAGTTGCTAAAGACTTGGAAAGTATATGATATTTCACTAAAGCACACATTATATTGCCTTTTGTCACTCTTTCTGCTAAGAATTTAATTCTAGCAATAGAGGGAGCTAAAATTTAGAATTCAGGACAGTGGCAAGCCAAAAATTGGAAATTTCTTAAACTGAGCCCTAAAACTATTTTGTATTAGAGAAGGAACCACTTCTTTTTTTAATTTCCCAGGATGTCCACCTCAGTATCAATGACTTCTTGAACCTCACATGGTCATCTTCTGGAACTGTATCATAAATGTTGACTGAAGTCTCTAAATCCACATTTCACTCTAATTTCTCTTTAGATTCAAAGAACTGTAACAGCTTACTTTTTGGTTTTTAACAGAGCTGTTACTTCTCTGAATAATATGGGTCTCTTGGAGAAAGCTTTTAACTATAGTTCACTGAATGAATTTCAGCAACTGAAAAAGTGATCTTTAAAAAGAAAACAAAATCTTTCCTTTCACATTAAGAAAAAAAGTTTTCAGCCTGAAAAATGTTTTCCTTTACACTGTCTGAAGAGAGCTCTGTCAAATGAAGATACTTTGTTTTTTTACATGCACAGCTCATTAAAGGCTTTTGTTTACCTTGATGTTTCCTTGAAGACAGTGCTCTATATCCTTGCCAGAGGGATCGTCAGAAAACAATGCAAATCCTGACTGCGCTGGTTTCCTCATCCCTGTATCTTGGTTCAGAGTGTTCAGAAATTCCTCTACCGTGGTAGAGGCATCAAACCCAACAACCTAAAAAAGCAGCCAAAATGCATTTTGCTATCAAATTCATACCTGTTTCCCCCTTAAATCTAGGATTTTGAAATATAATACTTCTAGAATAACAGTGGGACTATAAGATCCATTCCATCCATTACTGTCACTGGAAATTAAATATTGCCATAAAGGGCCTGGAAAAGATTTCCACGTGTGAAGTCAGTTTAGTGGAATTGGTTTCCTTGCACTTGCTACACTTGGAATTCTATTACAGGATTTATATGACAGTAGTCTAGTATCTGAGCTTTTTGTGACAAATACGGCTTGAAAAATGAAGATTATAATTTCCAGCACCTTCCAATATAGTGGAGAAGCAAATGAGATCAGTTAATTCTTTTTGATCATGTGCAGCTTCAGAGGGATATCAGGTGGCAGTACACTGGCAGATCCAAATTAGTTTGTGGGTGTTGCTTTGTCACTAGTACACAGGTCAGTAATATACAGAACCTTCTAAATTTTACTTCCCCAAATATGAACTTCTGTCTGCTGTGAATGGTATTGAAGCATTTTAGCAAGAGGTGGCAAACGGCTTCTTTACAGACACCAGTGGCTGATGTTCACTTAAGTCTGTATTGAAGGTGTTTTCCTGTATTTGACATGTTGAAAATGTTTTGGTAAAAAATGTCTTGAAAACAGATCACGAACTTTTGTTTGAACTTCTCAGTGGCTGGCATTAAAATAAAAATCTGATGAATATTCAGAGATTAATACAAGAGTTTTTAATACCACTATAACTGTTATGCGCTGATCCCACTGAAGTAATTTTTGTATTTCATTACAATTTTCTTAGCCCTTGGAATTATATAGTTTTGGGCAGTAAATAATTAATGAGCAGTTACTCCTTTCAATTTTGAAACCCTTTAGGATGATTTCAAGGATGTTAGTTTTTTACTGTTTACTGGGCTAGCAATAAGCAATTAAGAAACTTAGAAGTGAAAAAATGCAGAGTTCTTCTGTGACTTGAAATGAAACATTTATTTGATATAGCTTTGATTTCATATATAAAGTTGCTTTCTATCTAGGAATACTATGAATTGTTAAAACTCTTCTCAGCCATCTCTCACAGCTGGAAACACAAACCAGGATGTGAAGCAGCAGGACTGGAAGCCCACGGAATGTCTCCTACAGGCTTTGACTAATGACATCCCCAAAGAGTTAAGAACAGAGCCATGTTTGTTCTGTAACAAATATGGTTTTCCTTCAGGACTGATAATGGGAGTTACAGCTGTGCTTCCAGGCCTTCACTGAGATATTGAACTTCCAAGATGTCTGATGAAAGGAAGTGGAATTTAATGCCTTTCCTTTTCCTTCAGTCTAATTCATTCATCTGGTGGTCAGGTTAAATAAGAAACACAGTTTTGGCAGTTCTCACTCTTACAAGGTTTTACTTTTTTCTTTCTCTTCAGGATTTTCCCCCAAACCTTTACTGTTAGTTGATCAAATCAGATCACAACTCCTTTGTGCCTGCCATTGCTGGCACTGGCACAGGACAAAACTTGAGCCATGTTTACCTTACAGTTCTCTTGTTGATGTACTGTTTCATGTATATGCTGACAGCAGGGGCTTGGGAGAGCTCAGATTTCGTGGCCTGCATGACATTACCTGATATATGCCATTCATGAAATGGACCGGAATACTGAAGGGCAGGGAATGGTGGTAGGGATTTCTCAGGAGAGTGGACAGGATTTCCATTCTGGAAGGCCTGGCTTCTCGGTCTCCATTCTGCTGGGTACGTTCTACACAGCGCTGGCAGTATATAGCGTATTTCCCGAATTCACTCCTGTGGCAAAAAGAGAAATGAGGCAATTCCTGGGGACTGATTGAAAGGATAGTAAACTGTGAGTGAATATTTCTGGAGATGCCAGATGGGAGAAGCACTCAGATTTCACCCCCTGAGATTTCCAACACATTTTTTGCACGTTGAATTAGAAAGAGAATTAGTCTAGTGAGACCAGCAGAATTGTGCCAAAGATGAACATGGCTCAGGGTGTGTTGTGTAACTGCCGTATTTTGGTTTTCTAGGTTTTGCAACATACAGTCAGAATATGCACTACAAAATATATTTTTAAAAAAACTCGTAACTTTCCCAAGTGATGCACAGAAGTAAGATGTATATTTTAGTAGCAATTCCACTCAAATTAATTTTAAAATATATGCCAAAAGATCTGATATATTACAGGAAAGATTGAAAACAAGGTACTTCAGAAAGACCAGTTGACTAGCTGGGAAATAATATTCAGGCACACCTGGAATCTGCATTCTTCTTTAAGTGAAGTTTAAGAAGCCAAAGGAATGGGTGCTGGGGCAGAAAGAGTCCAACGCAGAGGGCCAAGAGCTGCAAGCCCTGAACAAAAGGAATACATTCACTGTTTTAAACATCCTGCAACATAAAACTTCCTGCTGTGGCTGCTGGCCAGCAGTGCAGATGACTGTGCCAAGCTGAGACTTCTGAAATGGGAATGAAAAAAATGGAACACAGAGAAAAAGCTGAGTAAATAAGCATATCACATCACTGAAAGGCCAAATACTCTCTGTCTATTTACATGTGTACACCAAGTTTCTTTTGGGTCTGAAAATGCGAAACAGCTGAGTTTGTATAAAAAGCAGTTAATACAAAGGAAAAGAAATACTAAGGCTGCAAGGTCAAGCACTGTGAAATGAGGAGAAGCCTGTGCAATTTTAATTCAGCTCTCCTCTTATACATATTATGAAGCAAGACATAAGACTTTTTTTCTCCTACCAAACTGACAGTAACTATTGAAAACAACAATTATTCAATATTTTGGTATATGTTGTTGCTCAGTATTAATACAGAGTGCTCTCATGTACCCTGATATACACTTATTAATGCTGCTACTACTTTTCTCACAATCATATCAATGCTTCACACTGAGATTTAAAAAATGGTGTTTCTCTATCTTGATTTGCCTGGTATTAAATAGAAATTTGACAGCATGGGCACAGATATTCCCATTCATCAAATATCTATACTTTGATGGAAGACATAATTGGTTCTGTTGAAGTATACACTGCAGTAGAAGCAAGGGCAGGAGAGTGCAGCAGGAATTTAGGCCTTAAAAACTTAGTGTAAGGCTGAAAACATGTATTTACTCTTAAAAGTAATTCCAGGGGTTTAGGATAACAATGATTTATTTATCTGCATCAGAAGAAAGGCCTTACCAGTGGTAAGAAGAGTAGCAAAGAAGGATTATGGTAAATTTAAATTCCATCAGCCATACATAGCTTCAGTGTGTGCTGACATGAATGTACCATGTCTGTTATAAAAGTTTTGTGAATGTTTTAGCAATGCACACATTGAATCGTAGAATGGAAGGAACCTTAAAGATCATCTGGTTCCAACCCCCTGCATGGGCAGGGACACCTTCCACTAGACCAGGTTGCTCCAAGCTCAATTCAGCCTGGCCTTGAACACTTCCAGGGATGGGGCACCCATGGCTTCTCTGGGCAACCTGTTCCAGCGCCTCTCCACACATCAGCCATCTGCCAGATACAGCCTGTTTCTAGATAACAGGTATGGCTGCTCTACTGTCCCCTGTGTCATGTTCTGCTTTCTGTGGCAAGAGAAAAACACGTTTATATTACAGAAGCCTTGATATGGTAACTTCCTTTCTCATTTTCTGATCCATCTCCTAGTTCTATAGACATTGCTCCATCCTAAGCGTAATGTTCCAGTTCTGTTAATAGTTCTGTTAATTCTATGCAAGCTCCAAGTATTGACTTTCCATGCAATTCCAGTTCATTTCATATCTGGATAGCAGTGAATAGCTGGCAATGGACAAAGGGAAGAATTTCAAGTATGTATTAATGATGTAGCGTGCAGGGTGAATGCAGAACAGCATGGCACACAAGAGGGGACATCTATCAGAAGTCCTGAACCTTATTTGCAATTCCATGACATGGCACCACAGCTTTATTTCACACTCATGCTATTGAGTCATTTGCCATGTGCTTTAGCCCACCAAGCTTCCTGAGGCAGCACCTCTCTTAGGAAAGAAACAGTAAAAAAGAATGAGGTTTCATACATTCTTACTTAATGCTTGACTTAAAGACAGCCCATTTTACATCCACCCTTTACAAACAGCACGGGCAGAGATACAGTCTACCACCAGATACACGTACTTTGTTGGAGGAGAGCATCTGCTTTGTTTCAGGAAAACATTGCAGCAGTGAATTGGATCTTAACTCAGCAGATGCTGCAGAAGAGCAGAGCCTCTTTACCATCCTAAACACTCCGTGTAGTTCCTTCACTGCTGTCAAAATCAATACCATTAAAATAAATACTGGGTTACCTGTATTGGTCCTGCCTGGTTTTGTGGATGTCGACGTCTGGTCTGTTTAATAAGTTGGCAACAGATCTCATTTTGAAGTTCAGGATGTGTGAGGCAGATCTGCAAAGCACTTTGGGCCAAAGATACATGGTAATCAATGGCAGGAGAGTCAACTGCAGCATTTATAAACAACTGGCAGGTCTAAATATAAAATAATAAGCAAGTGAGTTTACATACAAGGGAGCTTCAACAAATCTTTAAGATATTCTGTATATCAAAAGTGTACTTTAATTGAAATCACAAATAGTAAGTTTACCACTTCTGCAAAATGGGGTGAAAAGGGGCCAGAATGGATGAATATACAGAGAGACTTGAGATAAAACACCTCCCACAGCCCACATTTTCACTCTGTATCTAATAGACCGAACTGTAACAGGAGTTGGAACAATTGTGATGGTAAGCAAGTTTAAGGACATGCTGAACACAGCTCACCCCTCTACAGGACTACAGCTCTCAGTGCCAGACAATGTAAAATGCTTCTGTAAGTAGTGAGCACAACACGGCAGCATATACACAGATAAAACATGCTTAACTCAGAGCCATGGATTTACATCTTGGCTTTCCATGGTATTTTCACTGTAGGTTAAGTATGACCTTTCCTATACCCACTCAGGAGAGCCAGATGTTAAGTAAGCATTTGTTGTGCTGTGTTAGAAGAAAGCACATGTATCACTCATTGCATTTACTGTAAACAATAGTTGAATTTTTAAGAGATTTAAGCAAAAATACAAGAACTGTATGGAAGCCAAATCTATTTCTAGTCTATTTTTATTTTAAATGGATAACTGAAATATGACTTGATCTGTTTCTAAATAATTTCCCTACCTGACTTCTAAGATGATTTATACAAGCTTTCAATAAAGGTCATTGAACTAATCTCTTACTTATTTACTGTAGGCAAGTGTCTGTGATTTGAATTAGGTCTGAAAAGTGATTTCCAAGTAGATGTAAATTTGCTTTTATCAAAGAAGTACATTTCCTTGTAAATTTTCATCCTGCAGGATTGCAGAAACTAAGATGGATGTACTTCTTTGAAGTGCTTCAAACATTCCAGAGAAACAAGCTGGAAAGTTTGCCTAAAAGTGGCCATGACTAAACATACAGTGCTTGTCTTGAATTCCTCTCTAGATCTGAACCATAACATCAAAATTCTCCAGATAGTTGACGCTTCAGGGAATTCATTCTTTAGACTTGTGTAAGTTTTGTGGAGAAAGTTCATTTATCCAACCTCCATGCTTTCCAACTTGTAATTTATTTCACAAGATACAAACAAATGAACAGCAAAATTTTATTTTTTGTATGAAATAGACTTTATAGCCTGGAAGCAGGTTAATGACATTGCAGCACACTCCCTCTCACAGGCATGAACCACCAACCTGGCCTTCAACTGAGAAACCTGTAAGGCAGACAAAATTGCTCAAGAACCTAGCTGTGGCTCAGTGGTTATGAACCACTATGTGTCTCCTAATCATAAAGTGTTTTTACTACACTGGGACATATATATATATATGTGTGTGTATTTTTAAAGATCTATGAGAATCTTTAAAAGTGAACTTAAAGATTCTTGTGAAATACTTTTAATAATTTTGCTGTGGAATATTTCCTCTATTAACATTACTGAATAATTCATCTTTTAAGAATAGCTCCTTCATATGAAAATATTCTCTTTTTAATAAAAAGACCAGTACAATGCCTGTTTTCTATCTCAGTTTTAAATAATCCATGACTTGTCTAAATGTAAAATTTACTTTCTTTTCCTTCTGATTTTTAAAATGTCTCCCAGGTGATTTAAATGTATCTACAACAAATCTTTTGCCTATGATTTTTTTCCTGAATCTAACTGAAACAGTAGTGTTTCAGATACAGTTTTCTGAATGCAGAGATCTGATTTGAAGCTATGAACTTCAAGGTAAAATTATCATCACACATTCTTATGGCTACAGACTTTTTCTACTAACTTGCGCTTTATCAATAACTTATCAATTAAGTAGGAACACCAAAAGCTGAAACCTAAACTGCTCCCTCACAACTAAAGGTCATCTTTACATTGGAAGTGATAGTCTTTGGTGAGGTAATATGTGCACTTTTTGCTGCTGTCCATTAGTTACCTCCACTAAAGATAAAAATAAACTTCTCTTTTCTTTTTTCTTATCTGTTGAATATCTCTAGTAAGCCAACTAACAGCCATTCTTTAGCTAAGAGGTAAAATAGTTAATAGAAAAGGCATTTGCTGTGGTTTTACCTTAAATAATTTAATCGCTTCAGTTTGCAAGGCTTCTGATGGCAATGTTGTAAGAGGGGAGGTAATTCCTTCTTTGCTATGGCAAAGGGTAGGATGTCTCCAAATCTGAGAAGCTGAACAGATAAAATATATACATTTTGCCATTAATTCAGTTCATAAGTACATTTACTAAATAAGCATTGGAAGATCAGTATGTTGAAATGAAAATAAACTTACTGGCATCACCTTCCACATTTAATAATTTGCAAAGAAGTTGTTCAAACTCAGATCCAACATTTACACTGGTACTTCCAGCTGCAACTGTCAGATGGTAAAGCCACGTGTCCTAAAGCACAAAAACATAGCAGCTCACTTGTTCTGTGCTGGAAGGAACTGCTTCATCAGGATTTTGGTCTCAACTTGAAACCCGACCATGCAGTCCTTTTGAAGCCCAAACGAGTTTGCCTTTGGTTGAATAAACACAAATTCATGGTCTCTATGTTACAAGCATTAAGCAAGGAAGATTGGACAGGCCTCTCTTCAGAAGTTTTTACTCTCAGAAATCATGTCTAATTATCAGGGCACTCTTCCTTTCCTCTTCCAAAAGCTTACATAAGTCATTTTTTATCACTGCCAGATCCTGCTTACCTGGGGATAAGGCCAGAAAGCAAAACGAGGTCTACACGATTACTTGAGAACAATGAAGCAACAATAATAAAAATAGTTTTAACCCCACCTCTCATTGCTCCTTTACTACAGTAGGGTAGGTCTGTGCTATGTTAGTCTTGTCAGTGAAAATGGATACCAGTACCCTCTAACCTCTCAGCTACAGCTCCGTCTACAAGTTACTGTATGTGAGCAAAATTCTCATTACAGCATACAAGAGATTCTGCACCATCTACTTATGTATGCAAGCCTGCATATTTTTGTCTATTTTAACAAGGATGACTACATTAGCACTGGTTTGCAGACAAACTCTGATCAATGTTAATAAAGCAGAACCTTCTGCTTATTATATCAGAATACAAGCCAGGTGACTTTTAGTCCTTGTCCTCAAGAAATATTCATATCACAGCACCATACTCATGGATGTGCTACTGAAACTCAATAAAAATATCCATTTCTTACCTTCTCATGTTTGGATCCGATAAGAAGATATGTGGGTCCTTGGTCTTTGGGGTGGATAACAACAGTGTAATGGGTTGATAATAAACTGCGACCACTGGCTTCATAATCTTCATCAGAATCACAGGATCTATCAACTTCCTCAACCTTTGCCTCAAAAAGCTTGATTTGGCCAAGAGGAAACTAAAAGTAAATATCAAAATTGGTGAGAGGGGTAACGTTTGTTTCAGGGCACACTGATTTTGTATCATACATTATTATTTTTATTATTACACACAATTTTTTCTTATTCTGCAAATAGCAATTAAAACATGATCCATACCCATTTATATTTACTCGTTTTCAGTCCTGCCAAAGAATGTCAGATAAGCCAGATGTTACAGAGAGCAAAATGAGAATGATATGTGGCAAAGTCTGAAAATGAGGTTTTCAAAAAATCTTTTTCAGGTCTGCCTCTGTTTATAGCTAATGCAATAAATATATGTTAGGGTGAGAGAAGTCATTCTTCAGAGTTCCCAAACCTGGTTCCAAGCAAAAATTTCCTGTGTCAAGTCTAGAACTTTAATTATGATCTTGTTATTTTAGAGGAGAATGTATTGTTGATGTATCTGATTTTTCATACTCTGAATTCAAAAGGTAAATTTTTTGTGTGATAGACCTTCTAGTTGGTTTATTTCTCCAGTCTGAGAGATCACAGAGCTTCAGTGTTGAGATATTTATGTAGTTAGCATCATTTATCAGGAAATATTTTATCTAAAAAAGCCCTGGGTGACAGGACTGAGAAAGGCTGACTGGCTACTCTGTACAAAACTCCCTCCTTTGCCACAATGCCACTGGAAGGATTAAAAAATGATGTGGTGATTTGTATTTTCTGTAGTGCTTCTGAAGCATTCAACTTTTTGAATAAGATAAGATTCTGAGAATCAAAAGATGTCATTTCACATGTAAGTAGTCAAGATTGATTTATTCACCAAGTTTAACTAAAGCACAATTGGCTGATTTTTTAGTTTGAATTCCATTTTGAAAGGAGGTCAATTAAATGGACTCCATTATTGTATTGACCACTGCAGATTGTGTAATTTATTTCTGCACAGACACAGTCAGCTACAGAAAACATGATTTTAATTAGCATATTGTTGAACACTAGAAATAAAGCAGCTTTGGAGAACTTTTCATACATATTCTGCTTACAAAAGCTGAATTCTCATTCTGTTCCAAGTTAGCAAATTAGTTTCAATTTTACTTTAAAAGGGCAGCTAAACTTCTTCCAGATGTGAGGGAAATATTCACAAGAATCCAGCAAAATTCTTAACTCAAGAGCATGCTAAAATGCCAAATTTTTTAGTTCTAAAAATGTATAAATTCAGTTATGTTAAACATAGAGATTTTTCCCTAGGAGAAATTTTAAGTTAATTTTAATGTCTCTGTAGGATGAGCATGAGATTAATACTCTAGCCAGTTGATTCCCAAACCCTGTTTTATATTGTTTTAAAGATCAGTTAAAGTAAAAATTTTGATGCCTGGTTACTGCTATCTTATTAATATAGTTCTAGAAATGAGGTCTCGTTGAGGTTTAAAATAGCTGTAAAAGGAAAGGAGGACAAAGGGAATAACTGGCTCTATATAAAAGCTATGAAATACTGGCTCCAGTGTGATTATCTTCTTAAAACAGAAGCACAAATATGAGAATTTCTATTGATTTTTTTATAATGGCTCAGTGGACTGTTCAAAATCCCGTTTCTGATCTGCTTCCGTTAAAAAGATGTTTCTGGATGACAAAATACAATGCCAGAGAGCAAAGGGACAGGTGAAAATCATGTCTAGGAAGTGTCCTAGCTTCTACAGCACAGTGGACATACAGTGACATACCAAAAACCAGAAGTCAACTGAGGGACAGAAAGAACATTTAAATTCTTGAAACTTGCAGTCACTGCCCACTGCAGGAGACATAAGAAAGGGTCTGCTTCCAGAACTACACGACAGCTGTGTCTTTTCTGATGCCTGTCAGAAAGGGACACCTGAACTCCAGGCAAACCAGAGTCCCCCTTCAGCTAGGGACAGCATGCATAATATGTATCACATCCTGTAGAAAGAGACCAAGGGGTGTGGTCTGGATTGCTGGCTTTGAGATAGAATCTTCCAAGCTGACAATCTGTGTTTGATGTCAAGGCCAACTGTACTTTAATAAAGCTGTAGGTTACTGTTTAAAATTTACACTCTCTGAAGAAACAAGAACGGGACCTACCTTATCTTCTTGATTACGGAAATAATAGAGAATTTTTCCGACTAGGGTACACCAAACCCTTTTGGAATATCCATGCTTCACCTGTAATTACAGAACATTAGTAATAATCACAGACAGAGAAATACTGACTACTTTCACCATCTCTGAAATTTGGTGATATTGGGAATGCATATCTTGGTTCAAAGTCCTATCCACATTACTAGACATAAAATTACAACTGTGTAACTCTGTTAAGGGCGTAAGAATCAGAGCATTAGATGAGATACTCTTCTAAAGCACAGTAAGGCCAGTGTTGGCCTAAACAGTGTTGGAATAAAGCAGACAGGGGAAAGAAGTGTTTTCCTACCTTTGTAAGTAATCCTTTCATGGTTGGCTTGATTTCAGACTGTACAAAGAGTGGGCTGGCAGCCTGTATTTTAAGAACATTCTGCAGTACTTTGATCCATTCCTCTAAGATGTTGGGGGAATCTGCAGTCAGGTAGTATGTTCTTTTCTCTGTGGTCAGCTGTGTGGTAACAAAGAGTCTTGAGCTTCAAGAACTTGACATATTTGACCCCACAGTGTGGGATTTGTAACATACACCACTCTGTGTAGCTTCACAGCTTCAGAGTTTATCTTCCCTGAAGCACTTTTTAGTAATGAAACATTCCATGACCAGACAGAGCAGAGAGACTTCTTCTAAATCTTTATCTAGAAAGTTCCAGGACGGCAAATTGACAAAACTCAATTCTCCTTTCAGACAAATGAATTCTCTCTACCCCAATGGCTGACCCCACGATTGCTCTCTTTATTTCTATCCCCTATGTGATGATCTAACCTTTGTGGCAATACAAACAAGGCTCCAGGTAGGCCTTTTTGTATTTTCTGTCACTGAAAAAATTTTTTGGTTTCAAATGAAAGACGCTGATTATTTAATTCCAAGTCCACACTTGGACTTCATGTGCAACAGGAACTGGAACAAGGGGTTGGCTTTGGGGATGGAGGGAATGCTGAAACAGCAACAGAGGAGAAAAGCAGGCACCTGAATTGTTTGTTTTCCATCACCCCTTTCAATGTGGCTGGATGCATTTAGCTCAATTTGACCTTGAGGCTTTCGAATGACATCACTCTGTATGGAAAGAATGGAAAAAGAATATTTTAAATCTACCAACAAACAGCAATAAATTAATATAGGACTAATTTAAACATTAATCTTGATAAACACTTTCTAGTTAGACATTGTGTACCTTGTACACCTCCTGAGGAAATGAGTACTGAATCACTCTCTAAAAGCTTAGAAACCAGAAGTGCATTTTTTTTCTTCTAGCAGCCTTAGATTATCAGTAAACAATCTAAGACAAAACAACAGGTAAGTTACATGTACTTACTGGAGATTTGTAGTATAGCAATTCACCTCCTTTAAGCACAAACCACCGTCGTTTCCAGGTCTTTACTTTACCACCCATTTTTAACAGATATCCAGATTTTTCCAAAGGTTCCTGGTTGTTTAGAAGTTAGATAAAAAGTGGTTAGATACGGGAAAGGCAGTTTGTGAGTCAGCAAGACTAAATGGAAAAGGTTTGGTTGCAGTCTTTGAACAGAAATATACACACAGTACCTCAAGTGCACTTCACAGAACTTCAGTACTCACATTTTTTCCATTATCACTAGATGAGGATGAGGTCTTAGGAAGTTTCTGCTCTGGCTCTGAATAGTCTGTATCTACTGAATATGCATCTGGAGGGATAGCATAGTCACTTTCTGAGGTCACAGAAGACAGAGATGCACCTATGGTAAAAGAAGAAAGAGAGTTCTTAATATATTTTTTTGTTACGTTAGAAACAACTAAGATCAGAATAGTCATGTAGAAAGAATATCTGCATAGAATCTGCAGGCAAACATAAATATCAACATAAATCCATCAGCAACCAAGATTTTATTTTTAGTATCAGCACACTGAACTATTAGCATGGTGCTAATTCTCATTTTATTAATAATTAAACAGTTAAAGTCCCTTGTAAATGGAACAACAAAAAAAAGTCTTCTGTATATTTTTACCTTCTGTTACATTACCACAGCTTCTGTAAGGAGGGAGATAGTGCCATGAATCATACTCATTGTCTAGGAAAAAACCCAGGATCTTTAATTAAAGTAAGCAACCTTCCCCCTGCACTTTCTGTCACTCATTATGGCATCCAGATTTCTCAGGCAACTGCTTGCGTACTAAGAAGTCATACTCAACATCTGCTTCATGTTGAAGCTGTAGGTGGCTGTGTTTTGCAATTAGTATGAATTTGTATACCAAGGTTTTCTAAAGTTTTATTTTCATATTTCAGGGGGGGTTTAGAGTTTATTGGCTTTAATCCTGAAAAAAAATGCATCTTGCTTTCAATTCTAGTCAATCACTAATAAAAATTTAAACTCCTCTCTCATTCATTATAGAAATATTTTCATGCATGTAAATGTGTTCTTTTGTAAGGACTGTAAGGACTAGTGTTCCACATCCTCTCCAAAACTGAAATAAGAAGGCCTTTTTTCCTTTGTTTCAATAATTTCCCAACTCATTTAACCAATTTTATTCTTCAGAAAGGCTTTTCTAATTTATTGCTTTGGTAAGCCACCAAGACTTTTGGAGAGGGCTCTTCTCATGGTGGATCTTTCATAACAAATTGCAGCGAGCTAATCATGCTTTTGGTGAAATGTGTGACTGCCTAGAATTTTAAAGAATGTAATCTCAACAAAAACATGTACATATGTGTTTTGTGCTTAAGAAAGGTTTCCACATATAAAACAATGCAAAGACTATTTTATAGGAAGAAAGCACGAACAAAAGGAATGGTTGCATTTTACAGACACAGATATAAAGTGCAGGTGAAACCAGCTTTTAAATGACCCAATTTAGCTTTCCTCTTGTGTAAGCATGTAACATGAGCTGTGTCTGCAGCCATGGCACTGGTTTCTGCTCAGCAGGATGGAGCTGCTGGGAGGATGCAGGATCTATGGGTCCTTTTCACACTAATGTGGCAAAACTACATTGCTGGAAACAGGACTGGACTCCAGCTGTGGCCGCCACTGGAAAACGCCACGTGGGACCAGTGGCTGTGTCAGCCTGCTCTAGGGTCACAGAATGGAGCTCCTGCCAACCGGGATTTTACATGTATAATTGAGACCACCAAATAATGTTACTTAGCATTTCTAAAGCATATAATGAGGGATCTTAACACTGGGCCGCAATGGGATCTTGGTCTCCCTTGATTTACACAGTGAAGAAATGCTCACAGAGATGTAACACTGACAATGTCATCTAATGAGGAAGGACTGTATCTTTCAATATTATGAAGGATATTATTTCCACTTTGCAGATGGAAAACATGGTTACCTAGACCTATGAGATTTGTCTTACGTAAAACACAGTGAATTACGTAAAACCTGTGAATTACCTGTGAATTACCTGTGAATTACCTGTGAATTACCTGTGATTTAGTTAGAATCAAGTGTTCTTACTAAATCTTTGCACAGGACCTTAAGACAACCACTGTAAAAATGAAAGAAGTCTTTTATTGCATGAGGTGACAGAACCAAATAATTTATTGAGGGAACTTTTCCATCTGCTTTCTGACCACATGAAATTGTTTTATAAACTTGAATATGTGTGTGTTTTGTTTCTGATGGTGATTGTTTTTGCTATGTCATTTTTATTTTTCTACAGTTAAAAGTCACAGGAAGTGCTTGGCATGACAGAGTATAGATAGAATGGTGCTCCTTGCTTTAAATGTACAAGTCACTTTCCCCCCATGACAACAGCCAGCTACAAGATTAGTGCTTTAAAAAGATATCTGTAATAACAGCAATAAAAAGAAAGCCATCTCTAACAGTCTTTTCTCCTGACAGAGTAATAGATCTGGGCTTTGAGAACCTGGATTTTAGATGTCCACACTTTTAAGAAGAAATAAATTCCTAAGAAAATAATGTAAACTGCCTAGTTTTCCAAAGTTCCCAGAGGTTTCTTCTTGTTATGGTTTTGCCTACCTCGTTTCATAGCCCGAGGACTCCCTGGACCACTTCTGCTTCGAGAATCAGACTCGGAAGTCCTTGAGCTGGACCGAGAGCTGTCTTCTTCCTCAGATCCTGAGGACTCATCTAGAAATGGGCTGTTGCTGATTTGAGTTGCTTTCTGCAGAAATGAACACATCCTTGCATAAAGGGTATCAGTCATTTCCTGGGGACTGTGGCAGGGCTCTGCTGGCCTCATAATACTCAAAGCTGTTCTTGCCTGGGTTGTGAGTTTTGGCACACAATTATTAACATGAAACTGAATTCCCTCTGCCCCCTGTATACTCAACCACACCCATACTTTGAAACAGAAACCTGAGGGAGCTCAAGGCATGGGTCTTTCCAAATCACAAACTACTGCCAGAAAACAAACAATGCTGTGATTACTGACTGCTGCCTGTGTGACTAGAAACAGCTTTGGCAGTGACACAAAGACATTTCTACACATACACACACTTCTAATTATGACATTGAACACCATGTGGTTCTGTTTAATAATTAACAAGCCTTTGGAAAAAAATCAGCAAGGAACCTAAGAAGAATTGACCTAGGCCAGTAACATTTTATGGGCAGTATTTTTTTCCCCAGCTATTTGACATTTCTATTATTTCTGGGGGTCTTTGATCTCTGTACATCAACTTACAACATATTTGGCAAAATAGTATCAAATGTGAAATAGCAAGATCCTTGATGTGAAGCCTGATGGTATTTAAAATTTTCTTAAAAAAGGAATACAATTACCCCTTTCAAAGTCGTGTAGACAGGAGTGGTCATGTTCTTATATATCAGAGAAGTATATAATCCAGATATGGAGCATGAAGTTAGTGAAACAGCACCTAAAAATCAACATATTTTATAAATTGCCTTCCTAATTCACCCCCCCAATTAACAAAATTCAAATTTAATACTTTTTCTGTTGTATAACTGCTATAAAAAACAACTAACTCCTAAACTGTTCTGGATGTGACATTTATAGCTTTTTAAAATTTACAATGCTTTTAAAAACATAAATAAACCTGCAATCATGAACATTAGCCCTTTTTAAATTGGTACATGGTATAGAATCTTCAAAGTAGTGAAATGCAAAGTAAACTGGAGTGAACAAAGTACAAATTCAGCACAAAGTCAAGATGTAAGGTACCAGAAGACAATGGAAAGATAACCAATGATCTTCTAGGTTTTAAATGGCTGATAACTAAATATTTATAAAAACATTTTAAAGGTCCTTGCTCACAAATCACCATAAGGAGAGAACTTTTGTTGATGGGACAATGAACAACTAAACCACTTACTTTTATTAAGAGATTCTGTGGTGAAAGCTTCAGACATCCTTAAACCAGATTTGGCTACAGCATAAATTCTACTTTCCTAGATAAGCAGAATGGATTTGATAGTAGATAATTAAAACACATCAATTACTTTTGTTCTGTTTAGCCTCCTAGTTTTTTTATCACATAGTGCAACTATGCAATAAAATGGTTCATGAAATGATATTGTCAATAGCAGCTAAAAATTGCATCCTTCTTTTTGATGCTGTACACATCATAGCCATAGCCTTTTTCAACATTTTTCATACAATGTAAAGAACTTATTCTTAAAAATACTAGTATCAGGTGCCAAAGAAGCTATAGCAAGAATGTTTTTTAATGGAAGATTGTGTGTTAGGAGCAGAGAAATACGATTAGAAGACAACTTTTCAACTATTTTGTGTTAAAAGGCTACAATACAAAAATGTATAATGCAAAAAGCTCACTAATATATATAGAGAGAAGTTGATAATGTATTATTCCTCTCTGAATAATAATTAGTAAATAAATACATTTAAAAGGTTATTAATTAACAAATCTCTGACACTGAAACAGTAGAATTAGTGAGTCATGACACAGTTAATTCTGGATTTTGTGTGAGACACATTAATATCTATTTTAATATCTTGACTGATGATGATCTTGACTTGGAAATGTGATCAGTTACTTCTGTAATTTGTAGTTGTCTGCTGTTGACTTCATTGTCTAGGTTGTGAGTGGTACAGTGGTTACAGCAAGGACATTGACACCAGCATTCTTGGGCTGTGTTAGTGAGAGTTCAGATAAATAAATAAAGGCATTCACAAGCATTACATCCTTGGATAAACTCAAAAAAACATACATAACTTAGATGTGACATGAAAAAAACTTGGCTTTATCTATAAAACTGAGACCATGGTTTTCAATGGCAGGAATATTGTGCTGAAAATAAAACTAGGTTCTGAGTTTGTACTTATGATTAAGGTAATGCCCTATCTTGTCATTAAACAGAAAGTAATTAAAAGAGAGGCAACAAAAATCATAGAAGAGAGTCAAGAAAGTAAGTTCGTTTTGCCAGTGGGAAAAATATCTATAATCACCCTTACCCAGGAAGGAAATCGATGTAATGGAGGCGTTGGGGGTTTGTTGCTAGCACCCTTTTTTGTCGTATCACAAAGTTCCTGGGCTTCAGCATTTTGTGCTTCGGTGTAGTCATAGGTAAACACTCCTTCATCACAGGCAATCTCCATTTTCTCTAAAATATCGGTATCTTCTCCATCAACCAGATCTATGTCTGTTTCCTGAGGTCTCCACGGACGGATCATGCTTATGGCATTTCTATTTCTGCCAAACATCCTGTCAGAACTCAGCTGGGGCTGGCTGAGGTGTTTCTTTGCTAACACTGAATTTAGACTAAAGACATGAGGAGTCCGTAACTTTGGATGTGGCAAATTTGAGGGAAAATCTGATGGAGTTGTGCATTGAGAACCTGCAGAAGTTGCTAGAATTGGGTGTTTGGGTGTCAGAGCAGGGGTTAAAATTGGACTTGGGGTATTTGCCTCACTGGATGAGGATGAATAATCAAGTCTCTGTGACTGAAATTTCTTATTCAGTTCATCTGAAGAACTATCTTGGTCTTTCTTTTTCCTTGTGAAGTCAGAGTTGCACTTTCCACCCGGATTGCTCAGGCCTTTTCTTTGGGACCCTTGCTGCCACGAGTATAGCTTCTTTTGCTGAATCCTCTTAACATCAAAACTCTCTTCTTCAAAGAGGGAACTACTGTCATCAGATGCTGTCAAATACATTTCACTTCCTACTCTACTGTACCTTGTGTTCTCTTCAGATGTGTGGCTTGAAAGTGTTGATGCACACCTGGATTTCAGTCCTTTATTGTCTCCTCCATCCTCATCTGAGCTCCAGTCACTCCCAGTAGTGCATGAGTTCTTTGACATGTCACTGTCTATGTCTTTGGATGAGCAGCTTGTTCTCACTTTTTTGTTCTGCTCTGAACCAGAGGAACTTTGTTGCAATGACTTCTGACCTTTATTTGTCTCGTGCACAGGACCAGCAAAGGTAGTTTCCAGGATATCCTTCTCTAGAGGAGAAATATAATGAACATGAGAAAATTACTTTAGCAAACTTGACTGATAAATGGTTTTGTCATCATGCCTGCAACTAGTAAGCAGGTAATAATTTCATTAATATTAAAA
Organism: Prinia subflava; assembly: GCF_021018805.1. Classification (NCBI taxonomy): domain Eukaryota; kingdom Metazoa; phylum Chordata; class Aves; order Passeriformes; family Cisticolidae; genus Prinia; species Prinia subflava. Next base: position 82,043,870 of record NC_086248.1, on the reverse strand, counting down.
AGCATAAATGTGAGAACATTTATGCTTTTTAATATTGTAAATAATAAACATTAAGAAAAAGATAAAATTTTTAATGTGACTGAATGCAAATTACATTTGCCAAGAAACTGTAATAAATGTTGCTCAAAGTTCTAGCTGAACTAAAAATGGCAATAAATATAAAGATTAACAGACTGGAGCCGTATTTTAAAGTAAGCCATGTATGTGTGAAAACAAACAAACAAAAAACCAAAACTGATCAAAAGCCAAATACTTAAGAGAGCATACAAATTTAGCTGTTTTATTAAATCTGTGGAAAATTAAAGTTTAATAAAAGCTTGTCAGAAAGGATTTTCATTAACAAATCAAGTGCTCTGAGCATTTCTACAGTGTTTACATACAGCAATTTATTCAGGAAGCTATTATTGTATTCCCAGTTGTGAATGTTCCAGATATACAAGACAGTCTCATGGCAAGTACTTCAGGAAAGACACTGTGTTAAAAATAGCTTTGTTTCTGCTCTTCACTTTTACCTGGTTTTGCAAGAGAAAGCTATAGCTTGCAACATGTTAGTGAGGCCTGCATGTTCCCAAATTAAATCAGATGCAAACCCAGGATTTTTCTACACAGACACTTGTAAAAGTCTATGTTAAATACCTGTGTGAAGTTAAAGTGGACTGAATAAGACAAAGATTTTAATTTCACCCACATTAAAGTAATGACATCCCCAAAATTATCTCTTTCCCTCAAGGCAAGCCTAAGGTTCTGTGTCTTATCCTTTCCCTTCACAAAACATCAGTCTTACTTCAATTCCCTCCTCTGTAAAAATAGAAGTACTAATACACAGCCACCTTCATAATGAACTTGCTGTAATATAAATACACAAAATATTCATAGGATCTCTTTCAGTTTCTGATTTTCAAAAGACCTCAGCTTGCCATTTTGGATACCATGATTAACTGTGGAGAAAATACTGAGGTCATAAACAGCACAAGGGATTGAAGTGAAGGACCAGTGCAACAACAAAGGTCACAACCACATCTTTACTTCGTAGCCAAAGCGCCCAGGAGCCTCTGCATGCTGCCAAATAATGTATTAGTGGTTATTACAGAAACTCAACAGGATGATTTCTTCCAAGTAATAGAAGAGTAGCAGTGAAGAGGGAGGCAGTGCTGGTGTGCACTTTGAAAACAGCTGGTTTGGATGCACTGACAGAGTTGTTGTTTTCAGTTTCCCACTTGTGTCAGAATAAAATGGCAGTGTTGGTGACAAGGTACCTGGCATGTTTTTGCCTTCAGCGTAGTCTGACTCTTTAGATGAAGCCTTGCTTATTTCTTCAAGCTTAGGAGACGGTTGAGGACTTCTTGCTCTATTTGAAAAGCATCCAAAAGTCAAACTGCTTAATCGCTGACACTCTGCAGGTTTTTGTGTTGAGGTAACAGATTTCTTACCAGTAGCTTCTGAAGAATAGTAATTCAGAAATCTTGTGTTAGTGAGATACAACAAGATATGCAACTCTTCTCTTTACTCTGCAGTGCAATTTTTTTTACAGATAACTAAAACTTAGAAAAAAAAGGTAATAAAAAATGAATTATAGGAGAAACATCCTACCTGACATCTCTCCGTATCAGGAGAAACCCATACCAATGTTTCTAGTTCTTAAAAATTGATATAAAAATAGAGAGAAAAAATCATTTAACAATTTCACAGGGAATACAGAAGAGTAAGTTACCAGGTTTAGAAGGTCTATATGGAGGAGGACTCCAAGAGAAAGTGACAGCAGAAATTGATGAACTGCCTTGAATATGAAATCTATCCCTCCCTGTTCATGAAACTCCCTGTGGCTGATCTAGGAACAAAAGGCCCTTACCCTACTTGTAAATCTGCTTAAAACAGTACCAGGTGTTCATAATTTATAGCCTGTCACCAGCATGGACCCTGCAAATAGTAATCAATTTCTTAATGTTTTTGGGCATATCAGTAACTGTGTGTTGGAAACTACAGGCTCTCAAAAAGCCTTTAAATGGATCTCTCTGAAAAGAATAACTGGAAGTGTATGAAATTGCTACTTAGCAAAAGATAGCAAAGAAGCAACACTATCCAATTTCTTCATTAACAGAAAAGTGCATCTTAGAAACTTTATATTGTATATGAATTTGTATATTTTTGCATTTTCTTATATTATGCAATTTTGATCCATGTGAAATAGTGCTCTTTGGAGGAGATATTCCTCTTTTTTTCTATTTACACTTTATGATTTTTAAATTTACTATACCCATTTCAAGAGGAACCTGGTGATACTGGGTCTGAATTAAGATTTTGGATCACTGTAGCCAAAGGTAGTAACTAAAAATACCTGATTGGAGTTCTGATTCCCAGCTGACCATTTGCTAGAAAAAGCAAATGCAGACTGACATTTATGTATTCTTTAACAGTTTTGTGACCACCTGTGCTATAAAGGAGGGAAAGCAAAATCTGTCCTAAATCCAATAAAGTCTTATTACTTGCAGAACCTCTTAAGTAACAGCGGTACCTGTTCACCCCACAAAAACCAAATGATTCCTTCCTAACACCTTCGCGTACAGTCACTGTGTCAGTCCATACTCTCTGAAATCTTTGTGATTTCACAGAATATTTTCAGTCATGTAGATGCACATATTCATAGGGAATAGAAAGAAACACACCATATAGAGAGAAGTTTTCAGAAGAGTTGTTCATTTACCTTGCAGTTTAGATTGTACTGTTTTCATCTCTTTGGTTTGCTTTTGGTTGATCAAGCGAAGGTTCTGATTTTCCACCTCTAACTAAAAGCATATAAATGTAATCTCATCCATTGGTGAAACAAATCCTAAAGCTATTACATCATTTACGTTTCCTCTGAATTTCTGCTTATCTAAGGATAGAGACAGTTCAAATAATAATCTCCTCTCTGCTACTTCTCTAAATACCAGTCTAGGCATCTCTTTATTCTGAACAATTAATTCCCTGCAACGACTATTTGCTCAATTCTGCCAAAATCATTCCCCCAACCAAGCAAACCCATGACTCCTTTAAAAATCCTTAATAAAGAAGAGAAAAAGAAAACTGCATTGGCATTTTTAATAAAAGCAGAAGGCTAGAATTACAAACTCCTCTGCCACTTTTAAAACCAAGAGTGAGCAGAGAATCAGAGGGAATGATGGTCCTAATGCCTCCTTACCATTCCACAGCAAAAAGTTTTAAAAAACAATAGGTGCCAACAAACTTTATACAAAGCAAAGGACTTCCTACAGGAAATAAAAAAATCAACAACCCATTGCTGTAGCCCACCACTGGGAGGTAAAAGATGCTGGTTCAAACTCCTGCTCCAAATTACGCAAACAGATTTGAATCTGACTATGTCACAGAGAAGGGAGCCAGCAATTCCACTTCCCACTGAGTGACACTTAGTCATATCTGTGAAACTAGCTTGTGATTTTCCATAACGAGTAAGTAAATACTTAGAGTCATACTTGATTTTGTCCTAACTTTTTCATGGTAATTTTAGCTAAATTTAATGGCATTTTTATTAAATTATTTCAAAATAATTTACTTTAGCCCTCACAGATGACAAGTAGGTATTTTATGTAAGAACCTTCTAGTTTCTTACTTCAAAAACAATAAATGAATTGTTTTTCAACTTGAGTGTAATTTCCAGTAAACTTCAAGAGAGTAAGATTTTAACTTTTACAGGCAACTTTAAATTCCACACCCAGGGAGGGGAAACCACAGCTGTACCCCAAAGCTGACAGCCTTAGGCAGGGCAAAGACATGGTTATCATACCACAGCAGAGAAAAAGGGGAGACAGCTGGTCTCTTGGAATTAGAGCTGGTGTCCCTGAAACTATTAATGACTAAGAGTAAGTGTGGGCATTGTGAAATAAGAAATGATCAAGGCCTTTTTTTCTGCCAGGCCCCAGCAGGCTTGGTCGGCTTTCTGGGGATTATTCACACTTTAGGCATCTGCTTGAATAAACTCAGTTTGCCAGCTAAGCTCTCTGAACTGGTGGAGAAGTTGACCTTCCAGAGAGCAGTCGTGGGTCCTTGCTCCAGAAAGAGGACCCAGATCATCCTGGCTGACCATTCAGACATCAGAACTTAGGTGACGTGGACACTCTGCTCTCTGTGCCATTGTTTTCAATTCTCCTCTTTCCAGCAAATAACTATAAAGTCAATGAAACTGGGAAGCTTTTTTTTTTTTTTTACTATGGCACACGGGCCTTTAACAGCCAAAAGGTTTAAGGGATATCCAGTCACACCATTATATTTTCTGTGTAAGTATTGTAGCAAGAGTTATACCTCATGAAGCTTGACTGTCACCCATTCTTTTATTTTAGCTGCTTTTTCTTCTATGATTTTTGCTTCTTGCAGTCTTATTTGCTTCTGGAAAAAATTGACATAAGGATATTTTTCACTGAGTAATATAATCTGCCTGAGTAGTATCTTCAGACACAAATCCTAAGATTGCTTGAAGTCATTCAGGCTCATAGGCAATACATGCTGATTGTTAGAAAATGAGGAGTAGGGTCTTCACAGAGGCTGCTATTCCTCTGTCCTCTTATAAAAATGAAAGCTCTTCAGTGGGGACAGTGAAGAGGAATATCATCTTTCCCCTCTTAAAAGTCAGATGTTTTTTCAATGGAAGCCAGAGCGTAATTTGAAAAGGAATAAATGTTATTCAAATTATATACTTCCAATGGGAACCTCTTTAAGCAAATAACAGAAATAATGCTAAACTTTTCTGTCCTCTATTGATCTAAATTTTTCTTTTTCTTTTGTATAATTAAAAAGGGAAATTATGTTTCTCTTTTGTAACACCATTATTCCTAACCTGTTCTTCAAGTTGTTGCTCCAATTTTTGTATTATGTCATTTTTATCCTGTATGAGGATCTCCAGATCTTGACATCTCTTATACAACCTGGTTTCTGATTCACTTGTTTGAACATTTGCTGCTTTTAATTTCTCTTCCATGATCTGCACCTATTTGAAAAGTCAAATATAAAAGTTTAAGGAACATAACACTCCAAATCAAGGTAGCAATTTAATCACAAAATAAACTTAACATTGCCTCCACACTTAAGTTTCAAGACAACTCTGCAAAGTTTTGAAGCCTATTTGAGAAGCCACAGTTCATTATATATTATATATCACAGTCTCCCCTGTGCAGTTAATACCAACAGGACTGGCAAAACACTGAAAGATCTTACACAGATTTTGTTAGTATCTGTGAGAGGCTTCTAGTTTTGTAACACACAAGCTTTTAGAAACACCAGTATGGGAAGAATGCAATTTATCTACAGGGAGCTGTAAACAATGTTTTAATAAATAAACAATTGCACACTGTAAAAAAAACCCAGCAAATTATCAGTAGCATTTAAAAAATTGCATAAAAATACTTGGCTCATAGTCAGGAATGTTTTCTAACTCCATATTAGTACATGAACATTTTTAGTCTTACAATTTTCAGTTTCTATCTGTCTCACAGTAAGATATGAGCAATGTTTCAGCAATACCAGAGGTATGTTCATAAAATGTCTACAGTAGCTAAGTCTGCCATTTGGAATCAAAAGGCACCTTTGGTTAAATATTTCACCACAGTCTTGTTCTTTAAGTGATGTAACTTCTACAAGAGGAACGAACAACACAGAACAGTTCTATTTAGAGGCTGTATTGGGCAGCCTCATTTTATTTTCTTACAGATCTTCTAAAACAGGTCATTGTTTCCTCTCCCTTTTGTTTCCACATGCATCCTATATCAAAGACTCATGACACATCAATGAAGAAGCTCATTCCATGTATCTACCTGTGATTTGTGATGTTAGCTTTGACTTTATTGACCTGAACTAAATAGTGAGCAAAGAAATGTGTTAGAACTCTCCATTAGGACAAATCAATAGACTTTAAAAGAAACTGTCTTCTTCTCTATTTTTAGAAGTACCTAAAAATCAAGTAGTTTTTTGAATTTCACCTCATTAGAGTATGACATGCACACAGCTAGTGGAGATATTTATTCCAATTATACCTGCTGAAATGCTCTCTCTGCTTGACGATCAGCATCTATGACTTGCTTCTCAAGCTGCTGCATCTGTATATGTATAAAAACATACAGTTAAATGGCCATGCCTTCTGTCTCTCATCAGAAAAATATATTTTCAAGGTCTGTTTCGAAAAAGGAAAGGACACGTGGAGGGCAGGAGCATAAAAATAAAAGGATAAACTGTATGTCAGACTGGGAAAAGAATTCACCATCGTGACTGTACTAAAACATTGTAAATACCCTAAAACAGAAAAAAATATACACACCTTTTCTTCACAGTTAATTCACTGGCTGCCATATGACACTGCTTTTTCTCCCCTGCTACCAAGAGCAGAAGTTCCTTTGACAATAATCTTGAAACTTTCCTCATGTCCTCCCAAAAGAGGCAAGAGTAGAGGGAACTCTGCTGCTAATCCTTCTGATGTTGACAAATTTAATGTTTTGGACAAATATGCTACAAGAACTGTCTCAGCCTTCTCCCTTGTTGCATGAAGCAAGGCAGGATGTGGCAGAAGGGACACGGTGGCCACAGGTGCTCCACAGCAGCAGTGGCTGAAGACAGAGTTTCCAGTTTCCCTGGAGAAGTGCAGGTCACCTCTAAGAGGGGGAGACCCTGATCTCTTAATTTATAGCGATGCCTGTCGAGTCACGGGCTCAGTCTTTGCCCAGGGCCTTGCAAAAACCCAGCATTTTACAGGATTTATGTTGAAGGCTTTCCCTACAATACAGAACAGAAGAGGCCAGAAAGGTATACTTTGTTTACATTTTGTTACATTTTGTTAAGAGCCCTCTAGTCTGGTTTTGCTGACTTTTTTATAAAGTAAGCCCTGGTATGAACTAACACTTGAATGTTCATAAGATATTCCACGACTAAGGACTTATTGGTTCGCAGGAAACATCTAGATAAGACCTCAGTTCATCTGAAGAGAATGAAATATCAAATAATATTGCTATACTTAGTATTCAGCTTGAAAATTATTCTAAGAAAAACATATGAGGCAAATGCAAATGAAACCCATTTATTCCTCCTTCAGTTTATTGTGTGGTTTTAAAATAATGAGTTTCATCCTGTCCTTTTTGTACTCAATTTCTGGCATCTTTTAGTTTCTCTTTCACTCTCCATCTCTTTTTTTCTCTTCCCAATTTTGCTGCTAATCACATGAAACTTTTAGCATCATATCCATACAAGGACAGAGTCATCATCTTCTATCAATCAATAACTGAAAATGGAGAAGATGAGTTTTCACTAGGAGAAAAAAAAAAAGCTGTGACTCACCTCCTAGGACTTTCTCATACAATACAAACCCCCAAAGTCTACATCATAATAACACCACAAAACGCCACTGATACAAGAGCAACAAATGTTTCACAATCCACATGGTTATGGTCAGGTCCCCAGTGAGTTGTTTTGCAAGAACACTTCTCAGGATATGATCTTCCCAGTCATTCATTTGCCAAATGGACAGGGAGATAAGGCTTCTTTGTTCCTCTCTGGTTACATGAATTTAATTTCATATTTAAATAACCTCATGTTAAGATTTTGAGTTTCATTTTTAGAATTTTGACTTCTAAGGTTACTTTCTATCTGTCTTTTTGTTTTTACATTTAAACAGAAGTTTGGTTTGTAAGACTCTAATATAATTTTTCAGACATTTATTTTAGTGAGTTGGGATTCAGAAATATATTCAGAAATTTCTGAATATATGGTCAGCTAACATTCCACTATAGCAAAGGCACTGTGCTAAACATAGTGGCAGTGCAGGTACTAGTAATGAACTAATACTCTATAATGTTCTGACTCTATTAATATTATGACAGAAAACTATTATGACAGAAATTATAATATTATGACAGAAAACTTCAGATATTTATATTGTGAAATTCACTGAGGAGTAGCGAGTTGTTCATCAGCTTTCACAGGCAATTTGTAAACGCATGGCAGCAACTGGCAATTTATTTATGTCCCGTAAGTTAAGGTCATTTCATCTGTAAGGCAGTATCAGAAATGTGACAGATTTAGTAAATGGAATTAAAACCTGAAAATGTTCTGTTAAAATTAAATTTACCAGTGTTTCAGTAATTTTGGTGCCACATCATAATTACTGAGTCCTGATTTTCCCATTATTTAGAGTTCATATAGGTATGTTTGCAGGGTCTGCTGTAACAATAATGAAACTTATAAAGTATGGTTTTTCCATTTGCATCAATAATCACCAAATGGTTTTGCCTGAAAAATTAGATTTACCTCTATCCTGACTGTTTGCTTGTTTATAAGCCCATGAAGTTAAACAGAAGAAAGGACTACCTTAGAATACTCTTAAGGCTATCAAATTTGTTGGGCCAAGGATTGGAACTGTTTCTAAGGTAAGAATTTTTCTTCATAAACAAAACCTAACCTTAAGCTGTCTTCTTAAGTGAGTGACAAGCTTCTCAGCAGCGATCACAGCATTACTGAGAGAAGGTGGAAATATGAGACTGGTGGAATAGCTAATGGTTTAAATCAAGTCATGCTTTGAACTCATCAAGAATAAAATGCCATGGTAAATCCTCTGTACCTAAAGACTATGAAGGTCATTTCAGACTATGCATTGATAGCTTAAGGTCTTCAAATAAAACTTTACAGAAAAATCCTTTCAGGTTAGGATGGATGTGGCAGGTAATGGCATCCACATCCATGCTTAGAGGCAAATGCCAGATGCAGATGATCTCACACCTGTGGCAGCATCCTGACTACTGACAACCAACTCTGACTTTATAAAGAACGCCATTAAAAAAAAAGAAAGGTCTGTTGAACCAGAACTCTGTCCCACTAACTTCTTTCTGTATACACCTCAGCAAATTGCCAGCATCACTGGATGAAAATGTTTTGTATCAGCTGTTAGGTGAGACGCTGCTTGAATGAACTACAGTCTGTAAAGGATCAACCAACATAAAGTTAGCTTCCCATGAGAAACACAGAGGGCCATCATGTTATTGATAACATTTGGTGTGTGAAATATATTTAAACCCAATTTTCTATCATGTCTTAAATAAGGTAACTTGAAATAATGCCCCAGTTCAACAGACCTCTTGTAAGGAATTGTTCTTGAACCCACATTGGATTGGTGGAAATTCAGTAAGAATTCAGAGATGTCCTGTCGTAATCTATACTGATTTTTATTTTACAGTCTTAAATATACAAAAAAATAGATGCGTATTGACTAAAGAACAAAGATACAGAAGAACAGATGCTACCTTAACCTGCACTTTCTCCTTCTGTCTTTAAGTGAAAAATCCTCTTACAATTTCCAGAAAACAGATTAGTGCATGCCGCATCAATTACTGAATTATAGAAAACAGTTTCTATTGTTAGAAACAGACTTGGTTTTAAACTTAGTAAGGAAATAACTACTCTACATCTGACACTCATCAAATTGAGCTATTTTTGTTGAAACAATGAACAGAGAAATGCCACATGTGGATAAATAGTGAATGCTTTGAAGAAACATGGCAGCAATAAAAACAGAGGTGTACTGCCTTGGAGGTCTGGACATTGAAGTACAACACACAGGCACTGGGAATTTTGTACAATACAAAGGCAAATCATAAAGTGATTCCTTTTTAAGGGTCACCTAGAGGTTTTTTTTGCCTGTATTCAGAAATGTTGAACATATATATTTTTGTGCAAGTAAAGAAATCTTCATTTGAGTAAAACATGTATTACATGAAATCAGCAAAGGGTATAAACTCAAAAGTCATCACTCACAAATTTCAAAAATACACCTTTTGTATGCATGTATGTGTAAATATAGTTTCATTTCTATACATATATAGAGATAATTATTCCTGTAGTGCATATTAGAGAGAAATTAAAGCATTAAATTGATAACTTCCTTGTTCCTTGAAATAGCTATTTAATAATTTTAAAGGAAACATTTTATTTTTAAAATAAAAAATGCTGTAATTTATTTCTTTTTGGAATCTGAGAAATGTTTGTTATGTATAGGAACAAACTCCTATTTTTTATCCACAGCAATATTCAACATAATTTATCCCATTCATGTTTGAAATTCACATTATAATCAGTGCATAACACAGTGTCTCCTAGTTTTTAGTATTATAAGCAACACAGTTGTATCATATAGACTTTTTGGAAACTTTTTGAAACACATATAGGGAAAAATACAAGCAATTATGAACAAAAAGAAAAGCATCACTTCTCCATATGCCTTTCAAAACATGTTGATAATAGGTCAAAGTTTCTAAAAAGGAAAAATTAGTTAAAACCTAATGTTTCTTAGCAGTTTATCTGTTGATAAATGCAGAACTTCCAGTGATTTGAGAATGGTATGTTTAGAGTCTGCTGTTTTCCTTGCACTTCAATTTGTCAAATCTTCATCATCTGAGAAAAAAGCCCAAACCATCTGTGGCTGAAAAATAATGATGTTCCTTGTATTAAAAAAAAAAAAAAAAAAAAAAAAAAAAAAAAAAAAAAAAAAAAAAAAAGCAGCAGTAAATCTGTCCCATTTTTAGATACAGTGAACTACCAGTCCTCACAGGACTTACCAAAACCAGAGACCTGGGTATATGGTTGCTTCTATAAATAAAGAAATAGGAGAAGCAACTGAGGGATAAACACACAACTTTCTTTCAAAGGTGCCAGTAGATATAAACAGGTGATGAATACACACAACTAGGCTGGCAACGAGAAGACAATAATTTTTTCACATTGAGTAAAAAAGATTTTAGAACTGCCTTCTAATAGAAGCTCCAAAGACAAAAGATCTGGGGTTTTTTGTGTGTCTGTGATACTTGGTAAGTTTAAAAGGTTTGAAGAATATGCCTGCCAGCTATTCCACAGCTTTACATCTAACCAAGATTTCCCCTTTTGATTCTGTATTCCTATGTTCAGACCCAAATATTTCAACAAATCTCTGCATTTCCAGAAGAAAAGTTAGTACTTCTTAAAAGCAAGAAATCAGCTTCTCAAAGACTTTGATGACAACCACTTTTCATGTTTTACAATATGCTCTGTCCAGCCATATAAAGCCTTGCAGGTATTTTAGTTAAATGCAATGGTAAAACTGTTCTAGAAGCATGACATACTCTTTTCACAAAAAGCTCTCTCTTCTAGTGGTTTGGCTTAGGAAAATACAGTAATATTCCTCCTAGTTCTGTAACTCATTTATTAAAAAGCTGACTAGGTATGTTCCATCCATATTTTCTAACGTTATTCCTTCTGCCTTGACATTCCTCTTCTATGTATTATGTACTCTCTAAAAGGGCAGTGGTAGATCTTTATAAGCTACAACAAACTTTAAAATATGACCTGACTAATTAAGCCATATAGACAAAAGACCTAAAGAAAAAAAGATGTAAAATAAATATACTAACACTGCATAGGAAAAATAAAGAAGATAATTTGTAAAGAAGGAATGAGCACACGCCTTGGGGAAGAAATACTTTGTTCTTTATTGGCTGATTTTTTATCCCAAAGGGAGTACAATACTTAGAGAGACTTAGCTTTAATAGAACAGCATTGCATTTAATCTATTAGTAGAAATGCATTTTGTTATATAATCTAGGAAGTGATACTTCAGACCCACCTGTGTTTATAAAATTAAATATGCCTTCGGTGCAAAATGGATATTTTGGCAGAATAGCTTTTCCCTAGAGTGAAACCTATAAAAATATTACTCAGTTTTTTAGTCTTCAAAATGAAGAATTGGTTTCTGAAAGTAATTTCTTTTTGTCACAGATCTCCCCAAAAGGGCTAATGCTAAAGGCTGCATCTCAATGGGGCTCAAATGTTCCTTACGCTACTTACAGACCAAGCATGTGTTGTATATGAAATTTTACAGTTTGTATTGTTTCCTACATGAAAAAACCACAACTTCAGATAAAGAATTAGTCACCTGGCTTAAATTCAGAAAGCTACAGCCTTGTATTTCCCTCAGATCTCACTTGAATGCTCACCTAGGTTGTGACTACTGCAACGTAGCTTAGGCTCACAACCCAGCAGTTTGCAAGCTGGCAATTTCCAAACCTCACCCATGGTGTTCCTTCTCCCATCTTCTTCATTTTTAATAGCAATTAACATGTAAAAGGCTACAATTCTTCTCATGAACAAAGCACTGTCAACCATTCCTCTGCAAATCTGCCATCTAACCAATTCCTTTTTATTTTGTCTTTCTGTGTCACACAAATGTATGAAGTGTAAAAACAGTTTGATTCTCTGATGTCAAAGTTACATCTGTGTGTGCACACACCACAAACAGACACATACCCACTTCTACAGAGGACCAGCAGTTCTACAGCCTGCATGTGCAGAAACACAATCCTGTTCACTTCCAATACAGCAACTTCTGGCACTGCTCTCCTAGGTAGGCAAAAGTCACTTCTTAATTGCAAGCCTCTCTTACTTCTCCTTTTGCCAATTCAGCTCACTCCTGTGAACTGTGCTTGGCACAAAAGTCTTTCCTCAGAACAAAATGAAACCTCCAAAATTATCAGTCTCTATTTGCTCAGTTTCCAAAATGAAAAAAAAACCTCAAAATTTCTATTGCTCTCCTTCAGGAGACCAGTTTTACTACTGAATTATTTTACTTCTTTCAAGTTCTTTTCAGTACTTAAACATGATTTTAAGAATTATTTAGCTCAAAAGGCTTTCTAGTGGTCATTAAATGAGTGAAAAGTACATACGAAAAAATCTTTCACATCTCAGTTGAGTTCATTGTAGTAAAATTAATGATTTCTTTGGGAAACTATATAACTCAAAAATATAAAACAGAAAACGTGAGAGGGAACTCTTCTAGAATTGGTAGTCTAGGACAGCTGCCAGCAAACACACAGATTTAAAAATGTTAAATTCAGCAGTGGGATTTGAGGAGGCAGTGTAGTGAAGGACAATTGAGTAGCAGGTCATGCTGGCTCAGTAACTGTGCTTTTCCCAATGGCAGTCACAGAACTTTCCTAAGCCTGGTAAAACCCTAGGAAATTCCCTGTGTCTGGCAGTCATCTTTCCCAACTCAGATTTTCCCTTGATAGTTAAATTGCAGAGACACAATCAAACACAAATTAGGCAGGTGGCCATTCTTGGTACAGACATTTATCATGGCATTCAAATTCGTGAAAGGAGTGAAGATATTGTTCAGTGAGAGGGAAGAGAAGGTACCAAAATACTTTCGCAGGCAAGGAAAAATCATCCTCATATGGTGCTTACTGTGAAAAAGACAAACATATATCAAGAACTGGTTCTCCATCTGCTTTGTTTTGTACTGATCACTGTACTACAACTGTGGAAATTCTGCTACCTCTGTCTCACAGAACTGTGGCTTCTGATTAGAGCCACAACATGAGTGTCCACCTGAAACAGGACATGTCACTGCCTGAGAGGTGATGGCTTGAGAAACAAAGGTACCACTCACGGCCAGCATGACTGAGACTGAATTTATTCATGACATTGAAGTGTACAGGACACTTTGGAAACCCATGGTAAAGAAGCAAGAGATTCCAGAAATATATATAAGGCAGCTTGTTGCACTTTAAGACAACAGGTATATAATGCAAGACAGTACACTCCCAGGGAATGAAAATTAAATGAGCAGAAAGAGTTCTCACCATCAAAAACAGAGAAAAAAATTTTGTCGCTTCTAGAAGTGAAATGCTAAACAAACATTAGATTGGCTAAGGACCCAGTATCACAGTTTCTACAACTTCCATCAACTTGCCCATCTCAGGTGGGCTGGAACAGAAGTGAATACCACCAGAGAGGAAATATTAATCCTCTGGCCTCAGAGCAAAGGCTGTGCTCTTCATGCCATTACCCAGCCACGCCTCTACAAGAATAACTAATTTATTGCTTCCTGAGTTCTCTTTTTGGTTTGTTGTTTTTTTTTTTTTTTCCATTTTCAACCTACTTAGAAAGAATGTAGTTTTAGGATCTACAAAAACAACAAAACAAATAAAAAGCTCTACCATTTTAAAAAAGCATGGCATAAACTTAATAATAGACAAGGGATAAAAATGAAACTATAAAAATGTGTAGGTATTAAAAAGGTGTAAACAAACCAACTACTCTATTCTTATAAACTTTTATTCTCCTTAACTCTCCTTGCTTTCTCCTATTTGTACCTTCCTAATTGCAACTGAATTATTCCCCATGATGAGAAGATTTTTAAGGACAACTAAATACTGAAACATAACCTTCATCTGAATAATTTTTGTTCAGTTGTATTCTGCTCCCCTTTACCCTTTATAATCCTTTGATTGCAAATGGAAATACTCATTGTGCTTTTTTACAGTTTTTATATTGGCAATCACTGTGTAAGTCCAATGTGTTTCTGACTTTTCCTCCAAAAACATTAAACATAAAATTGCCATGCCAGAGATAACAAAACAGACTGCATCTGCTTCATTTTCAAATGTCAAATGACATACTGAAAATAGGACTGTGAAAGGAATAAAAATACAAAGGTACATGGATTTAGCTGCTGGTTTGTAAGACCAAGTCCAAAATGTGTTATGCTTTGGAATATACTGAAAACAGTATTTAGCCTAAAAATTGATTATCATACAATTTTCATCATCCATTCAGAAAGTATAAATAATATTACATTTGTGATGTACACACTCATTGCCAGCTGAGCACATATACAGATAATACCCAAACGGAAGGTTAAAACAATGTACACATGAAAAGAATTCTCTCTCACAGTCTTTTCAGTTTGTTGAAAACCACTTAAAGCATAACATAATGACCCTGAACACTGCAGGAAAAAACTTGGAGACGTTCATAGGAAGGTTGAGTATTACTGGACAGCCCATAACACAGCATTTGGGTTAGTGCCATATTCAGCCCTTATGGGGTCTGATGAAATTCAGTGGAGGCTGCCCCAGTGAGAATTTAACACAGCTACGTTTGTTCTCCTATGAAAATGATTTTTAGTGGTAGGAAGAACATCAACTTTATATCTTATATTGCATACGTATTCTAGGTGAAAAATGCAGTTACTGTGAAAAGAATGAAGGTCACCAGCTTTTTCTCTTACTTGAAATGCCAGCTGAAAGCTAAACTTGCAGCAGAAACATGTAATCTTTTACTCAACAAAAGGGTTTTTTGTAACCTCTTCACATACGTAAGACTCAAGCTGCATTAAAATACAGGCTTCTGCTTAAAGCTCAGTTTCACAGCCATCCTAAATTTGGCATGCCAGGATACTTTCTAACATCATTCCTTAAATTCCTGTAAAGACCTCTCCCACTTTACAGCAGCAGCTTCTGCTTAAAACTCCAACAAGGTCTCTTTCTTTGCACGTTAAATTTATAAATATAGACTCTACTTGGCAAAATGAAAAAATATTAAAAACAAATAAACAACAGGGAATGGATTTTTTCTGAAAACACTGTATATTCCCTTGCTTCTCTCTCTTCTCAAGTTCAGTAAAAAATTTCAACTCTTGTAGCTGTACTTCTGCAACATATTTACAATGCAAATTTCTCAAACTCCTCAACTGAGTTTCAAGGATGACTACTTCCTAAACTTACTGAACACAGTAAATAGTTTGTTTTTCTGAATCACAGCACATCTGTTAATAACCTTTGCAAAGGTATTTGATTTCTAATGTATAAGAAAAGTACTTCAATTAATCCAGCCTGAATACATTTATGGGCTCACACAGATCATACACAAATATTAGAAACAGCTAGATTCAAGACATCTCGTATTTAAATCTGATTCTAGACCAAGTTTAAAAACAAGTATAGGGGGAAGAACCCAATGGCAATTTCTGGCAAGTCATACACATAGGGGTGATAGGATGTAAACACTTTTCCCTGATGCTGTCTTGAAGAGATACCTCTCAAACACAGGCAGAGGAGGAAGGCTGGAGAATTACCACCAATCCATTTCTCTTATCTTTCTGTACAGACTCCCTGGTTTTGTCACAGCATCAGTCTTACTCCGTTTTTTACAACAATTACATAGTATAATACCCACAGGGTTTTATGTCTGTCACACCACAGTGCTGTGATTTTGTTGCTGTTTTCAAGTGGAACACTGTCTGCTGCTATTGTTCGATGTTTCAGTACACATTTCATCGTGTAGAGATGATTGTAAACAAAACCACAAATAAAGGCCTGTGCTAATCAAAGTAAGAGTGAGAATCATTTCAGAACTTTGCCAATGTGTTTTATTCTATAACAAGTAACAAATCCAGACAGCACCCATAAAGTCTGATATCAGCTGCATTATTCTTTTGTCATTAGTATCAGGATGACCATGAACTACTGGCCAATTGAGTCTTCATTACTCACTTTTCTATTTCCCAAATATATTTTGAGTAACAATTCCATGCAGTTTAATTTCAAACTAATGTGAGTGTATTTTTAACCAATACTGAGAACTGTCTGTATAATTTTAAAAAATTAAAACGTGAAAAAATAACTACTGGGTTATTGGCAAATGAAACCAACTCAGAAATACATCCAAAGAATTTACTGCCCATTTTGAAAATGATTGCTTTTGAATTATGCCAAATTGCTAAATTTGTAGATGAATATGATCAAATTTTATTAAGTGACTAGACTTTGATACATGTTCCAACTGAATTCCAGTTTCTGAGTGAAAGATTCATATTAAAAAAGGGGCATAGTAAGGAGAAGGATCATTTTTCATGAAGTCTGGTAATGCTCTGCTCTGGAGAGTATTCTGTCAAATTATCCCAACTGAATACTGTTGGACCTGTGGTCTTCAACAGAAAATGTTTCTCCCATGGAACTCCTGTAATCACTTTGCTTTTTCAAAAATTTCTGAGAAAGGTAAAGGAAACTAAAACAAGAGGGCAGTACTATAACAAATTCAGAAGTTTTTTTATCTGTTTCAGAGCCATATTTCTCACAGATGAGAGAGTAATTTGCCTTGGAATACTTTATTTTGAACACAGTGCTGAAGACCTGTGGTTTTAACCATCTTATTCTGCTTGTTTGGGGGGGTTTATGTTGATATTTAAAAATATATTATTATGCATATATCGCTATTAATTTAAGAAGGTATTTCTAGCAGTTAAGAACCTGTTAATGCAAACTGTAAAGGAACAAAGTGAAAAGTCCAATAGCAAGCATTCGAATTTCTAAAATCTTTTTTAAAACTTACATAGTTTTGTGAAGTGCTGTTCATGAATCTTAACTTTCTGGTTGCCAAAACTACAATCAGCAGCAGCTGCATAAAAGTTGGTAGTAATGGCTGCTAGAAGGTGGCCAGTAAAGTCCTGTCCAGTGTTCAAGCCCTTTCCATTCCGAAATGCAGTGGTCCAGATGGGGTAAAGAGACAGAACAGGTATCTCTGACCTAACACCTCAGACTGTGTGTAATAAGCATCCAGTGATCTGCTGAGTGTTACAGCAGCCAGCACTGTACTCTTGGATGGATGACTATCCATCCCCCAAGACTGATGATAATAACTTGCTCATCTCTGAGCTTTGCTAACTACAATGAAAGGCACAGGTAGTTTTCATTTTCCAATTTTTTTTTAATTCTTAAATGAAATTTCAAATGATGGCTTCTACACAGTTCATTATTCTTCCCAAACCTAATATTCTGCAATAAATTTTCAATGAGAGTTTGTCATACAAAAAAATTGCAAGATTAGGAAAAAATTAAAGAGTTTTCAACTGCACTGCTTTCTAACAACAATATTTTTAGTTATGCCAACGCAGAACTATTTGGAGTACTAACTCTAAGAATACAATTTCAGTGGAATTTCGTATTATGAAAAAAGCTTTTTGTTAAAAGTTGTTCTATACTGCTGTAAATTTTCATGTCCACTTAATGAAAAGGAGTCTAATACAGAAAATACTAAATTTCTTTATTCAATTTTTTTTTCCATCTCGAATTGAGGTTGGGTGCCTCCATAGAACACATGAAGAGATAAAATGAATAGTAATAAATTGCCAAATTTTATTCAGTCATGAACTGGATGACATAGTTGAACCAACTATTGATCTATTAGTGTGATGTCTGTAGTAAGCAAATGAGTAGAAAATGTAAAGCAAAATTAGGGTGCATGTGGATAAGTATTATAGGTAAAGAAAGAGTTAAAGTGGCCCTTGAAAAGAGAGGTGTTTGCTCACAAAGCTAATGAAGTGTTGAGGGGATCACCAAGGCTGAAGATAGGGAGGGTCTGATTATTACGATTATTTGAATTTTGCAAAATGTTTCAAGGAAATAAAAAGCCTTGGGGCAAGAGGGAATGTCCCTCCATGAATTACCAAGAGGGCTCAGTATAAATAGGACATTATTGGTTACTGCCTGCAGTGCCAGCAGCTGTCAGGGGAGGCCTGCAGAGATCTCTTGAGGGCTCACTGCTGTTCAAGGGGGACGTTTGGTACCAGCCACTGAGCAGTGAAGTGACAACGTGTTTGGTGGTGTTTTGTTACTCAGGGTAAGGGAAGCTTTCTGACAAGCAAGATGTACACACAGGTCCTTAAAAATTTAGTGGGCAGTCAATAAAATACTAGATGACACATAACATAGAGCTCTAAAGGACTTAGAGTAAGATCCTGGAATTAAGATAGGTATCTCCATGGAAACATACTCAGTTGGTAATTTCAATTTAGCTGTCAAAGAAAACAACGTTAAGCATTATTAGGAAAGGACCAGAACACATCTGGAACTTTGTACATCATCCAGACTTCTTTGTAAATGCAAAAATATCTGTTTCTTCCTGCTTTAATACTATTTAGCTCTTTCCCCCACCGAAAATAGAAAAGTAGGAATGATTCACAGAGGACTAAATGTGGAGATCAAATGTATTTATGGCTTCAAAGGAAGAAAGGATAAATCCACAAAAGAGAACCATTAACTTACATGTAAAAAAATAAAAGTATTTTTACTTACATACTATCAGGTTATCTGAATTTTATTTTTCTTTAGGGGGAGCAACTGATGGAAAATTTAGCTCATAGAAGAATTACTAAACTAAAACATTTTAATTAGAAATTCACTGAAGTAAGTCTTAATGATCACAGAGTTCAAATAAATCTCTAAGATCTTTTGTACTCTTTTAATTGCCTTGTTCTGTCAAAATGATACCAGGTAAATAAAATGGTGCAGTTTTTATATTTCAGATATGGGCTCAATTGCAACTGACTGTTGGGATACACATATTTGAATATGCCAAGTGCAATGTTCCTCTATTGAAAAAATAAAGTAAATATTTAAACAACATTTTTCAAATTAAGTTATACAATACTTTTAACTTTCTGGATCCAGAGACTCAGATGATGAGCTGTAGTTGGATATGTCTTCTTATAAGAAGATGAAGTCTGGTAAATTATATGATTCATTAAAGAATACTGGGGAAAATAATACTTCTGGATTTTCTCTGTGATGATTTCTGTGTCTTAAATCACATCTCAAATACTTAATAAATGTGTTAAATATTAACTTCAGTGTTGTAAAAGTGATTACTGAATACATATTTTTTTCTGCAGGAGAGTTGCCAGTGTGCTCTTACTTGAAAATGAACATTTCTTGCTGGCAATTCTGATGTGTAAAATTCTTTCACAGCATTAAAACATACATGGTTTCCATATATTTTGTTGTAAAAGGCTATTTTCCCCCTTCTTAAAAAAATCTGAGTACTTGTAATCTCAAACCATGACTTGTGATCGATCCCCAGAATAAAATAAAATCATTTATACATCATTAAAATTCAGCCCATGAGACCTACCTTCTCTGCTAACAATTCTCTGATCTTGCTTGCCTGGAGACGAAATTTCATTAACTGTGACTCCAAAGTTAAACATCTTTCCTTCCAGTTTACAGTACCCTCTGGCTCTGAAAGTTCAGCCATATTTATGCTGGAAAAAGAAAGGGAAAAAAATCCCATGTCAAATTCAGTCTGTATTTAAGGTCTGACTTTATTTTAATATGCATACTAACCTATTCTATACAAAGCTCAAGAAAGCCCCCAGATTTTATACAGGTACAGTTTCATAAAGCATGGTAAAATATGTTAGTTTTCTGAGGCCCTTATCATAACTATCAGATTCTGAAATCTGTGTTGATAACATTTAGGTATATTGGATTTGAGTTTCTTCAATTATCCTGCAGCTGCAATTATTTTTCCTTGATATGCAGAGACACATCTCACGTTTTAATCTTCAGTTACTGCATATATCCTTTCTTACTCAGGAGAGTCTTGTAGGAAACTGAGCTTTTGCTTAGCAAATGCCTTACATAGGTGTAACTGCCTGTGAGTTAGTAGCACATTTGTTTTTTTGCAAGTTTAATGTTTGGCAGACCACTCTTTTGAAAGTCTTTTAAAATTCTGCTTAATCAAATTGCCTTTAAATTCAATACTCTTAACAAGATGGAAGGGAGAGTTTCTGATTCCAAATGTAAAGGTGGGTGAGCAAATGGTCTCTAATGCACCCCCCACATGAAAAACAATCTTTTTGCATTAGCTGTTGCTAAAAGAACATCCTGGTTCAGGCATGTTTCAGTCTCAAATCTGTGCTTTTATCCACATTTAACTGCTCGTGCCTTCTGGAAATCAGCCTCAGTGCCCTTCTGGACAAGCATTTCTGGAAAAATTATTCAGGATGAGAGCTGGCTCATCATGGTTTGAGTCTGAGAAGCCAAGAAAATCATGTGTGTGTAAGCAGAAGGACTGGGCTCTGTTGTATTCCAAATATCTGTAGACAGTTTAACAGAGTAAGTGGATGGCTGAATGTAACCATTCAGTCCAAGTTCCCTTGCTAAGTAAAGGCCTGGACTTTGCAGGGTTCTGGACACTTTGGCTTGGCTTTGAAAATAAAGCCTGAATAACTGCTTAGTATCCACTTTATCTCAAAAATAACAAACATGTAAAAAACACCATTCAGTGGAAGGCTGCTGGAAGATCACAACAAAGGAAAAACTACAAGTCACAAGGTTATATTGCATGTTTGCCGCCTGAACAGTGGGACACTGAAGAGGAAAGCCACTGTTCTCAGTGTGACAAAGGAGGCTGATGCAATACAGGGAAGATTATGGCTAATACAGATCTCCACACTGCAAGTCCTGACACAGCTAGCATGGATGAGTACGTGACACCACTGAGAGCCCCCTCCCATGACTATCCCAGGCCTCCAGAAGCCCAGCCTCAAGCACTTCCCTTCCTCCCAGCATCGGAAGAGGCAGCCCCACTTGAAACCCCTCAGCTGGAGACAAAAGACCAATGAATTTATCTCCTCCATTGTTTTTGACAACAGGAAGAAAAAAGGAAAAGCACCATAAGCCAGATCAAAATCATGAGCCAGATTCCAAAAAGTCCTTCACTTTTCTTTGCAACAGTAATATTTTCTATTTCTCTTCTAAATTCCCATCTCTCATGTGACTCTCAAGTTCATTTTAACTAAACGCATGAAAAACTCTGGCTCAAAACCTTCTTTCCTTTCTCACACCTTAAATTCCTTGCTTCTTTCATTCCTTACCTTAACTTAGAAGGAAAACTAGGAAGAAAAACAGGTTTGTAACTTTTCACCACAATCACTTGTCTGAAGATAACTGCTCCATTTTTCGCTCTTTCTTCCTTTGGTCCTGCAGGCTGGGATTCAAGCTGCTAAGCCAGAGGTTACACCTGTCCTTTTCCAGGAATCTCCCACTCAGGAATCCCCATGGAATCACTAGGACTTAAGTACATTATTAAAATAGTTTCCTAAGCCGATCCTACAACACCCTAAACATTACATTCTAAACACAAGCGTGTCAACTGCAGTCCTCCCAGGTGACCGAGACACCTCTGGTGTCTCTTGCCCTTCTCCTTTTAAGCTTAGCAGAAAATTCCCTGGGCTGTCAGGGAAGCAAGCCGCTCACTGTTGTCCTGTCCCTAATCCATGCTCGTCTCTGCTTGTCCAGAATCCCCCTGTTCAAGGGGGAAGATGGCACTGCCAAGCAGCAGCTTCTCCTGTTTTGGAGGGAAGAGGGAGTTTCAGCTGCAGATTTATCCGGATTCTGCTCTCCTAAGTAATGAGGAGTGGCAACTTATTATTAGACTATTTAGGATATTTTAGGTTTTTCCTTTTTAACTAACTGCATGAAACAGAAATGGACAAGGCTGACATCTGGTTAACAGTGGGATATTTCAGTGTTTGTGGCAGTGAAAACACAAACAGGTCAAGTCATGAAAGAATTTTTGCTTTTTGGTAGGTTGCAATATTACAGGGTGGAGTTTAAAATGTTTGTCTTTCGACAGACAAAACATTTGAGTAGATGGATTTCTGGCAGTGAACAGTGTGTCCAGCCAAGTAGTTTCTCAATGTCCAAACTCATTAATATTCCACTGCACAAACATTATGGATAAAAGGATTGAAAATAACTCTTTTTATTGTGGGTTGTTTGCTAGAGATTGTAGTAATTTACTTCGTATTTTCCAACAAGCCAATGGGTTCTGGAAATATTTACAGGCACATAACACACTGTTTACAATTGCAAAGTGAATGATCTTACTTAGAATCAATGACTTCCTGTTTCTTGTCTGATTCCCCAAGGGAGGATAAAAATGAGTTCATCTTCTCTTGGCTTAACAGAGTACTCTGAATCAGCACTCCAACCTACACAGAGTCCGCCCCTTCTTCCTGCTCCAGTTCCCACCGCAAAGCCCTCTTGTTTCCCCTGAGTCTTAAAAAGTTAAATCTTTTGAAAAGTAAACTAAAAAAGCGCACATTAAAGCCTTAAGTTCTAATTATGTCATCAAAAATTAATTGAGACAAGTTTGACAAGTCTGGAAAGATTAAATTTGTCTTTTTCATGTTTTAAGTTTATAAACCTCTTTCTAGGCTTCAAGAAGTCAGAATGTCACATTCCCACCAAAGGGATTGATATAATTTCCTTTTCTTTGCCGTCTGCTTGGAAATTATCAAAATACATTTCAAGGGGGAGGGAACAATGTTCTACCTTTTTGAAGCGTGTTAAAAAAATTTACATATTCCTTATCACACTGTCAGTGTTTTCCTCTGTTTTTAACAAAATGCAGTGTTTAACTAAATGCTTCCTATTCTGCCCATATGTTCTGGATGTCCTTTCTCTGCTGGAGAAAGTTTGGAAAGTTCTTCTGTTTCAACAGGCGTGGGTTTGTGCAGTACATCGTGGATTCCCTTCACCATCCTAAAATGTTTACCGGCCTAAATGCATTAGGGCCATAACTCTTGATTTTCGAGTCCCTGTCTTCCACCTTTTCACCCAAACTCAGCACTTATAAATATTTTTGGTGCCATGAAGATTGGACTGGAGAAGGGAAATGATGAGACACAAAGTGGACCTCTGTAGGAATCAACGAAGTCATTCTCAGTTTTGTTGCTGGCCAAGGCCCTTACTCACCTCCAAACACTGGTAACTTTATTTTCCATTTGACTCATTTTGCATAATTCTATGCTCAAACAAACTGTTGCCTGCGCTATTTAAAACTGCCTTCAAAAATCTGATTTACGAATGCTTTTTCTGCTGCTTCCCAGGTATTGATGAGGTCGTTCCCGTGAAGTGACGCCGTCAGTCAGTGCTTGCCCACTCCAGCCCCGGTGCAGACCCCGAAACCCCCGAGTTCAGGGGCCAGGCTGCGCCCTCCCAGCCCCTCGCTGCCTGCTCGGCTTCCCACTGTCAAATGCGTGCAGCAACAAGATTAAAGCACGCGAGGTCATCTCATGTCCTTTTCTTGAGGACAGCAATATTTAAGTCGCAGTGTGACACCACACTACGTATCAATTTAATTTCTTGAAATTCTGAAAGCTAGCCGTGTAGGTATCCCAAAAGTATCGTAATTTTGCGCGTTTGTTTGGGAATTGTGTTCTTCTCGCTCTTCTGTATTTGGGAGGATAGCGGAGCCTGGACCTTACGGGACCTCACGGGACCTCAGGCACGCCAGTCCCCAGCGGCGGGGACACTGCCTGGGGACAGCCCGGGGTCCTGCCGTGACCCGACACCCCGCGGTGACCTGACACAGCATCCCCTCCGCCGCCCGCCGCCCGCCGGTGGCACCGCGCCCGCTGTCCCGCCGCGCCCCCGCCGCCGGGAGCGACACCCCGCCGGGAAGGGCCGGGGGCCGGCCCGGGCGCGGCCCCGCTCGCGAAGGGAGGGAAGGGGGCAAGGAAAGGGAGGTCAGACCTGGCCGGCCGTGGCTCGCCGCGCCGGGCGCCGTCCGGGCTGTGGGCGCTGCCCGCGCCCCTCGGCGCCCGCCCCACCATCCCCGGGCGAGCGGCGCGGCCGCCTGAGCGACGGCCGAGGCGGCCACTGAGCGGCGGGGCCGCCCCCGGCGGGGCGCCCGGGCGGGGCTAGCGCGGCTCTGCGGCCCCGGCAGCCGGCGGGATGAACGGCCCGGAGCCGGGGGCCCTTCCCGGGCCGGCCCTGCCGGCGCTGGCCCTGCCGGAGCTGGCCCTGCCGGCGGGATGCGCCCCCGGGGCCGCCGCCTCCCCCGCGAGCCCCGGCTGCCACGGCGTCCCGGGGAGGGGGCGCCCGGACAGAGGGCGATGGAACCACGCCGGAGGCTGGAGGGCTTCGAGGGCAAGGCTGGCAGAGGGGTCCCAGGAAGAGACGGCCTGCCCGTACCCCTTTCCCATCGCCCTTTTTAAAGTTCCTCTGTGAACTGAGAATTTTTCCGCTTAGTTTACGAGACGATGTTAGGAAGAAGCATCCGCCTGTTCTGCAGTTCCTCGGCTCCAGCATTGGAGCTTACTGTAATTTAAACTGCACGTCTTGTGAAAGGTCATTTGTCAAGTACAAACCGAGGGTTGGAACCGTGCGGTCCCCGAGGCAATGCTGGGGATATTGTGGGCTAAATGGGTCTCGCTGAGCTGCCCTATCCAATAGGTAACAACACACTTTGTATTTGAGTTCCAACCGGGATAAAGCGGCAGGTGCATGTGCTGCTGAGTCGTGCTGGCAGCAGGCTCTCGGTCCCCTCCAAGAGAACATCTCAGGTAACCGGCCGTCTCTGTCTCTTCTAGAAGACCGATTGAAGTATTACAAAGTATTTGGAAAAGGTTATTATTGTGTTGCCTGGCACGTAGAGCAATCTTCTGCATACACATGTTCATTTGGACCCAGATTTAGGGATTCTGTTTTGTTTGGATTATGATTTCTGGAGGCAGAAATGTTTCACAGACTCTCCTGGTGCATAAACAAACCACTGCTCCATTCCTCCAGGAGTTATTTATAATGTAGGTGTGCAGAGTAAACTGCTTTTTCACATTCATCTGTGAGTCATTAACAGTGCAGTTTTTTCTTTTGGAAAAAAAAAATACAAAAAAGCCCCCCCCAGGTCTTAGAAGCTCAAATATTCCCCATCTGGTTATACACACAATTTCATTTTTTCCTATTCAGTTCAGTACAGGCTCCAATTTTCCACTCCCTTGCAGTGACCTTAGAGTATCCAAACAACTTCACTGAAACTGTTTCATTTGCTGGTACTTTCCAAAGGGCTTCATGTATTTTTAAACACTGGGCGCTGAAAAGAGTGTTAAAAACACGCTTGGTGGTATAGCAAGGAGTGCATTGTGTTCCACCCGATACCTCCTGTCTAGAGTGTTCAAGCAACATTAAAAATGCGCAAGTTGAAAAAAAAAAACAAAAAAAACCCACACCAAAACCCAACCCTTTCCTTGGATTACAAGATTTAGCGAAAAGAATCAAAATCATCATCTGGTTCCTAACGAGAGCTATACAAAGTGATTTCGCATTGGCTTTCAAAGGAAACTCTGTCCGTACCGTTCCCTTGAATACGACACGCTCGCACTCTGGGTAGTCCGAGCGTGCGGAAAGCCCCTGAGCTCAGGGCGCCAGAGCTGGGGGAGCCTGCGGGAGTGACGCGCTTGCACCGCAAGAGGGAGAGCGAAGCCTGCGCGCTCAGTGAGGGTTTCTTTCAGTGTGTTTGGTGGATTGACATTTTCACTGCCCTCAAAGTAATAAAAATGCTCCACTGTCATGCAGCTCTCGATACCGATACAGAAAGAGGCTTGAAAAAATATTCTAGAAGAAGGAATAGGGATATTCAGGATTTTCTCTCAATGGCCCTTAGGTGGGAAGTTTGTAGAGGTGGCTAGAATCTGTGTTCCGTTACTGAAGAAAATAGAATTACAAGTAGAGCAACTGGGATGTGTAGAACAAAATACAAAAATACAAAATGTAACTTTATTTTGTAAATAGAAAGCAAGGGAAAGCCATAAATTTTCCAGGCAAAGACACGGAAAACTATTGTACATGTAAGCACAGATTCAGGAAGAGAGTTCTTCCTCCTTACTGATGGAAGGTACATACAAGCAATAATAAATCTGCACACACTCCTGAAAATATGTGCAGAAAATGCAAAAAACGGATACACAATACATTGTAGAAACAAACCGCAAGACCAAGTATTTGCACTTTGGAGTGATCATTTGTTAGCTGGCTCCCTGCAGAAGTGACCCAAAGTCAGAACATTATGAAATATTTCTCTCTGTAATGTGAATTTTAAATAGTAGCCTCCACATGGGCTGAAGATGTTGCAGATTTTTTACTGTCTGTAATTGACTTAGTGTAAGAAAGTAAGTTGTAAGTTCCTGGTTGTCTTGTTAAACAATAACCTCATTTGTTAAAAAGTATTATGAACATTGTATTGCAAAACATCTATTCTGCAGTGTGAAAGCTAATCCAAAAAATGCCACCAGCTTCGTTCCAGAGATGATCAAGTTGTCATCAAATCTGCAGCTAGAATGTAAAATTTTGGGTTTGCAGGACTTTCCTGAGTACATAGAACGTCATTCTGACATGCTGGACCAGGACCTTACTCCTTCACGACAAAAGGAGCTTTTCCTGGTCTTTTGTCACGTAGATACATATTGCAACCATGTAAATTTAGGTATCTCAGATTAGTATGTGTGTCTACAGTTGGCGATATATGTCAGGAAGCATCTTGTGATTTTAAAATCTTAGATCATACAGTGTTTTCTGTAAGTTCGCTTTTGTGTGGATTCTTTGAAAGGGTGACATATATATTTGAGACTTCCAATAGAGAAAAAGGTTCCCATTTTTTACACTAGTTGCAATTACAAGACTGTGATACAAATAAATTGATCATTTTCAGGTGATGGTCTAATTAATTTAAAAGCATATTGATCTTTCTTGACAGGAAACTTTAAGGTATCATTTAAGTGGAGGAGAGGAAGGGAGAAAGATCATTCCTGTTCTATTATTATTATTATTATTATGAGATGACAAAGTGTTGCTGTTTCAAGGCTATGACTTGTCTTTCAGTGACAGAAAAGTGGCATTTTATCTAAATAACCTCTAGTATTTGTGCTTTGGTACCTTCGGATGGAAGAATTTGGCATTACTTCAGTTACTAATAAAGGCTTTTTTTATTTAGGAGAACTACAGTTTATGACAAGATCCATGCCTTCCCTTTAAAAGCTCAACCTCTTTTTAATTATCTGGCGCCACAGAGTGGTAAAATTGTATATTGCTCTAAATAATCAATTTCTCAGAGTTTTCAAATGATGATATAATCATCTCCATCTGAAAGAAACAAAATATAAAATATTTCACTTACTGGCACAGGCGTAGCTCAAGAGGGCTAGAATGTACAGCACAAACATTAAAGTTTCCCAGTGTGGGTTAAATTATTTCTTTTGAGGAGAATTTTCACTAGTGGCTGTTGATTTGTCAAAACTGTTAAGTTTGTGGGCATAAGCCCACTGTTCAGAAAAAAAACCTTCTGATGAATTGCAGAAATATGTTGAGACATCCCAGTGAAAATGGCTGTACCTGGTCAGCAGCCCGGTACCCGAGCACTTGATTGTTGTCCTCAGACAGTGCCCAGGGAAGAGTCATTATCCCAGAATTCTGGCCCTGTCACTAGAGGTCCGGGGACTTTGTGAGCCAGAAGTTTTGTCATTGAAACTTTTCTTGGTTTTTTGGTGTTTTTTTGTTTTGTTTTGTTTTTTTTCTCTTGTGATTCAGTCCAGCTGCTTTTGAACAAACATAATTTTCAAGATCCAAAATGTCCTAAGATGATGATCTCCATGGTTTAAATAATTCATTTGGTTTTGGACGTTTCACCTGCTTGTTTCACTTGATGCCCCTAAATTTTTGCAGGGACAATGAAAAATGTTCCTAGAAATTTCTGTCATATTCCATTTTGTCTTTCAGAGTGAAGTTACCAATTCACTGTAATGCTTTCACAGAGAGATGCCCCTCAATACCTTGGGCCATCCTTTGTACCCTGCCTCACACCTGTGGCCTTCCTCCCACATTCTGCACACAGTGTTCGAGGTGTAGGTGTATTTATGCAGTAATACAGGGATACTTTCTTGCTTGATTTTTATTCCCTCCCTAGCAATTTCTAATGTTACAAGGCTTTTTTGGTCTCTGGCAAGATTTGTGGCACACAGCAGAGCACAGCACAGCCACAGCATCAGTAATTCAAAGGTCTGTTGCTCCTTACCAGCAGATCAGATATCCTGAACACAGTGTGACTTACCTTTTTAAGGTACCTAAGCCTCAAAACCCCTGCCTGGTGAGCAGTGGTGTGTGAGCTAGTTCTGAGTAAGGTATTTTGAGTTACTTGGTGCTCTTAGGGAACAGAGCAATTGACGTGTGTGGGTGTTGCATGTTATCATTTCATTTCTCTAGAGGCCTCTTTGCTTTCATCGCACTAGGAAATGTGGATTCTTCAGGTGTTACCTGACAGCTCCCTGGTACTGATGTTTCCCCTAACTGGAAAAACTTGGGAGTTTTAAAGCTCTTTTGGAAACAAGAAAGTTACTGGAAATAGTGTTACAGAAAATGAGTGGAATTCATAGAGCTGGAACTTTGGAAAGGTTTCCTGAAACTGGCCAGTCTGTAGAAAGAGGATCACAGTGAATGTAAAATATGTTTACATATCAGATACTGAACCGGGCTGAAGGAGCTGGAGACTTTGCTTGCCCTAAGTAAGGATGAGGATAATTGTCTGATTTGTCTGGAAGGTTAAATCACTTAAGAGCATTTAGTCTCTCTTTGAGCTGAAGATAATCCAGCATTAAGGGTACGTCACTGGGACAGGTAGTGCCAAATAACGGTGTCAGTTTCTTAAAAATGGCTGAACACAAAACAGGAAAAATTCAATGAACCAACAGCAAAAAACTCAAATGACTTTCTTTATATGTTTGTATGTGGCTAAACCTTTTCTCAGTTCCTTTGGCCATTACCATGTCTGAAGTCAGATGACACTGTGAACCTTTGGTGCTAAAGAGGGATCCAGAAGTTTGTTGAAAGTCCTGAGCAGACCCTAATGGCCTCTGGCTGCTTTAGATTGTTAAGAAAATCACTGTTGGGTGAAAGTCAATTAGCAAGGAATGAGTTTTGTTATATTTTCCATTTTTTCCTTACCTAAACATTGTTGCTCTTAAATCTTTATGGAAGCATGACTGCTATGTTGAGCTGCCCTTTTATAATAGTCACTTTTGCAACAACCATTTTCACATTGAGTGCACAAGTTGTATCTTTGATACAACTCACAGACTCAGGAAAGGCTGTTCCCATTTGATAATCTATCACTTGCAAATTATGTACTTATCACATACATTACACTCACATGGGACCTGGGAGGATTGTGGAAGACACAGAATATACATGTTGAAAACTTGAAAAAAAATCTTCTCTGGCTAAAAATCACAGCATCATAGAATGGTTTGGTTAGGAACGGATCTTAAAGATCATCTTGTTCCACCTCCCCCCTCCATGTGCAGGGACACCTTCCACTGGACCAGGTTGCTCCAAGCCCCATCCAATCTGTCCTTGAACACTTCCAGGAATGAAGCATCCACGGCTTCTCTGGACAAGCTGCTCCAGTGCCTTTCCACCCTCACAGGGGAGAATTTCTTCCTAACATCTAATCTAAACCTATTCTCCTTTAGTTTGAATCCATTTCCCCTTGTCCTGTCACTACATGCTCTTGTAAATTGTCTATCTCCATTTTTCTTGTGGAGTCCCTTCAGATACTTGAAAATTGACTAATGTATAAATGCTTATATAAAAAAATAGATGGGTTTGGTTCTTAATTTTTTTTTTAGAAAATGTGGAAGTGGTGGCAAATTAGGGACTGTTGGAAAGGAGCAAGAGATATGGTTATGAGGAAACAAATGGAGCACGCTTTTCAAATTAAGTTTATTGGATTTTTGTGAAGCACGTAGTCAAGCCTCTTCTCCTTAGAAGAAGGGTTTGTGACTAGAGCAGGTTGATTTGTGTTGGATGCAAAATAGCATTTGCTTCCTCTGGCTCTGAAATGTAGTTGGCTCTGGAGGGAGGCCAATCAGCCACTGTGTGCAGCAAGGGCACCTGACAGATCAGGCTCTGAATGACAGCATCCATTTACATCTGCTGAGGACATTCTGGAACTGGGGAGGGAGAGTAACTCCTCGGCAAGAAACACAAGCTAAGGCCATCGTGGGATACATCAAAGTTACCACCGATTTTTTCCAAAGCCGAGAATACATTTAAAATAAGAAAATATACTAGTGTCTTACAAAGTCCAGTGACTCTGCAGTGAGTCCAGAGAAGGGCAATGGAACTGGTGAAGGGTCTGGAGCACACATCCTATGAAGAGCCGCTGTGGGAGACGAGGTTGTTTATCCAGGAGGAAAGGGAGACTCGGGGGATATTTTCAGTCTCTACAACTGCCTGGAAGGAGGCTGCAGCCAGCTGGGAATCGGCCCCTTCTCCCAGGCAACTAAAGATAGGACAAGAGGACACAGCCTCAAGCTGTATCGGGGAGGTTCAGCATGGACATTAGGAAAATTTCTTCATAGAACCCGAGACAAGACATTGGGATGGGCTGCTCAGGGAGGTGGTGGAGGTGTTTAAGGAAACGCTGGATGTGGCACTCGGTGCCGTGGGTCTGCCGACGTGGTGGCGTTCGGTCACGGCTCGGACGCGATGATCTCAGAGGGATTTTCCAACCTGATCGATCCTGTGATTCGGTGTCTCACGCTGGTTCACCTTTTAGTTCGGACAAGTGTTTGCCAAGGAGAGGCGGCGGTGGCCGCGGCCCCGCCGCGCAGCAGCCCCGGGCCCTGCGGCGCTGCGGGCTCTGCGGGCGCTGCGGTGCCCGAGCGGGGCCGGGCCGTGCCGGGGCGGGGCCATGCCGCGGTTGGCGGCGGCCGGCACGTGGTGGGGCGGGCCCCGGCAGGGACGCGGCGCCGCGGGACAGGGTCCGCTCGGGTAAGGGGCGGGCGGCGTGCCCTCCGCGCTTCCCCTGCCTACTGCTGGGGTTCTCCGCTTGCAGCCGCTTCCCCAGGCGGGCGCCGCTGTGCTCCAGGCCCGCCGGGGCGAGGGAGGCCCCGGGCGGGTGCCTGAGGCGGAGGCGGCGCGGCCCGGCCCGGCCCGGCCCGGCCCGGCCCGGGCTCCGTCCGAGCGCTCGGTGCCGCCGTGGGCGCGGGGCACTCGCGGGCAGCGGGGCCCGGCGGCCGCCAGCCCTGAGGCCGGGCGGGCCGGCCCTGCTCCGCTCCTGGCCGGCCGCGTTGGGTGCCACAGCTGGGGCGGATAAGGGTCTGGAGAGGCTGCCGGAGCTCATGAGGGTGTGGGGAGGAGGCGCAGACACGGTGTGGCCGGGCTCTGCTCTGTGGTGCCCGGTGGCAGGACAGCGGCCCATGGGTACAGAAACACGGGGGGTCTCTGAGCCCATCAGAAGCGCTGGCTGTGGAGTGAAGGTGGCCGAGCACTGGCACAGGAGGTCCAGAGAGGCTGTGGTGCCTCCATCCTGGGAAACATTCAAAAGATACACGGGCCTGGGTAGCTGGCGCCAGGTGGCCCAGCTTTAGCAGGAGGTTGGTCCTGATGAGCTTCAAGCCCCCTTCCGGGCCCAGCTGTTCCATAAAAATGCGCCTTCAAGTCAGTGAAGCTGCAGTGCATAATAAATCACCACTGCCACTCGAAAAAGTACTTGCTATTTGTAATATCCCTAATAGCAGAGCGGTTCGGTTTTCTCAGAGTTCTTACTTGAAATTAACACAAGTTGAGTGAGTTTTGAACAGTGAAACTGAGCAGGCAAGTTTTTGGCATTAATTCCTTGCTTCTGTGTGATGTTTCCAAACGGTGATCCAGGGTCATGCCACAGGCTACGTAACAAGTGCCATGAAAACTCCAGGGAGACAGTATGTCATGTGTACAGCAATTTCCCTCTTCTATTACTTCCATTCTGCATCGTGAAGTTTGGGTGAATTTTGGATGAAACAGTTGAAGTTGTTAAAATCAGAGAGCTACTTCCTTGAGAAAAATTGCACAGATATTGCAACAAACATTATTTCAAGACAGTAGGACAGTGAAAAAGCTATTATTGTAGAAAATGTTTGCAATTATGTTTTTAAAACCACGTGACCTGTTGTTTTGATTATTTGTTTTGTTTGTTTTAAGCAGGCATTTCTTAATCAGCTAAAATGGTTTTAAAGAAGAAGAAGGAAGTTCAGGTGGATGCATTCTTTCTTGATCATCATCAGGCTGAAAAACTTCAGAGTAAGTAGGGTGTTTTTTTCTGAACTAATGTGTGATTTCTCTTGCCTTCGAGTAGTTACTGAAATTGACCTGGTTTTTTGCTTGTTATATTTCTAGTGGTCTTGCTTTGTGAGTTTTAGGTGTGTTTACTCTGCTGTGGTTTGTTTTTATTTTGTAATGACAATGACTTCTTACCTTGGCAGAGTCAAAACAATCGTTTAGAGCATTGTGGCTTTGGTTTGAAAACTCTTTACTTTTGTTTTATCTGAAGGTAGTAGAAGGTGCTGCTTGTAATCCTACTTGCAGGCCGGTAATTCAGTGATATCTGAGGTGTTAGCCTTAATGTGTGGGATAACCCTGAATTTCCAAGAGTCACAGAATGATTGAGGTTGGAAGGGTTCTCTGGTTTCCCAGACTTTGTGTTTTCTGTAGTTAATTTGTTTTAAAGCTTCTGTTCAAATGGTGCTTTCTTTTGTGGGGGATTTTTTTTTTCGCTTGTTTGATGAGAGGATCTTCCAGTGATACTTTAAAAAACCCAAAATGAAGTAATACAAGATTTCTATACTGAAGTTATATGAGGGAGCACTGGTGAGGTCTCACCTAGATTGCTGCATCCAGTTCTTGGCTCCCCAGTTGGAGAGACTCCAGCTAAGGGCTAAGATGATGAAGGGCCTGGAGCATCCCTCCTGTGAGGAAAGGCTGAGAGCACTGGGGCTCTGGTCTGGTGAAGAGAAGGTTCAGGGGCACCTTAGCAATGTGTAAAAAAATACCTGAAGGGGGGACATAAGGGAGGCAGAGCCAGTATTATTTCTGTGCTGAATAGTGATAGGACAGGAAGGCATGGGCACAAACTGAAACACTAAAGATTCCCTCTAAACATCTTTTCTAATGTGAAGGGAAACACTTGTTTGATGTGAGGGTGACTGAGGACTGGCACAGCTTCAATAGGGCACTTGGGGAGTGTCCAGCCTTGGAGGTGTTATGAAGCCACGTGGCCGTGACCCTGTTTGAACAGTGGGGTTGGACTAGATGACCCCCAGAGGTTCCTTACTATTATGTTCCAGTGAAACTGATTTTTTTACATTTGTTAGAGGAAAAAAAATGTGCTAAGGTGTTGTTAGGTGACTTGAAGGTGTGTGGCACCAGTGAGTTTACTGGAACTGGAAAAAGCCTAAGAATCAAGCAGTCATTTCTTCTTCGTATAAATTACGTATTATTTATACTGCTTATTGTAATTGCTTTATAAAAAGATCCTCTTCTTCTAAACGTAGGGTTTTCAAAGGCTGAAGAGCAAAATTTGGCATCTCTGCTTCTGCACTGTGCACAGCTGAGAAATGGCATCCAGCAGATCCAGTGTATTAAACAGGTACAGATTCACTGTTGGTAACTGAGAGTGTGTCCTGTGCACTGTTAATGGTAAATACAGCTCTAAAATAAATCTCTAATGTTTTGTACATTACATGCAAACAGAAAAAGCAGTTGCACATGCAGTGGGTGGTGATGTAGTTCCAGTACTTAATTAGCAAGGGCCACAGGTACTGAAAATGGAGGAAGGCAAGTATGGATTTTTTTAGTTTTTAGAGGGATGTTCTTAGAACACTACTTGAAATTGAAACTCAAGGGAAAATGGTAAAGAGGGGACAGTTTTGCACCATGTGCTTGCATGAGAGGGAAATTGGCCACTGTTAAAAATGGTATATCCAGAGGTTTTTGTTTATCATGTGTTCTTTTCATTATAGATGATGCCATTGTTGAAGCAGATGGATCAGAGCTCTGCGGGTGATCCCATGGTTAAAGCTTGTTTGGATGTTTTGGGAGAGATGTATTTTTCACTGGGTGCAAAGAATCCTTTGAAGAAAGTATTAGCAAGGTAAAAGGTTGACTAGTTAGCCTTTATTTTTTTTTCATCCTTTCCTTATCTGTAAGTCAGTAATTTGTCATTCTCTATAAACTGCTGTAACTCGATGACTGAAAATTTGCAGTACTTAATATGTACATATGTACTGTTTCTGTTTTTAAGTTAAAATTCTTAATTATAAATAACATATCATTGTATAAATAACTTCAAAGCAAGACATTGTTTTGGCCTATTTATTAGAAAGACAACAGTGTGTAATTAGCAGTTTGAACTTTAAAATCCAATGTTAGAATAGAAATTTAAAACATGGAATCTCAACTTTGTCGAGAGAGGATGACTCAGAAGAATCCTAACTAAATTGTGGTTTTTTATGCCTATTTTTATTGTAATTAATTATTTTTATTGCAC
Source organism: Prinia subflava (assembly GCF_021018805.1). Taxonomy (NCBI): domain Eukaryota; kingdom Metazoa; phylum Chordata; class Aves; order Passeriformes; family Cisticolidae; genus Prinia; species Prinia subflava. Next base: position 82,009,112 of record NC_086248.1, on the reverse strand, counting down.
AATTGTTGTTGTATTTCTTTAGTGAATTTATTATAGCCTTAGCATTTTTTAAGATCTGGTCCTGAGCTGCCTTCCTTTCTTTGTCTGAGAACATTCACTGTCCCGCTGAGATGCAGGGCTTCCATCCTGGATTTGGTTGCACCACCCTGCAATTGTGCACCCCTCTGATGGGTTTTCTAACTCCAAACTGAGACTCTGCATATTAATTTTAAAACAGATGACGTTTTCATGCAGGAAGAAACATTTGTCCATGTATTGGAGTTTTAGCTGACATGGATTTTGGTGCAGTGGGTGTTACAGCACTTCAGGAAAACCAAACTCCATGTGCTGTTTCTTCATGTTGCAGTTCACTGAACGGTCTCCCTGGACATTTGATGCTGTCAGCTGTGCAGAGCTTTGTGTGCTGCCTTCGGGAAGAGCTGAAAACCACAGAGGTGTATTTGTACAGAAAAGTACTGGATAACCTTGCTGCCTGCCTGGAGGACTTCAGCGTAGGTACAGTGACATGGAAGCTCTCCTGGTTAAACTGGTGCCACACCTGATAGTGATGTTTGCAGTTATGTAAAACAGATAGTGCTGGCTAGTGCTCAGTTCTTAACATGTATTTTCTTTCCTCTAGGTAGAGCCTGTATTAAGAGCCTGTTTGAAGAAGGTAAAGTCACATTTATAGTAAAACATGTTTCACTGCAGGTTATTGGGGGAGGGGTGTGTGTGAAGTGACACAAAGACCTATCAGATCTGATTTCCTCCTGGTTAATTTTCAATAAACTAGTATCCTTACGTGATGCTTTTTTGTGAAAGACAAGACTTTGATTTATACCTCTAATTTCTAGGGGTCAGTTTTGCTTTACTGGATAACCCTGATACAAATCTGAGTACCAGTGAGCAATTCTGGTAGGGAGAGTCAATATCTCACAGGATTGGGCCAAATGGGTTGGAAACTTGTTTTGTACCAGGTAGTTGCAAAACAGTTTGAGATTTTGTTTTAGCATTGCTTGTGTTTGTCTATACTGAAATACCACTTTAATTTGTTGGTGGAATGGCAGAGTCACCACTGTATGGGTAAGTATTCATTGTAGCTGGGTATGTGTGATGTATAGAGATGTATGTGTGATTGCTTTACTGGAAATTTTCTGTTCTGTTTCTCATATAAGTAAATTTATACCATAATTATTTTCCCTAGTTCTTCAGTTTCTGCAGAAGGTGCTGCTTGACATACAGGAAGAAAACAGGCAAGTAAATTCAACAGAAGTGCTGTTTTATCTGGTTTTATTTCACTCCTGCAAGATAATTTGATTTGGTTTGAAACATCACTTTGGTAGCCAAACATTGATGAAAGATGGAAATACCATCTTACAGTGATGCAAATTTTAAATAAAAAATGATTTGTTTCTTTTCTTTTGTGGTAATATGATAATATAAGAGGTAAAGCACTGATACTGTTAGAGCTGCTACTCAGGGAGGCCTTTGAGATGAGGTTTTGCTATCTGAATTGTGACTAGTATAATTAATATAAATTATATATACATATAAATGATATATATTTATATTAAATTGCATATATATGATATATAAATATAGATTATTTATATTTATATTAAGTTATATAAATTAATATAAATAGTATAATTAATAGGTGTAAAATCCAGGTAGAGTAAAACACTTTCATATTCCATGAGTGTTTAATTCAGTATTGATGTACTTGACATTTTCCAGCATTTCATAAAGTGAGGCTTCTTCACTGTTGTCTCTCATTCTGTACCGAGAAGAGGAGGGCACTTAATGAAGTGTTTTGTGCACTGAAAGTTTCAGTATTTTCTGTCTTCATGTTAGAAGAAAGCCACATCACAGAAATATCGTTCATGCATACTTGAAAAATTAGAAAAGAGCAGCACAGCATTCTGTTGGCCTTTTTGGAAAGTTTCTGGAAAAGTTCAGCTCTGCTCAGGCAGAATCACATGAATGAAAATTTGTCACAGGAACCTGCAGAGAATGCAGCAGTCTTTGTAATTTTTGTTTGTTAACTTTATTTTAACAAACTACTCTTGAGTCTGCTCCTTGTTTTCCTGTAGTTACCTATCTGATCAACTCAAGCAATAAATTAGTTTTTACCCTTAATTCTATCTAAAGTTGGCGGAATATGGTTTTCTGGGGATGGTGAAGAATGGTTTTAATTTGCTTTTTGTGTGCTTGCTTGTCTCTTTTTTTCTCCACAGAAAGAATCATGGAAATCGTATTGTTCAGACTCAGCTGATGCATGATTTACTGATAGCCATTAAAGTTTCAATGATGCTTGTACAGAAATTGCAAGAAAATATCCAGGGAAGTCTCTGGAAACACAGTGAATCTTTTGTTTGGCAAAGTATGTGTAGTTTACTGAAAAGTTCCACAGACTTCCTAATGGATGGTAAGTTTAGTAACATTCAAACCCTCATATTTTTACTAATTTCTTTGTAGTAAACAACCTGTAAGTATAAAAACTTAGTTTAGCTTGCATGGAATTTGAACTACTGAGATTAATGGGAGTGGGAGCAGTAGTTGGTTTTTTGGTGAGCTATGATTTGTAGATTGCAGTTTTAGAGTGTACAGTTTAACTTGTCCCACTACAAAAACCAAGATTAATGCTATTATTAACAATTCAAAAACTAACAGAAATGCTTTTGAGAGACAACAAATGTCCATGCTTACCAGAAATACCCACACCTTATGAAATATGCTGTCAGAACTAATTATGGGCACAGCATAACTAATGGTGTTTTCTTCTCATACAGACATTTTTATATAGTAGAATTTATCATATGTCAGTAGTCCCTGCTGCAGCCCTCCTTGCCTTAGTGGGCAGTCCTGTAAGTTTTCTTCTGTTAAAGATATTAGGAATTTTTTTATTACACTGGAGGATAAAGTTATTGATATGTGCTGTCCACGTGGACATCACAGATTTGTGATGATACAACTACATGTAGTCTAGCAAAACTCAAGACCATCTTTTATAATTTTGCTACATAGTTCCAGCACATAGTGTTTGCCGCATTCTAATGTAACATATCTCTGCTGTGTAGCAACGCTGCTGCAGACTGTTCAGACGACCTCAGGACTGGCTGTTATTCTCTTTACCAGAGCTATGTATGAACCATCTGAGGAATTACCTTCACTGGTGAGTGTATTTCTTGGCTGAGGACTGTGTAATATCATGGTGTTGTTACCCTGTGCTGTCAGTGTTGTCTGGAGGCTTTGCTGATGCAGATGCCAGGGCTTGCCAGCCTCTCTCAGTCCTTAGCTGGAGTATAATTCTTCCTTCCCTCCTTGCTATAGGAACTAATAACAGTTGGGTTTTGAATTTGACAAACACTGTTTACAGGAAATCTCTTCAGATCTTCTAAGCTGTGCACAAACCAGGTTTTCTGCTGTGCTGAGGTGCTGTAATGGGTGTGCTTTTGGTGTTCCAGATGAGTGCCTTGCTCCTTGGGACAGTGGAACACTCGGGTGTGCCAGCGTGGTTCAAGAGGAGCTGTGGGGCTCTGTGCACAGCAGAGCTCCCGCACTCGGCCCGGCTCTTCCTTTGCCATGGAGCCCTGGCTATGCTGGACTGGAAAAACGGCAGCATGGGCACAAATGGAGAGAAATTGTTGTTAGATATTGCATCAGTCCTGTTGTCGCTGAGTTCAGAGTAAGTTTGTGTTTTAATCTGCGTTGTTTCATGTTTGGGAGGAAAGGTTTATCTTGTTAATTCTATTTTTGCATGACCCCTGTGTTCCTGGTGGAATATCTCTGATGTTTTCAGTGTAATGATACTAGGTTTTGCCACAGATGAGGGAATCTTTTAAATATAGTCATAAAAACTCTGTAAATTCAAAAAATATAATGATGTTGCATATGTAGTTTTAAGTTTCAGTCTTTTTCTTGCATGCTAAAATTTTGTTTTCTGACATGAATGGGATAAATTTAGCAATTCCTTTATGGTAAGGTGTGTCAGTATCAGTTCTTACGTAGACAGATAAATTTCAGTTTCAGGACATCATGTCCTCTCCTTCTGAAAGTTCAGAGGAAAGCAGCAAAGTGTGGCAGTGAGTGGACTGACTACTTAAAGTGAGATGAGTTTTAGTTTTTTCTGGCTGCTTGCATCTAAGAGCCCACCAGCACTATTTGATTGGAGATTAAAACATGTATTCCATTCAGCCTTTGATTCTGCCTTGGAAACCAGTTTTGTGATTTTGTTTTTGCATGTAGGATGCTCAGTTTTGATGGTTTTATTTGGCAATGAAAAGTTTTCCTTACGTTTTCAAGACACATGCAAAAACATAATGCTGCTCAAGTGTTAGCAGGTGCATAGTAATTTTTATATTTTGTTTTATTGTTGTGGGGCTTGTATGGTTTCTTTTCCCCATTGTTAGGGGGTTTAGCTGCAACCACTTAATAGCACATCAGGTAACTAGGCATGTGTTTGTTCCTTTTCCTCCGTGAATGGCTTGTGTCTCCTAACCTGTTTTCATGTACGATAAATGAATGTGATGAGCAACTATTCTGAAATACAAAATTTATTTTTTAATGCTGTTAAATGTAGATAATTAACTTTTTTGTGTTTGTTCTTTTTAAAAGGTTAAAAGAATCCAGTGTGGCAACATCTTTGTCTAGAATCCTGGCTATTTGGACTAATTCAGCACTGGCTGCCCTTGTTTCAGGCTCTCCAGATCTAAAAATCAAACTTAATGGGAACTCTGATATAATTGGGAATCTCCTGGAATACATTTATACACACTGGGACCACCCTCTGGATGCCATCAGACACCAAACCAAACTGGTTTTCAAGAATCTTCTTCAGATACATCAAACCACCATTGCTGGATCCAATGGAAAATCAGACCCATTCTTTGCAAGGCTGATAAAGCATTTACTGAGCTTGGATTGGCATGTGAAAGGGAAATATGCTTCCCTTGGCTGTCTGGTGGAGTGTGTGGGCACTGAAAACATACTGCAGCTGGACAGAGCAATTCCAGTACAAATCCTGGATGTGATGAGTGATCAGTCTCTTGCACCCTACGCCAGTGATCTTCTGGAAACCATGTTCACAAATCACAAGGCCCATTTTACTTCCAGTTTTCAGGAAAGCACCTGGATTGACCAGTGGCACAACATCTGGGTTTCTCCTCTTCTGGTAATCCTGTGTGAAGGGAACCATGACCAAACGACTTATATAATAGATTACTATTTACCCAAATTGCTCAAATGTAACCCTGACAGTCTGAGCTACATGATAAAAATTCTTCAGGCCTCTGCAGATGCTAACCTGGGTAAGAAAATAAACAGTGTATTTGTAATTATGAATGGATTAAAAAAAACCTTAGCCATATGATTTCTGGTCTATTAGTATTGTTAGAGTTAATTTGGGAGAAAAATTCTAGATTGTTATTATTGCTATTAATATTTCAAGGTGAAAGTCATAATAATCATAAATGTCTTTTTGTGCCATGAGCAGAATCCTTCTGTGGGTGCCTTTTGGTTCTCTTTACCTGTGTTTGTTAAATTTCTGTATTTTCTACTACTAGTTTTATTTCTTACACAGGTGTGTCCAGTAATAGATTGTTTTTTCTTGTAAATATGTGGATACAAGATTTATGTTTCTCTTGTTTTGAAGTAATTCAGTGTGACTCTAAAATGATGGCTTGTGAGACCTCACAAGGTCTTTTTTTCATATGACATATTTGAGATGAAGCTTTTTGGGGACCAGGTGATTTAGAACCAGTTTAATCTATAGCAGCACTGTCTTTTGGAATTTATGGAGTAGAAATAAAAGGGGATGGGTCATGTGTTGAAAATATTGGGAGTTTCTGACAAGCACTGCAAATAGTACATTGTTTGTGTTAATCAAACAGTAATTATTACTGGTTTTCATTTTCTTTAGGCTCTTGCAGTACTAGAGGAGCTCTTGGAGCATTAATGGCGTGCTTGAGAACAGCCAGGGCTCACGGACACCTGGAACTTTCAACTATCATGAGCAGTGGCCTTGTATCCACTGAGTGTATAAAACAGGGTCTAGTTCATCAGCACAGCCAGGTAAAGGGACAACAGTTAATGTATCCTTTAAATTAGAATAATTGCTTTGATCCTGATTACTATGTTAGTGTTGTATTAAACAAAGGTGTCATCATAGGTGTCAGTAACTCTTGTGGTGAACTTTTCAATATCTTTCAGGTTTGCATTGATGCTCTAGGTTTACTCTGTGAGACACATCGTACCACAGAAATTGTGTCTCTGGAAGAAATGCAACTGATTCAGTTTTTTCTGATGTACAACTTGAACAACCAGTCTCCTTCTGTAAGGCAACAGATCGTTTCTCTGCTGAGAAAGGTAATTTCAAATGATGAGCAATGCCTAATGAGCCTCTTATTTATAACACCATTTAAAAAGAAATAATGTTATCAAGTTGCTCACTGGAAAGAGTAGAAGCTCTAAGACCAAGACTATGCTTTAAGTATTGCCCAACTCAATGGTGTTACATCATCACAGGCAAGAATGGCTTAAACAAAATACTGAGTGGCAGAGGCACAGTGACTTCATGTGGTGGTGGGTGTTCCTTGACCTGCCAGCACCTGCACACTTTGCCAACAGCAAAGCTGTGTGCCCTGGAGTCAGCAGTGAGCTTGTGCTGCCTTTGCTGAGGCCTAAGGCTGTGCTCTCATAGACTTGTCACACCTCAGGCAAATTCAGTCACTTCGTCACCCTCAGAAACCTGACCTGGAAAACAAAGTAGAGGAATGTGCAGTGTGATGTGGCTGTGCCACTACAGGCTGCAGGGAAGGAGTCTCTCCATCTGGTGGAAGTTGCCAAGGCCACATGTAGCTCATGGCAGAAGGATGGGGATAAAATGAGGAACCACATATGTATAAAGAATATCTTGGAAGATGTTTATGGCAAAAGAAGGCAGTGTGGAAGGAGAAAAGAATTAATTTGAAAAGCGGGAAAAAGGAGGGAGTCATTTTGGTAAAAACAAGGGAAATCCCATCTTTTTTCTTTCTTACCTTGTGCATACTGAGGAGTATGAAATGGAAAAGTCAGGCTAGATGGGAGTGTGATAAGAAAGGAAATATTACTTATGGGTAGTAAAAGAGGTGGAGGAAGGACTTTTGAAATGAGTCAAATACTAAGAGACAGACAGAGGCTGTAGAAATGATCTGCATTGATTTTTTTTATAGGTGAATACAGTTCCACAGAATGAGGTGGGAGGAGAAGGCTTGGCGTGAATTTAAGGAGGAAGATGAAAGAAGGTGTAGGAGGTGTAGAGGGAGGAAAAAAAAATTGGTCGCAAAAGAGATGGGAACCAAAACCTTGAGTTTGGAGTGGAGAGGCAAGGATCTGTTCTATTACACTCAGTGCAAATGTCCTAAAAATTACAAGCAGTGTTATTTGGAAAACAAGTTGAAAATCTGCTTTTCCCTTATTTCACTGTCAATGATTCCTGTTTTACCTGTGTTTTCTTTTGTTTTAAAAGTTATTTTGCAGGATACAAGAAAGTTCTCAAGTGCTTTATAAATTGCAGCAAAACAAAACCAAGCAAGAGTTAGTTGAGAACTCAACTAAAATGCCTCCTTTGAAGATTTTGCAGCAATACAAAGTAAGTAGACTGCTGGAGCTGCAGGCAAAAGCGGTGGGATAGCATTTCTGAGACTTCATTGTTCCTGAGTATTGCTGGCTAAGTTAGGCTCTGTGTTAGGCAGTAGTGCAGTGCAGGAGGCAAAAACCTGTAAAGCCAACAGTGCTGAGGAGCTTGTCCTCTGTGATGCACTTGTGCAAGCTGATTTTAACTGGATATACTCTTGTTGATGAACTGAATGCCCATTGGGATTTGCAGGGTGTCTTTAAGGTAAATTTGTTCGAAACCAGTAAAGGTTATTTTCTGAGGGATTGCTCTGTGATGTGCATTGAAACAGCAGATAATGAGGAATGGCTGGAGAGGTGCCCTCAATCAAAAAAAATTGGGTAAATGTCCTGTCATATGTTGGCCCTTTTGTAGCGAGGTTTGAATGATGTGCGTTCTTTGGATTTGAAATAGAGATCAGCTGAGCTTCAGTCTTTTTCTAGGTCTCCAGAATTATAAGTGAGTGAGAGAATGAATGACAAGAGCTGTAGCATGAAAACTTCTATTTGTCCTTTTTATCCTATTTAAAGGCTCACATCATCAGTTTCTTTGTGTCAGTCTGTTCCTTGAGTTCTGCTTTTCTCGGTCAGCTAATTTTCAAGATTCAGTACAGTGGCTGTTTTTTTGTGGGGGTGGGGAAGGGAAACTGTTGTATTTAAAAACCCAAATGATTGTCCAGCCTTCACTGTACTCTAAGAAACAAGAAACTGTACTGTGAATGTGGGCCTCCTGTTTTTCCAAAATTATCTGCAAGGTCATAATTTTTGGAGTAAAGCAGAATGTCCTGAATTCAGTTACTTAGGCTTCTGTTTGTAGGTCAGCAAGTAAATGGTGTTAATTTTTTTTTTCTTGCAATTTTTTTTTCCCAGGATTTCATGTCATCTGTATGTGCCAGACTTTTTGAGGTATTGTTTCCTGGTTCATCACACCCAACCAGATTTTCTGCACTAAGTATTTTGGAATCAATAGCAGAAATATTTTCTGTTCCAAAAGGTGAGAAGTCTAATTTATAGACTTAAATAGACTGCAGGAATGGGACTGTCTTTTATGCTAAATAGTCAGTTTCTGTCAAAATAAAAGCATATTTTTAGTCCTTAATTTCTGTGGCATTTCCTGGGTTGCTTTTGTTTTATCTCAAGGGAGGATAGTAAAGTTTTACTGGGAAAAGGAATATTGAAGTAAATGCAAATAGTTAATGCCTGTTGCATATCTTCTATAAATTTGGATTTTCTTGCATAGCCTGTTTTTTAGGAAGGTTTTTTTTTTTATTATTATGAGGAAAACTTCTGGACAATTTTCAGTGTATTTGATAACTTCACTCCTTTTTCCTGCACATATATCTTGATAGCTTGAAATGCTGAATTCACAAAAACTCTTGATTGAAAAACATTGCATATCCTCATGATATTATGCCAAATAGAAGAGTTTTATTGTCCAGTTAATGATGATGTACTGGTGTTGCTTTAAATTTTCTTCATGGTTCTGTGACAATCTTAACTCAAGAAGTATTTGTTAGAGCCTTGGAGTATTGATATTCTTGCTAGACCTTGTCTTTGGATCATAGAGCCAGCATAAATATGTGGTTCAGCCCTGAACTGTAAAACTTTTCTTTAAAGAAATGAGTTGTGTAAGATCAAAGTTGATTTTGAGAGGGAATAAAAAATACCATCTTGCTAAATCATTTCTCAAAACCCCTTGATAAATGAACACATTAATTTTATTGTTATGAGTATGTACTATATTGTTACTGCTTTTTTAAAAAAGGGGAAGTTATCCTCAGTTATTTATAATAGCAGCTGAGGATTTTATAAATTGGACGTTAGTTCTATAAAGGTGATTCAGCTGCAGTGTTCTGTGCTCTATTATGGTGCAGTTGTTTACATCCTAAAATTTCTGCCTTCTTTACAGCATTAAGTCAAATCACCAGAATTCATAACTCATTTATATCTATATTAAAACCAAAAGAAATTGTAATGGTTTACATTTTAAGGGATTATTCCTATGACCAAATAACTCAAAACACCAAGTGCCAAAACACACTGAAGCTTTCAACCTCTTTTTTGAAAGGAATTATTTTCTAATATTACATACTTACAGAAAAGAGTTTTTAAGGAAAACTAAATTAAGATTATTTTTAATGCTGAATTTAAAGGGAGTAAATGGGATTCTGGTTTTGGCAATCAGTTATTTTCTGTATTACTAAGAGTAATTTTTAAAATAAGGTAAGCCTTTTTTTATCCTAACAATGGTAAATACTGTATTTTAATGCCTATTAAGAGAAGTAATATTAGAAGAATAATTTAGCTAAAATTTTAATGCTTCTTTTAGTATAGCAAAGCAGAATGTGAAGATAATACTTGTTCTGGAAGGAGTTACAGCACAAGTGTCTAAGGCATTAATTTCTCTGAACAGGCCCGGCACAAGTTTTTCAGCTGGATCAGGAGATTGACTCTGCCCGTGTCCAAACTTTGATCCAGTGTTTTGCCAGTACTTTTGAGGAAGTAAAAAATCTGGCATTTAGACTTCTGATGAAACTACGTGATGTTGCATTGAATTTACAGGTATGAACTTGAAGAGTTTAGAGGGAGTAATTTTGTGGAAGATGAATGTTCTGTAGCATACCAGGTGCTTGTGCTAGGTACAGAGCAGGAATCCTGAACCTTAGAAGCCAGTCCAAGTTGCCTGCAGTGGTGTTCACCACTGACACCTTCTGTGTGTTTTTATACAGCTTCTGCCCTTACCTAAGGAGACTTGTTTCACTAATGGATGAAGGAGTTTGGGAGGTTCATTGGGTATGACCATGAACTATCAGAGAAATAGTTAATGCAAGCTCTTGGCTTAGCTGTGACTTCTCTTTGTAAATGATTGAGGCATTTTGACTTGGTTACTCTTGTACTTTCAGGAAATTCAGCTCTCTGTTTCCTTTCCTTTCTGTTTGATCTCAGATTTCATTATCTGATTGGCTTTTTTGATTTCTCACAGATTTTGCCCTTTGGATTGATACTGACTTGTCTGTAAAAACTTCATGAGAAGTTATTTTTAAATTCATTGGGACAGATGAACAAATACTGCTACTGAGTAAACTGTGCTTCTCTTTAATGTCCATTAGCAGATAAAACACAATAATCTGAAAAAAAAATTCCTGTGAGGTGCAGTGTGATTGAATACTGCTTTATAAATGTCTGTCTCCATCCCCAATGTCTATGTAATTGTATCCTTGCTAAATACAAGCACACGCATGTTTTGAGTGTAAGGTGATCAGTGCACAAAACAAGTGTTTCTTAGGAAATATGTATCAGGAAACTTAATGAAAAGCAGGTTCTGAGATTCCAGGGTAGTAAGAAGCTTAACTAAATCAATCTGGAAGCTCAGTCAAATGAGCAATATTACTGCTTTGGTTTTTTTTTTTTCAGGATTCTGAAAATCTAGATCTTCTATTCCAAGCAGCAATTGATCTTAGCACGAGTACCAAGCCATACGATTGTGTCACTGCTTCATATTTGCTGAACTTTTTAGTATATCACGAAGGACTACAGCACATTTGTTTAGGAAAATGGCTTGAGAAGAACCCCCAGATGGATGAAAACACATCAGTGAGTACAGTGGAGAAGAACACTTTGGCAGGTAAGATTTTTTTATATTTATTGGAAGTTTGCTGCTTTTCCATAAGGCTTTTGGGAGGAGGCTTAGTGAGTAAGAGATACTTATTTCTAACAGGACTTTAAGTTCATTGTGTTTTGCTGTTAAGAAGCCAGGTTCTTTAGTAAGATCGTAATCTAGTCCTGTTTGTGTTGAATATTCTGTAAAGATGGCTTTTGTTATTATTTTGACCAGTGACATTTGAAAGTGCTATGGAGCTGAGTGCATGAAGTGCAGGGAAGGACCCTCTGCTTCCCCAGAGGGAAGGAAGCTGTAACTGGTCTGTGTTTGTTTCAGTACTTCATGTTTGCAACGCTGCCCCTTGGAGCTCTCTTCACTTGGACCCATTTTGCTGTGTGATTTGCACTCCTGTGAATACACATCCATGTTCATGAGGCTTTGTTCACATAAATGGAGTGTTTTTGTTTGGTTTAGTGGCCCTGGATGAAAGATGACAGGGTTCTAGATCTGGCAGGTTTGGGAGATTTGTTAATCAAGCTTCCTCTACCTTAAGTGATCTTCACTGAAACTAAAATACTGAAGTTCATTATTTGTAAGAAAACATTTTATATAATTTGCAGTAATCTCACCATTCAGTACTTTTCTGTGCCATTCTTCATATGCAGTGAAATAACAATTTTGAGACATGGTTGTGCTTCCATAAGTGAAGGAAATGTGTGGGTAACCTCATGTCTCATTGCTCTGGGGTATCTGCTGCTGGTGGTGATCCATGGTTCCTTGTTAGGATCTGTGATCTGTTCTGATTCTGGCACTGAGATGTCACAAGCTATAAATGGAAATAAAGTAGGCACATGTATCCTTGAAAATGGATCAGATTATTCAGTGGAAAACATAAGGTTCAAATGTGTAGTTGTGATCTTTTGACCTTTAATATTCTGCTGTACTCATCATTGTGTTAATGTGGCTGTAAGGGTGAAGTCTGACTTGCAGTATGGGCCAGGTAACTCCTTGTGACTTCATCATGAGCTGTGGGATTGTCTCTGAGCGTAGGAGGTGGGTTGTGCTTTTCACAGCTGCCATTTGGTTCTCAGACACAGATTAAATGGACTATAACAAATATTTCTGGAGTTTGGGTAACTGAAAATCAGTAATAACATATAGTCCAATGACAAAAGAGGGAAAAGTATAATAGAGGAAATTGCTGTGCATATTCCATTGAGTTGTTGTGTACACAGGTTTTATTCCTGTTTCCTAAAGTAGATTTGTTCCTTAGAAAATACAGTATATAAATGTTCAATGCAAATCTGTGCTTTAAAATATTTTAGTTATCAAGCTCTTGTTGGTCAATGTTGAAGAAGAAATATTGCAAGCCAAGAAGTCTCTGCTTCAAGCAGCAGCATCATTCCCCATGTATGGGAGAGTGCACTGCATAACTGGGGCTTTGCAGCAATTACCCTTCAAGTAAGTGAAATGGACTAATTAAGTTGTAACTCCGTATTTTAAGCAAAACTAACTAAATGGGAAGTTGTTACTCTGTGTTTAAGTGCAGTGGAAGAGCTGTTAAGGAGAACAGAAAATCATGCAGGATTATTTATAAGGAAATCAAGTACCTGTGGCTTTTCTAACTCTTGCTGGCTGCTGCAGTGTTTGATACTTCCTTTGTATGTGTTAAACTCAGCCTTAAGGCTTTTCAATCTCTGCTTTATGTAGTTTTCATAAATACTGTTGCACAAGTGTTTGTAGTTTTGATTCTTTCTTTTAAATATAATATTATTTTACTCCATGTTGTGATGAGTTTTTGTTGCAATTTTGGTTTTGATTTTTTTTTTCCTTCAGTAACTTGACACTGGTGTCTGAATGGAAGGAAATGGTGACCAGGCTCATTCTGATGTCATACAGCCTCTCTGCTGTAGTATCACCAGTAGTACAGAGCTCATCACCAGAGGGTCTTATTCCAATGGACAGTGATCCAGGTAAAGAACCAAAGAGAATCCCAGAAGGATTCTTTTCAAATCTTATGCTCCTGAAAATCTTTGTCTCGCAGTCATTCAGAACTAGACCAAGCACCCCTTCCTTTCAGCTTCTCATTTTATGTTACAGTTTTAGGTCACTCTTTTAATTTATGATAAAGTTTTTTTGACTTCTTCACTAAAAAGACCACAAATGTTTGCAGACTGTGTTGTTGTATCTCTTTCAACACAGGGGACTGTAAATTCAGGTTTTTTTCCTCGATCCTTTTAATCACCATAGAACCTTGTTGTGGGTTCTCTTTTTAATGCAAATAGCTTTCTTTTGTACTTATACACCCAAAATTAATTACATCAGTGTAAAGAACTGGAAGTAGAAGACAAAACCATGTTAAATATCCCTCTTGTTTGATGTGTAGAAAGTGCAAGTCGTCTGCAGATGATTCTGCATGAGATACAACCACAGGACACGAATGATTATTTTACTCAAACAAAAATTCTGAAAGAACACTGCAAAGAAGAATCTGAAAAGCTGGCTGACCAGAGGCCAACAGAAAATATTTGCATGGAAAAGAGAGGTAAATCCAAGGCTATATTAGTAATTAAATCAAGGTGGTTTTTATAAAGAGGAGGCATTTTATGTGGATGATCAGTTGGAAATTACTTGCTTGTGTAATATTTCAGTTCTTACCTGTCAGAAGCTAGTTATCCATGGTAATGGTTTCAAAGACTAATTGACTGTGCTTCTGGAATATTGTGGTTAATCTCTCTTAAGACACAAGTGAAAATTAGTTCTTTTGATACTGGCCTAGGCTCTTGCCTTAGCTGCACTGGCCAGGTAATCTTGAACACCTTTTCTATCAAGCAATGCTTCTGATTCATTTCTTGTTGAGAAGTGTTACAGTGATTTTCCTCTCCATGTACACGAGGCTGATGGAGACTATGTTCATGCAGTACAACTTGTTGCATGTTACATAAGCAGCGACTTCAGTTTGAAAGATTCCAGTGGTAAAACAGTAGGTAGTAGTTGTCTGTTTTAATGAATAGCAGCTATGAAAGTGAACTTTACAACGGTAAAGAAATTATAAACTTCGGCATCTTTAGTGTAGGCCAGAATAAATTTATAGGATATCCGCGCATTTTAAAATTGAATAGTTTATGCAAGCTTTCGAACTTCCTCTCCCCGGCTGCTTTTTCCTATGTTTGGAATAGTTTGGTGGCGCGCTGTGTTCCCTTTCGGGAGAAGGGGAAACACGTCCGAGTGTCGCAGGGGCCACCAGGTGGCAGCGGCGTGTCACGAACTCCTTCCTTCCTTCTGGAGGGCTCCTCTTTACCTCCCTGGTAAAATGTTTGTGCTGCTGCCTTTCCCGAGTGCAAGCAAGTAAAGCAACTGTTGAGCAGGGAAAGCAGTTAGGGTCAACGAGATTGAGTTGTCATTTGGGCAGCAAGTTCAGAAATCTTTTCATAGTTAATTGCTTTAGTGAGACAGGGTACATGAGGTTTAAATGACACACCTGCATCTCAGAACCTTGAGTTACACTATTGCATCTGTTGTTTTTTTGTTTTTAAGGCAAAGACAGGCAAGTGTGTGACGTCACAGCTCAAATGGTTCTTGTATGTTGCTGGAGAAGCATGAAGGAAGTATCTCTGCTCTTAGGGACACTGTGTAAACTTTTGCCTTCACAGACTACATCTGAACCCTCAGATGGATTGATTACTATAGAACAGGTAGGGAAATGATTTTTATTATAAAACATGCAATTTCTTCCTGGATGGTGGTCAGGCAAGGGCAGTTTTCATTAAATTTCTTTTAATTGCCATGGCCTAAGGGTTTTCATTGTTATACTTGGTTATCTGTCCTGTTTTGATGCAGTGGTATTCAGAAAGCATATCTACAATAGAGACAGATAAATGAAGAAGTTATTATACATAACTAACAAAATCATTCATTCTAATTGTATTGGGTTATTTATGAGATATGGGCTGTGTTTAGGGATACCAGTGCTTGCCTGCCACCCTCCCCCTTGTCCCTCTCTCAGGATATATTAGTCACTAACAGAATTGCTAAAAAAATCTTCTGAACTGACTTCATATTCAAAGTCTTCTTTGTGTCATTTTGAATCTACATATTTGGGTTCTGCTTTAAAGCTCTTGCTTAATTAGCCTTCAGAGTCAAGAGTTCTGAAAGTCAAACATGCTGGCTAGTCTTAGTCTTGTCTTCCTCCTATCCATTGTTATGAATAATTTGTATGTAATGTGACTGTATCTTTTTCCTCTGATTTTTTTGATATGAGAGATCAGAAATGTTAATATGCCATCTGGGTCTCTTGCAGAACGTTGAGTTCAGTGTTTACAAGAAATTAGATTACCACAGGCATTAATTTGGGAAATATTTTGTGTTCATTAAATTTCTGTTTTAATTGATGACCTTTTCATTTCCATATGTTTCAACAAAACCAGTTTGCGTAGAAGATTGAAATGTGAAAGACCAACATTTTTTAACCTCTTTTTCTTTCCAACCAAAAACACTTACTTAGTTTTGCCTTGGGTGTTAGAACTTTACATTTTAAATTAAAAGATAGTATTATGTACTCAAGGTTTTATTTCTTATCTAGTGTTGTGGTGCCATGGAAATAGTCTTGGTGTCTTTATTCTTGCATTGTTTCCAGTCCCTGTGTTTTCATCTGGTTAACATCTGTGCTTGTATTGTTGCCAGGGTCTGGAGGGCAGATGAGAGAACAGATATGCATTTCCACCATTATATTCCTTAATCTGCACCAAATCAAAGAGGAATTGGTGTTTCAGAATGAGTCAGTTCTAACTGTAGCATCTCTGGTTTTGATAGGTGCTCTTTCAGAAACAATACATTATTAAGCAAGGAGTGGGACTTCCATGGTCCTTGTGGGTCCCTTCCAGCTCAGGATTTTCTGTGATTTTATAGAGATACCTTCTTTTCCTGTAGATGCCTCTTCAGCTTGTTTATGCTTCAGACGTCTCCCTCTTCAACAAAAGGCCTACATTCTCATTTGATGAATGCTAATGGATGAGAAGTCAGTTTGAAATCCTGGTTTTCCTCAGGCTTGCAAGGAAATGCACAAAGAAAAATGCGGGCATTTTCTCTGTACTTGTGTAACTTCAGGTCATTACTGTGTTTTGTACAAAAAAAGGGAGTTTCCTCGGAAATGACAAAAAATGCCAATGCCTTAACTGCTGGGGCTTCAGACTTACTAAACACTTTACAGTGTTGATGAATAAGCAAATTGGATTTCGTTATCTCAAACATGTAGAACTTTTCTTTCAAGTTGCCCGTTCTTTTTCTTAATTTTGTAACTATTAGAAGAGATTTAAGAATACAGAGAATGAAAACTCTGAGAGGAACTTTGGTTAACTTGTCTTGAGCCAGGGCTAAGTAATTGTTGAGAAAAATCTGGCAGACCAGAGTGTGTCATCCTGTGCTCCACATCTCGGTCAGTAACTGTACTGAGTTGGATCAATGCTGTCATAACTTATGCACCCAAAAGATCACGAGTGTTGAATTTGCTCACAGTCTTCCAATTGATTGTACCTGCTTTTTAAATGGAGCATGCAGATGGAGAGACAGTGTCTCACAGTGCTGGTGTGCTTTAGGGAATGGCACACCAGAACTGCTTCCTGGCAGGCTGGTGCTGGGGGGCTGCTCTTTGCAGCAGTAATGCTGCCTCTTGTGCTGTGTACCTGTGGGGGAGAGGTTGGCTGGGAGGCAGCTCCTGCGTGGTACTCGATTGTTGTTTGTAGGAAGTTGAACAACATCAGATTTCCACTCTCCTTGTCTTTTGAGCAGGAGATTGGGTTTACATGACAGTCTTAAAACATCAGCTATTTCACGTGGTGGCCTTGCCTTTAGAAATAATAGACATAGGAAGCGCAGAGTACAGCTAGAGGAATCTCTATTCAAATGCATATTCTACTTTTCATTTTCCATCTGATCCTAAAAGTCCAGAGATGGCAGGCTCAGAGCTCTGCCTGTGAAGAAAATCAGTATCTATAGTATGATGTAACCACCAGGTAATAGAAAGACATCTAATGAAGATTCTCTGTTGTTTTTGTCATATGACATGCAAATCATTAATGCTCCAAGTGTGGAGGAACATTTAGCTCTTAATCAAACTCCTGTTTATCTAACCTGGAAGTTTTATGAAAATTTTGGGAGATAAGCTTGCCAGAGCTGGCACACAGAGCTGTGTGCCAAAGTGAAAAGAAACAGGCAGCAGAAGTAGAGACTTAGTTGTCCCATGGTCTGTATAGTTTTTGGAACATCTTGGGGAGAATTTATATCTTGAATACCCAGATTCTTGCCCTCAGCAGCAAGTGTGGCCCTGTATGTTGTTGATTGTTGAATTAGTAAGATTCACCTAGTAATATTCTAAATTTCTGACCAAGAACTGAGTTATGGTAGTGCCGCTTCTAGCCTGTGAGTTTAGGAAAGACTCCTGAAGTAAATTTTAAATAAGGGCATTAAGTATGTGCTATGTATTTTAAACAAATTAAGTGGCAAGTTTGGTTTAGACCTTGAAACCTGATGAGAATTAAAAGAAAAAACCCAACAAACAAGACAGCCTATGTTTTGTGGAATGAGATTGTGTGGATCTTTTTAGATTTTTTTTTCTGCTGTTGTGCTTTAGTTGACATTTTCTTTGGGTTTTAGGCAAGAGTGTAGGCAAACAACAAAGATTCTGCATTTGTTTCCCCTGAAAATGAGGGTTGTCACTTTCTTCTCTTACAATCTGAGTATGCCCATCACAGACAAATAACCAATTTGATGTCCTTTATACTTCTGGACATTTAAAAAAGAATATAGAACTACCCCCTGAACCTAAAAAAATGAGTATAATATTTGTTATCATTAAAATAAGTGGTTGTTTATTATAGGACTCATAGTTGCTTTTTGCTTGTACCAGTGACCTTTCCAACCAGCTGCTTTGAACTGCCAAATGTTTTGCATATATAAATAAATTATGTATATGTAATTTCAAATGCCTTAGTAACTTTTTCTTTCTTTTTTAGGTTAAAAATATTGGTGATTACTTTAAACATCATCTGCTGCAATCAAGGCACAGGGGTGCATTTGAATTGGCATATGCTGGCTTCGTGCAACTTACAGAAATGCTTTCCAGGTATGGAAGATGGGCAGCTACTGTGTTGTTAATATAAGCTTTACCAAATTTGGCATCGATCCTGAAACTGGCTGTGCAGGCAGATCCTTGCTTTCATGTGGATTTTATTTAAATTTGGTGTAGGCAGGATTATGACAGTTACATGATGTCTGTGACTTGGACTACAATACTTATGGTTAGAGATGGTGCTTAAGCACTGAAAAATGATACAGACATATAATGCTTGCTGTATTTTTCTTCATTTCTGGCATGTTGGTTTCCTGAACAGCTCTTAAGAACTCTTGGGAAAAGTAGGAGTGTAGAGTTCTTCCAGCTTGCTCCCATTTTCTGGTCCTTTATGAAAATGTGTGCCAGACTTTTTGCTTTAGCCAGGACATTTTCTTGGAAACGTCTCTTACCTGTCACTGAGTTGGTTATTGTGACATTTGGAAGACTACCTGACACTGATATGCACTCTGGCTTTTTTCTTTCCCCTTGTAACTTTATACTTTCCTAGAAGAACTAAATGAACAGAATTGTCCTGAGGTCTGGGCAAGATCATTGGAATTTCCATTACATGCTTAACTACTGATTTCAAGTGCTGGTTATGTTTCATTGTGGTATACAGTGTTTATATCCCATCCATGTTTTAATAAGACAAATTAAAATTTCTACTGACTAGGTAGAGTTTGGTAGGCTTTTTTTGGTTGTTGTTTTTCTTTTTAAATATGAAAGACTGGTCAGATTTTCAATTTGAAGCACCAAGTATTTTCACGCCAGTGCCAGGTTAAGTAACCAATGTTGCCCTTTTGCCCCACATCAGCCAGTTTGAGGTGCAGTTCTGTTTCTGCTTTCATAGTGGAAACAGTTTTGGTGCTTTTGGTACAGACGGGCTGGCTGATCAGGTTCACTGTGTGTCCCCTCAGAAAATTTTCCCAGCAGAACTGAGCCTTGGTCTCTGCTAGAGGATGCTGGATGAGGCTTCTGCATCCAGGTACCAGCACTGCTACAGTAATGGTATTTGACACGTGCTGGTGTTCATTCTGTGTGCCAGTGGGATGTTAAACTGCATGCCATGGTTCTCTTGGTGATCCCTCTCTCTCCAAGGTACTTTGTTTTCTTCCAGGTGATAGAAATCTGAGGGATTTCCAATGGCCCTAAGGAGTTTTTTGAGCACTCACAAAACCTTGCTTTGCACTTGGTTGTTTACTCAAAAAGAAAAAAAAAGAAACTCACTGTTTATCTTCTTGCCTGTCTATACGCTTTATATACTCTTCTTTAGATATTGGAGTATTCTTGTATACTATGAAAACTTGGTTCAGGAAGTTCTAAGGTGATGCAAGTTTTCTCCCATCAACATGATGAGAGAGTTTTTAAATAGAGTTTAAAAAAATCAACCAAAAAGCAGACCTTTTACTCCCTAAATGATGAGTCTATTTGAGAGGAGGAAGGAGGTAATCAGGTAAACAGGTACAGCCCCACTGGTGTCATCTCAGTCAATATGCAGGACTGTCTTGTAGCAAAAGCAAAGTAAAAAGCAGGAAATAATGGAAAACAGACGTTGCAGTCAGTTTATAGCAGACTCACTGTTTTTCTTTGATTTTCAGTTTTTAAATTTCTTTTAGAAGCTGAGGCAAATAGAGTAGAGCAAATCTACCCAGACTTTGGAAAAGTTGCTGATGTGTTTGTTGCCTCTCCTGCTTTCTGCCTTTGCATTTAATGGAGCACAACCTACTTAACAGCAGCCTTTTGTTAGTTGAAAAAGGAAGAGCCAAGCCTGGTAGAGCTCTGCTTGCCTGAAAATTATTCAAACATTAAGTGATGTGTACGTAGCATCCAAAACAAAAGCTCTCCAAAATTAGGGAAGTTTCCTCTTCTCAATTAGCAGTTGTCCATTACAACCTTTTTCGTTATCCATACTGCCTAGCATTTTTAAAGTTAAGATAATTCAAGTAGGGCAAGTGTTCCTTTGGGGGAAAAAAGATTTATAAGAACTGGAGAGCAGCTCTGTGAACGTACATTTGTTTCAATGAAAGACAATATTTTCCAGGAACCACAGGTCTCAAGGCTTATATTTGTATTTAAAACAAAGGAGAAAGGAGACTGATACCAGAGCAGGAAATGACTCTTTGATTTGGTACTCCTGGGATATGAGGAGTATTTTGAGACTCTCCTCCAAAGGAGGCGAATGAAGTCTCGATGTGCAGCTGCCTTGCAGGTCTGTTGATTGTCATGGAGTCCTTCCATGTCCCCTGCTGCAGCTGGGGGGCTCCATTCTGCAAGTGAATCTCAACTGAGCTACCTCTCCCTGTGGCTGAGAGGCTCATGGGCAGTTGAAGCATGTGTGTCAGAATCTGTGTTCATTTACTGCTGTGTCCACAAATGCCAGAGGAGAATGCCTTTGTCTGGGGCAGCTTGTAGTTACAGCTTAGCATGATACTTTGTTGAACAGGATTGAACTCAGGATGTGCACAAGCATCCATGACACTTGAATTTGTTCTTGCTGTAAAACACTGAAAAATCTGTCACTGAGACTGTGCCAGATCCTTTTCCCAGCCGTTTATGAGTGACTCCAGTTGAGCACAGTCCTTCACTTATTTATAGCTAAGCATTGTTTAAAAACTTCATGCTGCAGTGTCTTTTATCTGAGGTTGCTCTTAGCCATACAACCTTAAACACCAGTCTTTATAAGAACCAAGAGAAGACTTTTTCTAGACAGAATGATGGTATTCAGACCTGTTTGAGTTAGTGGTGAAAGAAAAATACTTCCTCTGCAGATTTCTTACCCACCTGATGAAATTGATCTGTCTTGAAATTTGGATGTAAATTGCTGAGTCTGCCCTAATATGCAAGTTACCATTCTTCTGTTTCCCTGTTGATATTCCTTCTGGGAGTGTAGGGCTGCCTTTGTCATGCCTGCTTAATGTTGCCTGCAGCTGCACCTTCAGAAAACCATCCAGTTACACAACAAGCAACATTCATATCAATGAAGGAAGCAATGTGCTTTTAAAAAGAGTATTTTCTGTCAAAGGCCTGGAGAAATTAATAAATGCTCATTTGATCTCATAACATGATGGTTCAGGGAAGTCAGAAATCTGTTTTAAACTTGAAAACTTGAATCTCCTGTAATCCTTTACTACTCAAGCAATTTCTCTGTCCCAAATGACATTTTGCCTGCTTTGCATTTTTTATTCAGTGATCTCTTTGCTGAGAGATCAGGTGGATTTCTGCAAATCTGAAATGGTATTGCATAGCTATGGAGGTAGTGCTTTGCTTCAGTGAAGTTGCAGAATGCAAGGGTGAGGTTTGGGAAGAGTAATGTCATACAGCACAATGTGTTTACTTCAGAATAATTTATTTTGAACAGTTTTACACATTTGAATGGAACTTAAATGTGGTGAGGACTATTTTAGGGTATGCAGTAAGTTAGATGCACAATAGTTTTCTGGAAAATTGTAACTTACTAAAAGAAAGATAAAGATAAAAATCATACTTTTATTTTAAAAATGTTGATCTGTCAGTATCTGTGAAAATTACTTATCTGTACCTAGTGAGTGTCTGATCTTCTGTAGTACTTCTTTTGGGGAACTCGGAATAGACCCCTGCTAATCCTTTGCAGAAAACTCTGCTCGTATCTCATTTTGTTGCTCTGAAGTGACTGTAACTCTTTGCTTTCCCTGCCTGCTATGATCTACCAGGAAGACTTGTAAAATGGGAACATCACTAATCGATTTTCTGGTGAAACTTACCAAAATCATAAATAACTTTTCAGCAAAAGTGTAATCACAGATGTGAAGCAAAGAGTGTTGAAGGGAGAGAAAGAAAGTGGGGGAGAAAAACTATTCTTATGTATTGAGGTGCTTGTAGCATTAGGAAATACATAACATAAGGAAGTATGAGATAGGGTGTTAAGGCACTGCTCAGGTTGAAGATGTGTTAATTTTTAACGCTGTTCATATTTTCCTCCCATTTCTTTTCCTGCTTGGTGTGAGAGAGAGATGGGGTAATGATACTTGCTTTCTGAAATTTTGAAGCCACCCAAGGTTCTCTCTGCTCTGCTTTACTGATAGAGAAACCTCAAACCCTTCTCAGTACACCAATATAATCTGGAAAATTTTGTTTCATGTAGAGCAGATGCTATGAAAAGGAGGATGCAAGTGGAAGGACCTTGTAGTTTCAGAGAAGGACTTTGAAGTTTCAGTTTCTTAAAAGTAGACTTATAACTTGAATAATAACATGTTTTTGAGGTTAGATCCTGATCTGAGAAGTACCAGGGGCAGTAATGTGTCTATAAAAATGGGAATCACAGTTACTTATGTGAAAAAGAATAATACTGCAGGCCTGTTGAGAGAGGAAAAAAAATGATGAAAGAAACCTGCTTTTCCCCTAGATAGGAACTAGTTAAAGTGATTGGAAACACAGAATTCTGGATATACACATGCAGAAAAATGCTTCTGGTCATGTGATGTTTAGGCCACAAGGCGTTTTCATCCAGGAAGGCCAAATTCAAGATTGACCCATTGTTAACACACCATTTATTTCAGATAAGAGAAAATACAGATATAGGACTTAGGGAGAGGAGCTTAGATTTAACTTAGGGTTGCCAGGCTTTTGTACTCATTGATACTGACCACAGAAATGGTTTGGGACATGTATGAAATTGTTTTAACAATGTTTGACAGATGAACAGACAGAAAATTGTGGATTACACTTAATGTACTGCATCTTGAGTAATTTGTATATCAATTTACTGTGTTATATTTTCATTATCAACAGTATTTGTTCGATCTGGTAGGAATATTCACTATTTTGTTCTGGAAAATGACATTTGATCCTGAGGCTTTAATTTTTTTATTGTAAAGCTTCGTTATTCTTAAAATTTAGGGCCACCTGCTTCTTATGACAATATTCTTCTTGCCAGACCACAAGGAAACAGAGCTGCCAAGTGGAAGGGAGTAGTCATCTCTATTGCAAAGTCAATAGTCTCCAATGTTTCTAACTCTACAGCAGTAACTCTTTCACCTTCTAATAAATAAAAGTGCATTGGTGGGTGACTGAACAAGGTAGAATTACTTGTGGCAAGATCAAAGCAATATGGCTTTAAGGGAGTCTGAAGTTTATTTGCCTTGAGTATGCTTCTCTTCTTTCTACTAATATTGAGAGGAGAAAAATCCTTCAGTTTACTTAAGAATAAAATATTCAGTGTGCTACATAACAACTTTTAAATATTTCCTTAATGCTTTACTTTGTGCTTCTCTGCACCCCAGCAGATGTAGGTATTTCTCATGGGGTGTTCGTGTTAATACTAAGATAACATACTGAAGAGAGATGAGCACTGTTCTCTGCATGATTGAATGGAGACATTGAAATTCTGCTTAGCTAGGGAGGTAAGACCAGGTGCCTCCATGATCAGAAGGAGCAGATTTTGCAGAATGTGTTGATGTGAATGAAGAGAACTGCAAAGTTGTGTCTTAACTGCTGAGACTCATGGAGGAGATCTGTGAGAAGTTTTGTGTGGTCTCAGTCCTGGAGTTGTACCTTTGTTGTGTACTCAAAAGTGAGTAGAGGGATGCTTACTTTCCCTTTGTAAAAGGGAAAGTAAGCAAGGGCAAGCCACTTATCAGCAAAAGAAAGAGTAAAGAGAACTCAGTGTGAGTTTCCAGGTCAATCTGATTGCTTCTGTCGTGGACTTGGGGCAGGAGGTGCCTTTCTTTTATGCCGTAGTACGAAGTGACAGGTGTCGTATGGCTTGTGAAGCTCAGTTCCTCTTGAACTCTGGACTGGTGGTTTGCATTCTGACTGCCTGTTTGAAGAGGTGCTGCCTGTAAAAATGAGGAAAGTACTTGGCAGCAGTGTAGGAAATGTGGGGTGGAAAGCCTGCAGGAATTACTGAAGAGTAAGAAGTGTCCTGTGTCTTCTGCTGACCTGTCTGGTACTTCTGTGACCTCAGTCTTCTGCATTACTAATTTTCTAGTTTTTTTGTAAAAGAAGGAAAGGAGTGTTTCACTGCAGATTAAAGCCTCCATTTATTGTTCCTGATCAGGTTTTTAGCCAATGTAAATTCTTGCTTTAATGAGAGGAGGATGAAGAAGGGAATATATGCACACCTTCCATTAGATTTTGGTTTTCCCATCAGTACTTGTTGCCTTTTACCTTTTCTTTTAAATTCTTTATTTCAATCACCCAGGTAGAAAACTTGATTGTAGTCTTACCGTGAGGTCTCACTACTTAATCATGAATTTAATTATAGTTTATATTTTTAGGTAAGGCAAGTCCTGCATGGTTGAGATAATTGCAGTTGTATTGCCCACAGTGATGAATTATTTCTTCTGCTCTGAATCACGTGTCAAACCCGTATGGCAGGTTTTAATAACAATGTCCTGTTAATAGAAATGATCCTTCCGGAACATTGACATAAGATTAATGGGCTGGTGTTGCACACTGAATTTGGTACATTTCATTGAACTGAGCAGCAACAGTAATCGAAGCAGACTTGAGTTTTTCCTTGTCCTTGAAGTCCTTTGCTTTCAGGCAATGCTGAGTTTTATAACTGTAGAGGAGGAGTATTTGATGATAGAAGAGCAATTTAGCTGTTTTATGAAAAATTTGACTGATTTAAAAAGTATTGAAAGGAGCACCATGTCTTGTTTTCATTCTTTCCATTGCTCTGAGGTTTGCAGGGTTATTTACATAATGTGTGCTTACTTTGAGGGGCTTCACTTTCAGTTTGTGTGGTTACAAACATGATTATTACTGTAAGGGTCACGCATCAGCTACTGTGTGGCAACAAAGATACGAATTTGTGAAGAGTTGCTTCCTACACAATGGCTGATATGTGTATGTCTTTGTTTTTTTTCTCCAGAGCATGGTAATAATTTTTGGCAGAAGAGAATTGTTGCAGCATGGAAGCACAGAACCTTGTTTTCTGTTCAGTTAAATACATTTTGTTAGTGACACTTAATAAGTAGGGTTAATGTAATTTGTACCAACACTGGAAAAATGTGCAGTTTTTTTTAAATTCATCTTATTTCATAATAAAAATCTGTGTTTGTGCTTGGAGATGTTAACATACAGTAAAAAATAGTTAAGGTTGCTAAATGCTTTCTTTGACTTTGTCCTTGTTTTATTTGCTTGTTTCATGTTTCTTATATATCTGTTTGGTGTAGATGTAACAACGAGAGTCTGCACAAGATGCCAGAGCACTGGCTAAGCTGTGTGTTAGAAGAAATCAAATCTTGTGATCCTTCTTCCACACTGTGTGCAACCAGACGGAGTGCAGGAATTCCGTTCTACATACAGGTACCAGCTAATGTCACTGCCTCTGATTTAAATGAATTCTCCAGAAAGGACATTAAAGAAAAGGAAATTACAAATTTATTTTTCCCACTCCAACCCCTTTTGACCCAACTGTTTTTTTTCCTTTTTTTTAAATACAGACTTTGTTTGCCTTTGGAGAGCTAAGAAGCCATTTGTAGTTAAACATGTTTGGCACTACAGTTCCATTAACTCTTGAGATTTCTGGTTTGTGGTAGATTTCAATGGCTTTTCTAAAGACTGTGTTTAGGCTTTGTGTTACAACTGAAATAATTTTGGCAAATGCACAGATTAATCACAGATTAAGTAAGGCTTTGTGAACCACGTAACTATGTGCTGCTTCAGTACAAAGTGGGAGGGTGGTAAAATATAACAGACCTTCACAGAATTGTAAAATGGTGGCCTGTTAGGTACTGCAAGGAGCTTGGGAAGGCCACTCAGCAGCAATAAAGCACAAGTAATAGTGTCACACTAACTGGTATTGATTGGCAGTCTCAAGTGCAGTGAAGGACTAGATTACTGAAGACTTCTATCTGTGAACGTGGGGCTGTGCACCCACACTGTTCCCACTCCCTGTGTTACCTTCAGCTCCATTAATCCCAGCCTCTTTGACTTCTGCCAAGTTCAGAGCTGATGGTGGGATGGCAGTGTTTTGTCTCTGCTTGAAGTTCCACCTCTTGCTGAGTGCCCCACATTAGTATGCAGCAGCTCATCTACATCTCATCTACATTGTGGGGTCAGTCACTGCAGAGTTGGTTTTGCAGATTACATTTCACCTATCTTGATTCCTTTGTTCCTTAAAGCAGCCATATTTGCTTTCTCCTAAATTAACCTCCATGACCTTGATTTTCAACCAGTTTTCTCCAAGAGTAACTGAACAATTTGTAACTTTCTCCATTCTCTGAAGTACAGTCTCAAGCACGTTCCAAGGATCTGAGGGACTGCTCTCACTCTCAGCTCTCGCTGCCAGAATAATTCATTGTGCTTGTTTTCCACTCTGAGTTTGCCCTGAGAAAGTTGAGGCAGCCAGCTTCTGTCTGACCTCTTATGTCAGTCACAGCCTGCTCCTGGCTTTGCTAGATGTGTGTGCAAGGCAGCAGAGAGCAGAAGTAGGGCACTGGTTTTAGAGACATTTTTCCTGCTCAGCTTCAGCAGTTAAATATCTTTCTCACTTCTAAGAGCGAGTTGTCTGCAGAAGGAGTTTGGTGATTTCATGTTTTCTGATTTCCCCATTTACAACACACAGTTTGAATCTGGTGGACATTATCTAGTTTTAATCTTGACAATGTGGAAAAAACCCCCTCATGTCTGAATCAGCTTTTTATGTAAAAAGTTAGGTTACTTAAGGACTGTGTGGACCCAGTGATATCCCATTGCAGAAAACTTGTGTAGTCTGCAGTTTGCTTAAAAACTCCCTAGGACACAGCTTGCACTGTGCCACAGCTTTGTGGATAAACAGGTCAGAGGCTGTTTTTTTGACAGCTCTGGAAGAGTACAAAGTCTAGTCAATTAACAGGAAAGTTTGAAATTAACATTGGAATTAGTCTGAAATAAACTATTTTCAGATTATAATTTTATAATAAAGAGAGGTGGTAGTGTTCTTTGGCACTAGTTTTGAATGTCTCCCTAGACTCAGTTAAATGAATTGAACCTCCAATGCCATGTGGCATTTAGATAATAAAAATACAAGTTGTAATGTGTATCCTAATAGTAGTAAAAGAAGGTTATTTTATTAATGCAGTGTGGTCTCTTTGCTATTTACATCTTATGATGTGTTCTTGTTAACCTAAAACACATCTATTTTAATGAGAATATATAATTTTTAAGGTTATAACCATTCCATGACCTCTTTAAAATAGGAATGTTATTACTGAATAGTGCAAAGGTGCAGCTCCAGTTAGTGGGTGGGAAGATGATTTTCAGCTTTAATGTTATGAAATTTTAGTCTTCAGGTTATTCTCCTCTATTTTATACTTCATGAACACCTTTTTTTTCCCACCTGCCCTCTCTGTTTCTCCCATCATTAAAGATACTGATAAACTGACAGAAACTACTCCTGGGTTTCTGCCTAAACTCTGTAATTAATTTGGTTCTTAGTGATGCTGAACAGACTCTAGGCCCCAAAGCACAAATGGATAATAATGTTTATATTGACAATAAATGATTTATGATTATCCATTTGTAATAACTTGGAAAAATTCAACAGGAGCTACTAGATAAAGACTGTTATAAATTCAGTCCTGAATTTTGGAGGACTGATTTAGAGTATTTTCAGCTGGATGTCCTATCCAGTGAAATACTGTTTGGAGATGGATGCATTTCTTCCCTTTTTTCAAAAATGTGCTGCTTGTTTTATCCTATGTTTCCAGAATTGATTTATCCTGTGTATCCAGAATTGATTATTTGGCCAGCCCTTGTCATCTCAAATAGATGTTATTAACCTAAAAAAATCCATACTAGGAAATATAAGTATGTATAGTACAGCAGATACTTTTGCTGTCCAAAATGCTGTGGTTTTTATACTGAGAGTCTTTGAACAAAGCTGAGTTGAAACTGAAACTGCATTTTTTGCAAATTCTTCTTAGCCATTCTGTATGGTCAGAAGCTAGGTTGTGGTATGGTAAATACATACAGGAATGAGACCAGAACTGGTAGTACAGAAAAATGGCTAGAAACACCTGACTTCTTCAAATTTTTTCTTCTCTTGTCTGTAGGCTTTATTGGCATCAGAACCAAAGAAGAGCAAAACAGATTTGCTGAAAATGACAATGAAAGAATTGATATCTCTGGCTGCACCTTTGAATGAATCTTTAAGTGTAATTCCACAGGTAAAATTCAGCCTCTCATCAAAAGGCAAATGTCAAAAGTGTGTTTTGGCTATTTCGAGCAGTTAAGAAAAGCATGTGTGTTTTTAATGAGGATTTTCTATTCTTACTGTCTACAGCTAGGTTTTAAAATGTGTTTGTATGTGCAGAGGTTATGAAGTTACTGTAAAACATACTTAGAAATGGATTGGGCATAATACCATAGTTTTTCTCTAGTATAGCAAATGAAGTCATACATGAGCAATTTACTGCCTGGAGTATATTTCTAAACAGATAGATAAGTAACTTCCTTTTCACTTTCAGCTTTCATTTTCAAGTAACTGAACAAGCAAGCTTTGCTTACATTTAAAGTAAATAAATGAGTTATTTATGCATGAATCATAGTAAAACACTGCATGAAAATTCTAGTCATACTTAGTAACTTCCAGAACTTAAGTACATAGATTTGGAATACTAAAAAAACTTATTTTAAAGGCAAGACCTTTATCTTCAAAACGTTCTCATTGACTTTCTGTTTGTAAGTGCAAGCCATAATTTGTTCACAGTACACAGAAGGATGTCCTAATGACTCTGCCAGATTTTCTGCAGGTATAAATTTATGTAGCCTTGTCAAACTCTATGAAGCTACATGTATTACCACCTTCCCTTACAGAGGGTAAAGAAATATCAGAAAATGCTCCACATGGTAAAGCGAGCCTGGCTGTCAGTTTTAGCTTAATATTGCCCTCCTGTGAGTTGTAGTTTATTTTTTCTCACAGTATCTACAGTGTGTCAAGAATGTTGGAAAAGATGATTCTGAACTTCCAAAGTTATTTTTATGGCCATGATAAGCTAAGGATAAAAGAATGTTTGCCTTCACTTGCAATGCCTGGACTATAGTTGTTAGAGGAATGTATTTTAAACTGTTATTAACAGTGTTTACTGTAGCACTATTTTAATGCATTTTTAAGCAGCAGTGTCTCTTGTGTTTAATATGAAAATAAAGTGCTGTAAATAGATTGTTTTTGCTTTGCATGTTCACTGTTGTAATTATATAAACTAAATTTAAGATGTTTACTTATGAATTTATATTTTCCTTATATTTCTTCTCCCACCACAGGTTCATGCTTTAAATATCCTCCGGGCACTGTACAGGGATACACGTTTAGGTGAAAACATCATGCCTTATGTTGCAGATGGAATAAAAGCATCAATTCTAGGGTTTATGTCACCTGTCTGGGCAGTAAGTTAGATCTTAATTTTGCATCTCTAGTTTAACAGGATATAGAGTGCTCCTGCTAACGGAAGCTTTGGTCACGTTTATAAATGGCAGTACTACAATTTCTGGAATGTAATATTTTAAGGTATAGTAGAAAATCATGTAGACCTGCAAAAAAGTCCTAATTTTGGTCTTGCTTCTTCTTTTTTGTTTTGTTTAATTTTTCTTAATATGAAGTCCTGATATCCGCAAAAAGTAGGGACAAAGATTACCTTAGGTTAAAGTCTCTCTGGCTGTTAAATTTCGAGTCAGTGCACTTAGCTAGTAAGAAGTGCATTTGCATTCATTCTTACTGTTACTTTGCTCTTGAATTAAAGATCCCATGTGGCATATTCAGGTGGAACACTTCAGGATCTGCTGTGCATAAGGGTGAATGCTTTGAACCACTAAAAATCTGGATGTATTCCTTATAATAAAGATAGACATCTCCAAAGAACCTGAACTTTCCAGCAGTACCATCTTCATTGGGAGGATGTTCTGAATTAATAGTTTCCATGTGCTGATCTGTAGCATGCTTTTCACTCAGCAGTTATTCTTTTTGACTGTACATTAATGGCTGTACTTAAAAAAAAATGCGTACATTTCAAAGGGATTTTTGAAGCGCGGTTCTTATTTTTTCCTTTAGGTCCGAAATTCATCTACGCTTCTTTTTAGTGCTCTGATCACAAGAATTTTTGGAGTTAAAAGAGGGAAAGATGAAAATTCCAAAAAAAATAGGTAAGCTTCATTTCATATCGGTTATAAGTTTGTGAAACAGGGCCTTAGCCAACAGCAATTTGGAAATGTCCTTGCTTTATGCATATATTTGAATCACGATGTTACAAGAACATCTAGCCATGCTTAAACCTTGCTGCCAAGAACTAAGTGATAGGGGCAAAAATATCGGCTGTTAAACACAGAGTTAATTTGTACTCAGGTGCAATTTCACAGGAGTGGAATGTTGCTGAGAGGTTTTGCTACCTGTGGCTCTTCCAAAAGCCAGAGGCTCTCATGGTCACAAAATGGACCTATTGCTCTTGAGACCAAAGAGAAAGAGGGTAAAATAGAAGAGGAGCAGTGGTTACACATGTGTTCACTTCCTTCTGGAGCAGGTCTGGAGTTAATTTCACCCCTACTAATTTGAGATTTTCCCCTTTAATCTTCCTGCTCTAGAATATTGATCATATCTCTTTCCTCCAAGCTCTAAAAATTGCGTCTTGCGGAGCCGTTTCTCTTCCAAGGGATCCTGCCCTTGGATTCTATAGTCCTTCTTCAAATCCTTTACTATTTCACTTTAGGCAAAACCAGTTTTCCTCTGACTCTTAAACCTCCCCAGTCCTGCCCATTCTGGTTTCTTTGCACCCTCCAGTTACTGCACAAGGACCCCCATGTTTTCTTTGGCCTCTTTCTTCAGCTTTTTCAGCAAACGAAGCATATCCATGTCCTGTGCTCTGTAACTGAGGTTTCTGCTCTAGGAGGGATGTGAAAATAACCCTGGATGTAGAATAAACTCATTAAAAAATATTCCTGGGTAAGCCTGTGGGGCTGTAGAGTGGTCATGGTATGGATATTATGGTAACCATTTCAGAAATTCCTAATGGATTTTCACAGGCAAGGCATGCAGTTTCTGAAAGAAGGCAATTGTTACAATTTACCTTCAGAAATTCCACCCTTTTTATAGTGGTTCCTTACTATTGATCCGTGTAACTAATAAAATTTTCACACGTATTTTGAAAAAGTAAATGTCTTGGGATGATGCTGGTCTGTCATCTTTTATATGCTACATAGGTGCCATTTTAGCTGTGTGAAATGATTGATTTCAGGTGTCACTTGAAAAATTTGGTTAGTGTGCATGTATGAGCATGAGGAAGAAATACAGGTGGGGAACCGGAGGGAGATTTCCTTTTGAAAATAACTCTTTCCCCAGAACAATTTGAAATGTTAGCTGCTCTGTTGCATGAAATTATTCTTGTTTTGTCACATACCCAAGTCACTTCTAAATTCACTCCTGTAACGCTCCTGAACCCCAAGCAGAGCAATAAAAAGTGCTTTTCTTTTCTTGCCTTCCTATGTTGGTTTTATAACAGCATTTAAAGTTGCTCTTTTTTCTTTAATTTTTATATTGAGCACTTACGTAAAGAGATAGACACCCTGCTTTTTACAACTTGTATCTTTGGGAAAAACATGGCACTAACTTCTGCAGTGGGGAGGCAAACTGACTTCTCAAGTGCATGCACTGTGATGGTCTGTGGAGTCTGACATTTCTGTTTGTGAAGCTGCAGAAAGTAATGAATTTGAGTGTCTGTTGGGGATGGGAGTTACCAGAACAAAGGAAAAGAATCCTTTATGTAGCTGAATTAAATTTATTAATGACAATGTTAATTTTTATGTAACTGGCCCTGTTGACTTGCTTCTCTGAAACTTTTGTTTACAGTAAGTTCTCTACAGTCATTTTAACCAAAAGATGTTAAAGCTGGACTAGCTTTCTTTTCTTCATCTGTTCATTTAGCAGTTGTGCATTAAACGTTCCATGTAATCACTTCTGTTGTTTTCCATGTGTGCTTGTCAAAATTGTGACACAGGGATTAGGAAGACCCTTCTTAAGACAGACCAATGAGATACAGGAGGTATGAAAACAGGCAGAGAATCGATTTGTAGCTCCTGTCACTGCAGGAGAACCCCACAGGTGGGTGTAAGGTGGGTTGTGTTTGGGAAGAGAGAGGTCTGTGTTTCTGTGGTTTGGCACCACGAGGTGTCACCGTTGCTGCACGGCTCCCTGCAGCCTCATGCTTGGCTGCAGCTGTGCTTGGACGCTTCTCTTCAGGAGCTTTAAACTCAAGGAGTGTTTGGCTGGAACAGAATTCATATTTTAAAACCAAGTCACTTTTTTCTCCACTTCCAAAGCACTGACATTTTAGCAACTTGGATCTATAGGAGCTTTTGTGAAAGTCACCTGGGTTTAAACTGCTTGTTCTGCTGCCTTGAGGATGTTCTGTTTACGTTAAGGAACAGCCTGTCCAGAGACCAACTCTCCCATTGGGACCCTGCCTAGGTTTCCAGTTTAACTGATTTTAGATTAGGAGGTTAAATCCCTCACTTTTGTGTCAGTAGGGAGTTAGGTTGTTACTGGGTTATTCTGGGCATCTCTCTGAAAAAGGATAGACTTTCTGACTGGTTTCTCAAGAAGAATTCCTATGATAATGATAGAATTGAGGTGGTTTGTGTAGACTTCCAGAAGGAAGCTTTGCTGGAACATGAAGTATGAATGCATCTTTTTAATTTTAGCATGGACAAAAAAGATGAGTTGGTGTCCTGAGGTGAAAATTAATATGTCATGCTTGCTGTGTCTGCATCCTGGCTGCCTGGCTAAGATGGGATCAGTGGCGAGCTCTTCCCCAGCCCCTCTGCTGCTCAGCACTTGAATTGTGCCCTGGGATCTGCCTTCCACCCAGGAAGTGACTCAGGAGAGGGTCTCAGCTTCCAGCACATCCTCCCTCTGGCTGCTCTGGCATCATAGAATGATGTCAGTTGCAAGAGAACTGAAAGAACAGCTTGTTTCAACACCCCTGCCCTGGAAAGGGACACTTTCCACTAGACCAGATTCTCAAAGCCCTATCCAACCTGGCCTTGAACACTTTGAGAGACAGGGCATCCATAAATTCTCTGGGCAACCTATTCCAGTACTTCACAGTGAAGAATTTCTTCCTAATATCTGATCTAATCCTGCCCTCTGTCAATTCAAAGCCATTCTCTCTTGTCCTATCCCTACAAAGTCCTATGAAAATTCCTCTGCAGCTCTCTTGAAGGCACCACCCTGAGGGTCCCATTGAAGACCCGAGTGCTGTACTTGGTTTAATGTGAATTGATTCTGTAGGACTTTGGACAGCAGTGAGTTCTATAGACCAATGAATATTTTGATTAAATAGCCACTTCTTTTTTTCTTGTGCCATCAATTTGCAATGTAGATTTGTTCATTCCACGCACTTCTAAAGAAGCTGGAGTGTAGCGTGTGCTTCACAGTTCTGTTTCTTTCATGGTAGTTTCTTTTTCATCTTAGTGTTGCTTTTTTTGCTGTAGTTGATTGTAGGTTCCAGTGTCACATAAAAAATCAGGGCATCTTGATATGAAGCTGTATGTGTATAATGATAGTTAATGCAGACCTGAAAATCAAAATGAAAATCAGGGTAACTTACATGTACAGTTAACTGAAATTAATTTTGAAATGTTATTAAATTTCTTGTCATAGAGGAATTATCTTCTGTCCAAAGGAGGTACAGTAATAGTAGTGGTGCTTTCATATGTATGTATGTATATGTCATATAGCTTTTTGGTCTGTAGTACAATGTTAATTAAAGCTCCTACTGCTTGTTAGTGAACAAGACGCTTGTCATCAGACATTTGATAAGACTCTTCTTATCAAATTCCTGCTATTTCAGTTTGGTTTTTTTTTTTTTTAATTCCCCATCCCAAAGGATAAGCATGATCAGGAATTGTTTTTGAGTCAATTTGCCATTTGACTTAGAATAATCTTCAGTCTTTAGGGTAATAAAAAAGGATCATCCTGGTTGATCTGAAAATGAATTTTTTTGATTTGGAATATAAGTGCTGCAGAGTCCTTAGGAAGAGTGACCAGCGGCCTCAGGTATAGGCTGGGATTAAAAGAAAGAGTTGGAATTAGGGAGAATTCCCTCTTCTTCTCACCTTGGTGGAAGAGGTTTCAAGAAGGAAAAGCTTCAACTTTAATTAAAAAACAGGGTTTCAAGCAAGGCTGAAATGGTACTGTGCAGGCTGATGATTTTTATGTTTCATAACTGGTAATGTATATATGTATATATTTGCATTTTGGGAGGAGGGGAGCTCCTGTGTATTTATAGCATAGTGAAGGATGATGCATATGCAGGAAAATAGTTAGTTGTAAACACAGATTTTTCTGTGGAGTTAATACTCATGCTGCCTGGAATGCAGTATGTATGTATGCAGTATGTATGAGTGCTGCCATGTTTTCAGTGTTGGTTTAGATCTGTTGGAAAAGAAAGAAAGCTTTTCTTGCCATCTACATAATACCTTGTCTTTATTTTCATTTGTAGCTGTCAGTAGATGTTAATGACTTCAAACTCTGGAAAGGGGAAACTTACCTTTTTAGTTACAATAAGATGAAAACTCTGGAGATGTTAATAGGCTATGAAGATGCCCTGCTGGCTGTGAGGCAGTCAACATGCATGACTGCCCTCTGCTTTCCTTGTTTTTATTGCAAGTTGAGTGTTCAGCACTTCTCAGTAAGTGGTTGCTTGCACACTTGAAGGTCACTGAGTAAAATCAGCTTCTAAAAACAGTTAGGTTGGTCATTTTATCTTCAAAATTACATGCTTTTTCTTTAATGTTAAGGTTTTTAAGAGCATAAAGAATCACATTTAATGCTGTGAAAAGTTAGAGGAAAACACTAGAAAGTGAATGTTCTCATGGAAACCTCTCTTTTCATAACATTGTCCCTAAATTAAATTAATCTGATATCATTTTCCTTTTCTCTAAGCTACTTTTGAGTTGTAGCTTCAGATACATAGACTGCATTGTAAGGATATGATTCCTGTTATATATTTTATTCTTGACAGGTTAACACTTGTAGTATTTTTAACTTAGCACCTGAAAACTCTGTCTGACATCAAGGATGTTTTGTCAGTCTTAACAGCAAGCTTATTAGACATTTTCAGTGGATCATACAAAGCTTTGTAGGACTTCTGGGATGGGTCAGTGTTGCCCACAGAGGAGTGGCCAGTCCTGTTTTGGGGTAAGCCACAATAAACAGCAGTAGCACTAACGTGGTCAGGCTCTAGTGGCACATCAGTGTGGTAAAATGGGATAGCTCTTAGGTGAGTTCCCTGGAGGGGATGCTCACAGTGACTCAGGCCCTTAAATGCTCAGTACCGCCTTGGAGATGCAGCAGTGGCAGAATCCCCGTGTGCCAGCTGAGGTCCAGGCCTGTGTGAGGGGTGGTGGCCACTGCCACGGCTCCAGGAGTGCTGAGCCTCTTGTGCCAGCTCCAGCAGGGACACGCGCGTACGGCTCGATTCCCAGAGCTCACTGAGCTCTGCGCCTCTTGGGCTGCGTGCTGTGCAAGGCCTGGGATTGCTTTATCTTGGATCTCGGTAGAGATTCCCTAGAGGATTTTCTCTGGCAGCGTTGGCCTGTTGCAGCTCTTCAGTTGGAATACTGTGTCAGTGACAGTGAGGTTTCCTGAGGTGACTGAGAAGTTTCAATGCCTCTGGTGCTTTTCCTCTGGCTCCTTCTGTGTCACCTTTAGCAGCCTGTTCCCTCCATGCCACCTCAGTTGTTCTGGTGAATGCTTTCAAAGTAGTTATTAAGGATTTGTTGCAGTAGGTTGCCTTGTGAGGGGGTTGTTTTTGTTAAGGAAAAAAATCCCCTGCCCTTCTGTATGCCAAAAATAGGCCACATTTATTTTGTTCAATTTTTTTGTTTTTAATACTCTGGCTCTCTTTTTTTTTATTGACATTGACAGATGTAGAAGACCTAATCTTAGGACTGTCTCAAGAAAACATGCAAAAGTTCAGGCTGACTCAGATACCGTTACAGCTTTTGCTGATTAATAGTTCAATAACAATATGTTTGTTTAAACATTATTTTGAACAGGCTCCCAAAGTGCCTTTATAACAAGAATAATGATGATAAGGTGCTATTAACTTGTTAGTTGAAGGTAAAATTTATGGAAGTTCTGTGCAGAAACAGAAACAACTAGAAAACAAGCTCCCAAACAAATCTGTTTCCCTCTGTTATTGCTTTAATTACTCTGTTTATTTTGCAGGTCTAAACTAAAACTCTAAACTTCCCTGTAGCAGAAAATAGGGATTTTTCTTCTCGAGGCTGAGGATGCTCTCTATCTGTATGATTTCTGCTGGCTTTAGGAACACAGTGTGTGTCTTTCTCTTTTTGATAAAATACCTAAAATCTACAGAACCATTTTTACTTCAAGATCTTATCTTGTCTATACAGAGTCAGAAAAGCAATAACCCGCATAAATCCCAGTTACATTTCTGGGGCCTAAAGCACACTTAAATCATTGGTGTGCAAATGTGTATCTCTGCTTTCCTGAACAGTAAGTATCTTCATAACATCCTGTCTTAAGACAGCACCAGAAAATAGAACAATGAACATGGTAAAATGAGCTGAATGAAAGTTTACCCAAATGGAAACAGCCTAAAAACATATATGCTGGCCCAAGGTAACTTCATTCATTTCTGTTAAAGAAATTACAGGCATAATGGTAATATTGGTTTTTATCAAGTGAATAAAATGCATTCCATGAAACAAAAATTAATGTAAACTGCCCGCACAAATAGATAATTTACTTTCTGCTGTAGTGATAAAAGTTTTCATTAGTATGAGTAGAGTAATTGTTCTATTTTGATCTGTGTGTATTATACATATCCCTTATTCATTAACTTCACTCTGCTAAGTAAAAAGCAGCACAGAATTCTGCTCCTCACTGAATACTTCCGGAGAGAAAGTGTGGATTATTTGAGCTGAAATTTACAATGCCAAATTTGTGGTAAGAGACTGAAGATAACAGTGTTATAGGCAGTGGTTGAAAAGAATTCTTGGAGACTTTATATATATATATATATATATATATATGCGTATCTCTTAATTTTAGTTATATTTCTTTGTGTA
Source organism: Prinia subflava (assembly GCF_021018805.1). Lineage (NCBI taxonomy): Eukaryota > Metazoa > Chordata > Aves > Passeriformes > Cisticolidae > Prinia > Prinia subflava. The sequence goes on along the minus strand of NC_086248.1, from coordinate 81,971,721 downwards.
CATACATTTGTGTGTGCATATACTCATATGCACAGTTCAATGTCCTAAGAAAGGTTTGTTAAAAGCAATTATATATAAAATAATTATTTAAAACTCAGTTTTCAGTGTAGTTTTAGATGCATGCATATATCAAAAGATACATTTGTGTATCAAAGTGGAGTGGTGATTAATGTGTTGCTATAGGTGCCAGGTTGTGTCTGTGATGTTGGTTTTAAGTGCTGGTACCCTGTTTTTGTTCTGAGCCCATTGTATGCATACTCCTCTATTTAGCACCACAGCAGAAGTGCTCTTCACGAGTTACTTTACTGAACTGTGTGTTGCGTAATTATTCCTCTTAAGTCATACTTTTCCTGATGTATTTGTTCTGTGCAGGTGCTCTTTCCATACCTGATCACACAAAGACTGTAATAAATACCAAAACAAGAGGTATAAAGAAACTTGTGCTTAAGAGATCAAAGCAAACCAGACCATGCAGTCCTTTGGAAATCTTGGCTAGCTCTCTTGTAAATAAAAGTGCCTCCAAAGCAGAAGGTATTTAACTACGATATTTATAAGGGGTTTGATTGGCAGTTCAGTTATTAACCTCATAAAAACACAGCAACATAAACTAGTACAAATGTTTATTCTAGCACTTCTATCTGAAGGAAAATGAAAACCAAGATATAGTGGCATATTCTTAGATCCTTTAAAGTATTTATTTTAGGTCTGTGTAGCGTAAAAGAATGTGTTTTTTTTCAAGTCAGTGAACTTAAACTATTTTGCTTACTGTTCTGGGATTTAAGTGTTTTCTTATTAATAACAAAACAAGTGTTAGATTTATTGAAGGTAGAGAGTCACCACATCTTTATTAAAGGTTCTAACCCCACATCTTTATGATGATGCTTCTTTCCCTTCATAGTGTTTTCCATTTCATGCAGGGTAAAAATGAAATCTGAATTGTTTTTTTGTAACTGATTTGATGAGGTTACAGAAGAGTTGTGCGTTTTTGTCATGGAAGAGGTGTCCTGTATCATGTTAGCTCTATAAGAACAAGTATGCAATAGTCTTCTGTATCCTTGCTCTTGGGGTTATTAGCATTATACCAGGGTTTTTTTAATAGTTGTTTTTTCCAGGCCTCATTGTGGCCTCCCACAAAATTATGTGGCCATTTTGCCTTCTATGGCAGCACTAAAATTCTCTTTTGTGTGTAAAATGTTTTATTGAAAGCAACTCTTGTCATGAGTTCTGAGACAGTATGTGATTTCAGGTATTTAACTCTTAGGTATATTCTTTAAAACAAAGTTATCTGAGGCAAATTAAAATTTGTATATAATCTCTATTTCTAAAGGAACATGCCTGCTGCTATTGTCTCTGTCTCTTAGTAAAACTAGTGATGATTCTCTGGTTGTCATCCAGAAGGACTGATAATCAAGAGCTTTCATAAATACATACTGCTTCTGAAATAAAATTTTAAATGATTTTTTTTTCTACATCAAGCTAGTATTTTAAGTACTAGTGTACAATCTGGCAAAAATAATAGTTTGTGCTGAATTAAAGACTAAGTTACTAACTTAATAAAAACTATTAAATCTCAAGAATTTTGTTCTGAGCAGGATCTTTTGTTTAGTGTACTTGCAGTGGCTTGTGATGGCCAGCAAATTCAGGAACACAAGACAAACATTGATCTTTTAAGAAGGCAAGGGTAAAACCATGGTGGCGGAGTGGGAAGTAGCTGAGTGGAACCATACAAGCTATAAAGGGATCTCTTTGTCCTGTTTCCTTGATTCCCAGTGAGAGTATGACTGGTAGCAGCACTGTATCAGGTCAGTGGTAACTTTGGATGAGTTAAAACCTCCAAAGTCTCAAGGACATTTCAGAACTATCCTGAGTAACAGTGCTTCATTCCCCTTGCCCCATAGAAAACTTCCAAGCTATGATTTGTGGCCTTCAGTCTGTGCTGATGCTGAGGTTTATTCATCCCAGGTGCAAAATCTGTAGTTTTATTAATTGTTCTCCTTACTACCACTTTTGAATAATTTTGAATGTTACATATTTGCCTTTGTAGTTGTATAATATTATGCTATTTTGCTGTGTAGAATAGCAGATAAAATTACCCTTTGAGTCAAATATAGTACATTCTTTCAGTTTTGCTCCCCCTGTAGTTAGAACATTTCTGTTTTCTGTACCTTTATTGCTGTTCCTCGTCCTGTCATGGCAAGCAGATGATTGTCATAGAATTAACTCCCATTAAAGGAGCAAAAAAATAATGTAATTCTTAAAGCATGTCTCAAATTAGCTTTGGTCTTTACCATAACCTTGGCATAAATCAATCTGCCATACATTTTTTCTTGGTCTTTTTGTGTAGTTAAAAAAAATACGTTTCCCATTTATTTCGAGTTCATGCTTCTGAAATCTGTCTTTGTGAGCAGGGAAATATGCTTCCTATGGTTTCAGACAGCATCTAACTGTTTAATAAATGATAAGGGTCAGGGAAAGAACAAATGTTAAAATGGCCAACTAAAACCTAGTCTAGTAAGGTTAGCCTTGTTAAGTTGTATTGTGGGATTTTTTCATAATTCAGTGATGTCAGAAGAAGCAAATATATAAAATGTGTATTGTCTATATAAATCTGTCATTTTGAATGACAGTTTAGCCAAAGTCTGTCCTGGTTTTCAAGTTCTTTCAGCAGCAGTTGTCCTTGCAGTGCCAGGAGTAAGTTGGGTTCTATTTCTGCATTACTGCTCTTTAACATAAAGGATCATTTGATATGTGGTTAATGATTCCAATGTAAGGATTGTTATAACACAAGTAGATTTTACAGGAGACAAAAATATTACTGTAAATTCATGAAAACTATATTCTTGGTCCTGATCTAAGTGTGTCTTATCTATATTTTTTCACATTCTGGTTCTATTTTTTTTGTTTTTAAATGTGGTGTTTTTCCCTGTCAAATATCTGACCATGCATTTGTCAGCTGACGTGAGATGTTAGCAGTGTTTGTGTTTCAAAAAGAACACCAGAAACCCTTTATCTCCTTGCAAGATTCTCTCTAAATCTCACCTATGCTATACTCAAATATGAACATATTTGCTGCAAATGTTCTTTTACATGTCAGTTACTAAAAACAGCCTACAAGGTTATAAAGCTCTGTTCTTCTGAAAAATAAATGAAAGAACAGAAGCAGGTAATCTCTGACACATGTCACAGTAAAATGATATGTCTGCCCCAGTGTCACAGCAGAATTTTAATCTACAGTGTTCTCTTAAGTGTACATCACAGTTTTAAAAAGAACACTGCAACATCCAATATTTTTATTCTTAAAGGTATTTTTAAAATGCAGTTAAATAATCTACCCACTTATTATGTGTAAAGGTGGAGTATTTTGTTAGAAAGACTTCAGTTAAATAAACATAGATGTTAACCCTTGGGATGTGTAGCATCAAGGTGCTACTAAGACAAACACGATGTGTAATCACTGGAGATGTCACAGTTTTCAGCAGCATTTGTGAATTGGTTTTAGAAGTTTGATGTTATTGGGATGTCCACAAGCAAAACACATGAAAACTTTAAAGCACATCATTCTTGGCTTAGTTTAACCCACTCCAGGTTCTGCTCTGAAAAGTGATAAAGCCAAAGAACTGGTGCTAAATGGAAGAACTGCTGACCCTCACGAACATAATAAGGGCTTCTGGATTAGGTTATTTCAGAAAAAAGTAAAACTGATTTTTGTATCTTTTCTGAAGAAGCATTATCAACACTCTAAATTGTGTATCATGCTTAAACCAGACTTTCCCCTGAAGTGTTATAGACTTGGTCTGTTTTGAGGTTTGGGATTTTTTTTTTTTTAATTTTTACCCCTATCACTAGTTGGTTTTTTGTAACTTAGCTATGATTCAGTTGTTTTCCAAGAGCTTGCTGCTGGCTATTAAATTCTGTCTTTCCTATCATCACATGCCTTCAAATTAACTTCTTGCCAATTGATGTGACTTCTGTGTTCTGTGAAAGATTTTTCTTCCCCCTCTTTTGCCTGCTCCAGAATCTATTTAAGAGGAAAAGTTTGACTCAAGGGCACACAAAGGATTGTTAGGAGTGGTGAGTGTTGCTTGATTCCATATAACATAGTACAGAAGATACCTCTGTATTACTGTTTCTTGTTAATGGGACATCTTTTCAGGTGTGGAGAACTGAATGAAAGTGCCAAAGGAACTCATGTATGTCTCTCTACATAAACATTCTTTGTCAGTCTTTCTTCTGGGTGCTTAACCATGACTGCTGTGTCTAGCCATCATAATGAAACCTTTTGTGAATGAGTTGTACTCTGTCATCTGGCTTTTGTGCAGAATTGCTTTCATGAAAAAACATTAACATTGTTAAACTGGAAACTCTGAGGTGTAAATATTGCATCTTCTTACGTACTGCAGTATTCTGCATGCATGCAGTTCTTCAAATTATTTTTACAAGTGAATTTAGTAGGATATGAGTGCTTCCATTAGTTTCTCTCTCAGCCTTTCTATATCAAAGCATCATTTTTATTTACATACTTGAATGACATTTTACCTTGGGGAGAGGGATTTCATTGTGTCATCAGCCCATTGATAACTTCTCTGTTTCATTACTCCCTCTCTCAGTAAATAACCTCCCAGCAGTTCATTGTTTGGGTCTCAGTAATCCTGGTTGAAATTCTGGATTGTGAAATTGTGCTTCTTCGAGTTACAAACAGGAAAAAAGAAAATACTATTACAGAGTCTGTGGTTAAACATACTGTTAAAGATAATCTGTGATGCAATATAAAAATAGTTTCAGCTGGACATGAGGTAAAATAGTAGTATCATAGGGCTCTTCTCAGTTACTTCTTTTATAAACACATTTTAGGGGGAGTAGATGTAAAATCTTGTGATCTGTGGAATGTTTGGTTTAAGATTTTAATTATGGTAGCTCTGTTGCCAGAAATCTGTGTTTGAACTATGTCAGTGACTAATGGGAAGGTAGTTATCTGTATTTTTAATTTAAACCTGTTGTTCCCTGTCAGATCTGTTGCAGAATAGGAAGAAAAAGTTTGTTTCATGAGGACTGTTGACAGTGGCTTTGGGGTTGTTTTAGTCCACATTTACTTGATATGTTCTTTTATAGATATGTCAGGGATTCGTCTTTTTAAAGATATGGATAGCTTATTACTTGTGAAGCCTAACTCACATTTGTGTGCCATGTACAGATTATGTACATGCATGGATCTATTTATATCACTAGCATGCATGGGACATATCTCAAAGTGCTAGTATTTGTTTTTCAAAGGAGTACGGTTATTGATGAAATAATTATAAATATGTGGCTTATTGTCATGAATAGTTTTGAGGAGCAGAACCATTATACTTTCTTGTTGTTCCAGTCTGTTACAGTACACAAATAGTTGTGTGTACATGTTTCCAGGAGCAAAAAGCATGGTCAGCATTAAAAAATGAAACAATTAATTTCCTCTGTTCTGTACTGTCTAGCTGTTTTGCTTCCTGCTTATTCCCAGTTGTGCATCTCCTTGCCTTAACATCCCCAAGTTGTGGATTCACACTTAAATTAATGCTCTGTATTTTGAACACACTTTTTAATTTTGCAGCACTTCTGATAATGTGTAGTGTTTCTTGTTTCCCCTCTGAACTGAAGGCCCTTTAACAGTCTGCTCAGACAGTTGTGTCTTCTTTTCTCTGAAGATGCCTGTGGACATCTCTGGAGATACTGCTGTCAGTGGTTTTGATTAGGCTGCCTTCTGCCATCAATAAGCTCTAGAGCAGTAAAGCTAGTAGGAGATTATGTAGGTTATGTAAGTTACCCACTTCAGTAGTTACAGTTTCTTTTCCTGTCAAAAAGATTTATGAAAACATGCTAATTGCAAAGAATTTTGAGGCCTTGTAAGGATATTCAGTTCCATTATTTATTATTGATTCAAATGTGACTGCTGAATTTTTGATACATTAAAAATAGACCTGGTTAAAAGTACTTGTGAGGTGCTACCTGTATATAGTCCTCTCTTAAATCTCTTAAGTAGTGGCCATCCATTCTATAGGAAACTTGACCCCAATTCTGCTTTTGCATATTGCACTCTGTAGCACAAGAAATGGAGATGTCACAGCATTTTTGGATAGAACTTTTTCTTTGTAAATACTGAGTCCTTAATGTTTTACATGGGAAAATTTGGTAGGATGGACTGTTTGACCTATTAGATCTTAAGTTTTGTGCTGTCTCTGGCTTTGCATCTTCAGTTTGCTACATACTGTATGTGCAAAAAAATTGAAGTAGTTTTGAGGACACTATTAGAAAAAATTGCATGGGTGTCTTCTGCTTGAATAACCAGTTACCAATATTGATGGCTTTAAACTATCCTCAGAATGCTTCCATTTATATCAATTCATGGTTGCAATGCTTCCATGTCATTTTTAAATCTGAAATCTTTCTTGTAGCTATCACAGCTACTGTGTGTTCCTTGCTTTTAGTTCTGGCGGTTCACTATATTGTATATATTCACAGAATTCTTCTTACTTGCCTTGGGAAAGTGTCCTGTCCCTCTTTGAACATTTGTTTCCACCTAACAGTCTGGTTTTGCTGTGTTTATTCTGTGGTCTGTGGCTCAGGCATGTTATGTTAGCTGAGTGCTGGAAGGAGCTGTGCTGATGTTTGCCATGTGCTCGTTTACTCGTGCGTGATTTTTTTTGTCTGCTTATTTTTACGCACATTCAGTCTTGCCATCGCTTTGTGTTATTTTTCCAAACCTGGATCTGTCTGCTTATTAGAAGCTTTGCATTGGAGTCATGCTAACATGGAACATTTGTCTTGGTTGATCTTGTGGCAAGCAAACTCAGCAGTTGGCTTTGTTTTTCTAAAGGATGGCCTTCCATTTATTTATTTTTAAAGGAAGACTTTATCTGCATACCATATATGTCTCATAAGAGTTTCCCCACGGTAACATTCAAGTGGTTCTTGCTTCGATGATGTTGAATGGTTTCGTATAAACCATGAAGCCATCCTTTATCTGACCAAAAGATTGTAAAACAAATACAGAAGATTTCTACTTACGTCTTTTTAGCTTGGACTGATTTGCTGTTGCAGCTTTAACTGTGTTGCCTTACTGGCTCTGGCTAGGGATGAGTTCATGAGGTGTTTGTACATTGCACTGTTTTGAACATGGTTGCTCCATCTACAGAAGCAGAAATGTGACCTGCAGTGTCACTGCTGCCATGTGCTGGAAGCAGCGCTGTGGAAAGAGGGCTGAGGGAAGCTCAGAATCTTCTGCCACTGCATTTTACAAATCTTCCGTGAATTACTATTCTGAGGTGCTTTTTAGCATCAGCAAGCTATGGGTATCTTTTAGTACATGTCTATTAAATATATTCTATTAGCTAGTTAGGACATGAGCCATGCTGAAGGAAGTGTCACTTCTCCTGTTCAACCAGAGTATCATTACAATAGTGTTGCAATTTAAACTGTTGTATCTTTTTCTTTTTAGTGTGATTAAGGCCCCTTTTTCCCAGAGCGGCCTGATCAGTTTAGCTGACAAAGTGTTAGTGAGCACACATAGAGACTGTTACTTGACTTGTGTAAACTACATTCTATCACCATTTTTCATGAAACATTATGCCTTAGTTGAGAGTTCATTGTGCATGCGTGGTTCTTCTGCCTCTCCAGCTTCACTGTATCATCAGAAATACAACAAATAAACTGATATTTGAGTGTAACTAGTTACTGTAGAATGTTAATTATGACTCTTCATTTCTTTCTGCAGAATGACAGGAAGGGAGTTCTTCTCTCGGTTTCCAAGCCTTTATCCTTTCCTTCTCAAGCAGCTAGAGATTGTAACCAGCACTTTGAACAGGTAAGATGATGTCTGAGAAAACCTTGAAATACAAAGTGAAGTGAAAAGGTTAAACTGAGTTGTGTCACATACACACCCTAATGCCATTGTATACGTCAGTGCTTCTTGAAATTATACAGTTCTAATGTTTTTGCTAAGGCTTTTTTCTTTTAACTTCGGCACTTTAGGTTTTAGGTCTCTGAAGATTGAACTACTGTTGACTAATTAAGAGTTGCTGTGTTCTTAGGATCAGATGTTAAGGAACTTATGTTTTTCAGCGAAACAGAACCCGGGTGTTTGAGTGTCTCACATTTAACAATGAGGTTTCCCAGCATGTTTAAGTGATACGGGGTCATAGGCCTCAAGTAACACCACATGAGCACTTTCCAGCCTGTGGCACACTGACTCTGGGGAAGGTCCTTGATCTTGTTTTAAAGACTCCACAAATGGTGCTTGAGAGCTACGATTTGATCAATGCAGATGATACCATTTGGGATGACGCTGTAACCTCCAGGTTCATGAACTTTCAAAGTAAACCAGTGCTGGCTTTGGGTTTTTTTTAAATGCTATGAAATAAACTGTGCACGTTGAGCAGCTGATTTATGGGTGAAGTTCAGCTGACTGTTTAATGGACCTAAGGTGGACACTTGGAAGCAGGAATTTCACCAGTCATTCCATGTTTTGCAGTCTCTGCAATAAGAAAAGAGGTTGAGTATATTGTGTATAGCAACCCACTCTATTTGACATTCTAAAAGGTGACAGTGTCGTCACTAGTACATTTTGGGAAGTTTTTCAGTTGAAAAAGACTGAAAACTGCTGTCTGAAATGTTGGTCTTGAATGCTTTCCAGTATGGATTAAGACTTATATCTTCTTATTAGTTGTTAAATAAATCCAAAAGTATTGATTTTAATGTGGTTTTCTGATTGTTTTTACTATATGAATAGTAGACCCTTGGTGTCAATGACAAGAACTATTCTGTAGTAAAATGTATTATTTATAAAATACACATTTCCTTCCAAACTGATAAAAGTAATTTTTTAAACCACCTTTTGTAACTCAGCTCTCTCAGTTTCCCAGTTCATAGAGAAGCATTATCTGTGCAGGTTTTTAATACTATTTAAAAATGAAGGCAGCTTACCACATTTGGGAATAAAGGAGGCTTGGAATAATGTGTATAAGCAGAGGCAATACAGCTTCCTTCATTAAAGTGTCTTCATTAGAGGGGTTCCCTGCAGAAGAACTGGATGTCATATGTGATCCCAGCAGGATTTGCCCTTCCATTAATGATCAGCCTGGGATAACTCCTTGAACCGGAGATGCAGAAGGCTGTTTTGTGGGGAAGAGGCTCAAGACTAGCATGAAGGAGGATGCATTTTTCACCAAATGCTTCTTACACCTTTTTATTTAGTGAAGCTGAAGAGTTGAAAATCCATCCAAGCCTGTTTCTTTTGCTTTTAATCCTGGGAAGACTGTATCCATCTCCAATGGATGGCTCTCACTCAGCACTCAGCACAGCCCCGTTTGTCCCCTTTATTATAAGGTACGGTGATTTTGTAGTTGTTTCTTATGTGGTGTGAGTTCTTTCTTGAATCTTTGGATTTTTTTTTTAATAAAATGCCTTTTTAAGCTTGTCTTCTGTTTTAATCCTTAAAGGAAAAATTGGTATTCATTGGTTATACTTCTCTGTATTAGTAATATTTGTTTTGGAGAATTAGAAAGAATATTGACGTATGCAATTCTTTGTATGGCTTGTGTCTGAATTTTCATCTGCAAATGCTGTATGGCATCACTGCTGCCACTGAGAGGGCAGATTAAAACTTATGAGCTTGGCAAATATCAGCAATGCAATATTTGTTATACAAGTTTCTGATGGGTTTTTTCAGTCCTGCAGAATGATTGTTTGCAACTCATAAATGTGATGTTTGATATATAGACTTGCAGATGTGTGTATATGTCTGTTTCTATATCCATTCATGAATATATGTAGCTAGATAAAGATATGGATCTGTCCTTTATCTAACATGTTTCTAAGATGACTCTTCAAATATTTATACAGTGTAACTTTCATTTATATGGTGGTTACAAGAAGATATTCAACAGGTATTTTGCTACTCTGTATGCTTCCTCTTTGGAATTAGGAGCCTCATAAGGGAACCAGGGCTGTGGTGGGTAGGGAGAAATGAGCATCACCAGTATTTGAGAGGAAGTGTTGCTATCTGTGTGAAAGCTTCAGTGCAGAAGGGTGACAAACTTCTGTGCTTCATCTTGCTTGTCTAGTAGTGAAACAAGACAAAGTTGTTACCCCAAGATCTTTCATTTTTTTAAAGCTACTGTTTATGTTAGAAAATAGCATCTCTGTCTGCTTCTTTTTCACAGCAGATGTCACGTATTTCTTGGCTTTTATGATGTTTTATGAATTTTCAAGAATCAATACTAATTACCATTTTTTCTGAAAGGAAAAAATCTGCAATATGAGTTTTAAAATACACTGTATTTAACAATTAAATATGTTTGGCTTTCTGCTGTGTCTGAATCTTTAATGCTTTTTGGGGAAATGTTTAAAACTATTTGTTACATCAGTAATTGGCTCTGTTTTGATGCCTTAATGCACTGAGAATACTTGTTTTGGTTTTGTTTTTTTAATGTTTCAGCATCATTTTGGTTATTGCTAATAGATTAACTTCTGATAAGCTTTTGGTTACAGCTTTTTATTTTTGTCTTTTTTTCTGTTATGACCACTACTTTTTGCAAGGTACGTAAACCAGCAAAATAACTTTTCAGTCTTAGCTGGCTTATATTGAGGTTATTTAAATTCATTCAGAAGATATGCAGGGAGAGCCCCAGTAAAATCTTTAAGCTAAGAACCTGGGATGTTTGAGACACTTGTACTGTTGGACCCACTTTCCTTTAAATGTGTTCCTAAAGAGGGATGATGCAGCAGATAAAGATGCTGTTTTCTACATTTCCTTTCCGTTGATTTTGGTAGTAAATGCTGTGGATGCAGGTGTAAAACTAGCATAAAATTACTACATATTTGTGGCAGAAAGTTGCAGGTGGGTGTACAGACATGCATTTTCTGTCTCGTTACTTAGCAAAGTATTGAAATGTTTATGGTTGCCAGGGGACAATACCAAGGATTCTGCAGAGGTAAATGTATTTATGGTGTAGCGCAGTGTGTTGGAATTCTGGCTGTATTTCTGTCTACAATTCTTACACCCTTGTTCTTTGAATGATATGACTGTTTTCTGTTCATTCTGATGGCAATTGTTACAATATGAAGGGTTGATTTATCTTGGTAAAACTAATACGTTGGTATTTTCCTTTCTATTTCACTTTCTATTTTTCATTATGCAATAGCAAATGAACAAAAATAAAGTTATTTCCTATTTGTTTGGTTGTTCTTCAGAAGGTGGTAATGGAGGTTGTTGTGAAGTCACCGATTAGAGAGGCTCAAAGAGAAGGTCTGCTGCCAAATCATTAAACGGTGTATATAAACTGCTGCTTTGAATTGCTCAGTGCAGTGCTGTGCTCTGTAGCATCTGCACATACATATAATTACACGGTAGTCCAGTGCAGTTATAACATGTAATTGCCGTGCCATGCCTTACCATGAGAATTTGTTTAGGATGGTGTACCAGTGTCAGGGAAGGACACAGCCACGTGGTGAGGAGAGAGGAAAGGTGAACGTGACCCATAACTGGTCCTAAAACCCCTTCCAGGGCAGGGCCCACAGGGAAGTGATTCACTTGTAGCACTGAGAAGATGAACAGAATATTGTGTTTGCAAGCAAATGAGTGGTTCTGTGAGCAAAACTGGGTTGAGCAGAAAGAATTCAAGTTGGGCTTTGCAAGAGTTTTACTAAAGCTCGAGTGGAATTTTCCATCTAGTGGGAGTTGAGCTGTGGTTGCTCTGACCGTGCCGAGATGAATTGCACAATATGAGCAGGATTAAATGCTGCAAGGACAAATCTCAATCTCTGCACATAGTTGTTACTCCCTGTTGAACCAGGGCATTTGATTACCTATCTGCAGTTCTATTAAGCTATTTTTCCCCCTGCAGATGTTTTACTTGGAAATGAACACTTTGATTCACAACTTATTACCTCACTTTTTATTTTTTTTCAAGAGCTAGATAGGTCTGTTTTAATGGTTATTTTCTAAGATGAAAGAATGTACAGCATGTTTTTGATTAACAAGGGAGGTAATCGGGAGGTAATGTTTTAAGTATGAAACAAAAACATAACCTCCCTTTTGCCTCCCTCTCCCTTTTTCAAAGACCTGTAATCTCTTCAGAATGATCTAGAATTGAGTTACCTTATGTCCTCTTGTACCATGGCATTGACAGAGTGTTTGTTTAGTGTTAAATGTTCTGGGCTGAGTGCTCTGAAGGAGTAAGATGGGTATTGCTTTATTAACTTGAATACTTTTTCACTAATGGAAGTCTAGCTCTCTATTTAAGAGTGTGACTTCTTAATATTTTAGAATTTTTTTAAATTAGCTTTAAAATGTCAAACAATATAAGGTTTTAACACTTTGTTGGATGCATGTGCCTTGGCTTCCCCTTGACAAAGCTTAATTCTTCATGAAATTTCCTCTTTATAACTTCAGCAAATAAACAGATTTCAAAGCAATACTGCTTCTAGGTATATTATGTTGCAAGAAATGTGAACGTCTTTCCATGAAATTTACAGAGTTATGAAACAGACACTGTTTTCTTGGGCAGAATTTTGTAATCTGTAATGCATCTTCGTGCAGAACGGAGGAGCTAAATTCCCAAGTGCCCTGATGTTGTTTCCAGTCAGGGACCAGGATGGGTGGCAGTGGGAAGCACTTTAGAGCTGTTCTTTTTTCCCCTTCTACATGTCTCCATCCACCACTGTGGACTGATAGGTTTTGGGGTTTGCACTTGAGAGCTTGCTCTTGATGTACGAGGATAATCACTGTGACTGTTAGTTAGTGAGAGATGCTAAGATGCAAGGGAAACAAAACCGTGTGTGGTGAGGAAAAATTTTCTGTGGGATGGAGCATTGTCATTCTTTAATTAAAAAAAATTAAAGAAACCTATAGCCTTTCCTAACAGAGTGTTTAGGGAAGGAGAGAGAAAATTCTTATCATCTATAATTTTTGAAAATAGACTGATCAAGGTTTATTTTAGCTTCGTAGCAAGCAGAGCAGCTGACCATGAATTCTGAGGCTCTCTTTCGGTCGTGTCTTACTGTTTCATAAATGTGAGAGAGATCACTTCTTAAGGAAAAGGACTCAAATGTAATAGTATTAATATTGCAGAAGATAGTGTGAATTTGAATTTTCACCAGTCAGTAATGTTACGTGCATGTAGATTGCTCATTTGAGAAAGTTACTCTTTGTTGACTTGTGCCTATAACTTTGATTGCTCTGTATTGTGTTTAATTGTGTTAGATTATATCTAATCTGTCAGGTAACTGGTTGTGTTCCACTGTAGGCAAAGTCTGTGACAAAGTCTATATGGGCTTCATGGGAATGGGTCTAGGTTGAGATGGAATAATAAAGAAACAAAATAGAAATGTAGAATCAGAAGTTTCTGTAAGACTTGGCGATAAGTTCTAATTTTTAGATTGAATAAACAGCACAAAGAATGGGCAATTGGTGAAGTTCTAGTAATAAGATATCCTCAATTTGTTTGAGAAGAGCTTGGTGGAAATAATTCACATATGTGTATTTTATAAGCTGAAATTGCTGTTTATATAAGTTTAAATGCAGATTCGCTGGTGTTTGTTTTGTTTCACACATGTACGCATACATATGTGGCTTTAGTATATCATCCTATATATGACTTGGAAGCACCCATCTGATTTTCTGTAGGCTGAGCACTAGAATGTTTGGGTAAGTGGCCCAACAAGGTAGCTGACTGCTAAAGATGTGTACGTCCTCTGCCTTTCTCCTTTTTTCTCTGTGTTTTAGTGTGGCACAGCAATGCTATGAGAATTAACATTAAAACCTCCCTGGTTTCAAGTGTCATTTCTATGTGACTGGGCATCTTACCAGGGGTCTGATAAGGAAGGAGCTTTTGTGGGAATGTCTTTTCATAGTAGATTAAAAGAACTACATGTGTTTGTTGCAGCCTTGTATTAAAATAGCTGCTTTTGATTACAGTTGTTTATGAAAGCATCTCCCTGGATTCCATTATCAATTGCACATCTTCTCAGTCTTTGGTCTCTGTTTTTTTAATTTCTGTTTTTTTGGGTTTTTTTTTTTTTTGGTGTTTTGTTTTTTGTTTTGTTTTTAGTTCCTAATGTTTGTTTAGGATAACTGCTTAACATTATAACTGTCTGCAAATACTGCATTTGGAATCCCTGTGAGACTGGGAGCAGGCTCTGACTCACTGGAATGCCCTGTCCTTCTTGAGGAAGCTCATGGGACTCACCAGTTATTGCAAGATGACAGATACCCTTTTTATTGTGGGCAAGGTTCCCAAAACATGGTGTCTTGGTTTGAAAGACAGATATCTGCTAGGAAGGGGCAGGACCTCCCTAGAGATGGAGAATTCAAATCCCCTCCCTCCAAATTATTCCGATTAAAAAAAATTTAAAGGAGCTTTCAGGCAGAGGTATGGGGGTAGGAATAACAGTTCTTTACTAGTATATATGACAAAACCACAAACAAACAACAACTACAGCATCAATAATAAACAGAACCAAGAACCTTGAGGGCTTTCTTTTACAAAAGCCCAGAGCAGTTTGATCTGGGTGCCCCTGCAGGACTCCGAGAGGCCGAACTGGAAGGAAGGAAAAGTCCCGGGCTGGTGGATGAGATGAGGTCTGCGCTGGCAGCTGGAGCAGCAGGGGTGTCCCGGCAGGGCTGGGCAGGGCAGGGCTACAGAGTAGCAGGAGAGCCTCAAAGGTCCGAAGAAGCAGCGGCGGTGGGGGGAGAGGCTGGAGAAAGCGAGCTCAGGATTCCTGGGTACACAGCAGATGACGATAGATTTTCCAGGATGAGGCAGAGGCAGAGGGCAGCCTGACCGTCCTCCTCGGCGCTGAGAGCAAGAGTGCTTCCCCCTCCCCCAGATCTGTCTTTTTGCCTTTCCCAAAGCTCATCATCTCTCCCCTCTGAGGGACACTCCCAGGGACTCAGAAACAATAGGTGTAGCCTCGTGCTGCCATATCCCTCAAGTACCCCTTTTTGTTCTGACTAAGTAGTCATCAAGGCTTTTGGAAACTTATGGGAAAAAATTCTGTGAGAAGAAAAAAAAACCAAATCTAACCCCCAACACATGGGCTGGCCTAGACATTTGGAGAAAAGAAGCAATGTGCACCCCTAAAGCATACATTGTTTTAGATTTTTATTATATTAAATCTCTTGCTTGGCATCTAAAGTGGAAATTTTGCTTAGCTGGAGGAGAAGGAGGGAAGGACAGAAATCCCTTTCCCCACTGAGCTTATCACTAATGAATTGGGACTGTCTTGGAAGTCTCGCCTTTCTACTTAGTCTATTCTCTGTGCAATCCTGATGGCATAGTGATTAATACTGATCTGTAAAAATATTTTTGAGTCATGTAAATATTTATTAATAGGAAGAATTTCAGTCCTCTTCTTCCTTTTAGCAATTTTAAATAACAAATTGTAAACAGGCTGTAATTTTTTCCAATTTGATTAAGTTCAAATTGTAGTGCTAGAGAAGAATGCAAAGGGCTTGATTGGCAGTAGGCTTCTCAGGACCCATTGATCGACTAAAACTCTTCATTCATCTTGTACATTCTTTACTGTATTTCTTTCTTTCCTCTGAAACTGTAGACAGATGTGTCATATCCAAGTGGTGCTGATGGGAAATAACACAGTCCTTAGGTATTTGTTATTAATTTCTTATTCCAGTTTTCACTGTGTTCATCAGTCATTGGCAGATTATTGTCTGAAGCAGTTTAGGAAATACACACAAACTGCAGGGAGCTGTCAGGTTCATGGGAAATGAAACATGAAAATGAAACATGAAAATGAAACATGAGCCAGTAAAAAGTAAGACGGGGTGCAGAACTGTCAGCATATGATTGGTGAAGTAATTTTTTTATTCATTTATGTACTTAAAATTAGCCAGTAAGTACACTGCTGGTCAAGATAAGTATCCAAAAAATAAGATTTAGCTTATTCTGGAAAAGTATTTGCAGGAAGGAACATGAAAATGGAGAGAAATAGTGCATTACCTATCCAGAGGATGTTACAGGAAACCAAGTATAATGATATTTTAAAAAGCCTATATTCTTTAAAAAGAACAGTCTGAGTTTGAGAAGAGTCACTTCTTTCAAGAAGAGTCAGAGAGAGTACTAGGAAGGCTTTTTGGCAATGGACTAGATACTTTTGGTGGGATGGCTGAAGGGGATGTGTCTTTGAGACACCAAATCCTTTGTATGTTTTCATGGGTCTGATGATACATTTTCTAAATTATTCATATTAAAGTTTTGCTTACAATCATCTGAAGCTTTGAAAATCATCACAAGGTGCTGAGACTTAATTTTTCCATTCAACTTCCCTTTCACAGAGTTCAAAATAATGATAGGATTGCTAAGACAGAAAGTAATCTTTTTTTTGTTTTTTTCCTGATGGTTTGGATAGTAAGTGGTGTGTTTTTCTTTCTGTTATTCTGCAGTTGTGAAACATCATGGTAACTATTCACAAAATAACAAAGTAGAAATATGGTTGTGAATGAAATTGTCTTTTATGTGATCATGAATTAAAAGCAGTTGCTTTTTTTTTTCTCTAGAGTGCTCTGAACCAAGATGGAGGCTTTACCCTTGTATAGCTTCAGTGATAGTTAAATAAACCTAGAGGCTTCCTACCTAGACAAACTCTGAGATTTCTTGATGGGAATTCAAGACCAGATGCCATTTAAATTGTGTCAGCATGTTCTATAGGAAATCTCCATTTGAGAAGAGCATATTTCTGTTTCTCTGAAGTTTATACCCCATATTAGTAATAGTTTTCATAGACTCAGATGTTAGAGATCCTAGGTGTTTTGGCTTGCTGAACCACAACAATTCAAGTTTCTGATGTTGATTCAGCTTGGTATCAGTTGGCCACTTGTTTACGTTAACCTGGACCTTGGTGACAAGAAGAGAGAAATGTCTATAATTTTTCCTTAGAAAGCCCTTGGAGACATATGGAGAAACAGCTTCTGGCAGAACTTGTGGACAGCTTTCACAAATAAAAGCCTGTGTACTTTGCCTACATACTTTCTGCAGTATTTATGGCTACTCTGCTTCATTAAGTGCTTGTGTGGAAAATACTGCCCTTACAAAAACATAGGGTTTTATCTTAATTGCCCAAGTTGGAAGAATAAAATACTTAACGCAGTGTAAAAAGAGACTAAAAGTTTGGGCAGCCATTAACTTCACTTTAAAGGAAATAGATAAGAAATTAGAGGTTTAGTACTACATAAATAATGTGAAATTAAATTTGGCTTGTTTCTGTCCATGGTTTTGTTCAAACATTTTCTGAGCTACATTTATGTGTTGATTGTAGATCTAAAACCTCCAGCAAACTGTTGGTAGTTCTGTAATATTTTCCTACTCTTCAGGTAAATATTGAGAAGCTGTACCAAGTCTCAGGCTTTTGTGTTATTTTTTTTTAATCTTAATTTTAGATTAAAGTACAAAAATTATCTTCAGACCAATTACAATACAGGTTTCCACAGAGAAATAAATTTTTTAAAAAAAATGCTTTGGATGCTTTAATTGCTAAGAAACATGAAAAAAAAACCAAAATGGAAAATGGTTGTGTTTCCTTAAAAGAAAAACACAAACCAAGGAGATCAATAAATGAACAAAAGAAGCTGTAGGTACGTGCGTAGCAAATTGTCATTGATATTGCAGGAAACCTTACTCTCCCAGTAACAAATAGGTACTGTCCTGCTGATTCATCTGCAGTATAAGAAGTCCAAGCTACTTAATTGTGTGGAAGCAATGAGTGTTATTTTTAATTCAATTTTTGTACCTCACTTAGCTTAGAAGCCTGTCACACTGCATTTGAAGTTGCTAAAGGTATTCCTTTAGGGGATAATTTGAAGAGGGGAAAAATGAACTGGTATATAATCGTGAGGAATGCATACAATGCTCTTGAACCTTAATAACCAAACTTGTAATAGTAGCTGAATCTGTTGCTAAATATTTTTTTCTCTGATCTTTGATCACCATCCATGTTTTCGCCTGCTCTAATTTCTTGGTTTTAATTCTTGCATTGGAACTGATGACATAACTTGGATTGTATAGCTGCGTCACAGAGGAAAGACAAAATTTCCTTCTCATACTATCTACTGTGTTTACACAGAATCAGACAGAAGACTTACCACAATTTTTTCCTAAAGTGCATTTGTTAGGACCTTGTGGCACAACTAGCTCGAGGATTTAAAGAGTACCATATATTTTTGTTTATTTATATTTTTCAATAAGTTCTATCTTTTCAAGGCCGTGGTGGCTGTTAAAATGCTTTAACCTGCAGGCAGAGGGGGTTGGTTTGAATTGCAAGGCCTTGCCTGCCTTGTGCTGCACTCTTCTCCCAAGCTCTTTGTGATGGTGGTAGGATTCTTGGTTTGACTGAGAAGCTCAGAAGCCCCTTCTGCAGAACATTCACTGTTTCATTAATAAGCAATGACATTGTCAGTAATGCACAGATCATGTGGCAGCAGCCAGTAAAACTTGGAAATAGACATTCCTCTCCTTGTTAGCCCTTGTAACAACTGTAGGAATTACTTAATATAACAAACATATTTTCAGCAAATTTAATTTTACTGTTTTTTTTCTGTGACCTTTATCTAAAAGGTAATCCTTATTTGTGTTGTTAATTTGGGTAATATGAAGTCTGTTGAGCGGGAGGAATAAGAAATGGTGGAAAATAAGCACATAGGAAACACCTGCAGGTTTTTCTTTTTTTTTTTTTTCTCCAAAAGAAGCTTAAGATATTATTATTTACAGCTAGTGTTCTGTTGTTTGTAGCCAGAGTAATAAATTAGATGCTTTGATGTGTGCAGAGGAGTATGGAATCTTTGTGCCTTATGAGAGTTGGTCATAAATCATGTCAGTTGGGAGGGTGGGTCAGGATCTGAGTGTTGAAGCTGGAACGGCGCAGTGGGAATGCATTGAATTGAATCTACGGTTACACGGAGCAAAACCTTCTCAGATTTATTGACTTTTTGTTCCTGATCATGGACTGTTTCAAGTAAACATGTTTACATCCAATTGCTCATGCACCTAGATAAACAGTACTGAGTTCAAGGTGAAATGCTACAGTTGTTAATAGCCCTCAGGACTGAATAGAAGTATATCACATGAGGATTTTGCAAGTTTCGTTCTTGCTGTGCCTTGAAGTGTAATAAAACTAGGTTTGCATCATGTATGTTTTCACATATGACAACATTTTAGATAATTCCTAGATTCTAAAGTCTGCTTATATGACAGCTGCATGTAAAGGTAGTGACAAGTACCTGAAACACTTTCCCTACACCACCCCCAAGCACCTTTCAAATCAAAGGAGATGGAACAGTTTAAATGCAGCTTTGCACACGCACCTATGCTGCCCAAATGGATGCAAGACTCCATTGCTCGTATTTCCTGCAGAGAGGATGAGCCTGCAGCAGATTTGCCTTGTGCTGTTGCCAGGTGAAGCTCAGAGTCTGGATGGTGAAGTGCAGTGTTTGGAGGTGCATTTCTGCCAGTGTCCCGACAGGGCAGCTGCAGTCACACAAATGAAACTCATTTCAGGGATGGCAGTGTGCTGAACTGCTGCAGGAGGAGTAACCTGAATAGTTTCACAGCCTAAAAATTGTTCTTTCTTAAGCTTCTGGGTTTTGCTGCAGATGCACACTAAGTTACTGTGATAGCCAAAGTTGTGCAATAATACTTCTTGATGCAGTTTGTGAGATTGCTTCCTATAATAGTTGTTAAATTCAAGATAAAATAAATTTTTAACAATACAGGTAGTAGACTCAGTGTTAAAGTGTATGGTTTGGAGCTTGGTATAACAAGGAGCAAAAAATTGCCAGATTTGGTTAGAATGTTATTTTCATGTTGTTCACTTGTTTTATTTGCATTCAGTCTTTCTATCCCTTTTTGAGAATTGATCCTGTTTAGTTTTATTTACAGGTGAGAGATTAAATGTAAGTGGGATCCAGTAAAAATCAAAACTCTCTATTCTAGGGTGCTGTAGAGGATGGAGAAACTAGTGTATGTTTTGACATTCTCCTGGCAAACTTCTTGCATGCTTCAGGAATGATGCCAAGTGCCTTCAAAACATGAGAGATGTACACCTAAGTGCCTTCAGGGTATGCAGAAGTTCAGGGATAGGTCACTAGTGGGGACTTGGCATGACATCTGACATATGCATGTGGAAGAAGTAGTATTTTTGAAATATTATCAGCGCTGTTTCTTGCTGAGGGGTGGGGATTGGAAACCACTGTTTTTCTTTGAGTTAGATTTAAAAAACAAATAAATATTTTAAATAAATGAGAAGAAACAGTAGGAGTCTTAACCCCTCTCAGATTTGCAAAGCTATTTGTTGATGTGAAATACCTTCCTTGTGTTTCCATACATGTTCCTGTAAAGCAGATACTTCATTGTTCCTAAACTTCTGTGATGCTTTTGTTCCTTAGTACGGACTTCACAGACCTGCTGTTCTCAGGGTTCCTCCAAGGTGTGAGTGCCCTGCACCCCGTGTGGCAGCCTGTGAGTGTGAGAAGTGTGCATGAATGTACAGCAGGTGTGCAGGACAGTGGCAGGCTGGTGGCTGGGTTGCCTTTTGGGCAGGTGGGAGCTGTGGGATTGCATTCCCTCAGGCACAGAAAGTTGAGAGCTGGGTCCACGGTGCCCTGGGGGAGTTCTCCATGGCTGGGCATCTGTGTGGTTGCTCTGCAGGAGGACTTCAGGCAGCTGAGAAAACTTTGCCTGTAACGTGAAACTATTTTCTTCTCTCTAAATATAAAGCAGTCACTTCTATTTTCATAATAAATGTTATAAAACAATAGAGTGGAATAAAATTTGGCATGTAAAATACTGTATCTCCATATATGTAGGTGCACGTGTTACAAGCCTTTGATGTTCTTACAAGACAAAAAAGTTAAAGATGAGTTATTTAAAAGTATGTAGCAATTCATTGCATTGTGTTTGAAGGAAAAAAAACCCTCTTGAAGCATGTAGTGTTGGAAAGTACCCTTGCACAAGTTAGAGGAAACTGGAATTTTACCCATTTTCCACTCTTCCTGTGAAAGCACGTCAGATTCCTTGGGATCTGTAAAAGGTCATAAACAAAATTAAGAAAACCTGGTTCAGCAGAGCTGAACGAATGGTTGCAGACAATCACTTCTTAAGTTTCAGTTTACTGTGAAGTAGAATTAAAATGTTTTTGTTTTTTTAAAAAAGGCAAGTTCTCCTAAGAATAGCCAGGTTGAATTTCTGCTTGCACCGTGTCAATGCAGGATTGAAGCTTTTCCCTGTGGCAGAGCTTCTAATTCTGACTGTTCTGCTTCTGTTGTGAAGGATGGCAAGTCTGTGAAAAGGAAATGTAAAGATGGTCTTTGTCAAGATCATAATAGAACAGACAGCCTTATTTGCAAGGGTGAAAGTGGCCTCAAAAACCTTTTGTTCCCGGGGGTAGTTCCTCTCTAGTTCCTCTGAAGGAGATCTGTGTCTTTCAGGCATACCATGGCATCATATATCTATTTCAGTTAAACTGTTTAGTGTCTTAGTGTTCAAAACCCTATTAATTTGGTTGTTGGTTCAGGATGGAACCTGTTCTCTGTATTTCTTTTGTGTGAACTAAAGTACTGCTTTGAGTATTGATTTAAATTTGCTACAGATACTTGAAAATTTAGAATACCTTTTCTTTTGATTTTTAAAAATGTACACATGACACTGCAGGGGTTTTTGTGTTTTCTTTTTTTCAGCAGAGGTCAAAATCATTTTGGCAGGGGATAATCTCATCTACATGTGATTGTGTAAGCTGAAAATACATAGGAAGCAATTCAGGAAAGGGATGAGAGGGTTGGAGTAGGGAAGGCCATCTCTTGAGTCATCACAGTCAACTGGGAGGTACCAGGGCATCACTTCAGCAGTACTGCATTTTCCATCACCTAAGACATGTGGCCTTCTATTGTCTGAACCCTGTAGTAGTTTTCTCAGTTTTCTGGGTGGCTGACTTGTACCTGCACTATCAAAACTGACACATGGAAGAATTGCTGGCTTCCAAAGACTTTGCCTAACCTACTTAGCTGATTAAGGGCTCTTACTCATGTCAATTCAGTATACATTGAAGTAGTACAAGGCTGGTTAATGTGTTATTGTTAGCTCATTCTATATGTATTTTCATAAATCTACAGCCAGTCATCAAAACCTTAATAGCACTAAAAGATTAAATACTCTTTTTGGCATTTGCTTTATATAGAGTCTTGCATCTTAGCAGTTAATTTAAAATAAAAAGTATTTTTCCTTTGGGTACTAATTATAAATAATGGAAAATTGTTTTCCAGCATGTCTTTTATCTCCTCCCTTTAAATGTGTTCTAAAAACCAGTGGGACATTTGGCCCAAAATTCAGTAGACACCATGTTGTGTTCTCATGGAAACATCCGATTAACAATGTGGAGCTAACAGTTTAAGTCAAACCTATAATACATTTGAATGTGATTAGTAAGTAACATAAACATCCAGAAAGGTGCTGCAGGACTATATGCTTACCTGTTTAATGGCATGATTGCATTATTTTCTTTTTATTCTTTCTTTAATGTAAACACCAGAACTTGTGAATGAAAACAGATCCTCTAGCATGACTTACCTTTCACGACTGAGAAGGCTGTATATTGGATTTGTGAGAGAGAAGTTTTAGTTATCCTTTGTGCTGTTCTAGGGGTTGCTGTGGGTTTGTGGATGTCAGAGCAGGTGTCTGTCCTGTTTGCAGGTGTGGGCGCTCCCCCGTGTACCGCTGCCGGGAGATGTCCGGCCGGGCCCTCGTGCCCTTCGTCCTGGCCAACGAAGTTCCACACACGGTGCTGGCCCTGCTGCGGGCGCTCCCAGACTCCGCCACTCACGGCACGCGACAGAACAGTGTCCATGGAACCCTGCTGCAGGTAAGCTTGGGAGCCTTGTTTTGCATTGGTTTGTTCTTCTTTTGTGAGGGTTTTGTTGTGGGGTTTTTAAAAAAATTTTTGGTCATACTTGACAGCCAGATGACATACCATGAGTTGTGCTTAACATTCACACGTTGTCAAAACATACATGAAGGACTGCTTTTGAGTTGATTCTGTCAGGTGATAAATGTGGAATGCACATTTCAGCTGTCATTTGAAGGCAGTAAGCTGTAAGTAGTAACATTTACATTTCATGTAATGTTTCATCTCCAGAGACTGGAGTGCTTTAAGAGTAAATATCCCTATCTGAACGTATTTACAGAGAGATCTGTGTGACGTGCCCAAAATGACTGAGCAAACCTGAGGCAAAGCTGAACTCCGTGCACCAATAGCATTGTATGTACAGTCAGACTTGCAACTTACCCATATAATTATTTATTACTTCGTTTGCTTTTCCTGCTACAGCAACAGCTTCCTGTCAGTGTTCTGTACAAGCTGTGGTAAACTATATACTGCTGTCTTCTGGAAACATTCTGGAGAACAGCTCACTTATCAGAAATTTCTTCATTCTCCATATATCATTCCCTTGGTTTATGGCAGTCAGTTCACAGTGTTTCATTTTTAAGCTATCATGGTAATAAGTTACTGATTTTTATTGCCTGTTTTTAGGAAGCAACCCTCCAACAAAGCCATATTGTACACGATCAGCTCTGTTGGTCTTAGTTGGCAAGCTTTCTAGGTGCATGTTCCCACTGTGTGCTGGGGTGTGTATGGCTGTTTTGATTTGGTTTTTAATTGTATCTTTTCCAGCATATTATTTCACCTTAAAATCAAAGGAATCAGGAAATCTAGGAAATGAGTGAAGTCCCTCCAGGGCTGTTAATTTCAACTTTACCTGTAAAGGATTTCAGGCAGTTGAATCTGGATTTGGATGATGGTTGGTCACCGTGAAGGGTTTTGCAGGATATGGGATGGGCTCCTGCTCTGAAAAGCAGTCGATGCACTGATACAATCAAGTGGTTGGACCTGTGAGCTGCTTTGTCTGTGTGGGGAGATGGCCATCCTCAAATTAGCTGTGCTGCCCTGCTGTGTCACAGCTCCTGAAGTGTTAGGAAGAGAGAGTTGCTCCAACAGTGAGAATGAAATGCTTTCTCAATCTAAAATGATTATAACTCTACTCATGAGAATGTGGAGTGGCAGTAGTGTATAGAGTTAATTTCCTTCTTTGCAGTTACCTGGAAAAAAAATAGTAGAAAATAATATTAATGGAGGGTGGATATGAAAGAGCCCGAAGAATGATCTGTTTTTTAATTCAGTATTGCTAACTTGATCTTATGCATAGCTGTAGGGAGCTTTCCACACCTGTGAAGTGGGAGATAGTCCCAGAGCTTTAACCTGATTTTTCATCAGTTTTGAGTAGCTACTGGGAGCTACTACTGCAATTTGTACTGCACAGTGAGAGACCAGTGCTGTTAGAGAATGATATTCTTCCAAAAAATGTCAGTGGTACCGTAACAGTTCAGTGGTTTGGTTTCTCATGTTTGTCTTGGGCTTTGTTGTTATCACTTATGAATCAAAGGTGTGCAAATCTTGATTTAATGCTTGATTTAATTTAGTGTGTGGCTGACATGCATGGCAACTATCTGTTGCTAGTTTAAAATAAGAAAACATTCAGAAGAAATACTGTAGGGTGGTAAAGATGTGCAAAAAGATGGAGGCAAGGCAGTGGTGTTTGTTGTAGCTCCAAATTACCAATGCCAGGTAGTTCAGCCTGTAGTTAGCTTGCACCCCGGTAAGCAGTACAAAGAGGAAAATGTTGTGACTTTTTAGGGGTTGCTGCATGCCTGGTTTCAGTTTTGTTTTATCAGTGTTAATTGGGACTTGCAAGTCTGCCGGTAAGGCTTGTTGAAATGTAGAAAAGTACATCATGGGGACCATTGGTTAAAGCACTGTTTCTCAGAAGGCTTACTTGAAGAGATGGTGATCTGGCAGTGTTGAAAACTTTTTGCACTGCTTTTCCATGACACAGTGGAGGAGTTAACATCCTCCTAGATATAAAACCAAAACAAAAATCTCTACTAAGACTGCTCTAAAAGATCAAGTCTGTCCTAAACTCAATAAAATATATGTTTTTCCAGCAGTACAAGGCAAATATCTTCTGAAAATGGAATTCAGTAATTTCATTTGTTCAGTCACATGAGAAGCTACTAAGTTCATTGCTCAAGTTCTTTATTTCATTGTTCATATACTGTCAGGTTCTGAAAAAGGAGGCTGGCATTATTCAGAATTAGGTGGCAGTGCCAGATGTAGTAAATCGTGAAGGTATATTTCAGTTATGTTTCAGAGTTATGTAATCACTCCATCTGTTGCAAGCCAAATGTTAATTTATAGAAAGATCATTCAGAAACAGTTCAGCATGAAGTGCTTGTCTGGACATGGCTTGGTTTTCAAAATGCTGATTGCCAAGAAATGTTTTTTTGACAGTGGATGTAGATGTGTTGTGCTTCACTTCAGACCTCTGCATTATGGGGAAACATGTCTTTTCTCCATAGTGTTTTAACTGTGGCTCAGTTTGCATAGGCATATGAATGTACATGAAGATAAGATAATGTTATGCTTTACAAGTTTTACAGAAGAATTCTTGTCAAGAATTACCTAAGAGGGGTGCTGCTGTTCTGTAACACTTGGGGAGCTGATGATACCCTTCAAGAAGCAGTTCTGCATCATAAGCGAATGCACTGA
The DNA here is from genome assembly GCF_021018805.1 of Prinia subflava. Taxonomy (NCBI): domain Eukaryota; kingdom Metazoa; phylum Chordata; class Aves; order Passeriformes; family Cisticolidae; genus Prinia; species Prinia subflava. The sequence continues at coordinate 81,946,086 of NC_086248.1, read as the reverse complement.
CTTGAATAAGACAACTGAAAAATCTTCTCTATGCTTAATGTTTTCTTTATGAGTACAGGTTCTGCTTTGCTCCATAATCCAAACTGGCATGGACTGGGGGAAGGAAATCAAGTTTCTAATTCTCAAGAAAATGCAGAAATTTTGTACTAACTTTCTTAAATAATGAAACATTTCTGGCTTAAGATCTAGGCTTTTTAGCTGATCAGCCTAAAGGAAGAGCTCATCCAGAGCTTTATGTAGTGACTTCTGGAAGAGTATCAAAATTTGACTAGGGAAGCCTTTATGTTTGTGAGTCTTTCTGACTTTTGGCTGTTGCTAAGGAACTTACAAATATTTGGGAAGTTTGTGAGGTTTCCTTATCAGAGAATCAAGTTCTTTTGACCTTCTGCCTCTTTGTGATTGGAACTTCTGCAATAAATATTCCATCTTTCCAGAAAAATTGAGAAATTCAGAGTGAGGTAGGCAAGGCTGCCTTTTACCTTCACATCCACATTCCTTGGTTGTGATTGAGGTCCAGCAGAGCTCCTCTCCTTGTTTCCCGTGCTGTTTTTATTGGGGAGTTGTCATCAGGGCTCTCTCGGCGGCCTCGCGGTTGCTTACACGGTGCCGTGTTGGTCGCTCAGCAGCTGCCAGGGTGGTTGACGCCCCCCATGAGCAGCAGGGCCTGGTGACACAAGACTGTTTCCAGCTGTCTGTAGAAACCCTTGTCCAATGGTTCTGCCTGGTTTGGCAGCTTGTAGCAGACACCCCCTGCAGTGTCACCCACTCTTCAGTCCTTAGCTGTAAGCTCCTAGCTGGCTCATCATCCACCCCCAGGTAAAACTCTGTGCATTCCAGCTTTTCTTCCACAGAGAGGTCAACCCTCATCTTCTCATCTTGCCTACCTGTCCTTCCTAAAGAACCTGTATCCCTCCATTGCATTACCACAAACATGTCAGCTATTGTATCTTGTCTCTGTGATCCCAGCAACATCTGTGTGCATGTGCACACAGACCTTTTAATTCCTCTAATTCTTTAAACCCTTCCTTTGAGTGCTTCCAAGTGAAGAAAAGTTACAAGGACCCTATAAAGATTTGTCCAGAAAACAAGGCAGCACATTTAATTCATCTGGTTGTGGGTTATTTATGATGATTAAAAAACCCTCCCAAATGCATAAACTTTCAGATTGGTTTGCCAAGGAAAGCAGATGTTATACCTCAGCTTTTGTTTTTATCTTGAGGGAATCAGTTAACATGTTTGATGGTGGATTTTGAAGCCTGTGTGATGTTCATAGATGGAGAATCCAGTTGTTTTTAGTGCAGCAGAATAGCAATAGTACCACTGGAGCTTTCAGTTACAGTTCTGCACTCATTAGTTTCCAGAAATCTTTTTCACATTTGTATACTGGAAAAATCTGTACTCCAGTGAGAGTGTATATACCCTTACATGCTGTTCATATCAAGGAGAATCCATTGGGCATCTGCCATTAATCTTGAGCAGATGTAATTACTGTTAAGGTTTATTTGTTTTTAAAATGAATGAATCTGCACATCAATTGGGTCATTATCTTGTGTTTTATCAGTTCGATCTTCACATCCACTTTGGCAAGCCTACAGTTACATATTTTCAGAACACAGGGGATTGGGTCAGTGAAAGTTATTAAAAGAGACATTGTGTTTTCATTAACTTGTCTGTGCCTTGTTCTGAAATGTTGAAGGTGCTGCCTTACTTTCTACGTGCAGACAGTGTCTAGCTTGAGACTGGGATACAAACCAGTACAGAAAAGCTTGCTTCTCTTATTTGACCATTCTATTTGAAGAGTTTTTCTGATTCTCTTTGGCATTTTTTGAGCATGGATCAGGAGGAAGGAGGATTCAGTGACTTTTCCCTCATAACTTGCTGCTTATATTTGTGTGCTTATACATGACTTTGTGTGCCTCCATTTGCTGCCTCCACCAGGAGATGGATTGCACAGTCCAAGATAAAGCTTTTGATAGCAGTTCCTGGCTGCACATATCATTAAAGAACAGTTCCTGTCTGGAATCTGCTTTGGTCATGATGAGTATTTACGTTTTTGGTGGTACTTGTACAAGCAATCAAACAACTGTATAGAATAAAATAAAATAAAAGTTCTCTGCTCATCTGTTATGTTCTTGTAAGGAGGATCCTTCCTGTTGTGACTGGTTTTGGTCACTGCTGTAACTCAAGTCACAGAAATTCTGCTTACTCTGCTGTGGTCCCTGTGAACATTTCTCTCAATCCCCCATCTTCTCATCTGAGGCCTGGCTGGCTGCTTCTCTTCTTCTCACTGCCATCTTCCCACTTATTCCTGTTACTTTGTCACTCCTACTGATTTATCCTGAGATTTGTTCCCTGAGCATATGCCCATGTTTTGCATTGCAAGAGAAAACCTGTATTCCTTCTCTCTGGGGATCTGTTCTTAAAGACATACAAAATGTAACTGGCAGATGAAACAGAATATGTTATGCTTTGGGGCACGGTTAAAACTTCATGAAGATAAAAATAGAAATTCACTTACTTAATGTTGTTTTGAGTGTCAGCAATCAGCAGTCCTTTGCTCTTCATAAATTGCTATGCTTAATATTCAAATTTGCTCCAAACTTAATTTTTATCCACAAAATTCTATGGTGTTAGAGCAGCCAGCTGGTTCAAAGTGTGTGTGTGGGGGGCGGGGGGGGTGTGTGTGTTGATTTTTCCTTGTTTGTTTGGTTTTTTGTGATCACTAATTCAAAAATTCTGTTAGCCATATGAATGCAAAGTCTCGTGCAAGGAATGTTGTTTTGAGATTTTGAACCTTTTTTGTTTAGTTTTTGAAACAAGCAACACTTGCATCTCAGATCTAAAGAACAGAATGAGTCACAGTGACTCAGTTGCATGTGACAGAAATTAGACTTATAGGAGATATTTAGCTTCATAGCTTTACATTATTTAACATTAATTTTAAAAATTAAACTTCTTACTGACTTCACTGGGTCAAGAACTCATCAGTTACTTTTCAGGGAACAGCATCATCTTACAGAACTGCACCCATCTCTCTGAAAATTCTTTAAAATGAAAGCATCTAGAGCCCTTATATTAAAAAACAATATGATTAAAACACTTGTGTGGTTGCATGGTGGGTTTTTCTATGCAGGTCTTTTGTCATAGATTCATGGAATTATTTGGGTTGGAAGAGACCTTAAAGATCAGGTTCCAACCCCCTGCCCTAGGCAGGGACACCTTCTCCTACACGAGGTTGCTCCAAGACGTATCTGGCCTGACCGTGAATACTACGAAAGTATGACTTATTTTTTTTTTTTATTCTGGAGTTTATTGAGTACATCAAGGTTTGTGCAGTGGTAGAACTTTAAATTATCTGTATCAATTCTTTGGATATGCTGATTCTTTAAATCTTAATGGAGAGCTGGAAGAAGTGTTTTAAAGATGAGATAATTGATTTAAAGGATGGTTGGAGCCTTCTTTAGAGCAGCAGGAAAATCAGGACAAGAACACAACCTTAGAGCAGCTGTACTGGGACCTGTAAAGATGTGTCTGAGTCAGGGTGCTCCCTCCACCAAGGATTGAGACTACAAGCCTAGGAAAACGAGTAAGGCAGACAAAGCAGCTGGAGAAACATCTGCATGTGCCGTCTTAGCTTCCAGCACTTCTGAGCCAGAGATGTATGGATGTGACTTTTTGGAAGATAAAAATTCAGTACATGGTTGTACTAATGAAAAGCAGCAATTCATGATGAAAACATCAGTATGTTAGGTGGTTTAATTATCTGGCAGAGCTGTATTAAGACAGGTTGTTGTTGATGAAAGTACTGAAAGCAAAGTCTGCCTAATGAATGCAGATGCCTTCATCCTTCCTTTGAGAGGATGAAGGAGGATTTTAGCTGAAATGGATCCAAAGGAAGGTCAAGCTTTAGGTATTTCAGATTGTGATCACTCTTGTGTTTTATGAGTTTAATACTTGAATACTTACACAGAGGACTAAGTGCTCTTTAAATAATGTAAAAAGAAAGCAGGGCAAAATGATACTAGAGGGAGAACTCACAAGCAGTCACTGGACCTTCCTTTTATTGGACTGAATAGGTAAAAAAACCCCACTGAATCCATTGACTAGGGTGTGAGAATATGAGGAGACAAGTCAAATACATTTTGAACGTCACTCTTGGATGCTGGTCCCTGATGGTGGGTAAAAGAGAGAGGTGCATTATTTATTATTTTCACCTAAAAATCCTTAGTGTGAATTAACAGCAGTGTTGTCAGTGACCATATTTTTTTTTCTTGTTTTGTTTTGAAGACAGAGGATCTCTGCTTTCTGAGAGAATGAATGGGGAAGCAGTGTATTGTTTACTTGGCTTTATTCAGTAGCCTAGAAACATTGTCTATGGTGAAGTACATTTTATTTGTCTTGGCAGTAACGTTTGAAGTGTAGCAATTCCATGTTGGCTTATAAAACCTCAATATAGTAAACAAACCTTACATTATCTACTGATCAAAGAAATAAACCTGCTAAAATTAAATGTTTTCCAGTGAAACTTCCTTTCAGCTGTTTCTTTTCTAACCTCAGTCTTTAGTGTTCAAGATAAGCCTTGCTTTTAAGATTAGTGCAAACAGAAAAGAAATACTGATGTCAAGTTGGAAACATTCACTTATATGGAGCTGGCAATAACAGAGCAGTTGTCTCATTTCTTTGTTGTAAATTTGTATTGACTGTTACATAAGGGTACACTGATATAAGGAGGCAGTAAGCATTTGGGAATGCGATTTGTATCTATGAATGCAACAGAAAAGCAGCTGAGTTCCAGGAATGGGAGGAAGCAGTCCCTGAAAGAGAGTCATTGATGAAATTTTGCCAGTGGTTTTCTTTCAGCTGTTTTTTTAATTAAAAGAAACAAACCAAGAAAAAGACATGTAATCCAACTGATTGACTGGGCAGCCCTGCTAGCTGTGCACTGCTTTGAAGTTGCTTTAACTGTAATTAGTAATGCTCCCGAATATTGTCTCTGACTTTCTAAAACATGTCACCACTTTTCAAAAGGACACAGATACACACAGCTCTTACAACTCCCTTAGGTCTTTCCAGTTTCTGCATCATTCTTGAGTTGCTTCCTCCAGCAGCTAAGGATATGCAAAGATGCTGTTGTTGTAAACCTTGTGGGGTCACATCTTTCTAGTAAAAAAAAAAATAGCATGGTTTAATACAAAATGAGCAACATTCATCAGTCAATGAAAACAACTGTTGTTTTAATTGAGAGGTAACTATAATGATTACTCTGGGTTGTGCCAAGGAAAGGGTGTCAGTTCCCCTCTGTGTACAGGGAGAGAGATGCCTTGATGGATGCACTGCTTCCCTCTCTCCCATACCCTCGATTTTGACACTTGTTAGTCTGGTTATGGTAAGCAGTTGCTTTGCAGATGTTTTTGCCTTCCTGTTCTAGTGCACCTAGTTCCACTCCTTTATGAATAAAAGCTCCTGCAACCCTGCTAGCAGAGGTTTTGGGTGCCTGTGTGTGTGTGGCCATTCGAGGTACTCTGCCTGGTGTTCATTTACAGCCATCCATAACATTCATACAAACTGGCATCTGTAGCTGTGTTTACGGATAATTGTGTAGTGACTGAAAACACTGTCTGTGAATGTGGTTATATAAAACAACTTTGATTAGGTATTAACAAAGAAAAATCCTCTTTTCACAGGTAGTTTTCACAGTGGATGCATTATTTTGTCTTTAAATATGGACATGTGAGAAACAACTGTCAGCACAGTGGTTTACTTTTCAATACTGAAGTCTTCCTGAAGAGAGTTGAACTGTTCTAGTCACTGGCTGAGTAATTTGATTTAGACCTCCCAGAACAACAAGTGAACTGTTGTGAAGTCTGAATTTTTAAGTGTTCCATTCTGTGCCTGTTTCTTGCACCTGTTTTGTATTATGAATCTATAAGTATCCCTCATGATTAGTCAGGAAAGCAATCCTATCACTCTGTCACTGGTAGAGGATGTTTTTACAGTTGGGAAGGGAAAACCTGAAACTTGTAAAGCTTACCAAAGATATAATACTCTCCTAGGTGGTGCAGTGGATTAATTTAGTACTCCATGGAGTTCATTTTTCATCTCTAAAGACATGTTTTCCATCCAACCTGCATAGCATTTTTTTCCCCTTCCTTTTGATCTAGGAACCATGTCTTTAAAACTTGCAGAGCCAAAAGAAGGACAATCCTGAATACACTTTCTGGATATACTTTTAAAAATACCCATCCATGTTAAATTCTGACTGCTTGAGGATGTATGAAAAATACTTATGCACAGTGAGGCCTTTTTACTGTTCTCTGTGTTTTCAGAAGTTCAGGCTATAGTGAGCAATAGGGAAAGGTGCCTTCAATGGTTTTTGGAAGCTTTCTCAGGCTGTTTACAAAGAGAATATCCTCCATGAAGGGAAGAGAAAGCTGGGAAAATGAGCTTTCAAAAGAATGCTGGGTAGGAGAACCGAATGAAGAAGTATGAGTGTTCTTAAGTGGGCAACTACTCAGTAAGGGCTTATGAATGTTTAAGACCAGGATGCAAGAATCTTGAATAGTGGAACAAAAAAATTGAATGGAAGAAAGGAGAAAAAACCTAGAAGTCTAAGGAAGTGAGACAGAATAAACTAAAACAAGAATATGACATATTTCCAGTGTGTGAAAATAGATATCAAGAGTGTTAATGGTGTGCTTTCTCTGTCTTAACCAATTTAATGCATGTTAATTGCTTTGGATTTTTTAAATGTTTGTATGTCACAGGCATTTCTTGCAGTCATGTTTCTTACTACTTTTTTTTCTTGCCTTTATATATTTAAGTATTTTAAAATACCACCATTTTTGAAGTAGCTATTGTGCTAAAATTTTCAAGGAATATTTTTCACATGGCTGTTGGACTTGAAAGTGTGGGGTTTTTTTCTTGAGGCTGTAATCTGTAAATGTGTTCCCCTGGTTTTGTTCCTCCAGTGCTGTTTGTGCATAGGCCAGAAAAGAATGGTAAATGCCATTCCCAGGCATAGGAAGAGTTGTACATAAATTTGACAGACATAAAGAAAGTACCTGGGACAGAAAGGCGATGTGAGTGTACAATTAACAAGGAAAAGCTCTGTTATGGTTGTACCTAGTGGTGGAGGGTTTATTTTGAGGAACAGGAGTGGTGCCTTGCTCTAAGGGTCTGTCTGCAGGCTTTGCTTTTAGGTCAGGGGCAATGTGGGAAGCAAAGATCTTCTGAAGCACGGTTTGTGCACAGCACTGTCTAGTACAACATGCTTCCAGTTCTGGGGCATTTCTGTTGAAACCCTCAACTAAAAGCCAGTGACACTAAACTGGGAGGAGCTGTCAACTCCCTTGAGGGCAGAGAGGCCCTGTAGAGAGACCTCAACAAATCAGAGAGATGGGCAACCACCAACTCTATGGAGTTTAACGATGACAAGTGCCCAATTCTGCACTTGGGACAGGGCAGCCCCGGTTGTGTGTATAGGCTGGGAAATGAGAAGCTCGAGAACAGCTCCATGGAAAGGGTCCTTGTGGTCCTGGTTGATGGCAAGTGAGCAGTCAGCAGTGCCCTGGCAGCCAGGAGGGCCAGCCTTGTCCTGGGGGACATCAGACACAGCATCACCAGCCAGGCAAGGGAGAGGATTGTCCTGCTCAGCTCTGCACTGGGGCGGCCTCACCTTGAATTTTGTGTGCAGTTCTGGGTGACACAATATGGGAAAGACATGAAACCATTAGGGAGTGTGCAGAGAAGGGCCATGAGGTTGATGAAGGGCTTGAGGGGAGGCCATATGGAGTGGCTGAGGGCACTTGGTCTATTCAGCCCATGAGACAGGAGACTGAGGGGAGACCTCATTGCAGCATACAGCTTCTCTATGAGGGGAAGAGGAGGAGCAGGCACTGGCCTCTTTACTCTTGTGACCAGGAATCAAGGAAACAACATGAGGCTGAGCTGGGAGAGGTTTTGGTTGGATATCCGGAAAACTGCAGAGAGTGGCTTGGCACTGAACAGACTCTGGAGAGAAGTGGTCACAGCAGCTGCCTGACAGAGTTCAGGAAGCCTTTGGACAATGCTCTCAAGCACATGGTGTGACTCTTGGGGATGGTCCTGTGCAAGGCCAGAAGTGATAATAATGTGGATTCTAAGTTGGGTGATGAAAAATGTGTCTTCCAGTGGAGCTGCAGGCAGCTCTTGGACTTGTAATATTCTGCAGAGCCTTCCTTAGGTGCTGGAAACAGCCTAGGTGTGGTCTAGCTGCAGAAGAGAGAGCAAGGGGAGATGCTGAGAGGGTGAGGGATGCTACTAAATTTATCACCTGTCAAGATCCCTCCTTTTCTCTGCTTCATAAAAGGTGCCAGTTGTCTTTGGATCATCAGAGTCTCCTTGATGTTTGGGAGTGTGGAAACCTCCCCCACAGCTTTGAGCAACCAAAGATTTAATAAGACTTCTGAAGGAAAGATAAGCAGCAGGTGCTTCTATTCTGCCCTCCCTAATTCCTCCTCATGCTTGTGCCTCTGTTATCTCTACCCTGTTTCCTCTGGCACCCTCACTATCAAATCCCTCTCATCAGCTCTTGTTTCAGATGTTTGCTCCTTTTTATCTCTGTTTTGGACCTCATCCTCTCTTACAGAGTAGCTGCTGTCATGGTATTTTGTTGCTTATTGCACTGGAGTGATTATCGTGCTGTCAGAAATGCAGACCAAATATATCTGTATATTGATTTTATTCGAAGTGTAAACTTGAGATTCGGTACATCTTCACATCTGCAATGAATGTCTCAATCTCTATTTGGCAGGTAACCTCTGCAGATTGCAGTTGTTCATTCTGGCATGTTTTTATTGTGAAAAATCAGCAATAGTTATTTTTTTTCCCTCAGATATACACAGGTATTTTCAAAGCTGCAGAAAGAGCTTTGTGACAGAAGTGTATATTGGGAAAACTTTAAATCTTGAAAATCTGATCTATCCCTTTTTGGTGCAAATGCATCAAAAATATTAAAACTTCCTTTTCACTTCGAGAAATCCCTTACAAATGCAACACTAAAACATCTGACATAAATGGAAGATACTGAGCATTTTTAGTTCATAGTGAGTTTTACGTGAGTGTGGTTAATTCTCTTAGCACCTTTTCTTCCTTTCACCAGTCCCAATGCATGCATTTATTTAGCTTTATGATATTAAATTTATAGTCTTAAAAGAGAAAAAAACTGATGTAGGAAAAGCCAACTTCTCTCCGTTCCTACAAAACACTTCCATAGCAAACAAAGCGCCTTTTATGTGCTCATCTTGCATTTGTAAAGTGCAGAAAATCTTTCATTTATTCTTCTAAGGTTCTGTCCATCTTGTTTCATTGGTGAAACAGACACTGCTGGCAAATAGAACAGGAAATGAAGAGCACAATGTTCACTTTTTTCCACAGAAAATATGAGTGGAGCCATGCTTGAGTGCATGCTTGATTTTTGTACCATTTGAATTATTTTGTGCCGTAAGAAATAACTGGGTAGAGCCTTCGCTCTTTGGAATGAAGTCACTTTTGAGCCCAAACGAACTCAAGACAACGAGGAAAGGTTAAATCACATTGTCAGTACGTTATGTGAAACATGCTACATGCTTAATACTTTTTAGGTTATTATTTTAATAAAAAATTAAGTAATATCAGCATAAAAATATATGTGTGCTCTGGTGATTCTCCTGTTTTCTGATCTAGTAAATACTACCCATTTCCAAAAAAAGCGTCAGGAAGATGTAGAGATGGACATAGTAACACTCTAAAATACTTCACATATTCACCCTGTTGCCAGATTTTTGTTAGACTTTATTTCCTGATGTAACATCTAATAAAAAACATATGCTTGGTGTGTATATCCTGTGTTGCAGCATAAAACTGCAGCCCATAGAAAATCCTGAAGCATTTCAAAAGGAAGAGACTTGGTGTCATCACCTCAGGGTACCACTTTCCTATGGGAGCCTTGTTAAGCACATAGGATTTCAAACATCCATGGTGATACTAATATTAAAGGTAATAAATAAATAAAATGAAATGCATCAAGGGCTTCCAGCAGTAGAAACACCTTTTTTTAAATTTGCTGATTTGAGACAAAAAATTGTATTTCTGAATTACCATATTGTAAACTATTACTGTAAAATTAATCAAAATAAAATAAGTTTGCCGATGTTAGGAACTGAGGAGTTCCTATGGTTCTGTAGTTATTTCTCTTGGATTATTGTACAATAATTAGAAACATTTAAAAATTATATTGCAACATCCAGCATCTTTAGTTGTTGGAAGTGAAAAAAGCTCATGAAAGCCAAAATGAGCTTTTTATGTTTAACTAGTTTTGAAATGTACACAGTATGGCCCCTTAGTACTCAGTCATCACTACGCTGAGTAAAAAAGTGCAATCTTTGAAACATCACACTGCCTTTAGCAATAAAAGGTTGTTTTCTCTAAAAAAATGGTATTGGTAAAAGTGGTAGAGACACAATACTAAAGAAGGAAATATAACTACAAAATAATGTAGCTCTTAGAGTTGTCTAATTTTCATAATTTTTCATTATTCTGAAAAGCCCCATTGTGCTTATAGAGAAGAAAAAAGAATTAAGTTAGTCTTTCATACAGATACAGTGAATGTATAGCATTGTCATTTAATCTAATTTGACACAAGAGTTAATAGTTCTAATGACATTTAAAGCTGTTTTCAGTCTTGTATAATGGTGGTACTTTGTGAACAGTTGAAGAAGTTAATTTTCTGTAAAGTTGAATTTTTGAAGTTCTGTGATCACACGGTCCAAATAAATGATCTCACCCTAAATATTTCCTAAGTCAAGTTGCAAATGTCCCTAAATTTATCTTGTCCAGCTCTCAGATTATTACAGCAGTAATTTCTTGGGGTTTTTACACTCAGAGTGCAGTAGTCTATTAGATTTCCTTGGAAAGAAGGATATTTGTAACCACCACAGCCTTTAACACTTTCTTCCATCAACTCTTTGACTAGTTGAGCCTTGCTAATGTTTTTTCATCAGCCTTTTCCTTTCAGAGGAATTAATGTTCCATCTGCAAGTCATGTTTTAATTCAGTTTTATATCAGTGATATTTATAAAGATTGGATAGGACAACAGGAAGAAAGGCTTGGAAGCTGGGAGTCAGTCATATATTTTTGCATTCAGTCATTACCAAGGCTTATAATATGGTTATCTACCTTAAAAATCCCTGGGGTTTTACACAGACAACTTTGTTGAATAGAATTACAGCACCATGATTATGCACCACAAAAATCCTTAAAACAGTTTGCAGTGCTGAAATTATGGAAGCATAAAGCACTTTGGAGGTGTCCCTGGACAATGCCATGCAGTTGTGCTGCTGTGAGCAGGAGGTGTTGTCACAAAATTGAACTAAACAAACTTGATTTGGGTCTTTTTCTTTAATTAGCCTAGTTTCTTGTGAATAAAATGGGTTATTTTGGTTGACAAGTAGGAAATTTTCACAGGTTGTACAGTAACCAAAACAACAGTGACAAATTTGAGGAATTTTTTCATTTCTTTCATGGTTTATAATACAAAACATTCTACTTAGTATTACTACTGTATTGTAAACAATGCTGTCTGTAGGGCATCTCTTCACAGGTTTATGTAGTGAAAACTGTTGTCACTGTAAGTATTTTATTTTTACCTTTTAACTAGTTTAACAGAGAGCTTTTACTCTGTTGTTATTTGTAACTAGAAGAGAACTCATCTGCCTTAACATCAAGTAAATAAATTTATAAATAGGTGGGCTCCCCTTTTGCACCTGGTTGATAATTTTTAGTGTGTTGTAAAGCCAACAAGACTGATCAAGTGCACAGAAAATGCATAATGGTATTTGGAGAGGGGAAGAGGAAACTTGCTTTCAAATAAAGTTAGTTTGTTTTAGCAAGTGCAGTTAAACCATGGAGTTTTGTGGAATTTTAGTAGACTCTTAAACTACCTTCTGTGGATTCCCTAACTTCTGACATGTTCTTGCTAGTTCATTTTTTTGCCTTTCTTTGTCAAATTGAAATATTTATAGCATTTGAGTTTATTTCAAGCAGTCATACTTCATACTCTTATATGTGCCTTATTGTAGCTTTAGCTCTGCAGTAAATTTTACTGCTTAAAACCAAAAATATGCAGCTTTTATGGGATATTTCTTCAACATAAACCATCAATCCCCAGCATAATTTGTTGATAACCAGTGGATACGTTGGGATCAGGATTGAGGACAGGGTATGGAACAGACACCTCTATAAAAATGATAAGGGAGATGCACACAAGATCTGTTTGATGAGGAGCCATTCAGTGAGTGGCACCTCTTAGCTGCTTTGTATGAGAGATTATGAACCAAGTACTGGAAACATCAGTGAGGGTAGCAGCCTTTTACTCATTTCTGTTCTGCCAGATTCACTGTGAAGTGACTTGAAACCACAAGCTCTCCCTGGATTCTGGTTTAGTTTATCTAAAGGTAGTAAAATAAAGTGTTTAATCTGTTAACTAGAGAAACTGTTGATTTCAGTGGGTGATTTTGCAGTTGCAGCCACTGCTAAAATACAGAAGTGACAGGACGTGGCCTGTGGAGTGGTGGGTGGAGGTGAATACAAGCACAACCACATTGCTACTGATTGGAAAGGGATAACAGAGTGGAGAACCATTGAGATACTGTTACCACTTGTGTTTGGTGTTTATTTGAATGAAAAAGGGTATGAAGTGTCCTAATAGTCCCTTCCATCACTGATGCAGGATGGTTTTCAGCTGCCTCGAGCCAATCTGGCATTTAGTGAAATGGGTGCCTAGTTGTTGTTCTCATTGCCAGTTTTGAGGCCCTGATGCCAGAGGGTTTGTGTAGGCTCATGCTCTGCAAACAGCTTGTGCACAGCAGTCCACATGCAGGTGGTCATCACTAGTCCTCTGGCTGCTGGGTGTTGCAGCTGCCACAGATCAGCTGGTGGTCCTCTTGGAGCCATTTCAGCAAAACCAAATAAGATTTAAATATTTGGGTGTTATTTAAATAAATTTAAATATTCCAATTTCAATATCGGGCCTCTACTAACCTAATTGATATGAATGAAGGGAGTGGGGAGCTTACTTTCATTAGAGATCTGAGTAGGATGTTTTAAATTGTCAAGCTTCAACAGGATGTGGTGTTGAAAAAGTGGTGTGCATCTGCCACTGGCACCAATGTGTTCAGAAAGAAACAACCTCTGTGTAGTTCAATATCCAAAGCTGACTAGAGGGTTAAGTGGCTTAAAAAAATATTCTTGGAGACAATGAGACAGCTGTACTCCTCTGGGATAATAAAATCAAAGGCAAGCATGTGCTAATGTTGGAGAAGGTGGTCTTGAGTAAGGGAAAGTGTTGGAAGAACTTGCTTTTCAAAAAAATCTTTTCTGACATAAAAGCTGTTGCTGTTGACATTCCCTTATATCAAAAACACATCAACTGCATGCAAGTGGAAGAGAAAAGGGGAAAAAAATAACAATAAAGAACAGATCTTTCTGACCAGCTTCTAATTCTTCTGAAGAGAAGAGCCCCAGGAAAAGTCATCATTTTATTCTGGATATTGTCTGTTACTGGTGAATTCAAAAAGGCAGTGTTCATCTGCCATGGTGCTGCTGATGGTAAAACAAAGTGCATGATCTTACTAGAGCTTGGAAAATGTTTGATAGTTTTGAGTTTGGCACTTGCTGCAATAGCGTAGGATGCTTGTTTGTCTGGGGAAAAAATCCACAAGGCGATGAAGCATTGTCACTAATTAAAATCAGAAGGAATACTTGAGCCATTTGAGGGAGATGTAATCAGCTGACCAGCAAGATTAAACTTTGGGAACAAAAGGCAAATACATTGCAGGTAGAATTCCAAATGTTCAAAGCAGAGATGAAAAATTCATCAACGTTGCTGTCTGATTATGCAGTTAGCCCTTTCTTTGCCCTTAAGTTTACCTTGGCCGGGGCACTTGCAGTTAAATGGCACTGTGGAAATTACTGGAAAACATTAACATTAACTTGTTATTGTAAGCTGACATCATGCTGAGCCTGATGGGAAGTGAAAATTTATAAATAGCTTGTCCATATGTGTAAGGCAAAAAACTGCTGATCATCAGCAGTAGCATGATTCATGTATTTGCTGTAGTTGAAACTTCATCGTGAGTTTGCTGTGTTTCTATGAACTTCGTAATTTCAAGAACTTCAGGAAGATCAGTGGTCCCAAACTGACGGAACTGAGGAAATACTGATGATTTTTTCAGTGCAGTTTTGGTTGTACAATCTATATCATACTGACACTTAGGTATTCTTCCCTCTGTTTTCTGAAGAGCCAAGTGCTTGCAAAAAATATGCTTAAAGTATTTTGGCTATTTTGGCTTTTTTTTCTCCCCCATAAATTCTCATGTGCATGCCTACTATCTATGAACTGGAACTTACAGGATCTGAATTGTCTGTCTCTGAGATGCATCCTTTATATATTTCAAATAAAGCACTTAATCTCTGTTTCCTTGCCTGCAAGACTTTAGTCTATAGTCTTTTGTAATATGGGACTGGGGGGTCATATTGAGGAAAGAAATGTGATTACATAAGTAAAAGCTTTATTTCTACATCATTCACGGAAAATAAGGAAAGAGATGTGTATTTCAGGGAGCCAGTCCTCTTTCCTCTCAGATGATCTTCCTTATTGGAACGTGGCTGTATCCATGTACCTGGGCTGAACAGTGTAGTCCAATGAGACTGAAATACGGGAGGGCTGTTGAGTTGAGGATTGTCTTTTTTCTCACATATTGGAGCTAAGTGGAATCCTCTCACACAGATTAATTTCTAGATGTACTGTAATAAAAAGGAAAAAAAAGAGTTTGCATTAAGTGCATCTTGCTTTTTCCAGTTGTCTTATGTACTGCCCTTGTAATGCTGAACTCTTTATTAATGTTTACACTTGGAATTCAATATAACTTATCTGCACGTTAAGCCCACCCATCAGCTATGCTGTCTAGACATAAAGTTACTTTTATTGCATGTTTCAGTTGTATGTTCTCTTTTATAGGGATAATTCTGACAGAGTAAAATTCTTGTGAGTCCCACCTGCATTCAGCTGTGTTGCTCTGTGTCAGGGGAGTTGGCATTTGAGCTGGGGGTCTGGGCACCAACATGGACCGTGTTGGATGGAGCTGCATAGCTGTAGCCCCCTGTGTTCCCCTTGTTACCTGCATCTGTGTGAGAATTTTCTTTAGGGGAGGGCATTTGCCCTATTGTTTGCACTCAGAGAGGTGCAGCAATCCTGCCGTGGAAGAGCAGTCAATCTTACCTAAGTTCAGCAGGCTTTGAAGTGTTGGCTTAGAGTTCAAACAGAAGAGTGCAGTCAGTAATACTGATTTCCTCAGATGCAAATGGGGCCATTAATGCTGACAAAATTCTTGTAAATAAGAAACAATGGAAGTTGATCCTCATGCACAGAGACATGTACAGTCACAGATTATGTCTGACAATGTACAGATGGGGAAAAGCTTTCTGAAGTTGTAATACAACCTTGGAAGATACCACCTTTTTTTTTTTATTATTACCCTGGTTATAACTAGCTGCACTGGGACTTTTCATGTGTCAAATTATTCCTCAGACTTTAAAAATACTGAATATTTTTCTTTTGTTTGAGAGCGACCTGTATATATACATTTTTTTTTCCTCTGTAAGTTTAAAATCATTAGCTGAGAGAAGTAAATAGTTTTCTGTAGCTGCAAGCTTTACTTCACTTTATTTTGTACTGTGAATTTGGGAATTAAAAGCATCAAATTGCTTTAGCTTACTTCTAATTATTTTCTCAGCTTGTGTGTTAATACAGACATTCCTGAGACAGAAGATCACCTCTGCTGAAGCCAGCAGAGCTGTGGGGTCAAGCGGCAGTGTACTTCTGGGCACTCTTGATAAACATGTTCATACTGTGTCTCTTACCATGTCAGCTTCTTTGTGTCAGTAGGGTAGCTGACAATATTCCTCCTAATTGTAAACATCCCTCAGTAAACAGGAATGTGTGCCTTGGTCTTTTATTTGCATTTGTTTCCTTCATGTGGGCATGTACAGCAGAGCTGTTACAAAGACATATCCTGGGAAAAAACAACTTCAGACTGTTTCACTGCTACCCCTTAAAAAAAAGGAAGAGGGAAAAGAAAGCTGGGGTGTGTATGTGTGTAGCTTTATATCCTTTGAGGTAGCTGGATTAAGACAATGATGGTTGGGCTTTTTCGGACGGCAGAGTATAGATTTGGAAGGAGAGACTTCATTGTATCCTTCCTGCTGTTTGTTCTGATCAGAAATACGGGCTGAGGACAACTCCCAACTGCTCCCAGCAGTCTGGTTTGTTAATTTCTCTAAACTTAGAGGTTTTGGTTCCATGCTGTGGGAAGATAATAGGGATGTTTGCAGAGATGCCACCAGCTCTACAGTAGCCTCTTTCATCTCTGGTCAGGCTGGCTGGTTAGGAGGATGTGTGTGAGACCCACAGATTTGTCTTTTCTTCCTTTGACTCATCAGGCAGATCTGCCTTTTCTTAGCCCTTATTGGGGTTTTTTTCTCTTTGCTCATCAGCCAGTCCTTTGGTTGGGTGTCTCTGCCCAGCACATGTGCCGTTAGTTGAAAGACACCTTGAAAAGTATCATAAATCCTTATGGTAAAAAAGTCCTAATAATGATAAAGTGAGACCACATATGGGGTTTCTGTGTGAATTGGCAAACCTGTATGTCTAAGAGAAAATTCAGCTGGATCTTCCAAGTAAAATGAATCTACTGTTTCCTGGCAGCAGCCTTCTCATTGTTTTGTTTTCTCCTAATGAAAATTTTGAGTCACATACATAAATTTTAAGGTGCAGTTCAGTTTCATCCTGACTAAAACAGGAAGAAAAACCTAATAAAAATTGTGTTGCAAGAAGTTTGATCTGTGAAGTTTCACTTTTTTTTGGTCTTGTTTTAGGCAAAAACCAGGTTTATCTTAAATGTGAAGAATGCATTTTTAATGATGGATGTTTTGTGATATATGTCTGTCACTGAGAAGACAGCAACTTTGCTGTCTTCTAACTTTCATTAGTTATGGCACATCCATAATTTTCAGGTGATTAAATAGCTGTGTTATTCTTGCTGAGTTATACAGTTAAGCGGTATTGTATTTTTATTCATTAATTTAGATGTTTTCAGGCCTTTTTTTACTTCTTAATTCAATCAAAACATGCTTGCCTTCATTTTAATCAAAACAACTTTTAATTAATGCATAAACCCAGCTTCATGAATTTTGTTGGATATATTTGGAAGAAGGATTCAAATGCAATAATTTCTCATGAATAATAAAGCAAAACTGAGTAATTAGATAATGAAATGTGCTGACAAAACAAAGCTAAAATTCTGAAAAAATTGAACTGTGAGCCAACTGTTTCTTTAAAGAAAGAAAAAGATTTTATACAGTTTTCATAAAATTATTTCCAGAAGGAAATAGTTGAACCTCAGACTGAGTTTATTAGTTCATACAAAAGCAAATTTAAGGAGGCAATATTCATTGGCAATCATATAATGTATCTCTAGCCAAAATAATAATTTGATCTATTAGTTATGAAACTAGCATTATGTAATGAAGACTTCTAAGAAAGATGGTAACAAAGGGAGTGATGCCTGTAATAATTGGGTATATCCAAATGATCTAGGACTGTGAAAAGAATGATCGCTTCTCTAACACTTTTGTTGGTGACAAGGGAATTGATAAACATTTGAAATTCCTCTTCAGTATATTACCATTTAAATGGGGAAATAAATTCAGAATATTTACTCTCTCCCACAAGCACCAGATAAGTCTTCTCTCATAATTAAATACCTCAGGTGAAGAAAATCCTTAATGACTGTAATGGAATTGCTCTGTCCACAGAGCTGCTAAACCCCAGTGTGACCTAGTCTGGGTCATGAGGACACAGAGCACAGGGTGCCACCAGCAGTGCCTGGTGCAGCACCTTTGTGGCCCGTGGTTCTGGACTCTTTATAACTCTGCAGTGTGAGTGGCTGCTTTTGTCTGGGAGATCAGCATGGACTGCAGGCACCGTGTTCATGCTATACACTCTGGTAATAAAACATTACATTTCTTTTCCACAAATATCAGTTTTTAATACAGCAGCGTGGTAAGCATATAGTTATTAACCCTCCCATCTGTTTTTGTATGGGTATCTTATTGGAAAACTGGGCGTGACAGATGACTTTTTAGTCTCATTGTAATTATCACACTGGCACTTTTCATCTTAAAGGAAAAAAGGGATTTTTAAGACTTGTTTTTCTCTGGAGCTAATCATTTTAACTTTGAACTTTTTATCATACTTACAAAAATGCCTTCACCTGTCACAGCAGCTTGCCAGTTTTTATCTACATGGTTGCAGTAAAAAAAAAATTGGACCAAAGTTTCAGAATACAGAGATAACTTGGCAGTTGGATTTATCATAGAAGAGGAATAAAATTTTATCTGCCTTTAAATGAGAGAAGAAAAGAAAAATTATGTTTGAGGGTTTTCTACTAGTGTGTTAATATTCAGGCAAAAGCTTTTGATGGGACTCTTCTGAAAAACCCACATGTAGCTTAGTAAATCTTACTGTTTCCATTTTGCAAAAGCCTTTTATTTTTTTTTTGCCTTCCCACGTTACTTCACCCTTCATAGCTTGGTGAGTGGCATATTTTTGAAAGCTCAGTATTTACACAGTGCTTTCTTTCAGCTGCTGAAACGTCTCTATTCTTTTTATTTTTTTAGTTAAAGGATATATGTTGAGAATGTAAAGTTTCGGGTGATGTCAGTTCGGTTTTTCGGTTTGTGTATTTTTTTCCCCCCAGTAAGCACTGCAAGGAACACTGGGAGCATTGTTTCACTTATGCACTTAGGAATGTGAATATTTGTACTGTATACTTAATTTCATCCAAACATAGCTGAGGGCATGCATGAAAACGTTTTTATTGCTGCGGGTCATCTTAAGGGGGGATGAAAGCTCAATGTTGCTACTTCACTGAGAAGTGTGCAACTGGATAACCTCCTGTTTTTGGAAAATCTCATTGTTTGGAAAAGGCACTCGGTGCAGCAACTTGCTGAAGAATGTGCTTTCTTTCAAAAGCAAACTTGCGCTCATGTACACCAGGTGTCCACCTAATCATTGTTTTATGTTGGAAATTAAAAGTTTATTATGAATTTCACAAACCTTAGTTCCTCCTACAAAGTGATTGCTAATGCCATGAAATGTTACTTTGAATTTGTTAGAAAGTGTGTCATGTTAGATCAACTTTGTGGCTGTTGAAAAGTTGTGCTGTATTTGCAGTGTCTCTGTATGTATGCAGGAGAACTCTTGGCACCAAAATAAATTTGTACTAGGTAAATTTTGTATTTTATACAAGTTTTCCTCCATCACTACATTGCTTTGTTATTTTAATTGTGTATTTCCCAGCATTTGAAGCTGATATGAGAGCTGCTAAAGATAATGATCTGCTGCATATCATATCAAAGTTAATGTGGGGGAAAAAAAAGTCTCTTCCTGCTTCTTGTGATTTACATTTTTGACTTAGCTGATGTCTAACCATTTAAGTATTCATTGGTTTTTTTTAAAAAGTGATGTGCATTTTTCTCACTTAATCGTCCAAAATGAACACTTGGAAAATAGCAGATGTTATGTCTTAAGGCCTGCATGGGTACAAAGAAAGTGCTCAACTTTCTCATGTCATGACACGGCGACAGTGTTGGATCTGAAAGCACACTGTTGAGTGGGGGATAGATGTGAACAGGACAGAAGGATGGATATGTGTGCAGGCTGACCAGTGGGGAACCAAGCTGGCTCTTCCTTTTTTTCTGCTCCTTTCCTTCTCTGCTTTTTCCCCTTTTCTTGAGGTTCCTACAGCTGAAAAAACAGAGTGAATTATTGAAAGTATTGGAAGTTGAAGAGCGGAACATCACTTTGTTGACGTGCTGAGTCCTTGGGTTTTGCTCATTAGAATATAGTGTCACGCCTGGGCTGGCTTGGGAGCGTTTGGGGTTTTTCTGTTTTATTTTGCACTACGTAGTCCTCCATGCAGGTGGTTTTACCTGGAGCAGCGTAGGACATGCTGACTCAGAGTTACAACCTTGTGGACTGAGTGGTCTCAGAATGATCAATCACTGGACACTGTTGATCATCATGTATTAAAGTATCTGGCTTTCCCATGGCTCGCACTGTTTTGACAACTCTTGTCCAGGTTGATGGATGGACAGTCTCTGCTGTCCTGCTGGTGTACTATCCTGGCTCCTGAACAGCCTGCATAGAGGAGGAAAAGGTTTCTGGGCATCCATGAACTCACCATCTTTAATGCAGGGTTCCACAGAACTACAGGCAATAGTAGTTCTTGTCTCAGTGAAGCGTTGTATCTATTAAAAAGAACCACTGTCAGCCAGTAAGTCTTCATAAACCTTCCTCTACAGATAGTGCAAATCTTTGGTAGAACTGCTTTAAAAAAGAACAAAAATCACTAATATATTCCCTTTGTGTAATAAAAACCCAATACCATGTACACAGGGAACACCATGACCTCACTGCATTTATGTGTGAGGAATTCAGCAGAGGATTTTAAATCATGTACTGTTTTGGACTTGAGGAGAGCCATGTGCTGGAAAGCCTGTCTATTTTATTATCTATATCAAACAGTCTCGTAAAATTTGCAGCCTCTTCATGCATGTAGTCTTAGATCATGGAAGCCATATGGAAGGCAAAGACTGACACATACATCACATGTGATGGAAGAGCAGAACTACTGAGCTTAACTTTTACACATTGATTTTTGGGTGTCTCTAGTTTTCACTTACATAAAGTAAGGCTTTGCATAAAACATGCTGATTGTTAATTGCAATTTCCAGTTTAGCTTAGGCATTCTAAAATCTCATGCTGAGAAAAGAATTTCTTTTTGGGGAAAGCTTTCTAGGTGTCTAAAATTTGGTGAGTGAGTAAAAGACAGAGGGCTTGCAGTGAAATAACAAGAAAGTCAGGATTTTATATATGTCAGATAAAGTCAGAACAGTCTAAATTGTAGTTGAGCATTTTGCTGGATGGATGCAAACACTTACCAGGGGTGCATCAAACTCTCATGTGAGTTGCACCTTCTAATTCTACTATTTAAATAGGGCTGGTGTCCTGTGATTTTTACCAGCGAAATAGTGTTGAAAGGATTGATTCATACAAAGAGTTAACTCCAGAGGAGTTAACTCCATCCCCCCACTCAACAGCATTTACAGTACTGAATTTCCTACCTGGACAAATTTAAATCCACCCATTTGACCTTCTCCTTTCTCTTTCAAGACCTTTAGCTTGAACTATCAAACTACTTAGGTTTCCTGTGCCTCTGCACGGGAGGCACTTGGAGAGCTGTTTTCAGAGCAGAAGAGATTAAATTAATTTAAACTTCCAGGAAAAATGTGATACCCCTTCATAATTGTGAAACAGATTTTATATTATTGCTTAGAGGTAAATCCATTGTCATTCCTGGAAATGAACACAAGCACAGAAGAATAAAATTGGAAAGGTTAAGGCACCAAATGGTTTTCAATTAGCAGAGGATATAAAAAGCAATAAGAGCTTCTGCGTAAATATTATTTTCCATTTTCATTCTTTTTCTTCTGTCGTGTCTATGACTTAACAGGGATTAAGGGCAAGACACAAAAATATAAAGCAACTATTAGTAGTGGCAGCTTAGTGCATTGCTTTTCATGAAGAAAATGAGTAGATACTTACATAAACCATTTCAATAATCAAACTTGCACAGGCAAGAGGAGACTGAAGGAAAGGATTCAAGGTAGATATGTCTGGTGACACTTGGAAATGTTTGCAAGCTTGCACTTCTGCAAAGTGTTTCGTAGAAAAAGATCAAGATGCAAAAAGATCTGTGAAAGGCCATCTTAGAAAGATACTATCAACAAAATGATGTTCAGAGAACTTCAGAAGACTTAAAAAAAACAAAAGACAAGCAACTTCTCTAGGATGTGTGCTGCCTACAGATCACCTGCTAACAAAGGGAGATGGGAGTTTATTTCATTGTTCCTGTCAAAGGGCCCCAGTGGGATCTCTGTGTTTAATAAGTGCCTCACTAGGAAAAAATCTGGACTGACTGAATAGTGTCCAGAGAACAGTTGTTTGCCGTGAGGGCAGTGGTGGGAGCAGACAGGAACCCCTTACTTCAAGAGCTTGGATTTCGAGGGTAGAAGACTAGAGGAGGTTGCATTCTGCTTTCTTAGCTGTTTTCAGGATTAGAACAGTCAGGCATTTGTTTCATCGAAGAATGTTTAGACCCTGCCTCGGTGTTTGTATGGATTAGATAGTCTCTTGACATCTCTTCTGTTTCTGTGCTTATTTGAAACGACTGCAGCTGTTTTTCCACTTGAATGATTTCACAAAAAATAACCCAGATGAAATTGTGTCAAGTTAATGCTATGTGGCAGTGCTTGTGTTTCCAAAACAAGCAAACAAACAAAAAAATATAACCCCCGGAGCAAATGACAGCTGGAATGTGGAAAATCAAGATCTGGGATCTAAAAATCTGGATACAAAGGTTTTTCTTTTCCCAAAGTGAAGTGACGGCCCCAGCTTGATCCATTAGTCATTAAATTGTCACTTTGCAAGTATGAAGTGCTAATAGTCTCACATGCCAAGAGTATTTCCATATAAAATATTCACAATATGTATTTTCAGAAATGGTCTGATAATACCTCTTAAGCTTCCTAAACTCTGCACATGGTCAGTTTCAGTAAATAATGGGGGATGAAATTTTTAATTTTGCGTAGAAGCCCATCCTGTAAATGTAACTTAGCGGTGTAAGCAAACAGTATTTCCAATTTTGAGGCTGTAAGGCAAAATTCCTTATGCTGAGTAAGATCTTTGCCATTAGGCTTCACTATTGAAACACACATTTCTGCATGTTTCCATTTGGAAGTTACCTCACCCAGGTCTTTCCTGTTCACTTGTGTGTGAATGGGAAAAGTTAAAACCAAGTGGGATGATACAGATGGTGTCACTTGTGTCAAGTGTGTGTCACGCACCCTCTGCCACATGCAGGTTGGGCACTACAGGAGCTGGGCTTGGAGAGCCCCTTTTTCCACTGTGCAGTTGGTATCAGCTTTCTTATGCTACCCAATATTTTCATTTCATGCTTAGATAACTGAACTTTTTTTCTTAACACTTTTATATACATTCAATGCAACTTGGAAAACCCTGTTTTTAAATAGCAACGAGGCTCTCTGGGCACGTTTTTTGTTTCAACTATCTGACCAGAAAGCTACAGGTCTTGCTTGCTATTCTGGTGCCTTGAATTCTTCCCTTCATCAGAGCTTGGACATGTCTATTAGGCTCTTACATGAAACTCTTCAGGAGGAAGTGCAGAACCCCAGTGCAGGAGCTCAGTCCTCAGAAAGGGAAAGTGTGAGCATCTCCCTGCTCTGTGAAACCCAGCTGGCCACAGTGTGTGACTGGGGCCTGGAATGAAGGTTCTCAGGAGCAGGAATAAAGATGCTTTTTTGTCAGCCCTTCAGAGTGGTTATAGACAGTAATTCCCCTCTCTGTCTCCTTGGCTGTACTTGTACAGTGCAAGCAGCCCTGTTCCATCCAGTGTGCCAAGCTGCCAGTCTGCTCCCCAGGCAGTTGTGCTGGCACTGGGGAGAAAATGGCACAGCAAGAAAGTTGAAAGTGGAGGAGTGCTTAAGTTGGAAAGGGCCAGAGGAGCCGTGTTCATCCAGCTGCCTTCTGTTCACTTCATGGAGGTTAACATCTTCCAGCACCTTCTGTTGTTTTGTGCAAAAAATGAGTTTAAAGACGGGGCAACGTAAAGATTTAAGGATACTATCTGCTGCAAGTGAATGCATGTTCTTCCTTGAGTAATGGCTGTTCATTTTGCAGGCAACTGTTTCAGCTCTTTAGTTATTTGGAGGAAAAGCAGTGGCTAGAAACTCTTCATTTGATTTTTTTTTTTTTTTTAAATTTAGGTTTTTCACTTGCTGCAGTCATACCTAGAATCAAACCAGTTTGTTAGTTTGGACTTCCAGCAGGGACTGGGCGACATCATAACCTGTATGGGAACTAAGCTGTGGCTGGCTAAAAGGTAAGATAAAACACAAAATACCTGAATTATAAGCACAGTTTACTAATGCATGGAAGTCTTGGTTGATTTTTTAAGTTATTATTTTAGCAAGGTGGGCAGATTTATTTGTCTAAAAATACGTAAAAGTTAGATGCCTTATTGGCTTGCTGATTTTTAATCAAGGTGATCTCTTTTTTTCCAAAAGCAAGGATAGAGATATGCTGTAGTACAGTTCATTCACGATAACTGTGAATGAACATTCCTATAGAAACAGAAATTTGAGGATAACTGTTGCTTCTTGGCTAAGAAAAATATGCCACATATATGAGGTTTTTATGTTACTATTGTTCTGACTTTGACCTTTACAGAAAATTAGTAAGAAAATGTCATAGCAGTTGTTTAAACTAAAAGTCTTTAGCTGCCCACAAACAATCCAAGATAGATTTCAAAATGTATTTTTCATAAGTTCATCTTAAGGTGACCTACATATAATATAACTTTCTCTCTTTCTCTCTCTCTTTCTCTCTCTCTTTCTCTCTCTTTCTCTCTCTCTCTCTCTCTTTCTCTCTCTCTTTCTCTCTCTTTCTCTCTCTTCTCTCTCTCTTTCTCTCTCTCTTTCTCTCTCTCTTTCTCTCTCTCTTTCTCTCTCTCTTTCTCTCTCTTTCTCTCTCTCTTTCTCTCTCTCTTTCTCTCTCTCTTTCTCTCTTTCTCTCTCTTTCTCTCTCTCTCTTTCTCTCTCTTTCTCTCTCTTTTTCTCTCTCTCTTTCTCTTTCTCTCCCTCTCTCTCTTTCTCTTTCTCTCTCTTTCTCTCTTTCTCTCTCTTTCTCTCTCTCTTTCTCTCTCTCTTTCTCTCTCTCTTTCTCTCTCTCTTTCTCTCTCTCTTTCTCTCTCTCTTTCTTTCTCTTTCTCTCTCTTTCTCTCTCTTTCTCTCTCTCTTTCTCTCTTTCTCTCTCTTTCTCTCTCTTTCTCTTTCTCTCTCTTTCTCTTTCTCTCTCTTTCTTTCTCTTTCTCTCTCTTTCTCTTTCTCTCTCTCTCTTTCTCTCTCTCTCTTTTTCTTGCTTTCTTGCTTTCTTGCTTTCTTGCTTTCTCGCTCTCTCTTTCTCTCTCTTCCACTTTCAATCTTTCTTTCCCTCTTTCCTTCTCTACTTTATCTCAGTAATTGCTTATGAGAATTTCTACCCAAAAGTCTAAAGGAATTTCTACCCAAAATTCTAAAGGAATCAGTTGTGAACAAAGAGTACAGATCCTTGCAGATAAATACTGGGAATACCCCACATTTTGCACTGTGGTTTGAGGCCACCAGTGCAGTTAGTGTGGACCTCTGATAAAACCCAAGTAATTTTCTGATCATCAAAACCAAAATCCTTAGAGGTTTGGCGAAGAGGGATGTCTAGTGGGTGGGGGAAATCTGTCAGTGTTAACTGAGTTGGGGTAATGAAGATAGAGTTGATCTTTGCCAGTTACAGAAGTATTTGCTCAAAGAGTGAGAGTGATGAAATGGCAGATAAAACTTGGTGCAAATAATTGGAAAATGGTGCTCATGAGCAAAGTCTGACTTTATCTGGGGAAAGATTCATTGACTGAGCAGATTTTTTGTTTGAGAAAAGTTACTCTTGTTCTTGGTAATGCACAATAGGGGAGGGGCCAAATAGCATAAACAGAATGAAGAAAAACACAGAAAACCCATCTGTGTTTGTGTATTAATCTGTGTTGTATATTTAAATATTGTGTAAATCCCAAAGAACATACAGTAGGAATCAGAAGCAGTATAAAGACTGACAAGTATAGAACAGTTTCTACTTGGGAACTGATTAAATAGGCTGAGATTATTTTTTTTAATCATGGAAAAAGGACAACTGAGGGATGTGAAATATGAGTCACATAGAAAGGGACAGGAAATTAGCATTCTGTCCAAGGTGGCAGATGTAAAAGAAACAAACTAATGAAGTTTTTAATGAAATTTCAATTTGGCCATGGAACTCTGTGATATAAGATAGTCTTGGTTTTAAAGCTGTCTGAATTTTTAAACAACGAGTTTAATGGAGTCATAGAAGGAAAGTCCAGTGAGGTTACTGAGTATGTAGACATCACAACTGGCTCAAGAAATTCTTCAGCAAACTTGAGGGTTGAGACAGAGGTTTTGGCAAGTGTCACTTTGTTATGTTTCCATTTCCTGTGCATCTGCTCTTTGCCCCAACTGGAGACATCATGGTGGATTTGGTGGACCTTTTCACTTGAATCAGTGTAAGCATTTTTAAGTGTTTAATGAGAATGTCACTTTGCTTAACTAAATTAAATTCACTGATACTGTTATAAAGAGTAAAAACCCAAACACTAGAGACCAAATTCAGTGGAAAGACACACATGCTAAGTAATTCAAACCTCTTTCTCTTGCAGCAAATACATAAAGGCCAGGCTTTGTTCTTTACAGATTTTAAATAAATAAAATACTTTATCCATAGTATTTTTTCAGAACTGCCCTTTTTAATACATCAGTCACTGATTGATGATTGTTTGGTTTTTAGTGAGGTTTTTTTTGTATCATTCTATTATCATCTCTGGAAATGAAAACTTCTCAGGCGCTCTCTGAGAAATTCTTGTGCACAGTCAGTAAAGGTGTTTTCCTGGAGTGAGGTGTTTGCTCTTTCACTTGCCTGTAAAAAGTCACAGCTGTATGTACTGATATTAACTCCCTGTCAGCAGCACATTTTAATTTTGTCAATTTTTTGTAGCCTCCTTGTCATAGTTCTCCACAATGCAGTTAATGCTATAGATAAAGGATTTTAGAATGTCTTTCTTCCCAGAGAGTAAAATTTTGTATTACGACCATGCAGCCTTGCAACACTAACTTAAAGCATGAGGATTTTAATGGAGGGAAACTATTTTTGCAAATTTCTATTGTACTTTATCATTCTTGCACACTTTGAGCTAAAGTTTCCTTCCGTCCATCCATCTGTCCATCTTGCCCTCTGTAACTTCCTTAACTTTTGCTTGAGGTAAATGTAATCAGTGTGGTGTCATTCGAAAAAAAGCAAAGGAAAAAGCCTCCAAAAAGCAACCCAAACAGACAAAGATATTGAAGTGGTATTTTCTGGTGTTTTTAGTGTCCCACATTCAGTGTGCAGCTTTACTGTTAGCAGTTGACTGGGTGAAGGTGAACAACTGCTCTGTTATCAACTGTGGAGTATGAGGGTCTTGTTCTTGCTTTTTCTTTTTCTTGTTTTAAAGGAATTTCAGAAGGTTGCATGGCAGCTGAGTTGGGAAACTTAGCGTCTGTGTGGGTTTTTGGATGTTGTGAGAGCCTGTTAGGAAATCAGCACTTTATTCTTGCCCTGTTGTTAGACTTCGTGGTATGCATCTGCTGCTGTCAGAGAGGGTGATGGCTGGCTGGATCCTCAGTCATGTACAGGCATTCTTACCTTATTTCTGTTCAAAGAGAATGAGCACCACAGAGAGAAGTTAATGGATCCCCATCTGGTTTTTCTGCCTTTTTCATAAGGAGATAATTTACCATGTCACTGATACTGCAGGGCAGAAACTATTTGAAAAGAGCTTATAAGGGGCACTCACTATTAATCTTAAATGGTTAAAAAAAGTTAGCAGGAAGGTGGTTTGTGAATCTGGGGAATTATTTCCAAACATCAATTTTCAATCACATTTCTGTGCTAGTTCTGTAAAGTTCTTGCTGGTGTTCTTTCAACTATGTACTTCCTTTGTACTATGGAACAAACTTCTCCGAGAATCTTAAATTACAAAACTTTGGATTGCATATGTAGTTCTTAAAAATGAGGCTTAGTCTCGTGTGTGTATTTGGAAGAAAGATTGTCGTTCTTCAGTGGTTTCCTGAACTGCATGGGTTGGTTTTTTTTTCGTTTGGGTTTTGGTTTTAGGGTATTCTTTGCCTTTTCAGGGCCAGAATGTAATTTCTTTTCATCAGAATTTATTGGTGTAGAATAGCTCAAGATTCTATTCCACATTCCATGTAATATACTAATCTCTTTTATCTCTTTTTTTCTTCTCCATACTACAACCTGATTTTCGTTTAGAGAATAAAATAATGGGTCACATTCCCCAAACTGAATTTCATAAAGCATTCACTTTTTTAACTGGTATTTTCTGTCTGTTGTGAAGGCAGACTTCTCATACTGATGGAACATAGTTGCTTTTCTCCTTGGTTTTTTTTACATCTTTAAAACATTAAGTTTTCTGTGTATTCAGAACCAGTATTTTCATTTTTGATGTTTTGAATGAGACCTGCCTTCTGTCCACTTCTCAGGGTGATGGTTGAATCTTTTGTCTTTAACTGTGTGTTTTACATTTCGCTTGGTGTTTTTTGTTTTGGAATATACCTGTTTGTTAGTCTAAAGTGGCTTAATAATGTTACTGCTTTCCTTCACCTTCACACCAGTGTTAGTTTACTGTGTTTTTTGCAAATGTGGGAGATACAGGGTGTTTGAGAAGAACAGAAATTAAAAATTATATAAAATCTGCTTTGTCAGAGAACTTAGGTGATGAAATGAAGTGAGGTAAATTAGTCTGATGAAAGCTTTAAAAGATGATCAGTTTATCAAGTTAAATCTTTGAAAGAGTTCAAAGCTCTGTCATATGAATAAATTTTTTTTAAAAGGTAGTTTTTAGCTCAGCTGCATACCAAGGAGTTACAAGACTAACTCTGGCTGCCTTCTGCTTCATAAATAGAGAACGCTAGAAGAGCAGCCTTTGGATTTAGTAATGTGTTGTACAGAAGCCCCAGAAGTATCTCTCTTGTTTAATTTGTAGTCTTTGGCATGACAAAGTATTGGTATTGGAAAATTTGAGGAATCATGTCATCGCATGGCTTTGCTGTAGGATGCTGCTTTTCAGTGCTTTGAGTTGTTTTTTTTTTTTTTTTTTCCGCCTTCCTACTTACTGGAGACCACAGGAGGGGGAAAAGACTTTGAGATTCTGCCAGAAATCAAAGAACACACTCTGCTGACCTCTAGCCATGTGCCATTTCTTAGCTAAGAGCTTATCTGCACTGGGAGAGTTCACTTCTAAGAAGGTGGCTCTCTTGAAACCAACTTGGGGAACTTGTGGGGAACAACCTTGTATAAAACCAGTTGGCTTTGTGTTTTGCAAGGAGTCTCTGGTTCGTCTGGAAAGGGCCACCTGCAGTGTTTTTATAACCCAAACAACCCGTGCTCTGCAGTGCTGCTGCTTTCAGCTCTCTGCTTTGTGGTTGGCACTGTTAAAAATACAAATAGGTCCTGCACAAGATTCAAGCTCACACAACAAATAAGATTCAAAAGTTATTTTAGGCACAGGCTCAAAACGAGGTTCACTGTTTGCTGAGATACGTGCTGCTTGGTTTTTCCCCGGCTGACTCTCCGATGATCCAGCTATGGCTGCTTTGAATGAGGAAAATCTCGTCAGTATTTTATAGCCCTATGAAGTATGGTGACTTGCCAAGTTTTGATGGCCATGGCACTCTGTCAAACCTATTGTATCCCTTTTTGCCCTCCGCTTTTGGCAGCACTGGAGGAACTTTACATGAGGCATTTAGACCATCTGTGTAGAGAGCAAGAATGTGGCCTCTTTGTGGTTTCAGGACTTCATGGCTCAGACTGTAACCTAAATATGCCTTTATTCTCGTTGCCTCTCAGGAGTGACAGGGGTAACTTCTAGTGAGCAGACTATTACAGACAAAACAGGGGCACAAGCAGGTATACCTAGACAGAGGTGCAACATGTCCGTGGCTCTCTGCAGCTTAGCAAGCAGCTGCTGTGTGGTTTTTCAAGTGGTCCTTATTTGGAAATTAGAAAGGACTTTTATACTTTCAAAACAGCAAGAAGTGGGGAGAATGTGAGGTTATCCTCCTTGGCAGAGGGAGAAGTCCTTCTCTTCTTTTAGTACTTTTGCCTCTTCTTCTTGCACCATATCAAGATGAACCTTCTTGTCCTTCCGGGGCCATATCTGCACTTGCATCTCCCTGTTTTCTGATTTTTCAACTTTTTCATTTCTGTCTTTAAGACCTACACATTGAGAAGTGCAGTTAATTACCATTCTTTTTTAGTGGTCTGTATGTGCTGTACGGCCAAGTTCAAAAGTTGAAAATAGTTTTAATTATTGAGCCTTTCTCTGCAGAAAATAATATACCAGGTTTCAAATTGAAAACTTAACTTTCTGTCAGCTGGAGCAATAATTCATGTGTTTACCCTTGCACACACAAAACGTGAAGGAAAATTTTTGTTGTCCTGTTCCAGCTGAAAATGAAGTGTACCCAGTATGAACAGCTCACAGAATCACAGAATATGCTGAGTTGGAAAGGGACCCACAAGGATCATCGAGTCCGACTCCTAGTGCTGCACAGGCCATCCCCAAGAGTCACACCATGTGCCTGAGAGCATTGTCCAAACACTTCTTGAACTCTGTCTGGCTTAGTGCTGACTCACCAGTAATTTGTTAATCTGCACATTCTAACCCATGGGCCTTGTTTAGCCTCGTTTGTCTTTGTTTTTGAGAACAGTCATAGCATGTCATTGCTCATAAATGTATTCCTGGAGGCCTTAATTTAAATCTTACGTGCTTTTAGCAGGCTAATTTAGGTTTCTGTGCTGCTCCAAGTCTACTCTTTCACCAGTTTTGATAACACTATCCTTAACATGGCTACAGACTGTTTATTTAGGCTGTTGGTGATTGCTTGTTTTGGAACAACCACTTTGGGTATCAGTGGAGATGTTGGGACTTCAGGCTGAAGTTAAGGATGTACTTTGCATAAGATAAAGTAGTGTTTGACTCTGGTTCACAGGTATATTCCTAACTTAAATAGGAGCATTCCAGGAATATTAAGTTTTAGATAGGGTTGTTTAAATTGTTCCCTCCAGTAGTGCAACATTTGGAGTAGGCAGGAACAATGTACAATTACAGATTTTGGACATAAATCCTCACTTATATCTTATATTGAAAATGCTTTTCAATAAATAAACATAACAGTTTTCATAGCTTTTTCTTCATAAATAAGTCCCCTGATGTTAATTGTGTAAAATTCATTAAATTTGCACATGGGATTAGTTTGACGTCTTAAAATTTTTTAGGATGTTGCTCCAGAATCACATGAGGTTCTCATTAAGAGAACAGAAAAGAGGACAGCCAGGATTATTTTATCA
The DNA here is from genome assembly GCF_021018805.1 of Prinia subflava. Taxonomy (NCBI): domain Eukaryota; kingdom Metazoa; phylum Chordata; class Aves; order Passeriformes; family Cisticolidae; genus Prinia; species Prinia subflava. Next base: position 81,914,863 of record NC_086248.1, on the reverse strand, counting down.
ATCAGGTATGCTAAAAACAACACCAACAAAACACAGCCTTTCAGTATCATTCACCAAGAACAGCTGGAGCACAAATTAATTTTTCTTAATAGCTGAAACTCAGGATGTTATTGGTGGTATCACAATGAAAAAATAATTTGTGCAGCTTCTTTTTGAAGCAATAAATTTTCTCTCTTTACCAGGGAAACTAATAACAACATAATAGTCTGGCTTTGAGGGTGATAGAAGAACTTAAATCACCAGACTACCAACTCCCTGTGGAGACAATGCCTGCTCTAATGCTGGATGAGCTGTCCCTATAGAATGGGCAAGTGAGGGGACTGTGCACATGTTAATTACCCAGAGGAGATCTCAACGGCACCAAGTACAAGCAGATGCACTTTTACTAATGTTTGAATTTCTGTATCTATGCGGGTGTTCCTGCTCTTCCAGGAACTCAGCAAGGTTTACTTGGTAGTGCAGGCTTCATGATTACTTTTTTAAATGCTTTCCATTAAATGTAGGTCTGTTGGCTGTGATGTTCATTGATGTGCTGGTTTTGTATTACATGGTTAAAAATGCTATGGACAAAGTTTAATAATTAAATCCATTATTAATGTCTCCTTAAGAAGACAAGAGGAAGGCCATGCATGTTGATTCAGTGCTACAGATGTGGGCTCTGAGAGAAAATAGATTAAAATATGAATGCTGCCCTCTAAACAAATGCACCCCCCAAAACCTCAGTCTTTAGTATACTGCAGAATTTGAAAGCTAATAACCAAAACAACAGGAGGAGATTTAATCTTTCAATCAGGCGCTCGCTGTATGTGTAGGAGTGATTTCCATAAGCTTTGTCGCCTCCATAAATGACAGCCGATCCTTTACCAGATCACGCTGCAGGTGAAATGTGGTCAGTATACAAAGCCAGCTTGGCCTGGTTCATCAGCAACCCTCCAAGGATAGAGCTCCCCACGGACAGCCCTCGAGGATTATGTAAAGTTGACTGTATCAAGACTCGAGACATCACTTTTTGATGCGTTTAGAAGATGTTTTAGCTGACACAATGGCAGGTCACATATCAGAAGAATCTGGCCACCAGAAGTAGGAATACTTTTGGAGATTTGCCTTCTTCAGCCAGGAGTATGCTGGGAGTTGACAGAGAGGGAAAGTTAGACTATAAAACCCAAAATTTAGTTGCTGGTGTGCCAGCCACAAAAGCTGAGATTATGAAGACAAAGGCACAGTGGGAAACTCATAATAGGAAGTTGCACAGATCCCATCCCCAAGTACCAGCTATGATGTATTCAACTTAAGCAAAATTCTTTCCTGTGTTTATGTAGAACTAAGGATGAAATTCCAGCCTCAAATGATCATAAAATTTTGACTTATCAGAAATGTTTATGAAGTTCAGAAATACAAAAATTTGTGCAATTGCATATTGTGCATTAACTTGAATTTGATGTTCAGGAAATAAATTCTATCTATATCTCAGAATCAAAAACTGTATGTAACACTGGTGGCTAGAAAGTAGAAGAATTTGGAGTTTAAATTCATCAGCAGCAAGCTGATCTATTTTCTGACAGCTAAAATAGAAATTTCTTTGACAATAACATGTTATTTACACAGAAGAATAGTGCAGTGTTTAGTAATTACAGTGTTTCTTTTAATATGGAAGTTTTTCTAAAATGATATTGATAAGTTTAATCGTAAGAACAGGTCTTCCTTCCAGGAACTTTAGTCCTTTTCAGCCTTTCCAAAGACTCCAGAAACATACAGCATTAAAGTAAGAGTGACTTTTTCACTGAAGACCAGAGAGGCAGTAGGTAGTCCATTTATTTAATTGATCACTTTGAAAATTGAAATGAAAACAGTCATGCAAGTCATTAAGATGAATCTCTTCTTGTTCACAAGGTAGCTGTGAATTGACCTTTGAAGGGGCTGCCATTGTAATCTTGCCAGCTCTGGTGTCTTCACCCTGATACTTAAGAGTGTGTTGAGATGTTTTTGGACAAAATTCAAAGATTTGTAGATGACTTTGTAAGCTCTATAATTTTGACTAAAGTTCTACATCAGCTTGATTCGTTAACCAAATCTTGTCATCAATTTTTACAGTTTGGAGCTGAGATTAACCAATCTCCATCCAATTAACCATTCACAAGAGATATTATGGATTTTTATTTAAGAGACATTAATTGTCACGTTGCATTTGAAATTTCTTAATGTTCATTGAGAGTTTGAAGAAATATGCTTTGATTTTTATGTTGTTGAATTTTTAGTAAATATTGTAAGTTGCTGTATATTAAATAGTGCTTGTTCTGCTAATAGTTTTCCAACATCTGTTTCCTAATGAGGAAAAATATGAGCAAAATAAACCACCTCTTTGGAAAACATTGAATTTTTAGAATAACCAAAAGCTAATGCAATAAACATTAACACGAACCGCTTTGATTTCATAATCACTAGCTTGTATCTGTCTTATTTATGTAACAAATGTAATAAATTAATGTTGCAGTTGTTGTTGCTCATCTTGAAGTGAGGTGGAAAAAGAGGAATGATCCACGACAAAATAGCTGTCAGCTTCTTAAGTCATCTGTCATTGAAAACTGGGGGTTTGGGAAGATAATGAGAATCTGCAGAAGTTGTGCATCAGAATTCTTTAGTACTTGCTATAAAGGGCTGTTACCATCCTGCCTTTATTACTGAAATCCTCGATGGTTATAAATGGTGTCCTTTAATAAGCAGAAATGCTGTTTAAGAGCCTCTGCAAACCTTACTGATTACAGAAGCAAGAGATTGTCTTTTGGCCTCAATTCTGTCAGAACACTGGGAAAATGTGTGAGCTTTCCATGTTCTTTGCTCCTTGTTGTTTCTCTTGGAAAAGAAGATAATTTGCTCGTAATTCATTAATGTTGATCTTGTTTAAACTAAACACTAATAAAGGAGAAACTTAATTTTAAAAGTTAAGCCATGTGTTCCTGATAGAGTTGAAGCAATGAGGTTGTGGGAGCCAAGTACACAGGAGGTCTGTGACCATATATTGCTGATTTCTTCAATAAATGCCAGTTTGGTTTGTGTTAGATCTGCCATCCAAAGTAAGCAAACCAGTGACTGCCTCAAATTCAGCATGACTTAACTATAAAAGGTGAATCAAACATTTTAAAGATAATATTTGTAAAGCTCCAAGCTGTGAGAGTCTAGGATTGATTTCAGTTGCATAGACCTGAGCTGCAGTCAGTGGTGCTTAGTGGAGGTAAAGACAGAGCAGAAATCAAAGCAGCCCTACTGCTACTGTGGGTAGTCAAAGCCAGCTGGAGCAAACCCCAGTGTTGCACATGGAGCTTCTGAACCTGCCCAGTCTGATTTACATCTCCAGAGAGGGGATATCTCCTGAAGGGTATGCTTCCTCATTTATCTACCAGGCAGTTCCTTGTGGAAAACAAATAGCTCTTTGTTGCTCTGGTCATATAATATTCTGTAAGTGCTTACCCTAGGCTCTTCAAAGGCCTGTGAATGGGAGCCTGTCAATTTTAACGGACTCTTTAGCTCCATTAACTTTTTTCTTTGAAAAAAAGTCCCTGGACTCTTGATGGCTAACAAAAGGTTTCCTCCTGCAAGTGTCTTGAAATCTTTTTTAATTTTATATTCTCCTGCCAGAGTTGAAAATGCAATTGCAAAGAAGTCTGTCTATTCTATCTCCAATTACTTGTTCAGCATTAATGACAAGAAGTTGAGTAGGTTTGGAAGACTCTTATTTTCAGGATCTGTTCCAGAAATCTGCTATGAAGTGTCAGTGGTATGCAAACTGACACCTGTGTTTTCAGATTTTCTTCTGTTCAGCCAGGCCTACCTAAAATAGTAAAAAAAAAAAAGACACTTATTTCCATCATAGTGAAGATACTGTTAGGCTAGAGCTTTGGGCCATTACAAAAAAAAAAAAAAAAAAGAGTGTAAACTCTTAAAAATCTTCAGTCCCTTGAACTTTTTTGACTTGTGTTCTTTCAATGACTTTGTATATTCTGCGGAGTTCTATGGTTGTAGAATCATAGAATCATCTGGGTTGAAAGGGACCTTAAAGATCACCTGGTTTCAACTCCTCTGCTGTGAGCTTGGGACACCTTCAGCCAGAAGGTTCTTCAGAGCTGCATCCAGGCTGGCCTTGAACCACCTCCAGGGATGTGGCATAACAGCTCTGGGCAACCTATTCCAGTGCCTCATCACCCTCACAGCAAAGGATTTCTTTTTAATATATGATCTAAGCCTGCTCTCGTTCAGCTTGAATCCATTCCCCCTTGTTCTGTCACTATAGGCTCTTGTAAAGTCTCTGTATCTTGCAGGCTCCTTTTAGGTACTGGAAGGGTGCAGTCTTTTTGAAGCTGAACAATCCCAATTCTCTTAGCCTGTCCTCTTAGGATGATCTGGTAGGGACACAGCAGCTCCTCCCATCATCATTTCGTTCTCCTTGATTAAATTAGAAGTACGTTTTTTCTGTATCTTCTTGCTAAGTAGTAATCTGAAGTAGTAATCCTTTCCGTTCTTGGCTTTTGCAGGACTCTTCCTTTCAGTGCCTGGCAGGTGCAGTCTGTGATGGTGCTTGAGTTTCACATGTTACTCAGAGCAGACAGCCTTTGACCTCTCTTTGGTCAGATGTGTTGAAACATTCTGCAGTATTAGCTGTTAGTGAAACTCAATGCAGCCGTTGCCTGTGACCTGATTTTTATTTCCACCTGGACAGCCAAGCTCCAAGTGAGAGCTTTGTGAAGGAGTACTAGAAAGTGTGGGGCAAGCTCCTATGCGCAGTGAGATTCCAGGAGCAGGCTGGCTGTAAGCTCTATATCCAAACACAAAGCAACAAATTGAACTTCTGAAAATTATCATTTAAGGCATCTGGACACAGCGTGTCAGGTGGCCATTTGGTCTTTGGTGCCAGCTCTTTGACTTCCAGATGTGCTGTTGTTACACTGAACTACTGACTGGCATACACGAAGCGTTGCTTTAGTCAGGTAGGGATCTGTGCCCTGGCATCACTAGCCTGCTATTAGATGTGTAATGGTATGAACCTTGTTTTGATAGCTATTTTATATTTCTGGGTGGATATACCCTTAGATATGAGAGTCCTAACCATCTCTAGCTCTACCTCGTTCAGAGTCATATACAGTTTATCATCTCAAATGAGCATATGATCTATTTGTTTCCATTATTAACCAGGTTGGAAGGGAAATGAAAATTTTGGGGTTTTGGACAGAAAAAAGGAATGCTGTTCCACAGCTGTCTGGAGTTCCCACCTTTTGCTACTCCTGTGACTTTCTTGTTTGGAGACAGACTTCCTCAAATCTTGTTTATGAGAACATCACTTTATTGGTATTGGTGCTAAAAAGGAAACATCTTGTCCTATTCCCACTCTTGTTGCTGAAGTTCTGCACGAACAGGTCGTGTTAAATACTGTGCAGTGCATCATTGGAAATGTTCAGCTTTGTGATTTTTGGCTGTCAGATCTGTTACGTAAGTCACAGTTTGATTGTGTTCAAGACTAAGCTTTCTGCTACAGTCTGAACAACACTGAAATTTCTTGGTTTCGGAAAACTGAATTTCCTGTTGTGTCCGTCTGGCACATATGGATGAGAATTCACTAGCATCACCAGAGCAACAGAACCAGCCAAGGACAAACGTTTGGCATGTCTTATGCTGGAAAAAATCTCATTTCAGAATCAAAGCATGCATATGCACATACTTAAAAAGAAGTGGTAAGTGCTTAAAAGCTGAACTAGAATAAAAAACATGCCAGTGTTGCTGTTGCCTCTTCTTCAGTAAAAGTTGCATCAGCCATGTTTTTCCCAGGGCACAGTTTGTATGTTGGAAGTTTTCTTTCCACTGAAAACATGGAATGATAAGCAAGTCTTCCATTCTTTGAAGAAGCTGAAGTACAGTAGACCTATTAGGTCCCTCATATTGGCTGGAAACTTTTGTGGCTGCTTTCATCCATTTGTAAGAGACCTCTTGTGGTTTGTTTTTCTTCTGAGCCTTTGACTGATCAGTCTCTCTGTTTTCTCATGGATTGAGCTCCCAACTCCGTGATTGTTCCTTGGTGCTGTTTTCACACACTTTTGAGAAGAACAACTTGGGCAGCAGCTGGATGCCCAAGATACAGGAAAGATCTTTGCTTAACCAGAATGGATAGAAGTAAAGTGTGCCTAATACAACCCCTCAGAAACAGGCCATATTAAAATTGCTTTGGCTTCTTAAGGCTTTGGTTCTTGTTGATGTGCATCTTCTCAGCAGGCTGCTTTTAGTTAGCTCTTGTGCTTTAAGGCAAGTGGTAGGACACAAGCATGAAGAAGTTGGGAGATATGAACCTAGACTACCTCACTAGTAAGAAAGTGTCCAAAAGGTCTCTTTTTATGCAAAAGGAGAAAAAAAACTCTTCTAAAGAGAGATCCTGGTAGCACATATTCTACTGTGTGTTATGTGGATGCCAAATATAGTAGGCCATAAAAGAAAGCATAAGTATTTTAGGCTTCTTGCAGGGTTTATTACTGAAGGTGAGAACAATGTTTCTGGCGAAAGCTGGGGTTTTTTTAATAGGTTCATAGACTGACTCTCCATAGGCAAATACATTGGCCAAACTATGTAAGAACCTCCAGCCTTTCATTTTCATGATCTAGTCACATATCTTACTTGAAAAAGCTTTTTTTTCTTGAATTTTAAAGATGTTAGAGTTCAGAATGTTTGTTGGAACACTTTTAATTAACAATTTTTGAAAGAGTTTCAAACATCAAGATAAGCATACAAAGAACGTGCCAGATAAAATAAAAATGAAATACTGAACAGAATTAGTCATACTTCAAGCTTGTGCTGCATGATTCTGAAAGTTTTTGTTTTAGTACAAGTCCCATTGGGCTCTTTGAAATGATTTCTGTATTTTGAGCTAGATTTCCTGTTTGTTCACATTTAAGTTATATTTTTAAAAAGTTTTTATGGCTAAATATGTTTCAGTGATAGTAATATGAAGAAAAATGAAGTTGTTAACCTAATTTTATTTTTCTAATTTGAGAGAAAATAGATGTTTCTCACTTGCAAATTGAAAAGGTAGAGCAGAAGGTAGCTTTTTACCAATTTCCATTATATATACAAAATCTCAAATATCCTTGTTCGGAAAAAGAAATACCTAATTTTAAAAACATGAACACCTCTGGTCTTCATCAGAACAGTGAGAGAGCTATGGCCATGAAAAAGGTGTAGCAGGTACCTTGCAAGGGAAGTTTTTCTTTTATGAGTTGTAACAAAAAGAACTGAAGACTTTTTTGTTGATGCATTTAGTTACACACATTATCTATAAGCAAAACAGAGTCGTAGTAGCTGCTACAAGGAGCTGCTTCATCCAGTAATAATGAAATGTGTACACTGCCATTTAGTGGAATGGCTGGAGGAGGAAGGTGTTGCCACTTCTGCAGGGGAGACTGTCACTCAGAATGGACCAGGAAGTGAAGCTTAGATAACTTGGCCTAATTATTTTATATATGCAGTCTAATTTGACCAGTAGTTTATCGTCATTAATTAAAATAGACATGCCAAACTAGTTGGTTTTATTGCTGTTTCTGAGCATAAGGTTATAAGGATTTAAGCTTTAAACACTTGATTTATTTTTTTTAGGCTAAATCCTTGTTTGGTGACCAGAGCTGCCTATCTTGATGTCCTTGTGATGTTGAGTACTCACCTGGAGAAGTTTCAAAAGCAAGGTAAGTCAAATGTACTATTCTATACATTGAATTTAATATCTGTATCAATTTCTGAGCTCTGTTGAATCTGGATCAACAATAGTATATTACTTGTGCTCAAGGTATCTACTGACTCCTGGAATCCTTTAGATGCTTTGTGGAAGAAGGCCCTTTGTTCTGCTTTCTCAAGAGCTAGTCCTAGGTTTTCTTGAGGAGAAAACTGACATATGGCTCCATGTCAAGGCTTACAGTGATGATCTTGCAGTATCCCTAGTCCTAGAATGGCTAGCAACAAAAAAGATCCTCTCCATGTTCCAAAATGGTTTTTTTGATCCAAAATCCAAATCCTGGATTATTGCTACTTTAACCTTTTCAGGAAGCCACAGAAATGTTCCTTTGTGAGACACCTGAAGTAGTTTCAGAGAAAGTGTTTTCTAGTGTTTAGAAGTTTTATAAAAAACAGCTCTGAGAACTTCTTTCAGTTTCTTTTTTCATTTTGATTCTTTATCAATGGGGATTTTTTGAACGACCAATGATAACTATCAGTGGTTTTAATGTAGATTATAGTTAATAACAGTACAAAACAAGCTGTGATCAATAAGAAAAACAAAGGTATGGAGGAAGGAACACACTTTCACGTGTGCCAGTGTGTAGGCAGCTTTCAGTCAGCTGTAAGTTGCTTCCTTGTGAGCCTGTTTTGTTCATTTCTTATGAACAAGTGAGTAATAAATTACCTTGTCAGTCCAAGAAGGCAATTAATGAGTAGTTCTGTCATTTCATTAAAATTCTTAACACTGCATTTAAGTCACTGGAGCCGTTCTTTATTTCAGATAGTCATGTTGTGGGCACTGTTAATTTTAAAACAAATTCCTTTTGCTTTTTTTGCTTAGACCTATAGTTGATGTAGTTCCATTCTAATTCTAAAATTGCTATTGATGTGATTTCTTATGAATGTACAGTTCAAATGGTGGTAGTTGTTAGGAGAGCAAATTGGTGATGAAGATGTCTGAGATAAACTTCTTTAGACGGGCTGATGCAGAACTAGCCCGTGCAACAGAAGGACAGACATACAGAGTGACTGGGCAAAGGCCACATGCTCTATAGGGTGGAATGCAGCACCTTATCTAAAGCAGTTTCAATAGAATATGTGTCTAGGGATAAATTTTTTCCTGGCTCTTCACTGGCTTTTCTGGGGCTGAGCTATATCTACCATCAACAATTCTTATATTACAATATATATTTACTTATTTTTGTTATTACTGCAAAACAAAGCTTTTAAAACCCTCTCGTGCCATTGGCCTTAGTTATGGTCCTTTGCAGTATGTTAAAGACTCTAGCTGTGTATCATAACTACAAAATAGACAAAAACAACCCCCAAAGCCTCCCTCAACCATATTTCGGCTCATCACCCTTTTTACTTTTTTTAGTTTGAATACTCCTTTTTCACACTCCTTTTTAAAAGAGAGATCCTTTTAGGACTATTAATTTTTACAGTTTTAAAATCATGATCCTGTACCTCTGTTCAGCTCCTTGGTGGTATGAATCATCCTGGTTTTTCTGTTCTCTTCATCTGAAGTTTTTTTCATCTTCTGATTATTCTTGTCACTCACCCTTCAGCTCTATTTTTATATTTTCTTTTAGGAAGGAACAGCCAGTACTCCAGGGGAGGGCTCCTTGTTTTGCTTGCTTAGTGGACATTTTATTTCCTTTATCAGTCTCTTTCCTATTTCAGTTATCCTTGGGGTTTTTTTGTCTGTTCTGGTTTTTAAACTATTGCTGCACATTTGCAAAGGCTTTTACGGACCTCTCCACACCAGGAAACTCCCTTCCTTTTTTAATGCCCCTGGCTTATGAATAGCCCTTTGAGCCTGAGGGATTGCACCATGCTGTGGCTGGATTACCAACTATAGTGAATTCATTTATTTTTCAAAGCTCTTGTGAACTGTAGCAAACCTGGGTACTGTAAGGTACAATTTCTGCAGAAGGAAAGCAATTATTTTTGCAGATTCCCTCTGCTTGGGGATAGTTCATTAGTACTGTTTTACTTAAAGTTTCATTCCTACATAAGTTTAAAATTACATATTTCAAGCACTGTCTACAGAGATTAAAAACTTAGGCTGGAAGTACTGTTTTGAAAACTTGAGGATACATTTGGGACAATTTTATGTATCACAGGCAAGAAGCCCTTCTGAAAGGAGGGAGTAATGTGTTTATATTAAATAGAAACTGAGTGTCCCATGACACAGTAAGCAAAAGACTAAACTCACCAGTTAAAACTGAATGTTTTGAGTCTCCCATTTAAATGTTTTAAAGATATGATTATTAATTGAAGTGTTATACTTTTCTGATATTAAATATCTTACTCATGCGTATCTCTGGTTATGAGCCAATTTTTCTCTGTTCTAATCTTGATTTGTAAAGTTGTTTCAATGAATAAAGGGTGAGGGACAAATCCAAATAAAACTGTTTCTTGATGTGTTTATCTAAGAGGCCCCAGGAAGTGCTGTATATGAGTTCCAGGCCACAGGCTGAAACTGATTTTCATCAACAGAAATGGGAATGCAATGTAATGAGCCTGCAACTGGTTAAAATCAGACCACTTCTAATTGATTATGCCTGTCTAAAGAGGCTACAATTACAAAGAGGTTTTCAGAGTACAGCTCTGCCTAGGTCTTTCCTGCATTATGATTATTTTCTGTAAGTGATTTGTTGTTTTCAATTAATAAAATCTGTCTCTTAAAGTGCAGGATCGCCCTTCGGGAATTTACTTCACGAATTCAAAAAACATCAGCTTTAAAATGTCAGCTAAGGAAGGCAGGGAGTAATGGATACCAAAAGCATCTTGTTCAGCTAAAAATTTACTGCTGGTTAAATGATGACTATTTATCTTAAACAAAACAAAGCAACCCAAAACCCATAGTTATTCCTATTTGCTGGACTGGATGGAAGTGTTGCCTGATTCATGTCACTGGGACAAGACAGTTTTCTTTCCTTGAGATGATAGGCAAAATCTAGGACTTTTTTCTCAGTTCCTGATGTGCCTGAGGGCTTTCAGATATGCTGAGACAATACATAATGCCAAGACTATATAAACCTAAAAATATTTTTATTCTGTTATCAATTGTGGTTGGAAGCAAGCCCTTAAAAAAGTAAAAAAATTTAAATATAGAAATACTGTTTTTACCTCTATTGAGAGTAAAGAAAGTTCTTAACAAGTACAGGATTATTTGATGAGCTAATGTCTATTGTCACTATTAATAATTGTTAATAGCATCCAGGGAATTTGTTCTTGGAGACCTTTTTGATGTATTTTCTCCACATTAACTGTTTTTATAGATCAGAAATCACAGATGTCTAGGGCCTTTTCATTCTCATGGGAGAACAATGCCGTCCTCTTGCAGAGGATATTCTGGCACTTCTACCCTGCTTCAGATACTACAGAGGAATAAAGTAACATTTGTAGGCATATTGAGGTGGGAAAAAATGACCCCAAGTCCAGGTGAGAATATTTCCAGCATTAGCTGTGTATATGATTATTTGCAAATTCCCAGGTTTTGATCAGGAGGAGTTGGAAGCAGAGGTCTGTCGAGCCCCAGATCCATGTGTGCAGCTGAGGTTACACGCTTTCCTGTGCACTCAGAGATGGGCTTTGCAAGAGATGGAATACAGGACTCTGGTGTGATGCACTGTCCCACTAAATAAGATTGCTCTGTTGAATATGTGAACTTCTGAGAGGACCTGTCATAGACATTGTTGCTTTCAGATCTTCTGGAAATTGGTGTTTGAAGCAGAACAAGATGAGAGTCTTACTGTGATCTGCAGTGCTGGTTTCGCAGGAGACAGAGTGTTGAATTGCAGTGAAAGCTCACATCTGGGATGCTCTGTCTCTCTGTAACAGATGAAGAATGCCACAAGACAGAGTGGTCACATTTTCCTTCTTGCTTACATCTTGAAAAAGTTTTCTTGTAGTATTCTTTCATTCATGTGAAGGGAAAAATGGATGCTGTAATATACTGGATGCTCTGTAATATACTTGACTAATAGAAGCGCATTTTGGCCAGGGGTGTGTTTCAAAAAATGGCACTTGCTGATAGAGCCCTGTCAACGTAAGTGAAGTAGGATATAGAACAGAAGAGGGAAGAGATGGAGGAAATTTTTGCTGAAGATAATCCCGTCAAGTTGTTGCTTTAGCCTGTATATATGCTGTCAGTCTGCTGCCTGGTTTGGCCTGTTGTCAAGTGTAGTAGCTTCAAAATTCATGTTTGATTTGAAAGAGAAAAAATTTTAAAAGGACATCAGACAGGATGAATCTGTGATTTAGGAAAAGATACCACGTGTAGTCTAACCAAGCATTTTTCCTTTCTACATTTGAGGTGGAAGAATGAAGAAGTTGAGTGGCATTGTTGGAAGTCCAAGACACAGGGAGTGACTGGGAGTTGCCTGGACAGTAAAATGGCAGAGGCAGAACAAGTGAGGGATGCTGAGGTGGTCCAAAGACTGACCAAAAGTTAGTGTGAGACAGAAGAACAAAACAAGTGGATCAAGGCTGAAAAGCCTAAATTTTTGGAGAAAGGAGATGGATATGTGCAACACCAACAGCTGTCAAAGAAACACTGGAGGCAGAACTTGTGACACAGGTGGAGGAGGAGGAAAGTAAAAATGATTTTAGAATGATGGCAGAGACAGTGATCAGAGGAGGGTTGTGGAAGGTAGGCATGATACTGCTGGAATGCTGTGTTGAGCAGGGAACATGGGAGGTGTTCCATGAAATGAGTGACACTAGGGGAAAGTGGAATTGGTCATGTTTGTTAATGTTAGCAGTTAAAATTCTGTCCCCACGTAGAAGACAGAGACTGCTCATCCTTTCAAAATCAGTTCTCTTTAGATGCCAACATGTACCACTGACTGACTTGCACTGTCTCCATGGGCTTTTATGATTTTATATGAATGCAAAATACTGGAAAACTCAGTGCTGAGCCAGAGAGAAGCTGTAAGAAAAAAAATAGCTGTTTCAGTGTCCAGATATAATATTGGGTTTTTTCTCCTTCTTTTTTTCCTTTGGAAACTTTCCCTTATGCTGTACAAAATGCAATGGGATGCTTGTGTTCTCAACAATAAATTATCCTTGGATTCTGGTAATCAGTCATGTTTGTAGTTTTGAATTGTATTGTGAGTTCTGATGCCTAGCCTCTGATGTTGAAGAAGTTGCAGATGTCTTTAAAAGAAAACATCCTGCTTAAAATATGCCCTTTTTATGATCAACAGTCACCTTAGTATGTCTGTGTAATGAAACAGACTTTTCTGTTCTCTTTGTGGTTTTATTTCCATTTAGCAGTGACTTTGCCTAATCCACTTTTAATAAAAAGGAAAAATACGAAAGAAAATACTTTTCCTTAGTATTTGTCTAGGAAAATCTCTTCTTGGCACTGGTTACCTCTCAGCCTACTCCCTATTCATATGATCTCTTCAAATGTCTGTGGATGGGAGTTTGAGAGTGGATTTTAAGTTCAGTTCATAAACAATTGTGCTTTCTTGCAAGTCTTGTTGAATAATGCCTGTCCAGATTTTTGATGCTCAGAGCCCCTTCCCGTAACAATATGCTGCAGGCACAGCAGCGTTTTATTGCTGCTTTTGCAAATTTTGCCTGCCCTTGCAGAGTGTCAGTAAGTTTTCTGATGCTGGTAGTAACTTCCCTCCTTTTCTCCTGCTTAGTTCTTTTTTTCTGGAGCCTCTGGTAGGAACATGGGAGATGGTTTGGGTGCTTGAAGGCCTGCACACGGGATTTAATCTCAATATTTATCTGGGAGCATGCAAATACCTAGAGCTGTGCTAATCACATGCAGAGAAGGAAGCCCCTCACACAGTACATGTGGTGATCAGGAGAGTTGTCCACTTGGGAGTAGCTAAATAATCACTGGGAAATTACCAAATCCTACTGAAATGTATCAACTGTGCAAGGAGGTGAACAAGTTTCGATTCAAATATGGAAAGAAGTCAGATTACTTCTTTCACTTTTGAACAGACTGTACTGCCTCTGAGATGAACCGTCAGCTGAGCTGTCCATCAGCTGATGGATGTTACTCCCTGAGCAGGGACTTTTTTGTGTCCTTGCTCTGTGTGTCTGCTTACTCTGGGAACAGACTGAATTGGTCCTGCCTGCCACTGCAGGGAAGAGCAGAGGAGAGACAGGCAGGGTGCAGGTTTGGGAGCCACTAAATTTTGAGGAGGTTTATAACTGGAGATTCATCCATTCCTAATTCCATTCTGTTCCTCTTCCTTTCCTCTTTATTTTCAGGTGGTGAAACACCATTTTACTTCATATCCGTGGCAGAATATCAGTTGATCACAAGCAGGATTAAAAAACAGTCCCTCAAACCTAGATGCCGTGACACAGATGATGTGTACATATATCAGTGTGGGGGACACAAAGGGATTGAGGATGTTTATGTTGGGTGATGAAGAGAACCAAGTGGTTGGGTAAGATGTCTCCTGTACTAGAAGCAGGCTGAAATTCTTCCTGTCCCACAAATGAAGCAATCCTTAAGGGGGAAAAAATAAAATTAAATCCACTTATTTCTTGGGGGTTCTTTTGCATCTGTCAGCATCCTGGAGAGACTGCTGTTGCCAGGACCCTTCTTTGGTCAGCCAAAATTTGTTCTCCCTTCTCACAGCAGCTGGTCATTCAAACTGTACAGTGATGTTTGTTTGTAAATAGAAGTATGTTGTTACTGTATCTTAACAACAGAGGCTGACATTTACTTTGGGAACCAGTGTGGTTTTCTGGTTTAGTTGGATATTTTGATGTAAGCCAAAGGAAAGAGTTTACTTAAAGCTAAGCAGACAAGAAAACATTTACATGAAAGCTCGGAAAGATTTCTTAGTGATGAAGTTGAAAGCAGGAATATTTCCACTGCACTGTAATAAGACAGGGGCATTCTTTCCTTTTGTGCATATTTGTGTGAGAAAAGAGCATTGGAGAGCATGTGGAGCACAAGATGAATGTAGAAGGATTTGCTTTCTGGTGTGCTGAGACTAAGCAAATATACAGTCTTATTTTGCTGATGGCCTTGCCATTGAGACATCCAGTTTTAAAGAGACTTTCTGTAAAATACATGAGCCACAGTGTCCAGTCTTTCACAATTGCATGGGCAAAAAAAGAAGTCATCCAGAAGGCTTCCAAAGCAGAAGTATTTGGTATGTACAGAAAAAGAGGATCTGTTGCCAAAGACTCTTGTATCACAGTCTCTGTAAGATAGTAGTTCTGGGAGTGAGTAGCTCTGCTGTGTTTTTTATATGAAAGTAGTTTTCCCCTTCGAAGATGAAAACATAAAGAGAAGTTGTGCTGGCCTTGCAAAATAGCAATGGAAGTTTGTTGAGTTGGAAGGTCAATGCATGGCCAGCTCCTGGAGTCCATGGGAGGGTCACCAGTCTCTGATGCTGAGCTGCAGGATCTGGCAAGGTTGGCAGCATTGACACCAAAAAAATGGAAGACACCCTCTCCCCTTCCCCTAATTTTTTTCTCTCTCTCTCTCTCGCTCCCTCTCTGTCTCTCTCTGTGTGCACTTAATGCTACTCTGCCTTTCCCTGCTCTGGGGCTTTGACCCTTCCACCCTGTCAGCTGTCCCCTTACTGGTTGCATGCAGCTTACCTCAGTGTACAGCAGCGTGGACAGGAGATAAAAGCGTTTCTCTTGCACTGTACTTACAATACACCCTTGCTTGGAAGAGCTGAGCTGGTTGGTGTGTGTGTTGCTGAAAGGCAGCTGAGGAGGGGAGCAGGTAGGAACCTGAGAGGGTGCAGTGCTCTGAAACTGAAGCTGTTTCTCTTCTTGAACTGAGGCGTTTGACCTTGAACCTTTTCCTTTCAGCTCCCTCGGATTATTTCTGTTGTTAAACTGCTGTCTGTGGAGTCAGGCTGTGTAATGACTGAGACGAAGGCCTAATCCCTCTCCAAGGCAACCAGACAGTTCGGAAATATAGGAATTCTGGCAGTTGGATACGTGTCGTGTGACACGGGCATTAATGCTAGTTTATGCTATGATGCCAGTGTGTAAAAGCAGTGTGTTTGGAGGGGGTTTAGAAACGTAGCAAATAAAATATACAAGTTTGCATTGCAATGAGAAGTCAGCTGTGTCATGTAGAGGATAATGCTGTGAGACAGCTTTGCACTGATACTGGAGTTCCTTTGACTGCATCAAGTCCCTTCAGAAAAGAAACTGTACCGAAAATGTGAATGACAGAGCTAATGGTTGGGCAATATGTCGGAAAATTTTTTACAAATGCTAGATTTCTTTGAAGCGTGTCCAGAATTACTCAGAAATGGTTCTGTCTTATGTGCTAGACAGCATACAACCATGTCAACTTTCTGTGTAAATGTCAAACAAATTAGGATGGCTTTGGAAGAATCTGAATATGAAAGGGCAGGATATTTAACTGTAAATAGAAGGCTTAGGGAGATGTCTTCATGGGCAACAAAATGAATCTATATTTGTGCTGTGACTTCATGTCAAATTCAGGAATTTTGTAGAACTACTTGGACAGACTTTTAGCAGTGCTTAATAATTATAAATAGCAAAGTTACATGGCAATGAATTGTCTTCTTGCAGATACTGAAGAAATGTAAGTTTGTTTAATCTTTGTGTTTACCTTTAGTGCATTTTTACATTTAAAAAACCCTAAACTTCCAACATCCCCTAGCACTAGTGGTACTGTTCTCTGTTCTTTTGTGATTTTCCCCTACTTGCATTTGAATTTTGTGGGGTATGCATGTTCATTTTCTTGCAGTACAAGACATGTTCATTTTCTTGCTATACAGACACTGAACTGGGCAAAATGGTTTCAATATTATAAAATGGTTCATTGCTACTGATGGTGGAGAAGAAGGCTGAACTCAAGGCACAAGAGTACTTCAGTCCATTGTTGTGAGATAGGACCATTGATAACTTTCTTCTTTCATTTTGTGCATACATTGCCAGCCCTGCTAAAGCCTGAAACCCTCTGGCACCACAGGTGGCAGTGGCCTCTTTGTTCGCTCCAGGAGGTGGCCGAGCACTAAGGAAGGTTCTCAGGCTGTGCTGGGCCATGTGGGCAGGGTTGCACCAGTGCAAATGGCTGAAGGGTCACAGTTCCTGTGCTGATACATAAGAGGGGTTACAGTGCAGCACCTTTGTTTTCTTAGCTATGTTAACTGTTCAAAATTAGTAAGAGGAAAAGCATCCTGGGTTTTTTAGTAAGTAAATTCTTTAGACAGATACACACAGAACATGTCTATTTATCTTGAAGGGGCATCTTCTTAGTAGCATTTTTTTCTGACTAAAACTATGAAGGCGTGAGATTTTCAGTGTTATCAGAATGGCCTGTGTCATGATTTCTCCTGATTTCAGTTGCAGCTGAGTAGTCTGACAGAGAGCACTTTGTTCAGTCTGGTCTCTGATTTTAGAGCTAACTATCTTCATTTTTCTCCACATATATTTAATAGTTTATTTCTGTTAATCACTTTCTACAGTGGTATAAATGACAAGCTTGTACAATGTGCAATATTGTTTTAGTAGCTCGATTTAAAGAAATAATTAGCAAACAGATGTAACTAGTAAAGATTGCAGGCAATCTGCAAGGTACCACAATATTTTTAAAGTCGTTTCAAACTTTCAGCTCAAGTGCTGAACAATCATAGTCCTCAGAAAACTTTGTGTTCTTGTTTTCTTTTGATTTAAATATGAATACATGTGATATCTAGCAAAGCTTTTTTATAATTTGGAATCCGTTTAAAATGAAGGAGAACTCTGATTTTCATTTCATGCCTGAATTTACCTTATGATACCTTTTGCATACCTGATATTTGTCAACTTCATGGTCTGGAGCAGATGGTAACACCACCTACTTGGTCACTTTACTAAGTGTTACTCTCATTCCAGGAATGCAATTTCTTGACTTTTGGGAAGAGATGAACAGAGTCATTTCAGATTCGGAATTGGTGTCTGGTATTCCCTACCCATCTGCAGTACCAGGGCTGATACAGTATCTGCAGAGCATCACCAAACTTGTCATATCAGTGCTGTCAGTGACTGCAGGTCCTGACATCCAGAGCTGTGGCTCAGCTGCTGCAGAGGGAATGGCCAAGCCCTCACTGTCAGTAGCTCTTCTCCTGCACTGCGAGTTCCATGAAGTGCGTCTGCTGGCATTGGAAGCAATACTGCTGTGGCTGAAACAAATGAATTCCAAGCAGGTTGCAGAAGGAAGAGGAGGTGTATTAGGTTTACTCACTGATTTGGAAGACACTCTTCTCACAATGGCTCTGAAGGAAACAAATCCCCAGTGTTTTTGCAAGGTAAGAGGGTGCTTTTTTATTGACATTTTATATGTTTTCAGTAAACTATGTTTTTAATTTTTAGATTACACTTGTAACTTTCAAAAATACATTTCAAACATGCATTATGCTTTTTAAATAGTAGTTGGGATGTTTTTTACACTGAACAGGAGCTGTGCAATAATTTTGTAACAGATGTTCTTGTGTAAAAGCACGAACTTTGTCTTTGCTTTCTTAGAACTGTCCAGAGAGAATCCTTGTGTTCTTGGAGGGGAGCTTAAGTCACTGTTTTACTGACCTCAAATGTGCACATTCCTGTTGAGACTGTCTGTAAATTCTTTTTTTGTGAATTGTGTCTGCAGGTGCTGGAAATTCTTTATAATATGGATCTCAGAAATGTGCTTCCAAAGACTGAATGCTCTATAAAAATGAATCCAAATGAGCTCTTAACCTGGAGTTTAAACCTTGCAGATATTTCCAGCAGGTATGGTCTGTCATGCATGTTGAAATACTTATATTTTAAAAACTTGCAACATTGAACATTAATATATTGGTTTGGGACTGCCCTTTCATTTAGAAATCTGTGTTTCAGAAAAGAGAGTGTGGCTTTTTTAATAAAGTGGGTTCTTGAGAATTTTTCAGAGAAGTAAGACCTTTATCTGAATTATTTAAAAGGCCCATAAGTCATACTAGCACTCTGTAAATGTCCAATACTATAGTTCCTGAAACAAGAAGTTACTCTGGCTGTCCTGTGATAGCCATTGAGCATAGTTCTTCCTGAATGGTAATTGGGAAACACCCACTTTACTGTGGAATTAACAATTAGTATTAATGATCCAACCATACACACATTTGCTGTGAATCTGCCATCCCTCCTATCCTGGTTTATGGGCAGATGGTTGATAACAAGAATGACAGATCTCATTTAATTTGTTGGGGTGGCAGAAATGCTTAATCCTAATCCTTAGAGTTTGCACTCCTTGTACAGACTGTAAAGTCAGCAGAAAGCACTGAACACGTGGAGCCAGTTTGTAATTCCTGCTGAACTGGAAGCCGTGTCCATCCATTCATACTGGAATGGACCAACAGGCTTGCAGTGGCCAGGCTCTAAGAGTGTGACATCCTGTTTCTGATAGTTCTTTAAGCCATGTAAACATCGCAGTCCAGTGTTACAAATGTGGAATATAGAGGGTAAAGAGTGTAGAACAGCATTTTATAGCTGTGCATGTTTGCTGCTGGTTTGCACTGAATTGTTCAAGTTCAAATGCTGATGATGGGGAGTGGTCATTTCTGGGATGAAGTAAGATACTGGTGGTAAAATAACACTGACTGGTGCTGGTAGAGGGAAAGGGCTGTAAAGCAGGCCTTGCTGCTCAGGTGTTGCCGTTCCCCATGGTGGGAATAGGCTTCAGTAGCCACAGTGCCAAGAGCCATGTCCTTAGATCCTGCTAGGCAGCAGGGAGGCTTGGAAGCTGGCAGTAGGCATATTTTGCACTAGGAGCATTTCTAGCAGCTGTAGAAGACAGATTCCTGCAGCTAAACACCAGCTTCAAGAGATGCATTTGTTCACAATTTAAAATAATGTCTGGTTTATTTGACTAAGGTTCTGTTTTCAAATGTGATAAGTATGTAAATAGAAAATAAACATGAGAGGTGTGAAAGGAAGGGCATATTTCATTTGCATATCAGCTGAGAAATTAACATCTAGATTTCTAATGTAAAAACTCCAAATGCTCAGCTTGAAAAATACCCGTTAGTGATAATCAGAAATAATTAAGAGCTGGTTGATTTTCTTCTAGACATGAAATGATGACAGAAATAGCTCGCTTTTTGATATGTCCTTTGCCTTGTTTTCTCAGCCCTGAAGGTCAAACCATAGCTCTCAAATTTGCCTCCAAGTTGATTATCCACCATTTGCAGAACCATCAGCAGGTAAGGGAAATGGTTAACAGTTTTGTAATCCTGGAGTTTTTAGTGATGCAGTAATGTGGCTTCTTTTAGATCCAAGCCCCAAGCTTGTGTTTTCTTGTGTCCATTCATCGTTTTTAATATTATCGCTTCCTCTCTGAATATGCTGCCATGTTCTGAAATGACACAGCCATGAATGTCTTCTCAGTACATCCCTCCCAAAGTAATTTCAAGTTAAATACATACATAAATATTTCTGATGGAGTAATTTCAGCTTCAAACTCATCCAAAATGGCCACTGTAATGTGGAAAGGGAAATGCCTGCGGTGTTTAATGCTTGTTCTGAATCCAGGGCATTTACTGAAGTGCAGCTTTGTTGTGGTTTCTTGATTTTTGGAGAAACCCACAGGAGAGCACATGGGGTGGGAAGGCACGAAGCTGAAGCAGTGGTTGGGTGCAGTTCCCAGCCAGTTCAGATTTCTTTTGATTTTAAATTGTCAGTCTGTGATGTCACATATATATGTGTAGAGCAGTGCAAAAGCAGCGTTAGTGTTAGACATTTTTAAAAATATTTGTGTCTTTAAAAAGACACAAAACCCACTTAGTAGATATTTTAAAACAAACAAAACTCTCATGGTCTGTTTTAAACGGAAGATTATTTTCCTTACAAAGCTATTATTTTTCATAGAATGAGCAGCAGAATGGATTCATATTATATGCTAATAACCATGTCTCATAAGAAGTATAAAATCAGATTTGCACACAGGAATTGAGGGACATGAATTATGATGTTAAATCTTTTTTGTTAAAGGAAAGGCGTAGTGTGAGTACTTAAAGTTAACATAACAAAGAGGAATTAATGAAAAATGCTGTAAAAATGTTAACTAGAAATGCTACAACCACTTTGTCTAATAAGCATATACATCGTGGGAGATCTAAGATACTCCTACAGAGAGAGCTTTCGGCTTTGGGAAAGACCAGGTACATCGGTTTTCCATCGAAATTCTTTCTTTGGGCTTGCATTCAGTATTTACATCTGTGGAAGGGATTTTCTCCTCCATGAGGTAAAAGCTAAGTTCTGTCTTTTTAGATATTCCATCCATGTGTCTGCTTGAAATTTGAGTCATTATAATATCTTGGGAGATTTTTCCTTTTTGTTTTCACCTGTTACAGAATCTGTAGGACACGGTCTGACTGTGTCCCTTTGTGCAGTGCAGATACAAGGCCCTGTACCAGGCAGAACGAGGCAGAGCATGACTGAGGTCATTTATTCCTCAGTTAATGAGGTGGGATGAGAACTGGCTGAATGGCACATCCCAGAGCGTTGTAAGCCAGGGTATGGTTGGTCTGTCACTAGTGGTGTCCCCAGGGGTCAATACTGGGCCCAGTATTGTTTAATTTCTCCGTCAATGGCTTGGATGAAGGGTCAGGGGCCAGTTCACTGACAACACAAGGCTGGGAGGAGAGGCTGATATCCCAAAAAGGCTGTGCAGCCCTTCAGAAGGACCTTGACAGGCTGGAGAGATGGGCACAGAGAAACTCTCTGAAATTCAGCAAAGGACCAGCATGTTTGTCCTTGGCTTGCGTGTGCCAGAGGAACTGAGGACACAAAAATACACTTTGACTTGTGTGGTCATTGGTGAGTTTGGTGTGAAGGGAAAGAGTGGAAGACTTGCCTGTGAGTACTGCTCTAACTAACAGAAAATTTCCAAACTGTTAAACGTTCACATGAGATTCACCACTTAGAAAAAACGGGGCATGCACTAATGAGCAGTATCCCTTAGGCAGGCTGTAGTTCAGCGTGATGGTAAGAGGTAACACCACCTTGTACAGCACACTTCTCACATCTTCTGTGCTTTCAGATATCACAAGAAACCTTGAAGAAGTGGGTTCAGCTGATAGTGTACTTTTGTGGAGATGAGCAAGAGACAGAGATGCTGTTAGCAGCTGCTGAAGTTCTTAAAAGTATAACATCATTCCTTCTGATGAGTGAGAAGCTCATTCTTGGTAAGTAGCATGAAAGTAATTTTTTGGATCTTTTTTGATGAAATCCATTAATACAGGATTTCAAATGTATTTTATGTATATGCACAGTCAAAACATAATTACATCAAACAGGGTTTTTTGAAAATTTTAATAGGATTTAATTATTAAACATACAGATTTATGGTAGAAAAAGCACATGTGCCCAGCCTCTGGCAGTACCTCTGCAGAAGGGGCATATGAGATGTTGTTATGTCTTTTGGTCATTATACATTGCTGTACAGAATTACTGGCTTGCAGATGTTCTGTGACTTGAATCTTTCTGTAGTACTCTGTTGGTGAGGTGGACAGAATTTAGTTTATCACTGGGAGCGTAACAAAGCTCTGCTGGCTAGATGTTGAAATGAAGGGCTTCACTCTAGAAATGAGAGACGCTTTCTACTATAAGAATGATTAATAATTGGATCACATTTTATCTCCTAGGTGTAAGGATTTTTGTTTCAAGTTAACATTAGACCGTCTCTTTAGAGAACAAAGAAAGAAGGAGAACAACCAAAACCTACATGGCCTTATTCAACAGTACGTTAGTGACTGGGAGGCAAAGCTCAGTGAAACTCTGGTTTGTTCTGGAGAATAGATGGGGTTTTCTTTTAGCTTTTTTCCCCCTACGTTCTGTGAATAGAGAATAAGGGCATTTTGTGACTAAAGGGCCAAGAGATATGTAAGAACAGGTAGTAACAGATGATGAAGAAATTATTCTGCATCCTGAACAGGACAGACAGCTTTAGATACTTTTAACTCCATGATACTTCATTCCAGTGTAGTTAGATAAATGTTTTTAGTTTAAGTAGTTTAAATCCATCCATGTGGATCAGATACAAATACCTCTTATACAAAAAGAACAGTATATTTCTTAATCTGCAGATAGTGGTTTTGTTAAAAATTAGCTATTATTTTGAGATGTGCCTTTTAAGAGTTATTGGTAACATTTACCAGAGCTAAATTTGTTATATGAGGTAGACATTGCACTTTTCATTGTATCAGCTTTGGAAATCTTGACCTTCACCATTTAGATAAAGCTCTTCGTAGGACAGACATTATTACCATTTTATGTCAAATGAAGACAGTGGAAGTATTGGAGTGAAAAACTCCTAAATGCAGTGCTTCTCATCTGTTGTTACTTGGATGTGGTCTGCAGATGATGGAGAGCAGTTTCTTCTTTGATCTTGTCAAAACAGTTGCTGATTTCCAAGCTTTCCAGTCAGGCAGATGTGAAAATCTGAAATAAAAAATAGCAGCCGTTTGTATCCTGTGTAAAATCCTAACAAAATGAAAACAAACAAGTAAAGAAAAATAAATGCTCCCCAGATAGCCCAGAAAATAGAGCCCCAAGGCCTCAGTGGTCAAACTATCTGAATTAGCTCTTTGCTCTGAAAATTGATCCAGAGGAAGAAAGGTGCAGAGTTGGCCCTTCATAGTACCTAGAGTTGTCAATCTGGAGATCTTCACAACTGTAAAACTATCAATACTGCAGTGAGGAGTTTGGCAAATCAAGGGCATGGGCTGGTGATTAGTTGTAGTGATATAAACCCGTAATAATTCCCTTAAAGGGGTTGTGTGCAAGTAAACAGCTTTGACTTCTATGCCTTCTTCTGCATCAGCCTGCTTCACCACGTACAGTAAAAAGTAGAAGTTAAAGGAAACTGTGGTTGTATGAAATGGAGTTGTAGTCATTCCTAAGAGTTTGCATTACCATAGTCTTAAGAGAAAGAGGGTGAATGCCAGTCTCTGTGTTCTCAGTGACCCCATCACCTCTTCATCAAGCTGCTTGAGGGTTCAGAAAAAGTCTTTATGCAAATTCCCTTTTGTAGACTTCCATTGCTTCTGGAGACACAGTAGAAACTTGTCTAGGTGGGAATTCTGGCAATTGAATCTATAAGGGAATAATTATTCTGCCCCAGCTGTACCAGTATAACATTATTGAGTGTGTCATGCTAGGAGAAAAAGCAACTTCTTTCTGAAATAATTAGGCTTCATGCCATTGCCCCATAGGGAAGTTACAGGTAATACATTAATGTTTCCCCTGCCTGTGTAGGAAAGCCTAGAGCAATTCACTTTGGCCAAGCAGTGAAATACAGTTGTCTGGCTAGTCTTGTAATACAAATCTCTGATAAACCTGCTGAAAGCATGGTAGAAGAAAACCAGCAATGAAGCACAACTCTTGTGTTGTCTGTGGCTACCAGAACATAGTATCTAACAGCTGGCTGCATCTAAAAGTGACATTCCAGTGGATTCCTTTAATCAGGATGTTCACAAAACCTGAAAAGTCAGCTGAAAAATACCCCAGCAAGCCTAGGAGTACAGACGTGTGACTTGAGCTAGTAGTGCGTGGTGTGGCAGCAGTAAATGGCACGAGGGTTTGCAAGGGAAATGTGGCTTGTGAGGTGGGAATTGCCACTGGGTTGGTGTGTGCTGCCTGCCTGCCTTGGGCATTACCAGTGAGCACCTCCCTCTTGGCACTTCTCTCTCGTTAGTTTAGCTGTGTACATGTAATCACCCCATGGATTAAACCTGTTTCCAACAGAGAGTGGCAGGGCATGCTGGTGAGTGGTGGGGACAGGTGGATGTAGGGAGAAGGAGGTGATGAGTAGACTCCTGAAAGATGGAGTCGTTTGCTGTTTCCAGCAGGGAATGGCATTTGTGTCCAGCACTACTGACAGTATGTGAAGAAAGCTTGGTTTGGCAGCCTCTGCTCCAGGCAGATTGCAACAGCAAATCTATGATCCGAGTGTGTGGTCAATCTCCAGCCATGGAATTTTTGATGTTGCCAAACAGGAATTCTGCACTCCTAGAAATTGTAGAAAACTGAAAGCACTCATGACTAAAGTTGAACCCAGATAGAGAGGCCTGTGCTCTTATCTGTTGCCCACTGTTTAAACCAAGCTGAGTCTGCCACGTAAATAAGGTTCACAAATGCTGAAAATATTTTGATTGTATTGCAAATCTCTTTCCCATTGGTTTGCCAATGCTTTTCATGTGTTGTGTTTGGGTGTGGAAACAGAGCTCTCTAACTTCTTTGAATGTGTGTAAGAAATAGAACTCTGATTTTTCTCCACAAATAAATATAGGACTGTCTGATACCCTTGGTCTGTGGAAATGTGTGATTCTGCTGCTGCAGAATGAAGACTTGGTAGTAAGGGATGCTGCTGCTGAAGTGATACAAGTGGCAGAATCAGAAAAAAAGAGCAGTGAAGGAACAGGTATGTTAACATTACTTTTAAATATTACTGAATGTTTGGGAGGCAAAAGTATTTCTCTTCTCTTCACAAATTTCTTGCTACTGTAAAGTGCTTTATCCATCTCCTATAAATATGTACCATAAAAGATAACAGGAAATTTGATGTCCACCATGCTTTATTACTTTGCTTTTACTGTTCTTGGTTTAATTTGCAAATGGTTACGTGGAGATGTAAAAAAGACAACAGCAGGACTCAGCTTTATGGTTCGTGCTGTGATGAGTCAACATTCACATAATTTCAGTTTGAAAGTTAATACCAGCTCTGGTCTAATATAATGCAGTGCAAGACACTCCTTGAATCCCACGTTGTTAGAAGAGCCTAATCACAGAGTGATAGGAATCTAGGAAGCAGTATTCAACTCATTGATTCATTATTAGACCTTGAAATCCATTTAGATCCAGATCAACAAAGACAATTCACAGCATACCCACAATGTGCTTTTGAGGATGTGGGCCTTTTTGTCTGCTTGCCCTAATTTACTCAACCCTGTTAATTTTAAAATAGCCACAGAACTTGAGTAGGCTTAACTAATTAATGTGCTTCACTTTGAGAATCTTTGCTGACACATTCTTCCATGTGTTGTGAATAAATTAGAATTTACTACCCAGCTGATCTCTCTCTGGTGGTCCCTGGTCTATGCTACTCAGTAATGCCTGTACCAGCTTGTCTGCAGTCAGTTCAAATTAGTCAGCCCTCTCCATGTGACCTTCTGCTAGGCTGGAGATAAAGCAGCTCTGTGGTTTAAACAAAAATAAGAAAAGGCAGTAAAAGTATGTTTGCCACTATTGTAGATAGAAGTAGCCAGGAATCTGCTCATGTGGCAAGTATGGTTTTGAGCTGGCACTGTTCAGGCACAGAGCTGTGTGGCAGAAGAAGGTAAAAGGGGGGGACATGGCATAAGCAGCTTTCATCTTCCTGTTAAACCCCACAGCTCTGATTTCCAGCACTGGCACCACAGCTCTGACAGTTCCTCTAGTCCCAACTACAGCTCTCTTGAGTATCGAGGGGCTCTGTGTGCATGTGTCTCAGGTCCCCAGTGCCGGCCTTTGGGGGCATCCTCAAGTGTCTCAATATGACACTTTCTTTGGGAATAATACAGTGCTGGATTCTCTCTCTGACTCCTTGTATCTCCTCCCTTCTTCCCTGTAGTATCCTGGTGCCAAGGGACATTTTCCTGTAACTGGGTGAGAGCTCTATCCTCTGTCTCCTAATTAATACTAAGGTCACTTCAGCACTTGCTCTTACAGCTTAACACTTTGTAAAGCTGAAGTGACCATAACTGAGAAGATAAAATAATAATTGTTTTTTATTTGCTTTGTTCCTAGTTAGGATAGAGACCCCTCTCCCTAAACTTCTGTTAACCCCTTAGGGACACTTAGCTATCCTTCCTGTTTTTTCGTTTAAACTTCTTGCAATGAAATGAGTGTCTGTCTGTATGACTAGAAAAGAATGCTGCATTTGAAAAGAGATAATTCAGTTTCCTTTCATGTCCATTTTTCATAATTTTTGTTCCTTCCTGTGATCTTTTTTCCCCACTAAACTCATTTCACTTTTTGTGATTCGCTTTCTAGTTTTTGGGGGAGCAACTTTGCCCTTGTGGTTTTTATTTATAACCAGATTAAAATAAGCTCACCTTTGTATGTTGTTTGTTTACTTTCATTTACCCCTTTTCTTTTCATGTGCATGTGAGAGTATGCAATATGTTTGGGTCTGTGGTTTAGACATTTCTTGGATCACCAGATCTCTCTGTCGTGGGAATTTTTAAATTACATTCAAATATCTGCATATTTTTTTCAAGTTTTCATACAATGAAAGTCTCATTTTTCATGACAGTACCGACTTTAAAATAACTTTAAAATTTTATTATTTTAAAACAAGTAATTTCAGTCTGTGAACCCGTAGACTGAAATTCATAGAAGCTGTGAAACAAATCTCTTTAAAATTCTTACTTTATAACACATTACTGGCTATCGAAAATTTACTGACTTTTCATTCCCATTATATGATGACAAATCAGTATTGTGGCCCAGTAGTTTTGTTGTGAGATCAGAAAGAGGAATGGATGTTTAGGAACCTGTTTTCATACATTCTGTAATTGTCTCACTTTGATATCATTACCGTTACCACTAGCTAACATGAGAGAGTAGAGAGACAATTATAATTTCAGCTTCATTTGTGCATCAAAAGTGTTGTGTCCTAGTAGCCATTATATTTCCAGAAATACTGCACTGTGTGAATAGGTTATGGTTTGTTCCACCTTTTACTGCTGGTAGTTTGCCATACAGAGAGCAGCAATGCTGTTCACAAAATGGGAGCTCAGAAATTTTGGCACTAGCATTTTCATATCCACTCCCCAAAAAATCCTCTTTACTCCCTGTGTACACAGCATGTAAAAGAGGGGTAGCCTATAGCTGCCTGCAGAAGAACTGCATTTATTGTCAGCCTAGGGAGCCAATGCTGTAAGTGCTTTGTTTACACTGAGATCCAGAAGAATCTGGGATTATAGCCTGGCAACTGCCCCTGCCCTTCCTGTGTGATAGAAGCTGGCATCTTGTTATCACGTGGAACAGTAGAGTAGGAAAGGTTATGTACTTGTGTGTTACAGTTAGACTGAGGCTGAATTAGCATCCTGTTCAGCAGAGCAAGGTGGAATTGGGCTGTTGTTAACAGTAACAAAGTTATTTACATAGACTTCATAGAGTTGTTGTAGTGTGGTTTTCCATTACATGCATGTTGCTGAATAACAGCACAAATGTGTAGCAGTATCATAGTGTCAAATAATAGGTATTTTCATGGCATTTATAGATGGTGAAACTGGAGGCAAATGATCCTGTCTATTATAGTGTGCTTTCACTTCCAGTAACAGCTCCTATCTTGTGTAATTCTTTGAAATGCTACTTGAGCTCCTGGAGGAGAATATGAACTTGGTTTCTTGTTGTTCCCTCGTGGCTTTTGGTGGGGGCAAAACCCCCAGTTCCTCAGGTGACAAATCCATGCAGCTTTGGATCACTCAAATTATACAGTAATATTATAAATTATAAATTTATTTATATAAATATATAAAATTATAAATATAAAATTATAAATATATAAAATTATACAGAAAACAGTAAGCTTGTGGAGTCAGAAATGTGTGGTAGCACATGCAATACAAGAACCTTGTGGAAATTGCAGCCCCCATTTTCGTTTGGAAGGAGAAAAGGTCAAGAGACCAAATGCTGATACACCAAGGGCTCCTATCCTCACTCTACCCTACTATTTTACCCCAAGCAAAACCCTACAAGCCCTACTATTTTCTTACAGAAGGCAAAGACTTCTACTGTTACCAGTAAAGTTCACTTCTAAAATTTATTTTATTCATACAGAGACGCCTGTTTTATGTTTTTGGTATGTGCAAAAGCTCCTGTTTAGTAGGGGAAGTTCCTGAGGTTGGATGGGGGCAGTCATTTTCTGAGTAGTGGGTCAAACAGAATCCTGTCTCACCAGAAAAGAGAAAAGCTTCCGTTTGCCTTGCTAAAAATACCAACTTAGGTAGTTAAGGTTTTCCTAATAACTGGAACAATATAAACCCCATCTGTAACTCAAGGTATTGTGTGCACACTTTGTTGTTGTTTCCTCATGCATTGAGGTGTAAGCCTCTGGGGGATTGTTTTATTCCTTTTAGTATGAGGGAGGGTACAGGAAGTATTGTGTTCAGTGTAAAGGTAGAATAGTTGCTTTGAAATCTAATTAAATTAGTGACCCATGGCTGTGTAAAGTCTAGACCTGTTCACAGCAGCATTTTTAATACAAGAGGGTTACTCCTTACAAGAAAGATGATTTGAGTTGAGGAAACAAGAGTGCTTTTTCCCTACTGGTGATTACTTTGCTAAATTACCTGAAAAATTCAAGTAACTGTGCTAGAACAAAAACTGTTTTTTGTATTATTGGTGTCATTTTCCTCTATGGCTTTTTTTTTTTTTTAATCTAGAAGAATTACATGAAGTAAAGTTATGAGCTTGTCAGTATTAGAGAATTCGAGTAAACTATTTTTCTGCCATTATAGCCAAGCCAATCAAATTCTGTAAAATTCTATATTAAAAAAAAACACCTTTAGTGAGCTTAACCTTTATGTTGGTAAATTACCAAATTAACCTTAAATGAGTTTAAGAGCATTTTTTGTGTCATCAGCATTAGGACCAATTTAGCTGATTTTTAAAATTGAGGTGAATTAAGCTTAGATGAGCAATTAGATTTGCAAACTTGAGGAAATCTTTTGAAAATGCCTGAATGATTTAGCAGCCTAAGTACTCTTCTGGAATATAATCGAGGACTTAAGGAACTTTCTGCTACTTCTGTTGTGAAATAGCAGTTTTGTAGAGAGATGAGCAAGTTAGCTCCTGGGCTCAGCTGAGTGCTTGTGCAGCCCAGGGCAGGAAAATGGCCCACTCTGAGCACCACCATCACTGCTGCAGCGAGAGCATCTTTGAAAACAGTCTGATGTTGTTACTGTTACATCCCTGGGTTTTTGTGTAATTCTGAGCATGATGTTGTCAGTTTTAATCTGCTGGCTAAAATACCAGATATATTAACTCTGTTCCTTTGGTTCCATTTCACATGCTTAAGAAATAAGCAATAGCTGATACTCCTGTACCAAGAGTTTCTGAGTAAAAGGCAATGCAAAGTTCTCTTTTCTTCTCTTGATGGTTGCTCTCTTCTTGATACATTCTACTTTTTAACTTCGGGGAAAATTATCAGTGAAAATGACAAGTGTCCTGGGTTGTTGTGTTTGTTTGGTTTTTGGTTTTTTTTTATTCACCAGCAAGGAAAAAAAGAATTTATTAGCTGGCTGGTTAAAGAAGCTGACTCCACCTTCTGAACTCACTTTTCACCATCCTATTGGGAAGGGGATGTCACTACAGAGCAGATTGAGTTAAGATTCCTGTGGAAGTCTTCACTGCTGGGTGTTGACTGTTTCAGTGGCCCACACTATTTCAGGTTTATCTTACTGTTTCCTTGCATGTAGGAGCATTTCAGCAACTTCTGTTTATTGGCCAGTGATTGTAAATGTGTGTGAAGGGAAAAGTTAAAATGTGCTACTCAAGGTGGTGCTGGGGGAAGAAGAAATACCATTTAATTAGATTGAAGCACTAAAACATTTTCAGGGTATCTCTGAATTCTCTTCTAGACTTAGAAAGACTTTAAACCTAACCATCTGACTGGGTAGAAACTCTTTCTGTGACCCATGCTGTCACCTTGGCACGGAGAAGAGCCAAGCTGCTTGTTGCTTGCACCTCAGTTTTGTTTTTCACACATCATTAGTGTAAAAGTCAAGGCAAATTCAAGCCAAACTTCTTCATGAACCTAGAGTGGGTGTGGCTATCATGCTTGTGCGTGGAAGAAGGTTTTTGTGTGAGGTTTTTTTTGGCACAGTGATGGTGTAAATAAGCCTTAGCAGAGGTGGGGAAGTTAAGGGACAATCAGACTCACCATATTAAAATTTGAAAGAAACAAGGGGAGAAGAAATCCTGCTCAAATTCATGTTTATTGTTCCTGTCTTCTAAAAATCTTCCTTGGTGAACCTAAAGCTGTGCAAAAGGTTTCATACGTATGTGCCCTAAGAAGATCTAGTAAATCACCTGAGCAAGAGATAAGAGAGAACACAGTCTGTGTGATGTTAATGTAGCACAATGGTCTGGCACTCATCATCAACACCACAGGTGATACCAGCAAATCATGGGTGACTGGCATGATCCCAAAACTTGTACCCCAAATGTCCTTTACAACTAGTCCATTAAGCATTTCAGGACAAATGGCTCAGATTTCATCTACTCCAGTTGCTAGTGAAACAACTGTGAGTAAGTGCTGGGCAAACCTCAAAAGCTAAATGGACCTTGGTAGTGTTTAAATTCTAAAAATACCCTTGACATTGGTGGTGTTTAGCTGCACGATAAAAGCATCCCACATATTGCATGGGAAACAATAAAGAAAGATATTTTACTTTATTTATTGCCTCCTTTGCTTGTTAGCATTTGAAACTGTTTTCAAACTATTCATTAAAGGAAGTGCCAACTTTGTCCATAGCAAAAGGAGCTTTTCTTCCTCATGTTTATCATTGGGTGAATGCATTAAATAGATCACTTAGAGCTTTAGTTCTTGAGCGTGTCAGGTTAACTCTCCTTTCCCCAGACCTGTTTACTTGCCAAGTGCTAAGTCTGTGCTGTGGGATTGGGGATGGGGAAGTGACTGGGGGTTAGAACTTGTGC
Source organism: Prinia subflava (assembly GCF_021018805.1). Classification (NCBI taxonomy): domain Eukaryota; kingdom Metazoa; phylum Chordata; class Aves; order Passeriformes; family Cisticolidae; genus Prinia; species Prinia subflava. Next base: position 81,883,432 of record NC_086248.1, on the reverse strand, counting down.
CTCCCTGCAGTGTGCAGTGTGCATGTTTTAAGTTGCTGTGTCTCTCTTGGTGAAATATAAAGGAGAGATGCCAGCAAACTGTTCAGAACTCTCCTTTTCATATGATTGATGTGTCCATCCTCTTGCCAAACTAGGGGATACATGAACCACCTTTTGCTCTACTTCATGCTGGTGGAGCCTTCCAGTGAGGCAAGTGGGAGGACCGTGGTGAGTAAAACAATTGTCAGGTTACTCTGATCCTGGACAAAGATTAGTGTGTAGGATTCTGCTTTTCTCATGCGCTAGGTGACTTGCCCTGATGTTCAGGTTAGCCTAATGGGCCTCTGAGGCCCCAGACAGCTCCTTTAGTTGTGGTTCTTAGAACCAGTTCTGGCAGCTGCCTGGCTTTGAGGAATAAGTGGTAATTGCCCAAACACAAACTAGGGAATTGCATGCATGCAAACTGGTTTAAGGATGCATTAACTGGCAAGATCATAGGTGATAAGATTTCTTTGCTTAAGTCAAACTTGGGCATTTTCTTCTCTGTTCTGACTGACATTTGATTTTCCTCTTTTTAGAGGTTTGATGGAGGGGTTACAGAAGGCACAAAGTCAGAACCTGGCTGTAGAAGGAGCTTGCTAGCACTGCTGCCTGGAGCTCTTCCACTAGCCAGCCTGAGAGGGGAGTGCTTGGTAGTGCTGTGGGTGGGTGGCTACAGCTGCATACAGGAGGCTGAACACTTCATTCTAGACACGTGACTTGCTGTGATACAGCTGCTATGGTGTGGAAAGTTAACAGCTTCCCTCAGATGGATGAATTTCAGGTCCTTGCTAATGCCATGGGTAGGTAAAAACAGCGGTTTGGAAAGACCATTTAAAATGCACTTACTGCCTTCCATGATTTTCAAGCTGCCTTGAGAATTGCTTATAATTTTGGAAACTCTTGGTCAGAAAAATCTCACAGACAGATCTTGTGATGTGCCACAAGGGTGCTTGGGCACAGTCCAGAAGTTCTCACAGTGTTGTCTGGGTTACTAATGGGAAACTGCTAATCATATTAGCCAAAATATGCTTATGTTCCCTGTACTGGGAGCAATTGGAAAGAAGGTTAATGAAATTTTTTTCTGGAATCAGCTCAAGGATTTCTTCCGCTTTGTGAGTATTCTTGATAACTGCATTCTGGTAACTAGATGTGCAGCTCACTAAACAGAATTTCTAAGCCTGCTATGAAAGAGGAGCCTTTTGAGCTGAATGTTAGGATTTAAATGGGAGGCATTTATCCAAATGGCCTTTAAGCAATAGAAGGCAGAATAGACATAGACAGACCCATCCAGGCAGAAGAGAATATGAAAAAGATGCAACACAGTCAAAAGCAGAAAAAAATGACAGGAAGGCAGAGCTGTTCCTGTTGCAGGATGATTTGCCACAAATCTAAGTTTATTTTCAAAAGATTGTGTGTGATCCCACATCAGTGGGATCACAATCTCTGTGATATCCTGTTACAAGCAATAAGTCTGGAGGCCTCAGTGAAGAGGTGTAAAGCAGTGGCAGCAGTTTGCAGTGTTCTGTTCAAACACAGTGTAGGACTTTGTATTGAGACACTGTAAGGTGATGACATCTCTTCAGTTCCCTTAGATAAGGCCTGTTGAGGACAGGGGGAAGGTCACACAGCTGTGTGTGTATTCTGGGAATGCTCTGACGTGGGCCCTGGCAAAGGAGAGAGTGGGTGCTGCCTGGAGTGACCAGAACACTCTGCAGGGTGAAGTACACCACATGTTACTGAAGAGTAGTGTAAACCATGGAAGGGAACATCACTGACAGATATCCTTAAGCTGTTTGTAATTGTAGGATCATAATTAGATAGGCTTCAAACAGAAAAAAGGACAACATTCACCTTAAAATGTTCAGCGTTGAACCTTCTGCTTGAGGGACCCTGACTCTGGCTGCATCATTTTATCCTTTCCAAGCTTTTAATGGTCAATGCTTCCCATGCACCTGCATGGAGAAGGATTTATGTGGAGAGACAAATGTGGAATAATGATCATTTAAATCTTGGCAGACTAAGTAAGTGGCAAATACCTGTGCTATTTGGTGACTACGTGATGACTATGATGACCTCACATTTGAGAAGTTTCTTCCAGAGAGCAAGATGACACGTGGTAGAGATTATGAAACACTTACTGTGGCTAGAAGCTGTAATTTGGGGTTTTTTACATCTCCTGTAGTAATTCTAAGAAGGTAACAATTACAGGTCAGTTGCAAGGATGAAAGAATTGAGGTCTAGGAGTGTAAATGAATTCATCTGGTCTTTCTGCTAAAATAAATTCAGGATTGTTACAGGAGCAGATTGGACCTGTAGCCTGGTTGCATCACATTTTTATGCTAATGGGTAAATTTTGTGTCTTTGTAATAGTATTTCTGTAATGTGTGACATTCTACTCTTTGCATCCTTAAAATATCTCATATTGTTATGAAAATGTTTGGAAAATCTGATTGGAAAGTAATTAGGTCTTAAAGTTGCGTTTGTAGTAAGATTGTTTCCTGGTTTAATGGTGACTCCTGAGGAATGTTAAAGTATTTTCCTTAGATACAGAGGAAGAGTTGGCTGAAAATATGGCTTAAATATTTTTATTCAGAAAATTCTTTGGTGGTAACATTTGGGCTCAGGGACTCATCACTGAATTAGCTGACTGCCTTTTTTTTTTTTTCTCTTTCTGATGCCAGTGTAGAGTAAAGCTGTTTGTTATCCACAGCTGACCTCCTAAACTTGTGAGTCTGTGTGTGTGAGTAAAATATTAATGAAGACGGATTGACTTGAAGCCAAAGTGAATACACGCACTCCTGCAGTTTTTTATGAAACTTCCTGAGCTTATGAGGTCAGGTTTTCTGATAAAAGTGAAAAAATGTTGTTCCTGTTAGCTTAAAATGTGCATGCCCTTTTGATATAAGCAAAATAGCACCATCGTTGTCATCTTCTGCTTTGAAAGCATTTCACTTTATTTCTGAGAGAGATCAATGGTATTTTAGTTTTTAAAAAATTGCTTTGATTTTTACTCCTAAAGTAACCATCAGTCTTAATTATCTTCATTGAAAAAGTAATTTTGCAAATGAGGCCAGTAAACTGTGCAAAATCAGCCTCTGCAGAAGTAAACAAAAGCTGAAGAACTGATCATATTCTTCTGAATAGAGCTATTTTGTGCCTTTTTTAAACAAGCTGGAAGTGCAGAAGACTCAGTGCTTTGGAGCAAATGTACCCTGCTCCACAAGAGTGTGACAGATTTTCAGGAAGGGCCAGGGGAAAATAAATTGTGCTATTCATCCTACACTGGCTAGTTTTTACAGCAAGGCCAGGAAGAGTTGTGGGGGTTTGCTGTTTTAGTTTCTTGTTTCCTTTTTGTAGCTGGCATTCTACATTGCTAATTGTAGGCATGCTAATAATCAAGAAAAATGTTAGGCTCTTAAATCATATCTAGAGTTGTGAAATATAATTTTTACAGATTTATTTAGAGATGTAATTGAAGTTCTGTGATACATGAAATTTGCAACATCTGGCCTGTAGTCTTTATGGCATTTTGCTACTGTATTCAGCTCTCGTTACACCAAGGTTCAAATGTTTTATTTGAATAAATTGACTCCCGATTTTGTTAAAAATACTGAAATGAAACTTGCACTGACAAGGTTGTAGCTTGTCCTTTATCTGTAAAAATAAAGTCTGGGCACAGATTGTGTTATTTTGCTGACCAGTTGCTGCAGTTCTTTTATTAATACTGCTTCTTCTGTTTCACTGGTACTGTGAAAGGATAAAGATGTCCCAAGCCATTTCTTTTTGAAAAAACAATAGCTACCTGAGTAATTTGATATAGGGGACAGGTACTACTAAAAAGTAATTTTTAAAGCTAGATTATATTGAAAAATAGCCAAGCAACAATAGAAAAATATCTTATTACTTCAAGAAGAATTGTTCATTTGTTAGGAATTGAGAAGGGGGAATAAGGGAAAGAAGACTACAGGAGGAATTAAGGGGAAATTAAGGGAATGAAATTAAAAGAAAATTATTTCATTTTAAATGGAGCTCACTTTCTCAGAACATCCAGCTAGAGGTTCGACATAGTTAGAAACTGGGATATGGAAGTTGGTGGTGGTTTTTTGATCCTTTGTTAGCTGGCACAGGTGAAAGCTGGAACAAATGGGGTGCTGTTCTAACTGGGACTGTGCACTAAAAGGCTTTGGTTATCCATAGCCTGTGACCTCCCCACTCCTCCTCAGATTGCTTAAGATGCAGGAGTCCAAATGGATATGGACCAGCATCTCTGATACTTTTCCTGTCCTGCCTATTAACTTCTCACACAGTGCAGTCGAGTACTGCGTGCTAGAATTTGTGAAGGGAAGGACCTGGGAGAGCCCTGGGCAGGCACATCCATCTACACGTGGAGTTCTTTATAAAGGCTGAGCTGGAATGCCCATCACATCCCAGAGGTATTCCACCAAGAACGAGGAAGGAGATGATCCACTCCTGCAAGCAGATTTTTGCACACAGAATTTCATTTGTGTGTTTGTGGGTGGGAGTGAGGTAGAGGGTATAAATACATTTGCAAACTAACCTAAACCACCACCTTGTTTCCACATAAGTCAGCACTAAAAATTTTTAATGACCAAGATAATTCCTACCTGGGACAGAGTCAAAGCGGCACCTTAGAATGAAAGTTGGTTTTATTATATTACTGATTTCCTGTGCCACAGTCTTCCCACTGATTTGGTTACTTTAATTCCTGGTGTCTTGGTGGAGGGCAGGTGGGGAGGAAGCAGTTGTGGGACACAATGGGTTCTTACTTCGAAACCTGAGGTGTGTAAAACTCAATGTCTCTTTTTTTTGTTTTCCATAATCAGTTCCAAATGAGCACTTCCAAGAAGAACTCGGAACTGGCTTGGTTGAACAAATTGATTTCTCATGCTTGAGAAAGTAAAGTTAAACATCCTTGGGAAACCTAGAAGTTTTGAGAACTAGACTTTTTATAAAAGGCTTTTGATTTATTAGATTTAGAACAAGACCATTGAAATCACCTTGAGGAGCAGAATTATTTATGGCAGCTGCTTACAGTACCAGTGTAATGCCACTTTCGCATGTTTTTAATTTTGTTCCTTCACATGGTCTGTGCTGTGTTAATGATCACCTTGTCATGCTGCCAGTGGAAAACAGTTTTATAAATAATTCCCACTGGTAAGATGAAAGTGTTAACAGAAATACTTCAGTGAAGGTCTTGATTAACTTATACACTTGGCTTGATCACAGTGAAGCTTAGACTTACAATATCTTGTTACCAGAACTAATAAAACCCATTCATTTTTTCATGTACTGTGTTAATTACCCTTTTACTTTCCCTCATGGGCAGACACACAGAGGCTGATTTCATGTTTGTGCTGAAGACCGCAGTTACACTTTCAGACTTCTATTTGCAGTGCGTAGAAGTTCCTACTGAAACAAAACTATCCTTCCCTAATTCCAGAATCCATATATTGTAATGGTAGACCTTCAAGATTGTAGATTGTTACACTTAGGGGCTCTGTTTAACCTACCTTTGCTATAAACAGCTGAAGAAAGATCTTTTAAATTTTTTGTATTTTCTCATACTTACTGAAAGCTCGCTGTCTTACGTACATGCATTAAGAAGCACAATTAAAACCCGAATTTCCAGAATATCTGTTTTTTAACTTAAATTCCTCAAATATAAATATTGCAGTCCATTGCCATTTTGCAACAGAGAATAGTAACATACCATATTCCATCACTACCACCTCTGAGAAACATCAGGAAAACAGGCATTTGCCACGTTCTCTGAAGCTTAATAGCAATAGGATCACATAAACTGTTAATGAAGGGCCTTTTAGAAAAGATATTCGCAATATTGATTTCCATCCCCTAAAGCAAACTCCTTGGGGGTTGGACTACATGATCTCCAGAGGTCCCTTCCAACCATGAGGATTCTGTGAAAGCAGCATGTGTTGGGTAGATCAGTTTAATTAGGCAAGAACATACTGAGGTGGGCAATAGTCTTTATGTAGCAAAATGCAGATTATTTGATACTGTGGAATCAGTGACCTCATGCTCCCCTAAAGCAAGGTCAGCACAGACCTTGGAGTTCAAACACAGTGGGTGTAGGAAGAGTCTAGGGATAAAATGATTGCAGGGTGAAGCAGTACTTAGATATACACAAACTGAATTATCTTAGGCTGGTCTGCAGAATTCAGCAGTGGTTTCATTTCAAATCCATAGGAGTAGAGGCAATACAGGCAGCCTTTGCTTGTTAGCTGCCTTTTTTTTGCAATGGGCTTTGGTTTTTACCGTGATCATCTGTGTGCCACTATGAAGGGCTGTCACAGGGTAGAGGTAAATTCTCCAAATTAGGGCTTTTACTTTATTCTCACAATGTGTGATTCAGGCTCACCTAGTGCCATCCATGGCAAGGTGAAGTAGAACATGGCCTTTCCTGAAGGAAACTCATTTGAAATATACAGATGGAGAAATAACATGTTAAAGACAGAAGGAATCTTTATGTTAAAGACACATATTACAGTCACAGTGTGGACTGTAACTTCAAATGGCATTAGTAAGTAAAAAAAGGTAAAAAGTTCCTTGAGCAGTGAAGTCAAGGAAGCTTAGGTTTGGTGGGGTTTTTTCATGGATTTGTTTTGCAGGTAAATGGATTTTCTCATGTCTGATGACTCAAGTTTCATCCTTTCAATAGACATGGCAGTAGTAGGGTCTCTTTTTTTTTACCCAGCTGGCTATTTCATAGAAACAAGATTTAATGTTTCAGATTCCCAGATTTTTTTTGTCAAACTGGATTGAAACTGGCTCACAGGTTGTGGTGGGAAACACCTACACAGAAGTATGCCTCCTGATTTCCTTACTTTGTTTAAAAATGGGACAAATCCCTTTTGATGTTGTTTATTCTTTCGGATTGCAGTCTGATTGAAGGAAATATACTAGAGCTGTTATTCTTTTCTGTGCACTGAGTGCACCCTTCCTCTTTACCTGCCCTCACGTTTCATTCCCTGTGCTTCTTTCACCTTTTCAACAGATCTTGAATTGACCTCTGTAAACTTACAGCCTTCTGCTTTTCTGTCTCATTTGTCTCACTGTAATTTGCTTTGTAAATTTAATTGTGTGAACTGAATATTTTTATAAGGAGAGTTTATTGGCTGTTGTTATTAGGGTTGCCTAACACTCCTAATTATAAAATCCTGCTTTTCAACTACTTTTGTTAATCCTTACTAGCTGGTACTAAGATTTTTCTATACTGTGACTATTTTTTGTAAACTTTAATGATTAGGGGTTTCTTACTTTAGACATGATTCTACACATGTAACTAGAAGGAAATACTATATTTATGCAGGCTGTGAGAAAGATTGAAGGCCTTTTCTTTGAATGCTGTTACACATGTATGCTTTGGATACGCAAGATATTTTTGGTAAAATTTGTGCAAATTTGAATGAGAAATAGAACTATGAAATGCAATACTTTTCATATATATGTATTTTTATACACACCATCAATAGAGATTGAAAGGAGCTAAAAGCTAAAACCTCAGAAAATTTTTGTGTTCACAAAGCAGCATAAATTTCTCTGCTCCTGAAATGCTAACCTGCATTCTGAGCAGGGGTACTGAGGATGCCTGGTGCCAGGAACACTGCCTTGGGATTGTGCAGCCATGGCTGTAGGTAGCTCTAGTCCAGACTGTGTTTAGATGCTTGAAATGGTGAATTTCTTTTTCTATTGGACCTTGGCAAATTATACATATATGTTGCCATCTTCCTCCTCCAGCCTTTCCCCCTGCCAAGAATATTCAGAATATTACAAGGTCAGGTATCCAGATGTTAGGAAATTCAAGGTTAATTCAACCTTGTAATGCTGCATGTGTGAAGAAGCAAGGATAAGTTGCACTATCACTTCACTGCTGGGTTTTTTAATAGAAGTTCTTTTATAGTTCAGTAGACAATGCAGATTTGCTCTGGTGGTGAATCAGGAACATACAGTGTAGGAAACTGTCACCTCAAAAAGCACTACTACCTCAGCTGAAAGTTGAATGTGATAAAGAGAGTAAGACCAGGATCACAAGAAGGGACATGCCAAAGCTGTTCAGTTTTGCCCTTGTGATTTTGCATTCTGTCCCTGCCTCTCCCAGAGAGCTGTTTTGTGCAGGTAAGCAAGTCATCCCAAGCAGAGTTTGGAAAGGAGGTCACCTTGTTGAATGCTTAGCTGGGTACCTTGCAGGCATGATTTGCAGGAGTTCAGAGCACACACAGCTGAAGCCACAGCTTTGAATATTAAAGCATTATGGGGTGCTGACTGCTCTGTGAAACAAGTCATAATGTCTCAGATTACACATCTAAAACCAGTCAAGGTTTTTGTAATCTTCATGACTGTCTCCTCTTCCTGCAGAATAGCTAGTGCCATTCCTTCTTTCCATGCACATCGTTATAAGTGATATATGAAGCATTCTATATCACGATGAATGACTGAGAGCCCCGGGTTACTTAGCCATTCTGTCTTCTGTGCCTATTTAGAATATTTTGGATAAGAAAGGTTCAAAGTTGTGTATTAAATGTGTAGAAAATAGAAAGAGAGATTTCTTCCCTGTGATGGGGAAGTCCCTGGTGTTGCATAGTTAATGTCTGCATTACTATGTGAGACACAAATGTGTTTAATTTTTGTCTTGTGCAGGGAGCACTTCCATTCAGCACATGGGGGAGAGCATTCAGCGCTTGGTTCCTTCTCATTTGAAGAGGCATTAACCAGTTCCTCAAAGAACTTTGAAGGAAATGGAAAAGACAAATGTAAAATCTGTATTAGACAAATATATTGGTGTCTATATTGGATTTTCTATTGAAGAACTCTGGTTACTGACTGAATACTGTTTATCAGTCAAAGAGTTTGTGTATATATTTATACTTTATGCAAAACTAAGCAGCTCCTGCTCCTTATGTAAATTTACTTGGACCAAGGCCTTGAAGTAATTCATACAAACCATGTTAAAATTTACTAATCCACCTGAGCATGCCAAGGCCTCTGCAATGCCATGTCTGCTGAAGATGCAGATGAAGTTGCAGGGAGCCACCCCACTGATACCTAAGATACATTAAGTCCCTTAGAGCCTGCTAGAGGGTCCCCTGATGACAGCTAGAAGTTTCCTAGCAAATCTTGAGCTGACTGTTAACATATTTACACCACAGCTGTAGGGAAATGCCAGAGCCTTAAGGTATTTCACGCAGAGAGATACAAGCAAGTCGTGCGACTTCCAAAGAGGTGTAGACCTGCCCATGTAAATAGAAGTGTCCTGGGTCACTGAAAGTGCAAAATCCAGAAGTTGCCTAGATGGCTAGAACTGTGTGAAGGAAAAGGAACCACTCCTTAGGATTTCTTTAATGTGAACATCATGTTGGGAAGAAACAGAGTCCCGATCCTAGAAATGCCTCAGTCACAATGGAGTGGTTAAGATCAGCAGGTCTTTAATGTGAATCAAAACTTATGGTAGTAGAGTGAGGAATATGTGTGTATAATCTCATTTTAGAGTATTTCTGAAAGAAAGGGCAAAACCAATTTGCTCTTAAGTGAAATCACTGTTGCATCATCTTCCCATTGAAGAGAGCCAGTGGTTCTCTCATGGAGTGAAAATGCTCTTGAAAAAAATTTTGCAGATAGATATTTTCCATTCTGGATTGAGATTTGTGGCTGTTTACCTGTTACCTACCTGCAGGAGAACTGCCCCTAAGTTCTCCTCAGATCACTGCCCCTAAGTGACCTGTAGTCACTGAGTTGTTGAATGGGATAAACAGCACCTGCCTGTCTGTACCACTGCAGCTCAATAGTCTGGCTGACTTTTTTTGTTGGAATGTCAGAAAACTTACAGTGGATCCACTATACTGCATTGAAAGCAATTTGCAACTAGGCATTGGAAGGCGTTTTAATCTTGACAGGAAAGTGCAAGAAAATTCACTTGGTCATTTGTACTTAGCACCTGAAGTATGAATGTTTTGTGGTCCTGGTAGCCTCTCACATGACAGAGTGTTTGCAAATTTAGTTGTATTTTAATAGCACTGTGTATCTGCGTCCATACAGCAGCAAAAAGATAAAAATCATGTGAGCTGTTCCTTACACACATTTCATCCCTTAGGTGACATCTAAATAAGACTAGACAATCTGGACTGTATTAGAAGCTTTTCATGTAAGGGTGCCTGGGCTTTTTTTTTTTTTCCATCATTCATATTCGTATCACTATATGGCATTCATATAGTGAATGGTTTCTGTAGGGTTTTGCTCTTTAAGTGTATTCTCTTACATGGTGAGGAAATGGGTTTAAAAATTGGCCAGTAAAGGAGCTGAGACTGTATTATGAACATTTCTGACATAAATTATTATACAAAAGATTTATGGCACATTCTGTAAGAGCAATTTTATGGCCACTTCTTTTTGAATGTCACCCTCTTTTAACAAGCAGTATGAAACAAAGATAAAAGTTAAATATAAACCATCCTAAAAACAGTGTCCCCTCCATAGCATTTTATGAGAGGTATCAGAAGTGATGCAAAGACTGAGTTTTGGAGGTTTCCGAGTTGTTGTTTTTTTTTTTGTTATTCTGCTCAAAAAGACCTTCTTTCAGTAAGTCACACATACACTTGAATCAGATGTGTTGCAGTAAGTTAGCAAGTGTCTACTCAGATGTGCTCAATAGCCACAGTTTGCAGGCATCTGCAGCTCTGCCTTGTTCGCTCTTTAGAGTGAACTGCTGGAAGAAGAATGAGAAATACCAATGTAAACTGACATTTGAGAAAAAGCGTAGAACAAGATGAAAACATGTTGTAACCTAAGAGACCTTGAAAATCAGAACATTTTTCAATAATCTAAAATTACTCTAAATTTCAGTAATTCAAAAGTGCAGAGTTTCCTTAGCAGTTGTCATCAGCTGAGTCAAGCTTTCATGTCATTTGGGTTATAGCACCAGAAAAGTTTACTGTTGTGTCAGTACTCATGTAGAAATAAATAGCATTTTTATGCTTGTTGCTGTGTCTCACAAAAAATTCACCAAGATACACTTAATAATTCACATGAATTGGCTTAATTAAAGGAGAGAGAACTTCTGCATTGAGGCTTGTAATTGTCCTAGCAAGATTTACTGGTGTGTCTGGAACGTGTTAAAATCGGTGGCCTCTGGCAGGGGGAACTTCATATTACTTATTTTAAAGAATTTTTAAATTATATATTATATATATATATTTGCATATAATATAATATTATATATTATATAGAAAATGTGTAAGTACTGTGATTTTTTACTTTGTATTCCCAAATTTATGTCAACAACTTACAAGTTATTGTTAGCCCACTTATACAATGTTAGATCATCACATGGATGAAGGAACTGTTTGCTTTCTAGAATACAATGCCACTAATTAAAGTTGAAAGTGAATGGACTGAATTAGAATCAGCTCATCCATCAAAGACTGGCCACTGCTTATTTACTGACAGTGCTTCATTTAGCTCTATTAATTACTCAGTGGCACTGTTATGTAAAGGTCATGCTTGAAAAATTAAGAAAGAATACATGAAAAATTATTTTATGTGCTCAGTGCTGGAGTCTGGAAGTGGTCAATGTTAAACAGAGTGTTCATGTGAATAATCTATTAAATGTGTTTTTTCTTATCAGCATTTTAATTGTGAGTGAGTAAACAGGACAGCAGCTTACAGATCTTGATAGGTTCCTCATGCAGGCTCTGATGGTCATGGCTGTGGCTCCATAGCAATAAAGGAAAGTTTGCCTTTCTATTACTGCTTTTAAAATAGCTTGCTGTTTGTTGTCTGTTCTGCCCAAATTATATGGGTTTGCAGGTATTGCAGAGATAAGGATTTTTTGTTGTTTTTTTTGTACTCATTACCCATTCCTTGCTTATTCCTTTATCCTTTAAATAATAAGCCTCTTAGCATCACTGCCCAGATGTCACTCTAAAATTCCATCTATGATACAGAAGTAAGTGTGTCTCCTGTGTTCCTATAGCAGAGCTGTAACATACACCTCATTCACATTCAGTAACCTTTATCAGTGCTAAGCAAAAACTTCTGTATGCTTGGTGGATGCCAGTAACAAGACTCTTCAGTTATACATTTAATTCTAGTCATTGATACTAGTTTTGAAATCATATTTACCTTCATTTTTTTCCAGTAAAATATAATTTGAGTTAAAACACCCATCTGTTCTAATTGGCAGTGTTTTAAAAATTAGCTGAATATTTTTACCTTATAAAAAGGAAAAGCATGAGCTCTGTGGGTATAGGCAGGGTATACTGTCTTTTTTGCTGTTTAAATTAGAACATGGCTTGGAAGGGGGGAGGCTCTGCAAAAGTGGTAATGTAAGAGGTAAAGTCCAAATGTTCATTTCCTCTGTGGTTGTTTTGTAATAAAACCCTTCGTGTACATGAGCATGGCTCACATGGGAAAATCTTATGTACACATACATATATATTTTAAAAGGAAAAATAACGTAGTTACTGAGTTGAAAAATACTGTTCAGTTCACATTCCAAAAAAGGGCTTGAAAAGATGATGACTATGTGTGTGCTCTTTTACTCAAGAAGGGACTTTAATTTTCTGTTCAGTCCTGAGCTGTAAGTTTCCATGCTAATCAGACATGTTATTAACTCAGATCTGCTTATAATCAAAGTCAAAGCTGAGAGCAGCATCACCGCTGCTCTACTCAGAGACTGCAACTATTAAGAAATTAGTTTTGATTAGTTTGTTTTGTAATGGTGTTGTGTTTTGACATAGTGTTGCATGATGTCAGGAAGGGCCTCTTTTTAAAGCCATCCTGAAAAAGCATGGCTATAAAACAGACTCAGGCAGGGAAATGGAAAACACATGAAGCAGTTGTACGTCATCTAGGGAATGGTATTTCTCGAGAGGATAGAAATGATCTAATTGCCTTTGATTTTATGAAACGCTATGAAAAGGAATCTGCTTATATATTAGATTTTTACATAAACGGTCATTTTAAAAAGTGGAAAGTTTGATGTTTGTAACTTAAACTGACACAGTGCAATTGCAAGAGCCATCTGCCAACCATCCAGATACAATAGTTACCGTTTCTGCATTTCCTTTCTTTTGTTGGTTGGTTGGGTTGGGTTTTGGATTTTTTTTCTTTTGGTTTGCTTCTCAGTTGTCTTCCTTTAATCCTAGTGCCCAGAAGGGTGATAGCACTCTAACATTATTGTGGAGACTGGGTGGGGATGAGCACCCTTTTACTTTTTTTCATTCTGCCCTGCTGTTTTGCCGGTGGCAAGACACCTATACATTGTCTTGCTGTGGCGTTGCACAACTCCTGCCTACCTCAGAGTAGAACCTATTTCAACATAGGAAATGCATTTTCTAGCCTCCCTTTATTTACCAGCTCTGTTAACTCTTGGGTTGGGCCAATGGGATTTTTTTGTTTTTTTAAATTTGAAGGCTTTTTAAATTTTATGAAGTCTAGGCATACATAAACACAGCATTTTAAGTAACAAATATATCTGCAGCACTGCCTCACTCAGCTCTCTTATATTTCATATGCTGAGAATAGAACAAGCTTGATTATTACTGAACACCAAAAGGAGGACAATCTTTATACAACAAAGAAGTGATTAGCGATTAGGTGAAATTTTCCATTTGCAAATCTAATATTACAAGTACTAGTGACCATAATGCTGAATCTGCCATCATTTGGATGAGAACCTGATATCTTGCTTGATACTCATCATCTTTTACAGTGATGTATCAGAAAATGTGAGATAAATCCCCCGTTTTGCCAAGCAATCATTCAGTGGTCTTTGTTGCTTTTAATGTCCATGCTTGTTTCTGAAGTAAGACTACTACCTCATTTTACCAGGGTGTTATGAGGTACCATATTGATAGTGATGTGTTAATATTTATAACTTTGTGCAAGAAAGTAAAAAATATTTTACCAGTGCATATGGTAATGGTCTACCTGAAATATTTTCTGTAATTTCAGTTGGACAACTTACCCTCTATATTTTCCTTGAAAACATCACTACTGTTGGTACACTGTTCTTCATGAGATTTTCTCTCTGAGCTATTGCACAAAGCTTCCTTGCAGATTCACTTCTCTTTCTGTTTGTTCTGAACACAGTATATGTTTACAAAAATTGCATTGCTTTTTGATCTACAATGAACTCCAGTTAACAATATGCAGTATAAAAATTAGAAAATGCTTTGCTGGGCAAGGAATATGTTCTGCTTTTCTCCTTTGCCTATATTTTAACATGGTTGTCCTTAAAATCTGTGTATAGGCTCTTAATACATCCTTTCGGTTCCCCATAATGTCACTGTGGCTTTAACAGAGAACAATTGTATAGTTGGAGGACACCTAATAGGCTACTAGAAGAAATATTTACATCTGGCATGATCAAAGCTTTTGGACTATATGAATGTGTATGTGGGAGGTCTAATTTTTATGTGGGCGGATTCACAAAGACTAAGACACTGCAGTACTTAACCCTTTTCCCTTTATGAAAATTCAATTCCTCAAAATGAAAAAAGTATGTAGTACCTTGATTCTTATCTTTATTTTTCATTTCGATGAGTAGTATTAACTATTCTGCTTGTAACTACTTGTTTTAAGTCATAGAGATTTTTTTTGGTATTTCAACCCCTGTAGTGGCTTATTTAGTATGATGCTTATCTTGCTTGTGATGTTTTTGCATGTTGGAACATATGCACATTTTTGAATTTAAAAACTCATATTTTTAACACAGAATTGATAGTCTGTAGAAGGGCTGTGGAAGGAGCTCTGCTGTATTTTCAGTTTATAGCACTAGCTACATCTTCGGGTTTGGTTTTTGCAGGTTTAGTTCCTCTGGCAGTAATCAGCTGGGAGCCCTGGCTATTTGAAATTTTTTTTATTAGTTCCTTTAAATAGTTACATTACGAAAGGCTGTTAACACTCAGTCATTTAAATAATCTCAGCATTTTGTTTGCAAGGCTGTGATGGGGACATTTGGGATGATGACCTGGGCTAACAGCTTGCTGAACGGGGAGGTCTCGCTCTTCCTTTGGCTTCTTTCCTTTCTGCTGCTGTCCTGTGATCTTCCCTTCCCCAGCCCCCAGCTACACCAATCCTGACTGCAGGGTAACCAGCTCAGCTTGCCAGCCAAGCAGAAGAGCCCACACGCCAGAACTGCGTGCCAAATGCCTTTTGTGCTGCTCTGAGCCTTAATTTACCAGGTAATCAGCAGAGTGAGCTGGCTCCCAGGTGAGCATCAGGGGCCTGGAGAACTGTGGTGAAAGGGGAGCCACCTGCCCTTCTTGCCCCTGGTGAATTTGCGTCTTACTCAGCGCGCTCTCTGAAGTCACAGCATGAGTCACGAACACAGCATCATGTGTAATAGGTGGCTTCTTGAAAATCAGCCCTGCCTTTGCAGGCAGATGATGATATGAGGAGCACTTCTTGTAAACAGTGAAGACCGTACATTTCTTTTGAAAAGACACACATCTTTTGTGGGTGTTTTCAAAGATCCTGTGCGTGCTTACGGCATCCCTGGCAGTCACTTTTAGAACTGGGAGTCATCATTTTCCCCTGTGAAAGTGTTTTTTACCTATTAAATCATGGGTACCTATGTAACTTCGCTTGCTGTTACCCATTTGCATTACTTCAGCACTCCAAGCTTAGGAGAGTTATTGTACTTCTTTTGGATATATGCTATATCTTTTCGTTATCCTTGTGGCATTGACAGTCCACAAATCTAATCCTGAACTATTCTAGCATCAAATTTGTGTGTACTGGTATCAAAGTCAGTTAATATCAGGGTGTTCTGTAAGTAACAGCAGCTGAGGGAGCATTTCAGAAATCATGGAGCCATTCTGCAGCAGTGGGATGGAATGAGTGGGTGGAAGTGAAAATGCTTCATCTGCCAGACATTGGTATGCTGTTGAGTCTCTGTGAACACCTGAAGTACCAAGATGCTGCTGTGCTAGCTTCTCTAACACAAAGCCCTTCCATGGTAGGCAGGCTCTTACCCAGGTTTGGGAACCCTAGGTTTTAGTGTTATCAAAGTGATGTGGCTTTGTTTTTCTCTGGTCTCAACACCAGAACTGACACACAAGTTTTGTTGATCAGTTAAATGGCATCTGCAGTTCACAGAAAGGTGGTCAGTGTGTTCAGGATTTTCATGTTTTTTCTGGGTGCTACACATCCTTTGCATATTTTCCCTGTATTTTTTTCTCTTTTTAGTTTGAAGGAAAAAAAAAACCAGCAACAAAAAAGACTTGCCATTTCCTTTGCTGCAACTTGTAGGATTCTCTACAAGACTGCTGTATTCTGTGACCACAAAACTGCCTTTTCTTCTGTGTCATGCTGTTGGGAAAGTGCTAGCAAGCAAGTTTAGTCTAAGCAGAACCTCAGCATTACTTGTTTTGCTACCTCTTGGTAGTTTTCAGCACCGTCACGTAATACCACAATTAGAGCTCCCAATGTATTTCTTGATGCATTTCTCAGCAGTTCAGCGTTCTCATTCACAAAGAGAGCATCACTGTATGTATTTATACTTAAGGATATGAAATGGTAAAAAGGTCCCAGAACTGGCAGTGCTATCTATAATTGGTCCTCCCAAGTAACAGCTAATGCAGCAATGGGAAGTACCATGTTTGATTTTAAGCTCCCAGCATCACCTAATTTTCTAAATATTCAAATAAAGTGACATAAGGAAGAGGCCTTATATAAATAATTATAATTGTAGGCATTCAGGAATCATTATAAAACTCAAAAATATCATCAGAATTCAAAAGAGCCGAGTTTAAAATAATTCATTTTATAAGCTTTCATAACCAGGATGTTTATTTCAGGGTCAGAACACCACACTCCCTTTTAATCTCTGTTCTTTCAGCTCTGAAGATTTCCAGTATTTCAGAGGTCCCTATGGCACTTGAATGAAACTGTTTCCTACCTAACCCTAAGCAAACCAAAACAAAGAAGACAACCATTGTGTCCATTATTCAGAGTATTAGACTGGTACCAAATGGGCCACAGCAACAAAAAAGCAAGGAGGTTTTTTAAAACAAAAACAAACAAACAAACAAGCAAACACACACCCCACACCACAAAAAGAAATCCAACAAACTCCTGGAAAGGAATGTCAGCAAAACCAATACCTTGAAACCCCAATACCTAAAAAAGAAAAAGGGATGGAAATGTTGCACTAACCACTTCTCAAACACTCCCTCATGGAAGAAGCTCAGGGGTGTCCTGATAATGTGATAATTCCTGACATGAAGAAAACAGATTTAAACATTTGATTTTACTGTCTAGCAGAGACAAATTCTGTATGTAATATTATTAGTGTCACAAAGAGATTGACTGCCTGCCTTCCTGTTAGTTGTTCAAGGAGATTTCCATTTACCCTCATCTAACTCCAAGATAAAGAAGGGACCATCTGTTCTTTCTCCTTCACTCCCTTCCTTATTATGGTCCTTTGTCCTCATCATCTCATCATCTCAAATACTAATTTGTTCTCCCCAATGTCCTCGGTACATTGCCTGGACTGTCAAGTGCATGTACTCATCTTTCCGTCGGTCTGTTATGCCCTTAGATGTTTCCTTATTTCTTGGCATGTGTATTTGCCTAATCCTGGTGTTTTAATGTGAGTTTCTCTGCTGTGCCAGCGTACCCCAGAAAACCTGCAGCTGGCCTGAGGCCTCGGGAGGGCTTACAGCACAGGGGTCCATGCTCCAGCTCTGAATGTGGGTTGTGAGGGAGAAGTCTTGGCTACATGGCCGTGCCTCTTCCATGTGGATGGTTGTTTTATTCAGGAAAAATGCTTAAATACAGTCACACACAAAAAGTAAAGTGTGCCTTCCATATCTGTATGGATTTTTATCAAATAATTCTGACTGCTGTGTTGTCTGCTCCCAAAGACTTCAAGAGTGGCATGTCTTTCTGTACCACTACTTAGACCATTCAAGGAACATTTTTCAGTTTGCTGGTGACTATGGACATGGATTAATTTTGCCAAAATCCTTTTTACAGTAATAGAGACTTTAAAGAGGCTTGTCCACTAGCTCTCTTCTTCCAGTCCTCTTCCTGCACCCCTTTTAAAAAGAAAAAATTTGCATTAAAGTTACAAGTGGAGAAACTCCTACCTGTGGACACATGGGACTTGTGGCATTGTTATATACTCTGCTATCAAAGGCAGCCCTAGGACCCAGAGAGTTAAATCAGCATCTCCCCAAATGAGAGCAGTGAGGAAGTTCAGGGAAGAAATATGGTGTGGATGATAGTTTTGTGTACAGCTCTGGCATGATGCCAAAACCTGTATAAATATAGCTCTGTGATGGGGTCATAAAGAGTGTCTGCCTTTCCCTTCTCAGACATCTTTTCCAAGCCTGTCTTCATGCCTGATCTCTCTTACATGTGTGTGTATATGTATATCTTATTATATATAAAGAGATTATACACCAAATAATTACTCATTTTATATCCCAGCCCTTTAAAAACATATCATGTGTTGTAGGTTTTGAGTTCCAGTGATAACGTTACATGAGATCTAAGGCATAGCTGTTGTTTGGCAAAAATAGCCACCATGTAATAGTGACAGGGCTGTCTGGAGATGTTTCTAACAGACATATCTGTATATTTAAACCCAGATTAATAAATGTCACTACATGGGCAGGAGAAAAAAAATAAGCATCAGCATTTTCAGTTGCTTCATGTATTACTCTGGAATTGAGAGAAGGCCCCAAGGGGCACAGAAGTAAACATCCATCTAATTTATTTGCAGTATAATTTATCCTTCTGCAAGTGTTTGTGTAAGTTCAGCATCTGTTTTCAAGAAACCATTTTTGTGCTGATTTTATTTTAAAATATTTGTGGTCTTGCTTTATATTCTTACACATATTTTTTCTCAACAGAGTTTGCCTTTAGGATAGTGAATGCTCCAATGGCCTTGGATTTAGCCTTTGGCATAGTGTGTGAGCTGCTGCAGCGGTGGGGGGAGATCCATGCCGGTGTCCCAGTCCTGCTGGAGTGGCTTTTGGGAGACAGCAACCTGCAAAGAGATGGGGAGACTTCTGCCCTGGTAATTTGAACAAGCAGTTGCTATAGCATGCTAGAAGCACTATAGTTCTGCAGTCTTGTGGTAGGAATAGAACAAAATGTCTCATCTGATGAAACCTGATAATTGCTACTGCAGTGGTAACTGATCTACAGTCTTTTAAAAAATTCACATGGATATTACTTAGCATGAAAAGAGTTTTATGTCTGTTTCCTGGTAATACCAGCATAAAATTAAAGAGATCAATCAGCAAACATTGAAATAAATCAAAAGTTACTTCACAAGGCATTGTTGACTGAAACATTTTGAGGCTGTAATGTGTAATTACATCTACTATTATTGCAGATGATGGCTTCCCTTGATTTTGAACTGCTGTTGGGGGTGCCAGGCACATCTGGCCATTCAAGACCAGTGTTCTACCAATGCTGGCTTTCGCAGAGATGGCATTTCAGTATTTGGTAACTTTATGCCGTTATCCATGGGGCTGGTTCTGCACAACACATGAAACAGCCTTGCTTGCATCAGTCATTGAGTTCAGGGTTATTTCTGCAAAGATGAGCTTGCCCACACTGGTTCTGTAAAGGCTATTGCTGTACACTGTGTTGTTCTTGTCTTGAAAAGACTGCGAAGGTTAAAATAATGCTGGAAGGTAAACCGGAAGGAGCAGGAGCAGCTACACCTTTGAGAAGTTTGTTGGCAATTAATATGACCCGTGAAATACATCATGCATCTTTTCTTAAGCCTGTAGTTTAGGTGTGCATTTATGATGTTTCACTGACTGATATAATTTTCATTTAATCCAAAAAGCTTCATGATATAGGAAATTGCCATACTGCTTACAGAGGTCTTTGTGAAATACGATACTGTTTCATAGGGGAAGGCAAGCACATGTTAAGGATTAGGGCTACTATTCACTTCCACTATTTCCCAAGATTTGTGCCATAACTGCCTGATCTTTGAAGGTAAAATTTCTTTGGCAAAGTAAGAATCTTTTTAATGTGTTTTCCCAAACATTTAAAAACAGGCATGTGAATGTTTACCTTGTTTTTTGAGTATAAAGAGCTGTTCTATGACAGCCTCTGTTGTCATAATTTCTATCTATATCCTTTTTCATATCTTCTATGATTTCCTCATTGCTATCAAATCACAAGTCTTTTTCTAATCACTGTTCATTTTCTTTTTGTTAAGGAAGAAGATGATTCCCTGTTTGATAAAGGGGAAATGAATTTTTGGGCAGAGCAGCTGACTCATGTGAGACAACTTAGTAAGCACCTTTTACATCTGATATCAGTGACTCATCTCACCTTACCAGACCATGGGGAACTTCACCGCCTATCAGGAATAGCCCTGGACCAAGTCCAGCGCATTGAACACCTTCTTGGAGCTCTGCCTCTGGTTCCAGAGTTCTCCAGAACTCCAGAATTCACAAGATTGGCTATTCAAAAGGAGAGAGTATCCATCTGTCTTAAAATATTAAATCTGCTGAAGCCTGATGACACTTTCAAAAATGAAAATCTGGAACAGTAAATTTCTAAAACTTCATCCTCAGGGATCTGCACACACTACTGGATGGGCAGGGAGACTGAATTCCAGCAATGTTCAAGGATTCAGGGATTGCTATGATGACTTCAGGAAACGTGCATTACCTTCAGTATCCAGGCTAGAACTGTATTTTTTGTATTGATTAATTGTCCACTGATTTTTTATGGGACGTACAGTGGGAGACTTTTCCTTTTAAATTCATTCAGCTGAGCATTGTTTATTGCAGCTACTGTAGGAAGTAAAGCAGCTATACCTAATATTTTCCATTCATCCAGGTGCAGGCCACCTGTAGTTCTGTTGTTTTGTCCCAATTTTTACCTCCTGTATCTTAATACCAAGAAAAAGTTGTGGTTTTTTGTCCTCTTTCAAGATGTGCATGTTAATTATTAAATTAATATGCTCTTTTAAAAAATCTTTAAGTGTTTTTAATAGAAAAACAAACTGTGATTTCTTTGTTTATGGCAATTTTTAGAGTACTATTTAAATTTTACTGTGTTTTCCTCTGGAGGAAGACAAGGATTTTCACTTTGGTAGTAACCTTGTTTTGCACATGGAAACAGCATTAGTTAGATTTCTGCATGCCTCTTTTCTCCTTTAAATCAAACACCTACTTTCATAAAATGGCTCTAAAATGAAGACTTGCTGTGTTCAAAACAAAGCAGCTGTTCCACTGCAAACGAAACAGTTTCATCTTTACCTCAAACACCTTTCTCCTCGAGCATGCCTGGAGAGCGAGGTGCTGCCGAGGAGTGCAGGGCTCCGGGGAAGGGAAGGGTACCAGAGGTGTTCCTGCGCTGCAGCCCTCGCCAGCTGGGGCAGCTGTGGGGACTGCTCTGAGTGCTCCAGGGTCTCGCTGTGTCTAAAACACAAAAAAGCTTGTTGCTCATTGAATGGTTTCTTTCTGCGAACTGGAATTGAGTTTCGATGTGAAAAGGAGACATCAAAAATAAATACTGATGTCAAGAGGTTGTTCCCTTCCCCTAGCCAAGGGCTGCCACTGGACGTGTGGCTGCGGTGTGGCTGGGCCGGCCACAACTCGGCCCTGTGCGCCGTGATTTCGGTGTCCTTGGAAGAAGAACATGCCCGATGAACGCCAGGTTGCCTTCAGCCTCTTCACCCGATGGCGTCTGAGCGCAGTTTAGCCCCAAGTCTCGGTGAGGCCCAGGTAATGCCCCAGCGCTCGTCCCGCGGCCGGGCCCGCCACAGCGGCTCGGCCTGGTGCGCCGCGGGGCCGCCAGGTGGCGCCACAGCACCGCCGCGCACCGGCCGCCATCGGGATCGGCCGGGGCGGGATCGGGCTCCCGGAGTGCCGGGATCGGGATCGGCCGGGGCGAGATCGGGATCGGGCTCCCGGAGTGCCGGGATCGGGATCGGCCGGGGCGAGATCGGGATCGGGCTCCCGGAGTGCCGGGATCGGGATCGGCCGGGATCGGGATCGACCGGGATGGGGATCGGGCTCCCGGAGTGCCGGGATCGGGAGCGGGCTCAGCAGGGGCAGGGTAAGGCTTGGACCGGCGCTGCCCACCGTGCTGGGTGCTGCGGTGCCCCAGAGCCGATCGCTGCTCTCCTGAGTTTAAACAGAGTGTGCTGTAAACAGAGCTAAGCTGCCGAGTTGGGTCCAGTGGACATTTGAACACTGCACAAAGTCGCCACTTAAAAAACCCCAACGAACAGAATTTAGGAATAAGAGTTTAGTATTTGCTCTAAGTTTCCAGGATTCAGGGTTATTTGTATAAGTGTAATTTATGATGAAACTTGAGGCTTCAGTAGGCAAAAGAGAAATGTTGGAATCTGAAATGATGTTTCACAGACTGCCCGCTATCCAACTTAACGAGCCATGCTGTGAGTTAGGCTAAAAATTAATTTGTATGCATCTGGTTTTAGCTCCTGGGGAAAGAAGAGCCCAGATTGTGTCTGGAAGCCACTCTTAAAAAATAGTCAGGACCTGTACAATTAATTAACAGCTGCTGATTTTGCCACATCTTTCCATCATTTCTGAACTAGTGTGGCAACAGCTTCTGTAGTAGAAGATAAAAAGATCTTCATATGTATCAAAATCACTACAGTTCTGAGACCTTGCTTATGTCAGTGGGTAGCATAAGACTATCTAGTAACATTGGCTTCTTTTTTTAATTGGGTAGAATTTAAAACGCATATGTATAAATATGGCAAATCGATAAATGCAGACAGGTAATAGACCCACAGTGACGGTAAAACTTGGTGAAGCCTTGAGGACTTGGTTAATCAGTTATCAAACAGCTTGGTCTTCCTTATTGTGGTTTTAAGATGCAGCTGGAACCTCTGTCATCCCGCTTGAGTTTATAAGAGAGCAAACAAGAATTATATCAGTGCACATACATTTCACCACACGGTGCTGATGATGGGTTACTGTGTAACTACTCAGTGAAGAACCTTTAGACCCGGAGCAGCGATTGCAGGAGAGAGTTAGCAAAACCTGATGCCAGAGAGCACTTATCGGCCGTGTTTTTGATCGAAGTCAGTTTATCAAAATATTCCTCCCAAAGGCGTTGACACGTTGATCCGTGCATGATTGTCACAGTAAACTGTTCGTTCCCTCGGTTGGCAGGCGGGCAGGATCAGCTCCGAGGTGATGTCTCCATCGCAGAGTTGTGTGGGAGGAGGAAGAGTTTGAACTCGGGTCAGTGCGGAGGCGACTCCGAGCGGCCCCGCAGAAGGTTACGGGAAGCGATGCGGGTTATGGCTGCTGCCCCGCGCTCCCGGGGCTCCCCGTGTGCGGGGCAGCGCCCGTGGCCGGGACGGGAGCTGTCGCCCCCCGGCAGGGCGGGAGGAGGGGAAGGAGCGGGACCGTGGGCTGTGTCCCGGCCCCGCTGGGCGGAGGAGCCGGCTGCCGGCGGCCCGGGCGGCCGCTGGGGGGCGGCACGGCCCCGCCAGCCGCGCGGGCAGCGGGAGGGGCCGGCAGCGGGCCGGGAGTCCAGCAGCGCTCGGCCAGCAGAGCGGGGGACGGGCCCCAGGGGACTGCCGGGACACGGGAGGGAGCGAGGTTTGGCCCTTCCGCCGCCCAGCTCCTCTTTTTTCCCGGGAGATTTCGATCCCGGTTTCCGGGCTCGTCCGGCCGTGGGTGACGGCTGACGGGCGGTGGCAGGGTCCGGGCGGGGTCCCGCCTGCGGCCTCCCTCCCGCAGCGGCGTGGGGAGCTGGAGGACAGGGGGAGCAAGCAAAGAGGCGTGTGAGCCGCTGGGCAGCGCGGGGCGAGTGCGAAACCCGGAGCGAGGGGCCCTGGAGACACCCCCGCCCCCCGGCCCGAGGCTCTTCCCTTGGCAAATGTGTTTGCACAGCGCCGCGCTCCTGCTGACGTGGTCGGGTTTGCTCCCTTGCAGTGCGCGGGACTGCCATCCCGGCTCGGAAGCTAAGGAGGATCAAACGCCTCTGCTGGCTTTAGCAGCCATAAAACTTTACACGTCTCTGTTCTCCTTCCCATTTGTCCCGGGGCCGAGCAAACGCGGGAGGGGACGGGGTGCAGAGGAGCCGCCGCCGTTCCCACGTCGTGTTTGCGCGGCCTTATCGGCGCGGGGGGGGGCAGGGGTGTTTTGCACGGCGGCTCCCGGCCCGCCTTGGCCGGCGGCCGGCTCCGTCCCGGGAGGGAGCCCCGCCGCAGGGACCGGCCGCTGCCTCCGCCCGCGCTCCGGCAGCGGGGGGCGCCTGGGGCGCGGCCGGGGGACTCGGTGGGTCTCAGGACCTTGGTGGGGATGAGGAGGGAAGGGGCCGAGCGTGGAAGAGAGACGTGGGAGGGGGTGCGGGGCGCGGGAGTGAGATGCAGACAGGGTTAGGGGGGGGTCGTTTATCAGCCAGGCTCCTGCGAGAATAATGCCACCTCGCCTCCGCGCCTTGCCGCCAACCTCTCCCAAACTTTAGAAAGAAAGCGCCGAACGCCAGGACCCGGAAAAGAGGGAATAAGCGGCGGGGCATGCAACACATGCTTAGCCCCGTCCCGCCAGCCGCACCGGGGCAGCGCGCTCCCGACCTTTGTTTCAAGCAATTACGTGGCAAAAGTTTATTTTCGGCGGGGCGGGGGGAAGAGGTGCCCCCGGCGCTGCCGCGCCTCTCCCGCGGCCCCGCGTATCCTCCGCTCGTCCGGCAGCCGCCGTGCGCGGGCAGCGGCAGCGCGGGGGCGTCGGGTCTTAGGTGCGCACAGGAGCGCTCCACAGGGGCCGAGCCCGCAGGGCGCCGTGAGCGCTGCCTCGCCTGGTTCCCCGCTCCCCCCGCCCCGTCCCGCCCGCGCTGCGGGCGCACCCCGCTCGGCGGGGCCGGGGGCTCACTGCAGCACAGGCGCTCCCCAACAAGCTGCCTCGCCGCCGCTGCCAGCGCCCTCTGAAGACTCGGGGCGGCCCGGCTGGCGGGCTCGAGCGGGGCGGGCCCGGCGGGCGGGGCGGGGCGGGCGGAGCGGGGCACCGCCTCCGCGACCATCGCCGACCGCGTTATATGGGAGCGGCGCGGGGAGCCGCTGAGTTCCCGCAGTTCGCCCGCTGCTGTGCAGCCGCCGTCGCCGCCTCGGCCCGGCACCCGCCGTCCCGCCGGGAAGGAGTCGGGACCGTTTCGGATCTCAAGCAGACGGCCCTCTCCTAACTAGTCGTGGCTTTTCCAAACCCTCCGAGGAGAGCGGGATCTTTCGGTCCTTCCTGTATATCCGACCATTACAGGATCTAGAAATGTCGACGACACTTTTATCTGCCTTCTACGACATTGACTTCTTGTGCAAGGTAGGGAAGAGCGCGTTTAGCCGGGCGGGACGCGGTCTGCCGCTGCCGCCGTGTGCAGAGCCACGCTGCGGGCTACCGGGGCAGCGCGGCGGGGAGGGAGGCCCGTGCCGGGCCGGGCTCTGCGGGCGGGTCAGAGTGTGACAGCCGGCCGGGGACAGCGGCTGAAGCAAGGCTGCGAGCCCCGGAATGCCGCCCCGTGGTCTCCCGGCGGCCGCGTTCGGGGCGGGCTGGTCCTACAGCCGCGGGGGAGCCGGGCCGCCCTGCAGCCCCTCCCGCGTGGTGCGCTGCCAGGAGGAACTTTTGAAAAAAGTTGCAAATGCAGCAGAGCTGGCGCGGGGGCTTCTCCCGGGCGCTGTCCTGCCCCGCCGGCGCTGCCGGCAGACCCGCTCAGCGGGGCGGTCGGGCGGCGCGACCCCCGCCTCGACTCCCGCGGCGGTGCTGCGTGGGGAGCCGTGGCCGTGGGCAGGCGGTCACCCGCAACACCCTCTCTTCTCTCCCGCTGTTTCCCCCACCCCCTCCCCTCTCCCCGCCCCGGCAGACGGAGAAGTCCCTGACCAACCTCAGCAGCATGCTGGACAAGAAAGCCGTGGGGACCCCGGTGACCCCTCCCAGCTCCAGCTTCGCGCCGGGCTTCCTGCGGCGGCACTCGACCAGCAACCTGACGGCGCTGGCCGGCGGTTCCAAGTTCCCCAGCCCTACCGGCTCCAGCTCTTCTTCCACATCCTCCTCCTCCTCGTCCTCGTCCTCCTCCTCCTCGTTCGGCAATCTGAAGGAGACGGGCTCCGGCGGAGGCGGCGGCAGCAGCAGCCCCACGGCCCTGCTCAACAAGGAGAACAAGTTCCGGGACCGCTCCTTCAGCGAGAACGGCGAGCGCAGCCAGCACCTCATGCAGCAGCTTCAGCAGCAGCAGGCGGCCGGCAAGGGGAGCGGCTCCGGCGGCGGCGGCGGGGCCCCCATCAACTCGACGCGCTACAAGACGGAGCTGTGCCGCCCCTTCGAGGAGAGCGGTGCCTGCAAGTACGGCGAGAAGTGCCAGTTCGCCCACGGCTTCCACGAGCTGCGCAGCCTCACCCGCCACCCCAAGTACAAGACCGAGCTGTGCCGCACCTTCCACACCATCGGCTTCTGCCCCTACGGCCCGCGCTGCCACTTCATCCACAACGCCGACGAGCGCCGCCCGGCGCCCGGCGGGGGCACGGCC
The DNA here is from genome assembly GCF_021018805.1 of Prinia subflava. Lineage (NCBI taxonomy): Eukaryota > Metazoa > Chordata > Aves > Passeriformes > Cisticolidae > Prinia > Prinia subflava. The sequence goes on along the minus strand of NC_086248.1, from coordinate 81,856,888 downwards.
GCCCCCCCGCCCGCCGCCGCGGCCGGGCCGCACCACCACCCGCACCACGCGGCCCCGCACCCCGCCGGCAGCACCGGCGACCTCCGCGCCTTCGCCCCCCGCGAGCACCCGCTGGGCGGCGGCGGCTTCGGGCACCCGCGCGGCGGCGGCGGCGAGCGGCCCAAGCTGCACCACAGCCTGAGCTTCTCCGGCTTCTCCGCCCACCACCACCACCATCACCCCCCGCACCCCCACGGCACCGCCCCGCCGCCGCCGCCGCCCGGGGGCCGCCTGGACGCCGCCCTGCTGGAGAGCCCCGGCGGTTCGCGCACGCCGCCGCCGCCCGCCTCCGCCTCCTACTGCGAGGAGCTGCTCTCGCCGCCCTGCGCCAACAACGCCTTCGCCTTCTCGGGCCAGGAGCTGGGCAGCCTCATCGCCCCCCTCGCCCTCCACACCCAGAACTTCGCCGCTGCCGCCGCCGCGGCCGCGGCCGCCGCCGCCTATTACCGCTGCCAGCAGCAGCCGCCGCCGCCGCCCGGCGGGGCCTGCCCGCCGCCCCCCGCCTCGCCGCCCTTCAGCTTCCAGCCCCTCCGCCGCCTCTCCGAGTCGCCCGTCTTCGACGCGCCGCCCAGCCCGCCGGACTCGCTCTCCGACCGGGAGAGTTACCTGAGCGGCTCCCTCAGCTCCGGCTCCCTCAGCGGCTCCGAGTCGCCCAGCCTGGACTCGGGCCGCCGCCTGCCCATCTTCAGCCGCCTCTCCATCTCCGACGACTGAGGGAGGACGGGGCAGCGGCTGGGGGGGCCCGCGGCGGCCCTGCAAGTAAGTTACCGAGCGAAGAAAGCGAAACCTCTCCTTCCTTCTCTATTTTTGGTTTTGGTTTTTTTTTATATATCTATCTATCCACCGAGAGCTGAACAAAACGAGAAACAAAGCATTTTGCAAAAGGGCGAATGACACGAACTGAACAAACCTATTTTTATAGAGAGACCTTGGAAGAAGGGGATTTTTGTTTCGGGGTTTTTTTGTTGTTGTTGTCGCTCTTTGGAGACAAGTTATGATACGCACCAGCAGCAGCCATTCCATCTGTGTTCAAAATAAATAAATAAATGCAGCGTTAGAAAAGACAGCACCAGAAAGCAACAAACAATCCGGGGAGCGCCGGTTCACCAGCCCAGCTCCTCCAATCCTGCAGACACACAGAAAAAAAGTTACAAACTAGTTTGTCTTTCAATCCAGTTCAAATAAAAACACAGAACATACTAAACTTATAAGCTTTTTTTTTTAGGAAAAAACAAAAAAGAAAAATCCAACATCCTGCCAAGAATATGCCTTGATAACAACCTTCTTTTTTATATATATCTATATATTATTATTATAACAAATGCTAAAACCTTCATTCCAAAGTTTAATATTGGTTCCATTGCCACCACTTAGTGGATGTTTGGCTTAGAACAATTTTTTGTTGTTGCTTTATTTGGAAGCACTCAACTGAGGTTAGTTTGTAATTGTTGGAGAATAACTGCTGATTTTTTTAAATTTTTTTTTAGCTGTTTGAGTTGATTGCATGAATGAGTCACTGCACACAACTCAATATGAAACTATTTAACTTATTTATTATCTTGTGAAAAGTATACATTGGTAATTTGTTCATACTGTATTTATCGGGTATGATGAAAAGCAATAGATATATATTCTTTTATTATGTTTAAATTATGATTTTCATTATTAATCGGCAAAATGTGGAGTGTGTTCTTTTCACAGTAATATATGCCTTTTTGTAACTTCACTTGGTTATTTTATTGTAAATGAGTAAAATTCTTAATTTAAGAGATGGTATGTAATATTTATTTCATTAATTTCTTTCTTTGTTTACGTAAATCTGAAAGATTGCATGGTTTCTTTATAGAAATCGGTCTCGATGCTGTGGAGGTAGTTTGCGGAATTTCTATGGGTTTTTTTAGAATGTAAATGGTTGTAGCCCGTCCGAGTTGAAAAACGAGAGAAAAAAAAGACTCACTTAGCAATCAGACTTCAAAGTGGCAAATCTAATTCAGACTTGTTGAAAATAACCAAAAAGTATTTTTTGTTGCCTAACTCCACGAATCACACTGTGATATAGTCTCAAAGTATGTAGCAATAATTGGGGGGTCCCAGTATTATGTCTCACAGTGCCTTCTTGAGGGTCCATGCTTGCCTTAAGTATCTCTCAACCAAATAAGTATTTTTCCTAATGCTTGAGATAATTTGAATGTAGGGATGGGTTTTAAGTACAACAAAATTTCGCCACTCTATTTTATAAGAACAGAGGCCATCTTTGGATCTGAAACTTTCTATAATACAGGAACATATCTTGTTTATTGAATTCCAAAACCTGTAATTTTTTTTTTCCTAATGTAGAAAGTTGGGAGTTTTCCAAGAGTTTCCTGGACGGTGGATGAATGAGCAGTAGCTTAGTTTTGTTTGTACATAGGTACAGATTGAGCACTATGTACTCTTTTGGACTACTTTAACAGAAGTATGTTTTGAATGTAACTAAAGGATAAGTCAACTTGAGTTGTAATATATTTTTCGGGAGTCAGTTCACTACAGATTATGTGAGACTGTAAACTTTGTACTGTAAATGTTTTGTAGTTCTCCCAATAAAATTTTTTGGAAAAAAAAACCCCAAACCAAACAAATACAAAGAACCCGACACCCCCGATAACCCTCCCAAGTGCTGAAGGCCTGCCTGCCGGGCAGGAGTATTTCTTGCTGAACACCACCAGCCCCCAATCACAGATATGTCTAGCTACAGATTAACCAGTTTACACTGCCACTCCAGGCCGCTCCTGCAGCCCTCGCTGGGCTGTGGCCAAAGTTAATAAACGCTTCCAGAAGGTTCGGGAATGTCAGCGCTGTACTGTATCCTGCTTTGCTTTTTTTCTTTTTTTCTTTTTTTTTTTTTTTCCCTTTTTAAATTTTTTTAAGAGGATGGCAAATCAAACCTCTGCTGCTTCTAGTGTAACAGCTGGAATGGAAAAATCTAGTAGTGGCATTTATCAATCACATCGCTTATGGGGCTATGTAAATGTGCCATTAGCCTTCCTGCCTTGTTTGGGGTAAGGAGGAAATGGCAGTTTGGGTAATAAAAAGGCATAATTAAGGTTTACCCTTTGTCCCAAAAGCTTTGTTCCTCTTCACTCACAGGAATGCGGACTTCTGCCTCAATGCTCCCATCACCCAGCTGAGGGCATATCTGTGTTAATCGGGCTAGCATTAAATGTGCTAATCAGTTTTCAGGGCTTGGGTTTTAAACAAATTACCTTTTCGAGGCTGTATTTATATAACTAAATACTTGGCAGCCTGGGGACTGTGTGAGTATTAATACTGGAAGAATTTTAGCTAATATCTCCACAGTTTGGCACCCTGGTCCAGTCAGTCCCTTAAACTTTTAAGTCACGATTTCTACCAGCTTATTTTTTGTTCTTTTGTCATACTACTAATAAATGTTGTTAACATTATGGCATCTCTGTGCTGCTTGGGCCGCCACAGCACTTTCTATAAATATGAGATAGAATGTAATACCAGTGCCATATGTTTGTGTAACAAACCTTGGACTGACACTTAGTTTAAAATTAAAACAAACGTAAGCAATGTATGACAACACAGCCCAGCTACAGCAATCACCTTTTTTTTTAATGGATCCTCTATTTTGGTTCAGAATTGCTCCCTTTAATTTCCAGATGAATATATGATGAAATTTCTTTTTGTCAGTGTCTGCACTGAGCTCTGATGTGTCCTTCCCCAGGCATCCCTGGTACAGATGCTTTGGCTGCAAGGAGCAGGCCCATGCCAGTGTTTTGGAGGAACAGAGAGTGGCTGTTGGTTTGACCAGTGTCTCAGCTGATGTCTTAACTCACTTTTGGGATTTTTTGAGATTAATTTTCACACTAAAACTGCATTAATTAGGACTGCATGCCTCATTTAATTTCAGATTTTCTTTCTTCTCTAGGTACAGTTTTTTGCTTCTCTCACTCCCCCATCCACCCATTCCCCTGAGCCTGCCTTTTTCTTGCCACAGTAGATAAGGACCTTATTTATTTCTGTGTTTCCTTTATCTGGGACAGCTGTACTCGTATCACTGCAGAACTTCCATCTTCCCAGTGGTTTTCTGTTGGTTGAACAGGATCTTGGTGGTGGTGCTGGGCTTGGCTTCGGTGTCTCCTGGCTGGAAGAGGAGCTCTGGAAGCTTCACAGCAGCTGCCCCACATGAATCACAACCGTGCTGGTGCCAGTGCCAGTGTTCTGTGTGTTAAAAAGTTGCTGCCAGGACAGGATGGGTGATGGCCCAGCGGTGTCTCCCAGCTGGCTGCTGGCATGCCAGCGTGTGGGGACAGCTGGGCCCGAGCTGCTCTGTGCCCAAGTGACACTGAGGCTCTGTGCTGCACCCTGCTGTGTTTGTATCTCCAAAGGGTGCTGCAGCCCGGCCCGGTGCAGTGTTAATGTTCCGCTGTTCACAAACCCAGGAGTCCTTGAACGGGGAAGATAAAGCGTCTGTTTCTTGTGCTGCACAATCAAGTGTTAACCTTTAAACTGGTGACTTATGTTGTTGACTTAAGCAAATGTTCTCTTGCTTTCATTTCAAAATTCAGCAAAGCGTGTAAAGCTGGTCAGGCCATTCAGAACTTTCTGATACATTGCAATAAATCGATGAATACTGTGTAAAAAATAAACCTGGGGTTTTTTTTTCTAAGAGGTTTGTGTTAAGAAGGAACTCTAAGGTCTCTCCTATTGCTCATCAGAGTTGTGATACATCTCTTAATAGCTGGAGCACTTAGGATGACTTTAAAGATCTGGAAAATGGGGACTTTACTAATCATTGGTTAGGACTGGGGCTTGCATGCTTGTTTTAGTTTATAGTCTGAAAGAAATTATATCAAAGTCTTAAATTGGCAGAAATTGGCGTTATGGTATAGGTCTCGAAATAGGGATTGATTTAAAATGGTTTGGTATGATCATTAAGGCATTTTCAAATGTATTGAATTAGTAGTTTTGATTTCTACTGCCTAATCCTCTCAGTTTCTTGGGCCTTTTTTATTTGCTTGCCTTTTCTCAGCTTGCCTGTGTCAGGTACAGTGTTGTGCTCCTGTTCAGTGGAGGGATGCACACCACCAAACACAGTCCTAGCAGAGTGCCGTGGAGAAGAGGGATGCTGCTCCTCACTGCTGCATCCTGGGTCAAGCATGGGCTGATTCTGCTGCACGCCGGGGTTACCTCCAGTTCATGTGCAGAGCCTGGAGCTGCAGCACAGTCTGTATCTCAAGGGCAGGTGGCCACGGGAGCAGCTGGTAGCCACAAGGAGGAACTGGTGGCCTCAGGAGGAGCTGAGAAGCCACCGGCTCCTCTCTGCTGTACTGCTGAATGCAGAGTGCAGCCAACCAGGGGTTAAATACACAGGTGGAGGTGAACCCTTTTCCAGAGCATCCTTTAAGTGCAATTCTGTGTTACTTGGAAAAAGTTATTGCCCTCCTTCCATTTACTGCCCCTGCCCCATCCCATCATTAGGTGTGCAGCTTTGATTTTTTCAAAGAAAAAACCTCATTTTCAAAGAAGGCCTGAGATTTTAGTTATGTTTATGACCAAAACCTACTTTTTTTTTCTTTTGCTACTATAGCATTAAAGCTAAAGGACTTCCATTATATATTTTTAATTATGTGGTCTGTCTCCTCTTGCCGACCTTGAGTGTGAATATTATTTGAAGGAGCTTCAGGCAGTGGTGCTCTGTCTTCAATAAGATAGGACATTTCAGGTCTTGCCTGCTGAGCCTACAGACCTTGGCAGCACATTAACTCTGGAAACTGAAACTTAATTTTCTGACCCTTCAGCTTAAACCCAGATCCTCAGAGTTTTAAGGTGAAGGTATTGGGCTTCTCACTTTATTGCATCTGAAATACAGTTACCTCTTCCCTTTTGCCAGCTGTGCAGCTGGTTGGTGCCAGTCCAGAGAGGGGCAGGGATATCCTGAATGACCACAGCTGGGGATCTGAGTGCTTATCTGCTGAAGAAGTAAGTGAAGGGTTGGGATGAAAGTTGCTTCCTCAAGGTGATGCAGCAGTTTCTCCACTCTGTTCCTCCCTGGCCCTTTCTGACCCATTCCCTGAGGCAGTTCAGGTTGCTCTGGGAGAGCATACTGGCACCCTGCTCACACCACATGGCCCAGGGTGGGTGCTCTGTCCACTGGCACCTAAAGGTCCCCTCACCCCCAGCCAGCTCTCGTCCTTGCCACGTTTCCCTGGGTGTTGATGCATTTCATTAACCAGGCAGGAAAAAAATTGTTGTTTTCACCTGGAGTAGAGTTGAAGAGGGTCAGTCAGGAGTCTGATAATTTTCAGAGCTGGTGCAAGGGAGGAGGAGGAAGAGGAAAAGCCCCCATCCTGGAGAGAGGCAGGAGGTGATGGGATAGAGGACAAGGTGTCGCCCCACCAAGCTGCTAGGGTGACTTATCCCTCCTGTGTAGATTTGTTTTGTTTGAAGAAACATTGTATCCTCACGGTTCTTTGGGAAATTCTTGGTGTGCCCATGCTAGAACTGCTTTTTTATATTGGTGATTGTAAATCACTCACACAAAGCTTGAATACTTCTTGTGCCATCTGAACACACACCAGCATTTAAGGGAAGGCTCATTTCAACACAGAGTTTAATTAACGTGACTGTATCCCTGAATAGTTTGGTTTATTGGAAATCAAGTAATGGTTGTGTGGCAAAGCACAACATCTTCTGAGAAGTTCTCAGGGTTAAAGGAAACGCTTGTTATCAGCTGGCATAGATTTAGCAGGTTGTGTAAATTTTGCGGCATATGTACTAAAGAGCAGTGGTTTATAGGTCCAATTTCAATATTAAAGTTAATTTAATATTGGAGAGGACAGTAGAGGAATGAGATTCCTCCCTTAAGGTCTAGAGGGCCTTGTCTCTAAAAGGAATTTTTTTTGTTTCAGAGCTTAGTCAAACACATATGAGTCATTGCATCTCTCCTTTCAAAGGGCTATAATGGATGTGTTAATGGAGGCATTTTGGGGTGAACCCTGCAAAATTTGCATTCCTGAGGAAACCAGGGAAAATTACCCTGACAAATCTCCTCTCTGTTGCTGAAGAGGGATAGATGACATCTGCTGAGTAATTTCTATTCTGTGCACCATCTGAGAAGGAAATACAGGGTAATTCAAACCCCCTTTTTTCTCCCATGGTTAATAACATAAACAGGGAGCTGGATATGCTGAAATCTAAATACGAGGGTCCTGTATCAATGGATTATTACCTTATCTTTCCTGAATGACGTTCACTTGAATACCTGCAATCATAATAGCTACTCAAGATAAGAAATGGATGGAAATTCAATAACAGTAAGAGGCCTGGTAACTTATGAGATCCTGATTAGCCTTCAACTGCACCTAAATGTTGGGAAAGGATTCCCTGTACTGTACGCAGAGGGAGCTGAACAGCATTGTGAAAACCCCTGCCTCATTGTAGAGGAGCACAAACCACTGGCTTTTGTCATTATTAAGGCTTTTTTGTGCTCACAAATACGTGTGAACCTTCTGAGTCTTCTGTGGACGAACATTTTTCACCTTAATTTTTCATTGCTTTAAAGTTCTGGCCTTGCTGGTGGGGATGGCAGTGGTCTCGGAGCTCTGGCTGGCTGGGGCATACAGGTACAGTTCTGAACCTCCTAAATACCATCAACTCTGAAGTTGGGCTCCCTCTTCTTGGTGGAGTCTGTACTCCTGCTGATGCCTTTGGGCAGTGTTTACTCTTCCCGTGACTGAGGGAGCATGGGGAAGGAAGAAGACTCCTCTTGCCCTTCCAGCTGCCTGCCCTGGGAGTGTCCATGAGCTGGGCTGAGGCCTTACTGCTGCCCAGTGGTGTGGTGGGAGGGGGGTCATCTGCCAAAGGGAATGCCCAGATATCTCCTTTTTGGGCAGCAGAGCCCTGGGTCAGTTTGTGCCTGTCCTGTGCCTGCACCTGGATGAGGGCAAATTGCTCCTTGTGCTGATGGCACTTGGCTCTGTTGCAGAAATGGCACAGCAGCATGGACAGGGAAGGTTGCAGCCAGAGTGCAGGTTCTGCTGCTGTGTTAAGAGTGCTGAACAGCACAATATAAATCTTACGAGATGAATTCAGAGTTAACAAATACTTTTTCTAAAGGTCAGATTAGATGAGGAATGCAGTGATTTGCCAATCCAAATGAGCACTAACTCTAAAAAGACAGGAATTTGTTCTCTGCTACATTAGTGCTCTGATCTGGACTCATCCCATCGCCTTATGGCTGTGGAACAAAAGCAGGATCGAGGGCAGGAGTGTGTGAGCTACGTGAGGCTCAGAACTCTGCTTTCACCATCAGGGCAACTTTATATTGACTTGAAATGCCTGTGAAACCGCAGCCTGAGCTATGTTCTGTGGGGCTGTTTCTTCACATGCACTTGAAATCCCAGGATTTATCAAATGATATCCACAACACAGGGGGAGGCAGAGCCTTGTGCAGTGAGCTGTGTTGAGCTTTCTAGAGCTGAACCTCAACATTTTACTTCAGTTTTGCTGTTCAGCATTTGGGCATGTGTGGATGGGGAGACTGGGGAAATGATGTCGAGGAAGGAGAAGCCCAGAAGCTTGGAAAAGCTGAGTCCTTGGGAAATGGCACACAGCTTTGGTCAATGTAAACGCCAAGCCATGACCTCTCCTATTTACTCAAAATATTTCTTATGGTAGCCTGAATCTTCAAATAAAATTCAAGATGGAATTTAGAATTCATAACACAAAAGTTGTGAGTAAACTGTTCACTACAAGAGTGTTGCAAAGTAAGTAGTAAACATCTCTTTTTAGGGGGTCTATCTCCATCTGCAAATACGAGGCAAGCCAAAAATGTAAGGCTGTCATTTAAGGGTTGTCTCATTTGCAGTAGATGTTTTATGATGACTGAACAAAGCACAGGGAATACCTCCAATAATTCAACTCTTTGACTTTCACAAATGAACAATCACAAAAAGCCAAAGGGACGATTCACCTGAAATCTGCAGCTCTACAGAAGAAGTTGACAGCACCTCGTTAAAAATTTCTCTCTGATTTCTCATCCCACCGTAGATATGAGCACACAGTCAGGGACAACTGTGAATTGGGTCTGAAACAAGTATGTCCCAAAAGTTCAGCACCTGGGGAATTAGTAGGACTTGGTGGAAGAAATCCTTATTCTTAAAGAAATTACAGAAATGCAGCCTGACTGGTGAGTACAACCCATTGTTGCAAGAATGATGGTGAGAGATTTGGAAAGAGGTTCATTCAAACCACTGGTAAATACCAGCTCTCAAAGAGGCAACTGGAATACTATAGACAGTGGTATATAGGTGTATTAAGGGATACTAAAATTCTGGTTTGGGGAGCAGTACCTTGTAGTTTAATAAAGAATAGATGCTGTTATGTTGGTAGGAACAAATAAAATGTGATAATTAAGAAATGGTTTCACTGTTAGTAGCTGCAGAGATGGGTAGTTTAGATGAGATTTACAGATTTCTTTCTTAAAATGCTTGTTACCAAAACTTTTCAGAACACATAAACATTTTATGGAATTACAGAATCACAGAATGGTCTGGATTGAAAAGATCCTTAAAGATCATGTAGTTCTACCTCCCTGCCAGAAGCAGGGACAGTTTCCACTAGACCAGGTTGCTCAGAGCCCCATCCAACCTGGCTCTGAACACTTCCAAAAACACTTTGTAACATGGAATGTTGTCACCTTTCAGCTCTGAAAGCTCATTGGAAAGAGCAATTGTTAAAGCTCTGTGGCATTCAAGGAGATCAAGCAGGTGGTGCTATCCAGATGGAAAAGCAAAAGCTAACTGCCTTGGAAAAGTTTTCTTGAAATTATAGGAAATGCACTCTCTGTACCTGCAGAAGTAGTTGTAGAAAAGGAAGAAAGGGAGGGTGAAAATCAGCTGGTTAGGATTACAGTAACATAGGAAAATATGTCATAATTGTGCCAGCATTGTGGAAGCAAAGGACAACATCTTGTGAGTTAGAAAATACTGCCCACTGCCTTGGCTGCAGGGAGAAAAGTAAAAAAATTGTAGATACTGTTGTATGCAACTTCCCCTTCCTCCCATACTGCAACCAACATAAAAAAATAAGTTAAGCATTCAACATCCCACAACTTCTTAGTATAGTTAGCTTTTATGATGCAAATGGTCCATCATTTTAAGAAACAGACAATGCTCAGGGACTGAGATATTGCAACAGAACCCAATCTCATTGAGTTAATTTGTTCTCAGTTCTCTTAATGAGCCTGATTAAGTCCTGGTGGAAATACTTGTGCTTCAAAATGACTTGCAGAGACCCAGCTGTCCTGGGGAGGTTTGAGTGAGAGGAAGGTCAGGTTGTTCTGAAACCTGCTCTGTAATTGTGAGCCCCAGGAGCTGTTGTGCCATGACTCAACAAACTATGTAAGTACGTGATTTCTTAGAAATTCTTTTCTAGGGAATTTGTGAATTTTGAGGAATGGAAGTCTTGATTTTCTGAAGAATTCGTTGTACTAATTGGGATGAGTGGGGGAATTTAGGGGAATGCTGGTGCCTCTGTTGATGGGAGCTCTCTTAGCCCACCATCAGTGATTTGTATTGTCAGCTGTACATCTGGCTTTTTGAATTTGTATTTGAAATCTGATGTGGAAGAATTCACAGTGACCACAGCTGTGCTGTAGTGGTGGGTTTGAGTTTACAGGGAAGTTTTCTCCTTCAGCCTGAAGCCCTCTTCTAAAGGACTCTCTGCATTCAGTCAGGGTGAGAGGTATGTAGCTGGTATTTGAGGAGGGTCAAGACAAGTCAGAGAAGTCCTAATTTAGTTGGTAAATATCATGATACCTGATCAATATAATTGCTTCAGTGAAATGAGAGAAAACCTGCTTTCAAAGAGTGAGCTCTTTTCAAGGGTGAGCTTGGGGTTGTGTTGAAGCCCCAGGCATACTGCTGGCACTTCCCTGAGGGCACTGGCAGGGACTCAGACCCTGCCCTGAGAGAGCCCAAACCTTTCAAGCTTAGCCTTTGGTGTCTCTGTTGTCTTCAAATGCACACACCCCCTCCCCCAAAACTTGTTGAGTTTTACATAAATTTAATCTCTAGTGTGTCATGAACCTGGATGGGAATGGCCTAGATGAGCTGTGGTGGTTTGAGATCTGGAAGACTCTGGAAATCCTGGAATAATTTGATCCTTGTGAGTTTTTGTTTGTTTGTTTTGTTTTGTTGTTTAACCAAATAGAAACAAATAGGAAAAGCTGAGTAAAGTGCCAGCTTCCAAGGCAAAGCTGCTGCATGACTCAGCTCTCCTCGCCTGTGGCTGACTGCAGCCTGTGCTGTCCATGCTGGTTCAGGATGTACGCACACACTGTCTGCGTGGAATGGTCACACGAGGTCCTGCTCTGTGGGTAGGGCTCCCTACTTCTCCATGCTTGCTGGGGCTCCTGTTTCTCTCTAGTGTCACTGGGCTGTTTGGGGAAATCCCCCTTTCTGAATAAGAGGTGGAGGGAAAGGGTGGTGCCTAATTAAAAGTAATAATTTCCCTTGAAGGGGCAAACTCTTTTGCTGAATTCATCTTCCTCACCCACTCCAGTGTTTAGTAGCATTCCAGTGACATTGCCTGTGTTTAGAGATTGGCAGCTGTGGGAAAACCCCAGCCCTACGTAGTTGTCCCATTTCTGGCTGTGCTGATGGTCGCTCAGGAAGCTCTAACTCCTTCTGGTGGGCCTGGGAAGAAATACCCCATTCTGCAGGGCTTGGGTCAAGCTGGTGGCACCAAAGCAATGTGGAGAGATGTGCTTCACCCCTCCCTCATCTGCAGTATGGGCAGTACAGCCTCTGGCTACTGCTTCTGGTGGCTTGCTGCCAGTCCAGCATGGTTTTCCTTCAGTCAAAGGGAAGTGCCACACCTGCCAGTCCCACACCCTAAAGGTGTCCTGTGCTGGCCAGTTTCCTTCATTCCCATGTGCTCATTTGCTCTGTTCATGTCAATCATTGTTGTCTTGCCAACCCTGATCTGGGCAAACTTACGGGAATAGTTTAATTGTATCTTCAGCTGGGTGTGCAGCAACTTCACTGGTCACTTCCAATCTGTCGTTGAATACACCAAACTGTGACCTTTATATTTTCAAAAAAGTGGTCTCCAAAGAGAATTGCAAATCCCTCTGCCTTCCAGCAAAATCGCTTTAAAAATTCCTAGCTGGCTTATGGCTCTAGGACAGCCATACCGTTGCCTTGTATCTCTGTTGTGTATGTCCTGCTTCAGTTAAAAATTATCTTCTGATGTCTGAAGGACCAAGGCAGAAGCTTCCCCCCCCCCCCGCCTTTATTTGGCCAAAGATATGCGTAAGTGCAGTGACACTAATTTGCTGTCTGTCTTCATGCACTGACTGAACTTTCCCAGGCCAGACTTAGATCTGATTGCTTAAAAACTGAGTGCAGTTGCTACAGTTCGTGGGGTTATTGGTCTGGCCTCCCATTTAATTATTATCAGCCTCCTCAGGATGTTATTCTTAGCATTAACCTTGCTTTTGGGCTTTTTACACATTCCCTTGTGGAAAACATGCAGCCTGGTGTTAGGTGCAGGAACAGCAGATTTTGGTGGTGAATGAGCTACACCCTGTGCAAAGCTATTTATTGATCTTGTGATTGTAGAAATGAAAGAGGTGCTTGTGTGTTAGCTGGGCTGGTGTGTGGTATGTGTGGCCGTATAGATTTACTTGTGCCTATGTGTCTTATTTATTTATAGTTTCTATATTTAAATACAGCTGCGTAGTTATTTAGTGTTTTAAGAATGTATATGCTTTTAATAATATCAGCATGAGCATCCTGCTATCCTTTTGGCTTCAGTGTGGGCAAACAAACACCTTGGCTGGTCGTGTTGTGCAAGATGCCCATAGAGGTAAAATTTCTTGTGTGAGGACAAACCACCTGGCTGCTCACGGTGCTGTTTGATGGTTTGGTACTCACCCAAGTCAGTTAATTGTGGCTGTTTGTGACATCAGCTCTGCTTCCTGAAAAGCTGGATGTAAAGTCATGGGGGGGGGGGTGGTTTTTTTAACTGAGCATTTTACTTTTGCTGCCTGATGAACTCTTACCACCCTGTATGCGTGGCTGGTGAGTCATATGCACGATGTGTGACAGGTTTATGAATGTGACAGTTGCGACTGTGCCCTCCTTGGAGTCATCTCCGAGAGAAAAACAAGTGCTGGACACTTCTCACTATTCTGCTGGCAGAACTTCCAGCAGAAGCTGAGGTACTGCTGAAGGTGAACTTGTATCATTTGTGAAGAAGTAGGAAATAGGTTCTGCAGTTCCAAAACAAACTTTCCATGGCTGAAAAGAGTGTACTTGCCTTGTGTATCCTGTGTTTTCATACAGAAGAGAAGGCATATTAATCATCTGGGAATCACCAGGCACCTGACTCTGCACTGTAGCATTATAGCCATTTATCCAAATGTTGTTTGGAGTGGCAGCTTTGCCATTCTTGAGGTAATTTATTTCTAGCCTAGTTCAATTTATGTATGCTGTGCACCAAAATGATGAATTTCCTGATCTACTAATTACTTCATCTGGGGTGCTGGGTGCTGCATTGCGCAGCCCTCAAGGAATCAATTTTCTGTTTCGCTGTTCTGACTCAGGTTGGCACAGTTTGAGTGGTTCAGTCCTGACTTCTTTTTTTTTTCATCAGTGTGGGAAGCCAAAATCTACTTTGTACTTATAAAGGCCTTTTTGAGTAGAAGGCTGCTTCATATATCCCTTTATATCAGGACAGAGTTTTAACAGCAGGATTTGGGGGGGGGTTGTTTTGTTTGTTTTCCTGTTAGACACCAGGTAGACTATATCCCTATCTTTTCACTGACCTCTATTGAAAGAAGTCGAGTGAGTGGCTGTAGGCTTAGATTTAGGTGTGTTTGTGTTTGGAGAAGCCATGGTGGTTGGCATGGTTAATATTCAATCACCCCTTTGTCATTATCGAGATGAGGTGACATTGTAGTGCCTCTTATGTGGCAGTTTCTAGAGGGATGTGATGTTAAACTATTCACCTGTAGGGCTGAAGTGCTGTGCTGAAAACAAGGTTAGTTCTAGAAAACATTGCACTGTTTTGCCTCTTTCCCTCCCCTTCCATCCACCCAAACTGACTCATCCCTGGCTCCTGAGTCCTTGGTGTCTCCTGTATACACAACACTTGGTGATTGTCAGTGCTGAGTGATTTGTCAATGATTATTTACTTGGTTATGGAGGGATTTAGAGATCTTATTATCGATGCCAGTTCTATCAGAGGTTCTTTAGCTGGGAAAGTAGTCCTTAATTAGGATATTCAGATCTCAGAGGCTAACTGGAGACCATCGTGCCTGCCTCTTCCTTGCAGCTCTTGGGAACTTGCTGTTCCAGAGGGAGCCCAGTTTTCTGACTCAATCACATCTGCAGCCTCCGTGCCAGAGTCTCGTTTTGAACTGGATACTTGTGGCATGTACAGGGCTTTGTTCTGCTGACCCGAAGGAAAAATCTTTCTTTTTTTCTGGAGACCTGCTTGGGGAGACACTCGAGGACCTCCACTGCTCCCTTCCAACCTTCCCTTTCTGTGAAAGTGCATCCAGGGATAATTAGTGTATTTAGGGGACTTTGGACTCTTGTAGATGTAAATTGGGAGTTTGGCATAGAAAGTGCATCTCTCAGGAGAATTACCCCAGGAGTTTCCTTTGGTCTGTAGCCATGAGAGACATTGCCCAAGCTGGTGATGCTGGCTCTGTTGGAAGTAGGCATCGTTTTAAAAAGCAGTGGAAGTGGTTTGATGTGAGAGTGGGTAAACAATAGCTCATGTTTGCATTTACTGCCTCAGTATTTCTAATGCCAGTTCTGGTCAAAATCTAATTCTTAGAGTTTATACTCAGTGTCTACTGAAGACCATGGTGAGTTTAATATTATGTACTGTGACTCTAGAACCCTAAGTGTTTTTTTTTTTTGGTCACCTTGTACAGACTTGTCCTTCCTTGTGTTTATTTTCCCTCAGTACAGGTGGCCCAATGCATACCTGCTTTGCAAAGCATTTTGAAAGCTACAGGCCAAAGGGGCACCTCTGCCATGGAAAATCAGCCCTCTGTATTCTTGTATCCATTGTACACCCCTTAAATGTGTGCACCCACGTGAACATTGTGAGCTGCATTTCCAGGCTGGAGTAGCCACTGCTGCTGCTGGGGGCTGTGCCACAGCTCTGATGAACGAAAGGAACAGGCCTGTAGGGTAGTTTTTTGGAGAAAAAGCAGTGTCTAGAGTTGTGATGACTGTGCTCCAATGACAAAGATGTAGAAAATCTGTCCTGGCAGATTTTTTTCTTTGGTTGTTTTTCACTTGACTTTATGAGCTTGGTCAACATATGCACTCACTACTACAGAAAGAAAGCCCAGTCTACAGAGCCTTGACAAAAGTCTTTAAACTTCTGGGGTCTCTAGGGCAGGGATCAAGCTGTTGTGCACATTTGGGATGCAAAACCATTTTGTTTGTGTCTAAAATGAAAGTGAGTTGTTGAGTTCTCTGCATTTATTACCACTGTGTTCAGTGACTGTAGATCTCAGCTTCCCAATGACCTTGGGTCCCAGAGACTAAGCTTTCGTATTGTTGATGATCTATTAATCTTAATATTTATCCTCAAAATACATAAAAAGGAATTATGGCTCTAGCATAAGAAATAAAAATAAATAGGTAAGGGAAGCTATTATTTATTTTTTCAACATTTGCATTCTGTGTATGACTTCACAAAGTGTTTTTCTAATACGAATTCATCTTTTCTACACTCTGGTACCCCACTGGTTTGTTCTTAAAATACTCTTTTCTGCACAGCCAGCTCAGTGCTTTGCAGACCACCCAGAACAATTGTATTCAAACTGTGAGCTGCATTCAGTTATTGGGCCTTTTTAAACTTTCAAATAATATTTTGTCTTCCTTGGCTTTTCGTTAATTGGAGCTTATATTTTATATGTGGGATTTTGGTGGATTAAGAAAGGGAGTGGCTGTTCTCCTCCTGTTTGCTGAACCCAAAGGGGCTGTTTAGCCTAATCTCATTTCAGCTCGGTGTTTGCCTGACAGAGCTTACTTAGAGGGTCAAAGGGGCATAGATTGCACCTACACAAATAATAGAAGTATTTGCTCATGCTAAGAGATTGATCGGCACATATCCATCAGTGTCTGGCTGTCTACCGTCTCTGTCTTGCTGGGCAGTTTCCATCTGTGGGTTGGTCCTGCAGCAAAACTCTTCCTTTGAGTTTTCCAAGAGTCTCTCCAGCTATGGTTTCAAAGGAGTGTGAATTCAGTTTTAAATACTAGAGTAGGTTGCTGTGGCTGCAACTCCTGGAAGCAGAGCCGAGGTGCAGTAGGCAGGGAAATAGCAGCTGGACCAAGCCAAGCATCAAAGGAGTAAATTGGACTGACAAAGGATCCTCAATTTACTAGGGGCTCAAGGCCTGAAAAGGGTTGACTTTGGAGCTGGAGTTGTCTTCTTGTCCCCACATGTCCTTGGGAGCCTTTAGCTGCTAAAAAAGGTTTAAGTCAAAGGCATCCCTGAGTCAGTGGAGATAAGTTGAGCTGTTGGCCACAGTGCCCTGTCACACAATAGGGAGCACAGCAGTCCCCACAGACCACCTTGGTGGCCCTCTGAGCTTCCCACTGCCATTCCATCTTCTTTCCTGTCTTCTGTGGTGCAGGTCATGAGCTGCCACAGACCTGGCTCAGATCCTGGCCCCCACTCAGGCCCAGCACTGCTGGGAGCTGAGATGTGCCACGGATGTTTCCACCACCAGTGCCCCGTGCAGTGTGGCTCCTGTGCTGCTTCCAGGCAGCCTCCTGAGCTTGTTCCTGGAATGGCAGCAAGAATCCAAAACCAGTCGATGAAGAAACTTTCTCAGCAGAGCTCGGATGTCAGAAAAGCAGGTTTCAGCTTGGTTGCTGTGTGCACTGAATGTCTCTCACTGTGGGGAAGATGAGAAGAAGCTATTATTTTGAAATCTCTTGTTGAGTGATGGTTGATAAGAACTGTTCATCACAGGGAAACTTACTCAGGAGTCAACAGGTGCCTCTTCTGCATTCTGCAGTCATGGAAAAAAATAGCAGGAGCACAACAGGTTATTCCAATTTAACATGCAGTGCCTGGGAACAACAACTGACAAGTCCCAATTTGTGTCCAGCTGCTTAAAAACTACCACCCAGCTTGGTATTATCCCTCTGCCCTCGGGAGGCTTGTCTTGTGAAAAGAGTTATTGATGGCTGATTTCAGCATTCCTCAGGGCTCTGCTCATGCTGAAGTATCTGCCCCAAGTCCTGATTTCAAAGTAAATGAACTCGGGGTTGTAAATAAGAAATATCATTCTTTAATATATTCCCTTTGTCTATATTTTCATGCTTATATATCTACATATATATATATATATATCTATATCTATCTCCTTTTGAAGCATTCTGTGTGGAAAGACTGGGAATTTGAGCAGGGGTGATGCTACAGAGTTTTCAATCCAGATACTTAATGGAGTGTAATACCTGTTTCTGTGCCCTGAATAGTTACTCATTTAAATCTGATTAATAAAATCTGTTTTGTACAGCTTTCTTTGCACCCCAAGAGCATTGCAGAAAGAATTCCCCTCATTCTGAGAGCCCTTTGAGTGAAGCAAAGGCTTTTGAATTGTTGTGGGGCTGGCAGTGGAGGCTGTGGTGTGGGCTGCACAGCCCCTGAGCAGGGTCCAGGCTGGCAGAAGGGTTGCCCTGATGTGGTGCCAGTCCTCGGGACCCTACAGGGTGGGCAGGGCCAGGGCTGGGTGGGCCATCCTGGCAGGTGGACTTTTATTTCCTGTTAGCTCGCTGCCTGGACCTTGGCAGGTGCTGCACAGCCAAACCCCGGGTACTCCGTGGGGATGGGATGCAGCTTTGTAAGTGCAGATGTTTAATGTCGCTTATCTATCGTGGGCCAAGGACGGTCAGGCCTGGAAGAGCTGGCTTACAGCTGCTGCCCCAAAAAGGCTGGGTCTTCTGCAGCTCTCAGGGCTTATCTGTCAACCCTGTGCAAATGTCCCCAAACACATCAGGGCAGGTCAAATGACACTAAGTGCATGCATTTTGGTGTTTTGTGTAGGTCATGTGTAATAGGTGTAACAGCCTGGTAAAAGACAGGAGCTAAAAGCCCCTGATGATGACAATATAAGTATGTGTTGTAAAAAAATGGGGTATCAGTCATCTTCTCTGGTTCTTTGCTAATTTTCACTTATTAACTCTGTATTAGCTTCCCTTCTGCTGTTCCTGTCTTTCCTTTTCTAATATCCCTGATGAATAAGTCTAGCATCAAGGATTGGTGTGCACATTCTTCTGCTGGAAAGAGCCTTCCTCCGAGCTATTCCTTTATTTTCTCTCCTGCCAGCTTGTGAGCCCTCCCAGCTCCAGGAGCAGGCTGCAGCGTTCCTCTCCCCTCTCTGTGCAGCTTGTTTACACAAGTATCAGTGGATCATGGCTGGAAGTGCTAATCTCTGTAACCCAGAAAAGAAAACACGGTATTGCCAGAGACATGCCTGGAGTCGCATCGTTATTAATCACCTGTAGCTATTGCTGCCTGAAAAGCAATTCTTGGGTAGTTATTAATGGCTGCTTTGTGTTCGACAGGGTATAAACACAAATGAGAGATAATCCTGTTTTGATGAGTTGAAATCTAAATAAACAGGGTAAACGAAGCAGGGAAGAAAGCAAAACTGTGAAATGCCTTAGTGTATAAAAACCCTTAATCTCTCTGTTTTTCAACCCCACTTTTGTATAATGGAGTAATGGTGTTATCTTTTAACTTAATTCAGATTGCAGCCCCTCCAGAACCACTATGGATTAGCTTCTAATTGTTGTTTTTTGTTACTTTGTGCTTCTACTGTGCTGAGCATGAGATTCTGATTCTGCTCAGGAGCTGGGGGTACTGCTCCAAAAGAGTGTGTGTAGAGGGCAGCGGATATTTTCATCTCAAGGAAAATTATGAGATAATCAGAATGGCTTATGATCCATGTGATGCTAATGCTACCTCTCATTGCTTCTTTCACTCTACATGTGCAAATGTGTCCTGCTGCCTTGAAGTGTCCTTATAAAAAAAAAAAAGTGGGAGGGAAGCTACAACTGCTGTTTGTAGTACAATAAAAGTCAAGGCTTTTGTAGAGAAATACAAATTTCTGAGCTTGATTCTAAAGCTCTAGGAGAACTAAGGAAAAAAAAGCTATTAGGGGTTATCTACTGTTTTTGGGTTGTTCTTGTTCGGGAGTTTTTGAAGTGTATTAAAATCACTGATTTATAAAACTGACACTTTTGTCTAGTACATTCTAAAGGCCTTTTTATAGAAACAATTGACCTTACTATTTTTTTGGCAAAGACCAAAAGCATCTATTTGCGTGAATCCATTGGAATTTTTTCACAAAATAAAGCTAATCCTGTTCTTTTCCCCATCACAGCTGATTCTGAATTGAGATGTATATAGTGTACTTATAAACATTCTGCTGACTTGTAGGCACAAGTGGAATCTGTATGAAAAAAAAAAAATCTTTGGTAAGCTTCTTTGCCAGTGTTTAAAAACTAAGAAACTCATAAATAATAAAATCATGCAGTAGCCTTGGCAGGATGGTGTTCAAACCACCCATACGCTTTTGCTAAGTGTGAATTCAGTGTGTCATCAGTCACTAGGGAAAAAATGCACTGATCCTGCCTGGATGAGTGCTTGCAGGAGGGGAGGCTGGACTGCAGATGTAGAGGAGAGAGTGAGATGTGGAAGCAGCTCTCGACCTTGAGCACCCCGTGTTCCCTGAAGCATTTTGGAGGGGACCTCTTTCTTCAGGATGGGGCTACTGGCAGCAAGGAGGAGGCTGTCCTCTTCCTTCCCTTAATCCCAGCAGCCACTCTTTTGCTTTGGACTTAGGTGCCTCCTCAGCATGTAGGATCTAGAGGGGGATGAGTAGCTGAACAATGCAATATTCCCTCATGCAAATCTCCCTGGACTCAATGGGAATTTTGCTAGTGCCAGATTGGATCCCGCTGGTGGAAAAGGCTGACTTGGGGGAAGGACTAGATCAATGCACTATTGTTCCTTATGCTATATTTAAAAGCATGCATTTCATGGAAATTTAGAAATTAAACTTGTAGGCCGCATGTATCCGTAGCTCCTGTGGATAATTGGAGCTATTCATCTCCTGGGCTGGCGTAAAGCAGCCCTTGTTCCATGGGGCCGTGGCTTTCCTATCTCATCTTCAGCGAGGGTGATGAGAGAATAATTGTGGTGGAAGCAGACAAAGGTACTTATTTTTGTTGAGATGACTGGCCAGGCTGGGAGTAAACTGAGCTTTGCTTATTCCTTCCCCACCTGGGTTCCTGGTCTGATCTGAGTTTTAATTTATTTTGTTGGTCTAAATTTGTAATAAAGATGTGGATTAATTTCACGTGCCTGGTGATCATTAAAGGACAGCTGCTCTTTGCCACTTCCCTTTAGCAGATAAATGTGTCTTTGTTATTTTTGTATTTGTTTTCCGCCATTGGTTTTGTATTTATCAGTTTTTCTAATTAAAAAAAAAAAAAAAAAACAACCAACAACAGATGAATGGATGCTATTTCTGAAAAGAAAAAGCCCAGTGCCCCCAATACAGACAGTCAGTGTCATTTTGCTGACAGGATGCTTTGCTTTTAAGAAAATCTGGCATTTGAGTATTCCTTGGCTTTTGAGAGGAGCCAAATGCATAATTCACTTGGCCTCTGTGCACTACTTTTGAATTCTGCTGTGGCTCCATTTGCAAGAGAATAGCAGGAAGGATGTACAGTGCCTACTTCTTTCTTGCGCCTGTGACACGGAGAGAAGGGGTGTTAGCTTGATTAACTATAGGCCGCTGAAGGGACAGATGAAAAGTGGCAAAATGTAAATCAACTTTGTCCCAGCTACCTTCATTGTTTGCCATTGCTTGTGTCTGTCTGCCCATGACACTGAAAGCACAGTCTCTGAAAACTGGTGTTGTGTGAGCTTCCCTCAGTGGACTCTGAGGGCATGCCTGAGATTCTGGAGATGTATCTTGAGAAATCCCCCACGGGCTTGAGCACGGGATGAATGTGGTGGTTGTTTTTGAGGTGATACCAGTGGCACCACTTTAAGTGTTAAATGCTGGGACACCTGCAGTGAGTGCCTGTGCACACAGTTTTGCTGGAGCAGGTTTTGAAACCTGAGCTGTTGAATGTGATCTTACTGTGGCTTAGTGTTAAAAGCCTTGTTTTTCTTGCCTGAGACTCATTCCCCTGCAGCTCTGGAGCTCTAGCTAGTATAAACAGCTACCCCTGAATGCTATCTGTTGTATGACTTAAGGCTTGAGGGTTTTTCCCCCCATTCCCGGGCTTACAAAGGCCTGTCAAGATGCATGGCAGAACCACCAGGGTGAGGCAAACCCCATCCCTCTGTGCTCAGGCATGTTAGTGGGTCGAGGTTGTTGGAGGGAGCATCACCATTATCCAAACTCTTGGGAAGGTACTTGTAAAGAGGGAGAAATAGGTGAGATATCCACAGATTGAAGAGCCTCAGATTGCCAAGAGCGAAGGTAGAAAAATAGTTTCTTTCATGTCCTGCCAAGGGTGCCAGGAGTGAAGTGGCTGAGAGATCACTGACTAGGGAGCTGCATGAAGTGTGCTAAAAAAAGAGTGGGCAGGTGAGAAATGTATAGAGTATCTGCTCTACTTCTGGATCTCTTGACTTACTGTGCGGTACAAATAAAAAAATAAAACCAAACAGAAAGCACTCCCCAGACTTGCAGAGGTCTTGTTTGCTTGTTTGTTTTCCCATACCTGTATTCATCCTGTAACATTACCAGGCTTAGTATACTTCTGTTTTTCTCTTCAATATGTTTTTCAAGTCCTTTGCAAGTATTAAATCTGATGAGTCCCCTATTGATCCAACACAAAGAAAATCAAGTTCACTTCTCTCTGCATAGATTTGACTGTAGATACTTCCTTGCAGTACAGTGATGACAAGCAATGTGATATCATGGTAATCAAATCACCTTAGATAGCCACTAGAGGTAACTGCCTCTGGGAAATGTAGACCATTGCCAAATTCAGGAATGGCAAGGATGTATTGGTAGAGATGTCAAAATCCCCAGAACCTCACTGGTACGTGCTGAGGCAGTATCCTTACCAAGGTCTGTATGTTTGAAAGCAGCCTTTAACTGGAAAGGTAAAAAAAACCCCAACATATATTTTAAACACCTGAAATAGGTAAAGAGCCATCTTCTCTCCAAGTATCTTGGTGGTTTCTTTTGTGTGCAGGAGCTGTGTGAGAGACAAGAAGTGCAAAACTTTGCCTTGGCAGAAAAGTAAATATGGCCTCAGCCAATTCACAACCTCCCTGTTTTGCCTGGTCTGCTCACCCTGACCCCACTTGCAGTGAGGAGTGTTTGGTCTGTGTGTGCCCGAGCACAGACACACAGACACCAGACAAGTGGAGAACTTGGGGTTTGCACTGGTGAGGACACACAGCCATCAGCTGCTGGGGGTGCAGCCGGCGTGGCTTGAGTTCTGGCACTGCCTTCCTGTTGGACTGAGACACAAGTGGGGGCCCTGCACCGTTCAAAGCCCACTGTAAGTGCTGCTGAGAAGGTGCTGCCAGGGTCCCCAGCTCTTCTGCAGCCCCACAGGGCTCAGTTTGCCCCTCATCACCTCGGCTGGTTCTGTTCTGGGACAGCGACAGCGCCGGAGATGCAGCCCCCACTCCAAACACAGCCCCAGTGCAGACACACCTGGCACAGACAGACCTGGAAGGCAGCTTGGGAAACTGATCCAAATTAAACCAGCCTAGCAAATATAGCCCAAACACTTTGCTTTTGCTGAGATTAGCTTCCCACTTCTGATCTGCTGCGCGGCCTCCTGGCTGTTTGTGCTGGTCTCGTCGTGGGGTGAGCAGCTGGACAGGGTCAGACACTGCATTCAGGATCAGTATGGCCTCATAGTGCCCTCCAGATACTCCTGAAACCTGCCTTTAGGTTTGCTGAAGTGTGGTTTCCTGTTTTCTAGTGAAGCGTTTGCCTTTTTGGTATTCAGAGAAGAGCACTAGTGGCCCTAGGCTAGCCCACAGTGTTCATCACAGCATTAAGCCTACAGATTAATTAAACACCAATAGAGGGAAACATTGCCCAAAATCAGTTAAAATGTTGCAAGCTGAATCACGTGGAATTACGTTAAAAGAAATAGTTCCTTTTTTTTTTTTTTTTTTTTTTTTTAAATGTGAATCATTTATTTTTGGTGGGCACTGTGGGGTGAAGCACTGCCTCTGAGAGACAGTCATTCCACTGTCTAGAGGACCTTGACAAACATATATATTTATATATATGCACCCATGTACAAAGCCCTGGTATACTAATAGTGGATTTCTTCCAGTTATCACCCAGCACTTGCCCTCTTCTTTCACACTTTCTATTTTGGCAGGAGGAAGCCAAACCCAAAAGACAGCAACAACAACAAAAAACCTGGGCAATGAACCTAGAATGTGTTAGATCAATGCAGACACCATGAAAAATAACCAGGACATGCCTTTGTGGCTTTTGATGTAGCTATGGCTGTGGCTGAAACTAACAGATGCAAAAGCTAACTGCCAGATATACCCCGTGTGTGCCAATGCTGACAAACCTGCCAGATGCCTGGCAGCTGGTCTTGCCCAACTCCAGTGGCTCTCTTGTATATAGATTGCCTTTTGAACAACAACAAAATGTTTATCTGGGGTATCTCATGAAAGCATCTTCCTATAAATACAGTAATTTTTTTTTAAGTCAGTAATCTAGTGAGTTCATGCTAGAAGGAGGAAGGATGCCGAGGCCTTGATAGTCTTTATCCAGTATATGTCAAACATTTTTGGGTGTAATTCAGTTGCAGAAACTGGATGGTCTGCAATTCAGACTGTAAATGGTCATTCTGTCCCCTACAGCAAGAGTTGTTATATGTAAGCCAACTGGGCAGGTTGGAGAGAAAAAGCTATTTGGGCTTTTATAAACAAAGCTTTTGCTGTTCCAGGCTATGATGCTGAAAGGAAATCAATGTTTTTTCCACTAAATGTGGTTTTATCTGGCCAGAATAAACAGTTGTGACAGGATATTGGTGCTAAATTTATTAATAGTCTTCTCTAGCTTTGACATTCTGGGAAAAATTACCTGAGATAATTTGAAATTAGCCAGAAAAAGTTAATTTTTTTCTCTTTTAGTTCCTGTTTAGGCTTTAGTTAGATATATGGCAGTTCAAACAGCTGACCTGGAATATACCTTTAAATAATAATATATATTTTTAAAAATATGTAAATACAGTTGAAGCTAGGATAAAAATATTCTGTAAAGAGGAGCATATAACATGATCGTCCAAAGAACAGAATCTCCGGACCATCCATTAACTTGATGCTGATATTTTTATCAACTTCACGCTGTAGCTTGTGCTTATAATTTTCAGGAATTGCTATTTCTTTCTGTCCAGATTGCAGGACAGGCTACTTGACTTGCAGCTCCCAAGTGTGTGTGAGCTTCAATTCCAGATTCTTTAAATTCAGATTTCATTTTGAACTACAATGACTCAGTGAGGTTCTGATCTTCAAATGATGCTCCGAGATGGAGCATGAAGGATCACCACAGTTCCCATCTGCAAATGTTTTATTGGGCATTTGGCTCTTGGGAGATGAGTGGTTTTGCTGTGTGTTATGCCCCAAACCCTCCAGGACCTGGCAGTTCCTTCTGCGGATTTATCATCAGCATATTTACAACATGAGATCAGGTAGCTTTATTTGCAGCCTGACGTATTTTATTACCTTCTCTATTTCTTATAATTTTTTCCAAGTACAGACAACAATGCTACAACTGAGTTCTCCTAGCCAAGCGTCCAGGAGTAGCCTGATTTATCTCTAAATGTACAGGGGGAATCATTATAAAGGTCATAAATCTACAAACCTGTGTGGTTTTGGTGCAGCTCATGAGTAGGCGCACCAGTTTTGTCCTAGCAACAATGATATATGGTAATTTAGAGAGAGAAATCAGCAAATGAATAAACCTTTCCACTTGCAGCAGCTTTGTGTGAAGTCTGTTCTATCTGCTGCAAAACTCCTTCTTTTTTCTGCACTTGTTTTTAACTTTGCACCTGGCCCAACTAAATGATACCACTGCTCCTCGTGTTTTTGTAGCACCTCTGCTTACTTTAGGAGGATATGGTGAGGAATGCCTTGAAAAATCAGTTATTATTTATTATTATATGATTTTTTTAGGTAAAGGTGACTGTAGCACTCTAGTTGCTCTGTGTTTGAAATATTCTATCAAACCCACCATTTGCTCTTTAACCCAAGTTACCAAACATGCTGGAAATGAAAGGACTCATTCAGGGCTGGGGTCCTGCCAAGCTGTGGCCATGTGTGTTTCCCAGGACTTTATTTACGAATGAGTTCCACCTTCCCAGACTTGTAAGAGTTTCAAGAATATGAAGTTTTCAGACAGGATAAAAAGAATCATTTATTTTCTTGCCCTATAAAGAGCTGCTTAGCAAAATCTCTGGGAGGTGTTTTACATGTTGAATTGACAACTGGAAAGGAGCTTTTTTACCCCTACAGTGCAGGATGTTGAAAAACTGGAAAATACTCTGCTGCCCTGGAGTCAAAGGCCTTTGCAAATCTTCTGACTTACTTGAGAAAAGGTACAAGGCAGGGTTTGGTCTTGAGTAGTTTAGTTCCTCATGCCTACCCTGATTTATATGGTAATTATTTTAGCATAAAAGACTTCTGAAAACTTTCTTTTGAGTTACTAATCCTGTTCCTTTTTTGAATGTCTCTAAGTGAAGCACAGGGGAAGGAGTTGAATAAGACTAAAGCTGGTGTTAAGGTGATATGAAATCATCAGTTATTTGTTCTCCTGTGCATTAGGGTGTACAGTGGTAATGAACCTGTACCTTGATGTGTGCTTTACTGGTAGATGATGAGGCAAGGCCATTGCTAGGCCAATTTCTGCTGGCATATGGCACTAATGGATGGACTCAGGATCTCCTCTCCTCTGATATTTCCAGTCTTGGATTTGCTTAGATTTATAGCTGTTTTGATGTGCTCTCTTCTATTGCAAACATCCAGGTAGGAGTCTGGAGGTAGGAGTTACTCTCAAATGGGGAGCTGGAACCTCCCCAGGTGCCCTGTCTCTCCTCCAGCCTTCTCTCTCTTGCCATCCTGCTGTCAGGTCAGGCTGAGCAGCGGGCACTGGTCCTGCTGTGTCTTCCAGCAGTAACAGGAGTCATCTAGAAATCTCCTGTGGGCACTTTTGTCCCGCCTCCATGCTGATGCAGCATGGGGAATGGCAATCAAGGATCTCAGCATCTCTCCACTGCCTGGTACTAGCAGTGACCTTTGCTTTCTCACAAAGGCAGTGAGTGCTGGACATCTCCTCAAGCAATCATGGAAGAAGGACAGTGAAAGGCAAAAGGCACTTAGCAGCACAAGCTGCTTCTGTCCTTGGGGCAGAAGAAGGACTGGTTTTGCTGCCTGACTTCACAAGAGGGTTCTTCTGAATCCTGGAAAATAAGTGACAAATTGGACGTTCTAGTCTGCATTTTGAAACCAGAAGTGAGGTTGCAAAGGTTTAGGCAAGTAGCCAGGATATGAGGAGTGAGACATTCTCCCAAGCAAAGGAAGAGCAGAGACAAGTGTGGGGAATGGTAGCATAGACACGCCATGCCAGCCCTCTGCATAAAATTAGGTACAAAAATCTGTGTATCTGAAGGAAGCAGAAAAATTGCTGCTTAAAAAAGCGAAATGCTCTTCTGCATCAGCTGCTTGAAACTTGCACTTATATGGGCTTCAGTCCAGAGGAAGGTTCCCAGGATAAAGTGGCTCATAGATGAAGTTGTTTTGGGAAGACCTTGGTCCACAGTGGGAAGCACCTTGCAGAAGGAACTGTGTGAGGAATACATTGTGGCCTGTGGTGACAACCTGCTAATGGCCACAGGGACACGTAGGGTCTAAAGCACAGGTCTTTTAAGGAGCAGCTGAGGGAGCTGAGGTTGTTTAGCCTGGAGATGAGGAGGTTCAGGGGAGACCTTATCACTTTCTACCACTACCTGAAAGGAAGATGTGGTGAGCTGGGAGTTGGTCTCTTCTCCCAAATAACAAGTGATAGGATGAGAGCAAATGACCTCAAGTTGAACCAGCGAAGGTTTAAATGTGACATTCTGGAAAAATTCTTCAGATTGTCGAGGACAGAAACAAGCTGCCCAGGGAAGTGGTTGAGTCACCATCCCTGGAGGTATTTAAAGTATGTTTGGATGTGGTGCTGAAGGGACATGGTTTAGTGGTGGACTTGGAAGTGCTGAGTTAACTGTTGGACACTGTGATCTTCAAGGTCTTTTCCAACCTAAACAATTCTGTGATTCAATGATTCTCTATATGGCTGTGATGCCTGGGCAAGTGAATGCTGGTGGAACCAGCCCAAAGGCTGTTGCACAATTTCATTCTACAAGTGTTGGCTCATTGCTGTCAACCTTGACAGAGACCTCTGGTGGGCTTGGATGCTGTGGGTGTTGTAGCACCTCGGTCTGCAAGGGAACAGAAGGCTGCTTTGATCTGTGGGGCAGTGAGGGGAGAGGGGGGCCTGGGCATGAATTGATGTGGGGAGCACAGAGAGCCCCGTATGGTGACCCTGTCTCCCCAGGGAAACACGGCTCCTGTCCAAGCTGTCTGTCTTCACAGACACAATGCAGCAGCTCGCACTCCAACAGGGACACGTCCCCTGGAGGAAGCTATTTAACAGCAAATTGGCCTGGTAATTTTTAGAGATGACCTTGTGTTAATTACAAGTTGCTATATTAGTAAATGCCTTCTGAAGGCCAGCTGTTGTGTTGGCATTAACTCCCAGACTCAACTGCTTGTTTACTAAGTCCCAGGGCAATTAAAACTTTTTCCCCCCCCTCTTATTGTTTTTTATTGAGCTTGGCACAGCCAGGTGATGAACACTTCTCTCCTCTCCCTTTTCACTGTGTCTTCCTGCCTGGCTGCTGGAAGGGTCTGTGTCTATGATAGACTTTCCCTTGCTCAGTCCCAGGTGTTTGCCTGCCTTGCTGCAGGATGCTGGCACCTCCGTTCTGGACCGGTGCTCCAAGAGGCATTGTACAAAGAGGAAAAAGGCTTTGTTTAAGTGAGGTCTTGGTCACCCTGAAGCTTTCTGGAAATGGAAAATAGTGTTTTGGAATGGCAGTAGTCATGTTGGGAATAGACCATAGTGGGAACAGGTCTCCTGTGACGCAGTGCAGGACTGGAGGGGAAGGGAAGACTTAGGCTTGGATTGGGAAGACTGTTGGCTACAGCACTACCTGAGATGTATCCGGGATCACAGAACAGCCCAGAAAAGTGTCAGAAGGCCACTTGGGACAGACTGTCCCTGCAGCAGCTGCTGGCTCCTGTCCCTGCTGGAGACAGTGTGTCCCCTTTTCTCTGCTGGTGGTGCAGCACAGAGCTGTTCCTTGCAAGCCCCTGCCCTCTGCTCTA
The DNA here is from genome assembly GCF_021018805.1 of Prinia subflava. Lineage (NCBI taxonomy): Eukaryota > Metazoa > Chordata > Aves > Passeriformes > Cisticolidae > Prinia > Prinia subflava. Next base: position 81,828,358 of record NC_086248.1, on the reverse strand, counting down.
GGGGCAGTGGGTCTCAATGCAGGTGGCAGCACCATGTCACCAACAGATGACACACTTTTGGAACAGAGGGAGCTTTTGGTGCTAAGATCTCATTGATTGCAGTGCCTGTTGGAGTGGGGCAGGGACCTTGAGTGGAGCTGGAGTTGCTGCTTTTCCCCACTGGTCTTGCAGTGCCCAGCTCTGCTGTGAGGTCTTCTGGCATCTCTGGATGCAGGCACTGCTGGGAAAGGCTGACTTCTGATAAGGAAGGGTCCTGTACCTGTGTCACCTGTGTCACCCGTGTCACTAGTGCTTGGGCCAGTGCCTGTGTGTAGTTTTTGAAATCAGTAATTCACATGGTGGTTTGCATAGAGGGGTACAGGGAGGGGGTGCAGGATATTGCCAGAGGCTGTGTGGAGCAGCTCCCCTGGGCAGGAGAAACCTCGCTGAGATCTTTTCCAACTCACTTATCAATAAGAAATGCTTAGAAAATGGAACCAATAGGAAGGTCTACGTTCCCTGGAAATCAAATGTGGTTTGCTCAATGTGCATTTCCTGTAGTAGTGAGATTGCAACTAAATCAGCCAAAGTATGCAAGAGTACATCTATACAGCCTTCCCCCTCTGTAGGTCTCTAAGTATGCAGAAAAGTGGATGATAGGTCTATTTCATAGACAAGGCATTTGCATTTTATATGCCTAAAACTTCTTCCTTTGTTTCCTTATTTATCAGTCTCATCCATTGGAAAGCAATTTGTATTAAAGCTTTTGGATATGTTGGCAGAATAGATTTTTATCTGGATACTGATTATTTTTTTAATTTTCCCCCAAGGTTTCTTCTCTGTCTCTTACTGAAGGCTTTAAAGGAGTCTTGTACATTCTTCTGGTCAAAAGTGTCTCACCACCAGTGGAAGATGCAAAGCAAACCTACACTTGTGCAATATTTCTGCCCCACATATTCCGAGTGTGTGTCCGTACACAGCTGCACGCTGCAGCTTCCCCTTGCCCCAGCCCTACTCCCTGCTGCAGGGCTGCCTGCTGGGGTGCACATTCGGGCACACTGAGGGGTGCTGGCTAATCTTGCTTTCATGTTCCCACCCTGGGGGGGCTCCCGTGATTTGTGATGCACCTGAAAAGCTCTGAGCCTATGACCTTGCCTTCTTCCTTTCAATGGTCAGGCCGCTGTTTTCAGACAAATAATGAAATGGGGGTGTTTTTAAAGCTTACCTGAGCAGGGACACCTTGATGTTTTGGCATGGGCTGTGTACATAACAGCGCATTTGCATTTCAGCTGTGCCAGTCTGCAGCAGTGCTGTGGGTATGAGTATTTAGGTGGCACGGTGCTAACCAGGCCAACTCCCATTCCTGCCTTGACTGGGAATGATATTGGTTACATAAATGCATAGTGCTCTTTGCAGAAGGTGTTTTCCTTCATGTGGGAGCATTACCTTCAGCCAGGGAGCTGGGCCTGGGTTTCTTCTTTTTTTCCTCCCTCCAGAGTACAGCAGCAGTTTTCCTAAGCAGCATTTGGCTTGTACCAATACATATCCAGTCAAGGACACAATTCCATAAGGTTTGTGAATTAACTGTGGCTAATTCACCAAAGTGTTTAAAACCCACAAGTCCATCAGTGTTTGGGAAGTCCTGCCGTAGGTGTGACTTGAAGGCGGATGCTCCGGGCCGTGTTCCTGCTGCGTTTATCCGTGGATGTTCATCCATTCCTGGTGGATGCCACACTCATGCTGATGGCTGAGGGATGAGTGGAGTGGTGTTGTCTGGGAATGGCTACTGACTGCTGTCAAGGAAGAGGATTTTGTGAGCTTGATGGAAGGATGATGTGTGTATATGGAATTGGTGATAAACATATTGCTGTATAGATTTAGGAGTTGTTTACTTCTGTGAGAAAGGGTCAAAGCAAACCAAACATGGACAGTGAGGTGGGGGAAGTGTGACAGTGTCTCAAGAGGTGTTGCAAGTCAGGGTTAGTGCTCCCCTATTTTGTATATTAATTAAGTTGAGGAGTGGAACTTTGTACTGGAGCAAAAATCTATGGCTCTTAGTAAAGCCAGCTGAGTAAGATTGGAGGAGAGGATGTTTTAGCAGTATGAGATCTAGCAGGCAGCATTGCAAGGAGGAGGGAGGTATCTCCAGAGTCTAAAATATGCACTTTCACTGCCCTTTATGTCAGTCTGTTTGTGCAGAGTTATTATTAACTTTAAATCAGGTGTAAAAGAGCAGATACAAATACTTTTTAGGTATATTTGTGTTGGCTGGAGAGGTTATAGCTCCTGGCCAGCATCCACAGTGCTTTTGAGGGAGAAGGTGAGTTTAATTTTTAAAAAGTAAAAAAAGTTTTACTTCTAGGATCCCCAAAGAGAAGAAACTGCATCTCAATAATGTAGAAATTACTCTCTGTAACTTAAATAAGAAAATTTCTCTTATATTATATATATATGCATAGATATGTTAATATAAAACATACTAAATAAATACTATCAAAATATAATTTAAATTAAAACCTCACCCCCCACCCTGGTCTTAGAGGTGGATAAAATGCTCAAAAATTAATGAGGTTCCCTGACTTTCCAGGAACTCTGCTGGAAACTTGGAACCTTCAGCTTCCCAACCATCTTCTGCCTACCAGCTCTATAGTGGTATCAAAAGTGAGCTTTGGGCTAAGCTCAGACACTGTGGAAGGAGGAAGGGTTGACTTAATGCCTCACCTATCCTTGATATATTTCCAAATTAGGCAAAATTGCAGCTTACACATTAAAAAAAAAAAAAATCATGGAGAAATTACTCCTGAGAGCATTTTCAAAGGGCTTGTTTTTCTGTTAATTATTTTCCTATGATACGTATTATCTAATCAGCAAGATGGCACTGAGAAGAAAGAATTAAGAAATTCTTATAGCCAGGGAGCTATACTAAGGGGTTGTGTCTATAACCTTTCTATATATGGAATATATATGCACATGTAGTGTTTCCTTTCTTAGGGAGTAGGATGGCCACATTTTGTAGTTACTCCTGGCTGCCACTGGTTTCATAGCAAATAATCTCCTTGTCACTAGAGGCCATTGCAAAATTTCACACTTTTGCTCAGCACAGCTGAAATAATTCACATTGCCACTGTGATATATCTGTCACCTTGTAAAAGTGCCTGTCTGCAGGCCCAGAGCCAGGTTCTCCACTGCCCCAGGCAGGTACAGAATCGCTGCCCGGCTAGGGAAGGGCACCAGCAGGGCTGCTGCTGGCAGTCGGGGCTGCTCCTCTGCCCTGGCGTGCTGCAGGTGAGCAGGACAGTGTCACAAAGAGGGCGTGGGGCCAAACTTCAGCTGCTTCCAGCAGTTCGATCAAAGATGCCAATCTGTGACCTGTGGTGGTGGAAGGGGAACGTGCTCCCCTTTCTTCCCTCTCTGCAACCAGGCAGCTGCATTGGGTGACAGGAGGCAGTGAATCCTGCCAGGGCAGGTACAGATCACTGGACTGGCGGGGTAAAAGCAAGCTATTGTTCTTTGCTTCATTTCCACAACGGGGCTGACAATCTCAAGCAGGGGGTGAGGTGAGTAGATGGGTGTTCACCTCTGAATTGGGTGGCTGTCCTGCCTGCTCTGCTCCTGCCCTGAGGGAGCCCCTGCAGCAGTGCTTTTGCTGTTTCAGATCTGTGCTACCTGTTTGCTAGAGCTGTGCATGCCAACACGTACTGGACAGAACTTTGCCTCAGGAAGGCAATTGTGCATCTCAGCCTCCTGTCTGCCGTGGTGAGATGTGGCTGTGACAAGGGGCTGTGTTTAGAAAAGACACTGATGTGGGGAAAGCCAAGAGAAGGATAAATTGTGTTCCTTGAGCAGATCCAATGTGTGGACTGCAGTGCTGGTCAGTGTTTAATATGCCTAGGATATTGTCAAAGCCCTTTACCTGGACATCAGTGGTTCCTGGGAGTGTTCAGCAGTTCTGCAAAGTACATCGTAATATTGAATTATTTGCCCAGGAAATCAACATATGCTTTTAATGACTGTGCAGGATAGTTCCGTTTGGTTTCTGGGAAGTTAGTGTGTTCTGTTTTCTTCAGTTGATTGAACTACCAGAGAAGAGGCAAAGGCAGGTTTATTCTCTTGACTTCAGAATTTGTACATGTTTATTACTACTTGAAAAAAAAGGCTATAGGGATTATAATAGCCTGAGGAAAGAGACTAATAATTTTTTTTCATCACATTTTCAGCACTAAGCTGTCAGAGTTAAAGTTTTCTCTTGAGAACAGAAATATCAACCAAAGGCAGATGCCCGGTATGGAGCACTTCTGCCTAAACAATAAGAATTTAACAAAGTTTTTAATTGGTAGAATTTTATGATGCCAAGCCTTGAATGACCTTAATTATAGGCCTCACTGTCTGTAAAGTGTGTGAACTTTTTGTGTGACTGGGTGACACGCAGACTCCATTCCATTTTTAGTCACCTCCCTTTGTATTTTAATACCAGTCTGTTCTCCCAAAGGGGTTCACCCCTAAGGCCAGCTGAGGCCAGAAGGATTTCAGCTGGGACTCTACATAGGTAAAATAGCAAAATGCTGATGTTTTAACAGCGTTAATAGTTTGTTCACATTCAGTAGGAGGGACCCTTCCTCTGGTGTAATCCACATTCCAGCAGGACAGCATAAAACATGTGCTGTTCCCTGGAAGGCTTGCCCTACTGGTGCTCCCACAACACTCACTGCTGTGAGTCTGGAGCCTGTTCTGCCGAGTGAGGCCAGCTAGGAGGCTGCTGTATTTTAAATCTACTCTTGGTCATCACCCATGTGGTGGGTACCCCTCTCCCTGCACACTGTCCTTGTTCCCTCTCAGACACTGTAGGGCTCCTGTGACATTACTGAAGATGTTTGCCTCTATACATGTAATTGTGCCCCATCATTAGGAGAGTCCTCCTTATTTTTAACTCAGGATTGACCTGTTAAGTTTGCAAAGAAATTTAATTTTGTTGTGCAAAAAGTGTTGTAGAAAGCAGTAGGATCAGAGTTCTAACTGTATTGCAATCTTACATGATATAAGTGGTTTAAGGGAGTTGTAAAACACAGGGAAACAGTTTCTGCTGAATGCTGGCTTGTGATTCACAAGTGTGGTGCTATCACCAGGTTTAGGGCTAGGGTTGACTTCTGACTGTTGTAGTTGCTAATTTCATCCATTTGGAAATCATGAAGCTGTGTTAAAAAACTTGACAGTTTGACATGGGGGTATCATTTGCCTGTTTGCACCTTTGGAATTTTCTAGGATTTATCTATCTTAAGTAAATTAATATATTAACGTTGCCTATATTTTAAAAGAAAATGGAGAGTATTAACAAAAATACAGAAGCTGGGACTTGAATAGAGAAATACCTTCAGCTTCAGACCCTTTTTAAAAAAAGAAGGCTGGCTGATGTATCAGGCTGGATACTGGTTTGGAAAAGGCCACTGAAAACCAAAACATCTGTCAGGAAACACTTATGCCTGCAGATTTTAACAGAAGGCATTGGAAGTTAATGTCCTTCAAAAAAGAAAGTTTATTGACTGACCTGAAAATTATTTTTAGGTAATTTAACCATTTAAGCCAAACTTTCTACTTAACTTACTGAGGAGTACTGTTTAGACTCCCTTTTGTTGCATATTTAAAATCTGCCAAATACAGAATAAGGTGCTGTTTCAAAGCTGGTATCGTTTCTCATTTAGACAAAGTGACTTCAAATTGAAACCATGAGTAGCTGAACTTTGCTTAAAATAGTTGGGTTTTTTTTAATAATGTCTTTTTTAATTTAACAAAGACTTCCATCTTTGTCACATAAGACAGAAACCAAAGAATGAACACCGAATACATGAAATTTCTTACTCTCTCCATCTCTGAGTTGGAGTTCATGGGTGTTACAATCAGAAAAGTTGCAACGATTCTGTGTAAGCCTTCCTGTTCGAGGGACCAAATTTTTAGTTCTATTAATCAGGTATTGTAAAAATAATGAATTTTGATTTCTCTTAGGAGATGTAGAGTAATTTAGTTCCATTCTTAAATTTACACAGCTTGAGGCAAAGTTAAAAGATGGTAGAAAAATGGTGGTGAATGTTATTACAGGAAAAGCAAACTATATCTAAAGCCTTATTTCCAATCACCCTTTCTTGGAAGCTGAATTCATGTTTGCTAGTGGGTTTAGCTGGAAATGCCCAAACTGTTATCCATCCCAATGGGCTGTGTGTCTGTCCCTGAGACTGCTGTGTCTGTGCTGCACTGACTGAGTGAGATGTGCCTCCATCCTCAGCAGTTCACACTGTGCATGTTAACCTCTACTGCAATCTGGCAGTGGTTTGCCAGGTCAGTTTTCCTTTTCCTAAAACTGCTTGGGGAAAATGGGGAACAGAATTGAAAGTTAAATATTCTGGGTCCCTTAAACAGAGTGAATAAGGACATGATTTGTAAACTGTTACCATTTCTTGCAATCAGCATGGAGGAAATCTAGTTTAGAGTAGGACTCTGTGGAATACCATTTTATTCATCCTCATTTAAGACTTGTGCTCTTGAAGAGAGCACTTCAAACCTCAATTCCCAACACTGCTTAATGTCTCTTGCAGATAAAATATAGTCATGGTATTTTTGTCAAGATTTTTTTTCTCTTTCCCACAGTCAAGGAAACAACAGGGGAAACTGAGCAGATGTTGTCAAGGAAAGCGGCATCAAAACAATTTTGGGAGTTTGGTTTTAACGAGGATCTCATTGATACTGACAAAAGTAAAACTGGAGCATTAGCATAGTTCCTTCAAGAGCTCAGAAAATCATTGAAACTAAATGGCGTGACAAAGTATAAGTGACAATTAGGCTTTGCATCAAAAGTGCTTGCTGTTTGGTGGGTCAAATGACTGCCACGCTTCCTAATGCCATGTAGAATGTAACAGTGGTATATCTGTAATGCAGGGACCTTTGGCCAATTCACTGCTGATGTCTGAATCGTTTTTCCCTCCTGCTTCTCAGGCTGAATTTAGAATGTGGGACCCATGATATACAAAAGTCTTTATTTTAGAGATAATTGCCCTCTTGACGCTCATCAATAGTTTAGTGTCCAGTGGTGTGCTCCTCAAGTGAACGGGCCTTTTTTTTTTTTTGGCAAGTCTTAAAAAAAAGAAAAAAGAAATAAATAGAAAAGCCTCCTTATGTCTTGGAATTTTATCTTTCATTATTTGTTTTAAAACTCACTGAGATTGTGCTCAGTTGTAATTAACGGGTCTTCTTGCCTTGGATCTGTAAATATGCTCACATTTCAGAAAATACACGGCTAAAAACTGTGTGTGATCTGGCATTTCATGTGTTGTGTTTTCAGTGAGTTTGGGGAGTTGTTGCAACCATTTTAAAAAACTCCCCTATGCATAGGTCTCTTGTCTGTTTTTGTCTGATGTCCTTGGATAATAATAAAAGAAGCAGCAGTAGAGTTGTGTGAAAGAGGTTGGCATCCTAGATCTATACAACATTAAAACAACACGAGACTTTCCTGCACCACCATTTTTTCAGATACAAAATCTGTCACCAGGACAACTTCACTCATAGTTCAAATGCAGTTAAATGTTTTTACTGCCACTGGTGTAGATGGGCAGTTTGCAAGCAGCTGTAGCTGAAGACACTACCTGCACCTGGTTTTCGTCATCATTGACTTGTCCTGAGGCACCTTTTGCCAAGGTCACTTCAGTGTGATCTCTCCATTAGTTTTTGAGAGTGCAGAGCATTAATGAGCTTGGAGGTTGAGGGCTGACTTCACTGTGCCTTGCTCCTCATAGCTGTTCTTTTAATTAGACATCATTGCTACCCATTCACTAAGGAAAAATGATAATCATAGGCCACAGCTCTTGCTGTGTGTTTACATCACCTAATCTGTGGCCTGAAAAAAAAAAAAGAATAACAAAACACAGGTGCAGAGGTGGAGGGCCATTCCTGGAAGAAGGCCAGGTGAGACCTGATCCCTCATCCTCCCTAGTGATGCATGTAGACATCTCAGCAGGTTCACCATGGCCCTCCAGAAGAGAGCATCCCCTGGGAAAAGTCCACCCTAGCACCCCTGTGCAGCAGCCAGCTGCTTCCTGTCCTTCTCCCCAGTGTGTTGTGCAGTCCTGGTGTTGGAAACACAAGTGTGGAATGCCCCATGGACCACTGTGACTCAGCCTGTGGCATGTAGAGGCCAGAAATGCTGCTCTTAGGGGGCATGACTTCATCGGTGTGCTGGAATGGAGCTTGAACTCCTGACATAGAAAGCCCCTGGGAACCTGCAAGAGCAGTGATAGTTTGTGCTGTGCTTGCAGCTGGAGTCAGGGGAGTCCCAGGGCTGCCCAGTTTACTGCCTTTTTTTACTGTCTGGTGCTTGTCTAATGATGAAAGCCTGAAAAAATTCACCTTTTGATTAAAAACACTGACTCTGGAGAAGCTGAAAATGTAAGCCCTGAACCTCTGCAAGACAAACAGGAGAAAATAACAGGTTATTATTTGTTTGTTTGTGGGTTTGTTTGTTTGTTTTTGGGGTTTTTTTTGTTTTTGTTTTTGTTTTTTTTTGTTTTGTTGTGGTTTTTTGTTTTTCTTTTTTTTTCTTTTTTTTTTTCTTTTTTTTGTTTTGGGTTTCTTTTGGTTTTTATGGGTTTTTTTGTGGGTTTTTTATGTTTTTGTTTGTTTGGGGTTTTTTTGTGGTTTTTTTTTCTTTTTTTTTTCTTTTTTTTTTTTTTTTTTTAAAGTCTCAAGACTATTTTGGAGCTCTTCTCAAAATAGCTGGCTAATGACTTTGAATGGTAAGCCTGGGCCCTTCTGAGAATACTTGTCTCTGAAGTCAGACTTCAGCTGACATGGTGATTAGCTGCACCATGAGCTATTGATAAGCACAGAAAATCATCTAGATGTCTTTCATCCTGTGTCGTCTTGTATGTGCCCACATAAAATCCAGTCCATGAAGAGGGATACCACCCGGGCTTTGCTGGAATTTTAAATTCTTCATTACTTTTTGGCTTTTATTTTAGACAACTTGCCTGTACCAGGGCAGTCTGAGGGGTGTTTGCTGACTCATCTTTAAAGCACAAACGCAAGTGGTATTTTGGTTTCAGGATGAATGTTTTACCCTGCCAATCCTTGCTCCATAGGCAATCAAAGCTAGAACAAAGGCTGGCCTCAATCATTTATTTCATAAAGGCTTTTTACACTGATAATCTGATGGAATTATTGCTTGCAGAAGGGTGGAAACATTCTCTGTTGTACTTGGTGCTGTGCTCTTTCTGTGGTATTCTCTGTGCTGAAGTGAAATGGTCTGTATGCTGCTGCTAAAGAACAAAACGTAGCTAGGTGGCTCATGGCATTTACCCTCCCTGCCAAAACACAAGGGCTTTGTACAAATATGCCACCCTTTTTCCTTCCATCAGTAGCCAAAGTCAGCTGTGCCAAAGAAAGGTTCTTTTTTTTTTTAAATTTATTTTTTTCAATACAACCCACACACCCACACCATGGAAGTTACAGTCATATTTTCCAGTAACCACAGAGCTGTGAGTGATGGCACGTGTGTTTTAAATAAAACTGGGAGGAGAACTGATGTAATGCTCTCTGAGTTATGTTTTTCTTTTTTTTTTTCTTTCCATATTGCTCCCCCTCTTTCTCTTCTCCCCATCTGTTGGCTGCTATATGGGTTATTTTTGTTTAAGATTTATTATTTTCCTTGCTGCAAACCACAGCAAGGGAACTGTTGAAGAGGGCAGCTCTGACACCCTGAGCTCAAGTATGGATGAATTTCTTTAGTATCTTTAAAACTACAGGGCAGTGCTCTGTATCAACTTGTATAATCTTAAGAATTATTTCTTTCCTTTCTTCCCTAGAAGTGAATTGTGATACTGATAGAGCACATGAGAAATTAATGTGTTTTTTCTAGTGGCACACGGAACTGCAACTGTCTGTTTCTTCAGTGAGATCACAACATAGTTTTGGAAAAAACTGCTATTTCAGTTTTAGTTTAAAAAACTGCAGAGAAACTTGTTCTAGAATGAAAAGTGAAACCTGTTATTTCTCTGCTACTTTTCCTACTGCTGCTTTCAATGGTTAAATTAGTTCAACTTCTCCTTATAAGGGTCTGTTTGGGAATACTTAAACGGTGTTTCTGTAAGTTTTCGTGGAGAATCCCTTGGAAGGGCTCAAAAGCAGGTCTTGTGTGTGTGTTTAAGAGAATAACTCTAAGTAAATTTCTGAATTTAATGTTGAATTCAGCTTTGAAAAATAAGTTCAGCCACACAGCTTTGTGTGTGTGTATGTCTCTGCTGCCCAGCCCCTCTCAGCAGGTTTCAAGGGATGGGTGCCAGTCTGCTCTGAGAACACTGAATAACTGCTGGTCCCTAAATAGGAATTCTGAGGTGTCTTGTGCAGTTGTGTGGCAGGACACGGGGTCAGCTGGTCTCTTTGCTTGCCCGTTCCAATGGGAGGTGCCTTTTTGGCTTAAGCTAGAGGAGCTGAAGGGTTAAACCCCTGCTGCTTGGGCGTCAAGGTTAAGCCTGAGCCCCGAAGGTGAGGATAGCTCAAGTTGCCTTGTACTTGCTGTGGGCAAAGAGCACAGGCAGGCTCTGCCTGAATGGATGATCTGGCCTGTAATTCATTAAACTAGAAGCACCTGGTTTGTGTCTGTGCCCCTGGCCACTCCTGACAATGGCACTTAAAGCCATAGTCCCATTTTCAAAATAACCCAGGATGCGGAGCCATCCCTGTTGGAGCTGATCTAACTGGGGGCTGGCACAGCTCTTCCCCAGTCACTCCTCCCCACTCTGCTCTTGCCCCTGGACCATGTGTGGAGCTGATGTAGCTCTCTAAGCCAGAAGAAAGCCAGCTGGGTTTTTTTAAATTTATTTTTTAAATTATTGATAATTAATTTTCTGATAGCAAGGGTGCTTGGCACAGCTTTACGTATGGTCAGGAGCGTGCCAGGGAGTGGGAGCTCTCTAGGGGTGCAAGTCAGTTTGAGATGTGGTTGCACAGTGGTTTAATCCAGTCTAAATTGTGTCAGACAGGCAATGTAAATAAACCATTACTGCAGGGGAGGCAGAGGGAGATTCATCTAGCTTAAGCTGCTATAAGCAAGAGACAGCTGAGGGAATGCAGAGAGGCAATGCTGATTCGCAGGTCTCTGCTGCAACATGAAAAATACTCCTAGGAGATGTCAGGACCAAAGGTCTGTGCTGTGAGAAGGAGCAGATCTCTCTTGGATGGTGCTGAAATGGTGTGCTTTTGACAGCAGATAGAGTTAGCCAAGGCAGAAAAAGAAAATGTTGAATAAGCCAGGTTAACAAAGTTTTTACATAACTGTGGGGCCAAAACACTAGGTACAGGTTCTTAATCTCATGGCCTAAGATCAGCATGTATAGCAATGCAAATTAAGAGTATGTTTAATGTTAAACCATTCGAATACCTGCTTTGTTTAAAGCTTTTTTCTTTTTCCACAGCAGGGAAAAATCCAGAATTATGTGGTCTGGAGAGAAAAAAAAAACCAAAACAACAACAACAAAACTTTGTTTGGAAAAGAAAAAGGAGCTACTCTTCTTGGGCTTTGATCTGTTACTAATTTTTTTAAGTTGCCTTTTTTTTTCTTTGCTCCTATGCTGGGAAAGTCTGCTATTGGGAATGGACTAGGATTAGATCTTTTTGGGTGTCCATGTTTTGTTAATATTGAAATACTATACCTTCAAGAGAAAAGCAGACATATTTTCCCTGACCACTGAAAAACACACTTTATGCTTCGCATGTAGGTTTTAGATTCTTCCATAAGAAAACCAGAGTTATCCGAAAATACATATACTTATTAGTCAGAGAAGTAGGAGGAACTAATTTCAAAAGAATATCTTTGCTGCTTTCAGGGAGTGGAAGTGAGTGCTGTTCAGCCCAAAGGAAATGCCAGGAAAGCAAGTGTTTTTGCAGCCCTTTAAAATGATCCTTAGTGCTTTCTGTGTCAGAATCAACACCATCTACTACGTGCAGAGCACGAGCTCTGGAGGCGATGCTGTGTGGGGAATGTGGCATGAGCTTGGCAGGAGCTTGTGCACAGGAACTCCTCAGGGCTGGCAGTTATACACCACACTTTGATAAGAGCAGAAGAGTGTGGCTGTAAAATATAAAACTGAGACCAAAGCACTGCCATATCAGTACAGCTCAAACCCCAACAGTTTATGACTGTTAGCAGCAGTACTTTGCCCTGCTCAGTGTGTGCTGCAAATGTTAGTCAGACCTGACAGTAGGCTTGCAGGTCAGTGTAATATTTCTGCAGCGTAAATGCTATTTATAACAAGTTGTGACTATAATTTATTTACTAGGGGGCGGGGGAGGGGAGCAGACAAAGAGGTAGTCACTTCATCCTGCTCAAGTCAATGACCAAACTGGAGTAAAGTCCAGGTGCCCTTGAATCTAGTACTTCCACTAGGTTTTCCACTAAGCTGTATTTATTTAGCATGACTGTGAAGCTATATTTTTGTAACTGCACCTCCTCAAAAGGTGGACATGGAAGCCATCTGACTATTTCTCTCAGCAGAAGGGAAGACTTCCTACTCCTCTGTCCTGATTCCAAGAAGAAAGGTCCTGCTACCATTAATTGGGCTTGCAGCTCCCTAAACAAATAAAAAATAGCCACACATCCCTTTTCTGGGCCTGAAAGGCTCACTTTTTTCTCTTGTAGCACTGAATGAGAAATATTGAGAACAGTAAAAACACAAGTCAATAATTATTTTGCCTCCTTTTCTTTGTTTTGATACAGCTGAAGATCAGTTTAGAGCCCTGTGTTTTTGGGGTGTTTTTTTTTTCTTCCCTAAGAGATAGCACATGCATTTCAACAGCCTCAGGACCTCCAGGGTCCATAGATTATGCTCTGGCTTATCTTTCCCAGGGCAAACTGCAGCAAACTACTCACTGAGACAGTGCAAAGTTATAGCAGTAATACACACATGCAAACAGTGGGGTCACAATCCAGTGTTCGAAAAACATACAAGTTTTGGGTGTGCTGGTGACTTTATGAACCTCCCTTTGAAATCAGCCAAAATACACTGAAAAGGAAAATAAATACATGCAAATAGAATAATTTTGATCTGGGACTGAAGGTGATTTGCAGCTTTAAAAATCATGTCTTTGTCCCTGAGCACAACCTACTTAGTGTTATGCAGGTTGGTTTAGTGAGCACAATAAGCATTAACGTATTTCCTGTAGAAAAGCATGTTGCATGCAATAATTTTTTTTTTTTGCTATGCTAAAACCAAGTTAGTTAACAAATGCTTTCTGTCAATCTATGGATAATACTTGTGCTGACAGGCAGATAGAAGACTTAGCCATCATTTTGACAAGATGAATCCCAAGCTCTATTTCTTGCAAAATATTCTTTTATGGGCTTGTTAGCCTTTGTTTAGCTAAGCACATGTAGAGAGAAAAAAGAAAACTTTTTTTTCCCCTCCCAATCTTGTCAATAACTCATTGTCCTGTTGTTTGTTATACCTGGCTTTGTGTGATAGCCTCTAGCCCTAGCTTGCCTTAACAGGAAAAAATAAGAAGTGTATGTGCATGTATATGAATGAGAAGTGTTGCTGCAGATGGAATCCAAATAAAGAAAAAGACTTTTGAGGTGAGGTTCCAGACAAGCTGTCATATATAAATGCTGTCCTCATGGTCTGATTCCAGTCTCATTCCTCTCTAACTTAAACTGCAATAAAGCCAGTAGTGGCTGCTGTGAGCTGCTCTGAGGCCAGGCTGAAATACCATGATATTAACTGTAAACATATATTGTAATACTTCTGCAGATTTCAGAAAGTGTCCTTCTCATACTTTAGTAGTGGCATTGTTGCATTTGGGGTGGTTTAAGAGGCAAGGGCTAATCTACTCAAAAAAGAAATTCCATTTTGCCATTTGCAATTTAATGGAGTACAAAGAGACAGGGAAAGCACTCTACATAAATACAGATGTCTCCACTTCTGAGGCTTTTCTGTGTTCCTGCTACTTAAATGGGGATCAAGAATGATATTGTTCTGTGGGCTTGCTCTTTGTTTACAATACCCTCTTTGAAACTAGATGTCAAAATGGGTTTCCTGGATTGGTTATTGAATTCTGCAGGCTGACACTCCACTGTGAGCCCTGGGAACCTTCAGCTTTTTCCTTAAAAATAGCCCAAGTTTTGAGATTTTAAAAGCAGCTGTGTTTTGCCACCATGTGGAAAGGGCTTGTTTTTCTGCTTCTCTAAATTTCAAGTATAATGTTTGTGCCAGGGCAAAAAAGCCTCAGAAAAGCTCTTCTCTGCCTGTACTGGTAGAATTTTATCCGTCCTTTGTGTGGCCATAAATGACCAAAACACAAGGATGAGCAAATTTGGCCCAACGGTTTTATGGATTCCTGAGCTCGTGGCAACGAAACATTGAACAGTTAATGTAAATTGTCAAGGGTGACAGTTTAACCTCCTAAACATATACACAGAGACCCTCTTGTTCTTCCTCAAGCTGTGCCACGTAAGTCAGCCTCGGCCAGGCACTGCACAGCGTCACATACCTCATGCCGTCTTTTCCAGGCCATCCTTGCTAAACCAACCTCTACTTTCCCTTAAAGGGTATTTAAACAGAGCAACTCTTTTGCCAAACTCTTCTCCTTAGGGTAAGGAGAGTGCCCCCCAGAGCATTTGCCAAGGTAAATGGAGCAAATAGGTTCAGTTCCAGTGTTGCCGAGTTTGACGCTGTTCTTGGCGAGTTGTACATTGGGATTTGGGCATTTCCCTGTGTGCAGAGTCATACACAGCTTCCTATGCTTATTGTATATGAGAGAAGATGGCTTAATGACAGACTTCTAGCCTTTGCTCCAAATGTTGTGGTTATCTATTTTTTTGTTTCATTTTAGTCAGACCCCTGAAGTAATTAGCGCACTCTGTGGGGTTTTTTGTGTGGTTTCTTTCTGAATACCCATGAAGGAGTTAATTAACTTGTTTGCAATATCTCATTAATTCATTTTTGGCCGTGAACTTAATTGCTCCTTCATTACTGATGAGTAAAATAGCTTTAGGCTCCCAATTAAAATGGACTTTGATGGATGTGTAAGAGCTGGGCTTTCAGCTTGTTGAATAGGCAGTGGAATTGCCATTCTGCGTCCCATTGCAGGCCAGGCTCCTTCATGGCAGTGCTTCTCAGGGACAAGTTTGTCCCAGTTACAAACTTGGTCTCAGAATTGAAGCCATTAACTTCCCCATGGGGTGGGAAATCAAATGGGAGTTAGTGCCTGTAAACCTCTGAGGGCAGATGAATCTCAAAAAATAGGTGGACCCTCTGGAAAGAAATCTTATTACTGAGGTGGCAGATGAGCATGAACCATAGTTCCCTCCATTATCAGATGACTTCTACTGAAGTCAGGTTCCCACTGGTGAACATGTGGATTTCTCCCTAATGGGCATCCTTAGTTTTACTGGAAGGCAAAAGCTGTTTTCAGATGTTTGAGGGCATGTCAAACGTTTGTCCTTGAAGTAGTTTTTGTTCCTCCTGATGTTATATTTGGTGAGCTGGGGTGCACGAACGTCAATTTGTTTTTCTGGGCTTTTCTAAGACAGTAGTACTTTTCTTTTTAATATATTTGGAGACTACTGAATGTCAATCATTGAAGAAGAACCGGGAATACTGGTGTTATAAAGAGAAATAGCCATAATCATTTCAAATAAGAAAAAGGAGAAAGCTGCAAATCTGTCTCTCACTTCTCCCACCCACCCCCTCTCTGTGATTCAATGTGAAGAACAGACAGTTTATATTCCCAGTGGTGACTGGCTTGGACCCAATGACCTTTGCAAGAAATCCATTGCCTGCATGGAAAATGTAGTAAAACAATGTAAGCGTGCTTACTGTAGGCATGTATATTTCTTAACACAATGGGGTCCTGAGACCAACTGAAATCTCTGGATTCTTCTGCAAGAAATGTTCCCACAGGGGAACTATTATGATACTCCCTCTGCTGGCTCTCATTCTGCCTCCAGATTTTCCTTAGGAGACCTCACTTGGGCATTGATCCACAGAGAACAAAATTACCATGTCTTGTTTGCTTATGTGAAGTCAGTACAGCCCAAAGGGTGGAGACTCTTGCCACTCTGAACAGACAAGGACCAAAATTGTCAAGAAAAAGACATCTACTTTTGGGTAAGATGATTACAGGTGGCAAGTGGAGGAGCAAAGTCAAGCACTACTTGCTCTCATACCTTTAAGTGAAAATCTACTCAAAAGCTGTTTGAAATGCTTTGGACACGATTAATTTTCATGAGAAGGAAACCTATCAGTCAGTGGTCTCTTTTTTACCAAAAGATCTAGAACTTCCTAAACTAAATTCCAGATTGTTTTTAATAGTGTAGCAGCTTATTTGCTTCACTCATAAAAATCTGAACTCTTTCTGACTTTTCCTTAATGATGGCTTTTGGGAAGAAGTGCTTTCCTGGAATAGTGAAGGGGGGAAAATCCTGTTTGCTTTAGAAATAGCTTCTTTTTATGCTTTTCTCAAATCAGAGGGTCACAAGATGACCAGAGTCACTGACACACAAATTATGAAACAAAATGATGATGGAACACAAATTTAAACCAAATTAAAAAAAAAAATGCTGACAAGCTTGTGGCAGTACAGTCTGTTAACAATTTACTCTGGAATTCTCTATGAAAATTTCAATTATTGTGCAACATATGAGATCTAGCTATGACTGTGCTTTTTCCAAAGGACAAAATGAGAGGGGAAAAAAAAAAAAGCTTTCTTAGATTGTACCGAGGCACCTCTGTCCCTGTTTTAGCTGATAGCATACACATATGCTTAATAAATATGTTTAAGAGTCTGCTGACTTAAGCCTTGCTTTCTTACCAACTTTCATCCTGGAGTTACTGAAGTTCATTATTGATACTGCAGCCCAGCAGGACATCTGTTTTTTCTTCTCAGGAGTAACGTGTCTTGCTGCTCCAGGTAGTGTCCTCCTTGACAGAAAAGGGGAGAATGTACCTTGGAAGGAATCAGACTATAGTTTTAATCTGTGGTGAGGGGCCCAAATAGTAAAGTTAAGTTTTTAATTTTATAAAATGGGAACCGAAGCAACAGGATGTGAGGAGGAGAAGGGAAAGGAGTTAAGACAGCTCATATGGGTGCAGGCAGGCAAAGGACACAGCAGAGGCCATCTGGGGCTCTGAGTAAGCCCGATCCTGCTTGTGGCTTCTCGCTTTCTCTGGGTCCTCGTGAGGATGAGGCTGCCCTGAATTTGCACGTTGTTATGCTGGGTGTTGCTGAAAGGAGCTACTGCTCATGGGAACCTCAGCTTCTGGCAGGAGCTGCTGTGCCCTGATCCTGGCAGCTCTCTCTGGCCTGTCATCATTACCCCAGTGCCTACATAAGGACTTGGGTGGAAGGGATGATGGTTCTATTTGTGGTGCCTTGGCCCCAGTTTCTTTGCAGGCACTGACTTACATGAAGGAATCTCATTAAAAGTATCTTTCCATGGGGAAGATTTCTTCTGATTTGGTCTGCAATGGAATTAGGCAGTGGTACCCAGACCTGTGAGTGCCTGGCTGGTCTGTGTAACCACATATCTTTGGATGTGCTTTTCAGGAGTCTTAAGAATAAAGGTAGCTGTGCAGCTGCCAACCAAAATCTAACTCAACTGTCCTTGCCAGCTTGGACTCTCCACTCTTTATCAACAAGGCCCATGATTACTGGAGTAACAAAGCTGATTTAAAGTGGTGGTGATGGGGAGAGATAGTAAAAAAACTTGTCACATTTTTTGTTTAAGCTAGTACTTGAGACTTTTGTGGGTTGTGTTTGTTGATGACTTAGTCAAGTATTTTCAGGTCTGATTATTTTTGTGGGGCATCACCTATTTTTTTTTCTTCTGCTGTGTGAATCCCACTGTGTTCAGGGAAAGTGACTTTTCTCATAGCTCCTGCCCACCTTTTAGTGGAAACTTTAGTACCATCTTGTTATTCCCAGTCACGTGCCTCTCCAGCTGTATCTGATGTGTCCTTACTGCCTTCTTTCTGTGCTCTTGTGGTATTTTTTGCTCCTTATCTCTTACACCCATGCAGCTCCAAGCAGTAGCTCTCAAACCCTCCCGAAACACCCTGAGACACTCAGCACAGCTCTGCTCCTATTCCAGCCCTGCACGTGGCCTCTGTTTTGGGTGGTGACTGCTGTAGTTTTGGTTATCTGTCTCATAAAGTAGTTTCAATGCTGTTTTTACTCTGCCCCTGAGCAGGAGATGCTTGGTGCACCCATCAGATTAACAGCATTGCCAGTAACCCTTCATCAAAGGGGCTCCAGGGAGGTCCAGCAGAATGACAAGGCCAGACTATGGTGAAATTAAGGAATATAACCCATGCTGTGTAGGACATTAACTGCTATGGCTGTAATCTTGTTTTAAAGCTTTCATGTGGCTTTTGAGACCTGAGTATCACCGTTGCTTAAATTTGCACATCAGTATAGACAGTGTTCATGTAACCTGCCTTCAGACTTACCTCAGACATCTACAGTTTCCTCAATTTGTGTTGCTTTGGCACAAGGTCTGAGGACTGCCAAGAGGCTAGGGGGTAATCTAGGTTGGACTAAATTCCACAACAGTTAATTGCAATCTATCCGGGGACTTGTCTAAGCACAAGTCTCATCCTTTCCAAGAAAAAGACAGTAAAGAGAATGGAGGTGCAGTAAAAAAACATCTGAAGATGTGTGTCACAGCAAAAATGTCAAGTAATATTTTTAGTTTGCAAAGGAAGAAAAGGGAAAGCATGCAGTATTGTAGTTTTTAGGAAAGTTGTTGGTTGTACTGTGAGAGAATTCTCTCATTTTTATGGTAATATCATTTAATTGCTTTCGAAAAAATGATGTACTTTGCTAATCTGGACAGATTTGGAGACACTAGGATATATTCTTGTTTGGTATAAATAGGTGTAGCTTTGTGTGGGAGCTGCACACTTAGCGGCAGATAAAAATCTGTCCTTTTGTGTCTTTTAGGAAAATTTCAACAACTGTATTTCAAAAAGTCCTGTTTTCTGTATTGTGTCAGCCACAGCCTTAATGCTGCCCTTAAACCAGTATAAAATTTTCCTAATTGCTACTCTGATAGGAGACATTTGACTTGTATACTGCACCAGAGAAGACAGTTCTCACCATGCTGTGGTGAAGTTATTCAGTATGGTGTGTTTTCTGCAACAGCATGACAGGGCTTATTGCCCAAGCAGCTCTGGAAAATGTGATGTTTCCCCTCTGTCTTACTCTTATGACTTCTGTTTTAGTACTGCAGAGTTGAAAATCTAGTAGTAGATGAATATAGTGTTAGCATCAGATCTGGGAGGTGTTAGAACCATCACACTTCCAGGAGCTGTAAACGTCTCAGTATCTATTTTGCACCTTGCTGCTATCATAAAGAGGAGGAGAGTGGCTGTTTGCAAAGCTGAGCTAGCTCTCTGTGTCCTGGCCAAACCCTTTATAAAAGAGCCAATTTCCTCTCCAAATGTTTGATCGTGGTGGTGTTGCTGATGTTCCAGAGACAGCCTGGCAAACGGCTGCTTTTAGCTGTCAGAAGGAGCAGTCTTTGGAAATTTAATTCTGAATTTACTTATTCCTGGGGAAACTGAGAGGCAGATTTTAATTGATTCAAACCTCTAATCTTGGTCGGTTATCCCTCATTTTCCCTTCTGAAATCCAGAAATGCTATTTAGAATGCAAAGGGCTGCAGTGAAATGGGAAATAAGCTATAGTTGGGAAAATATTTTCTAACTGGATAACAACAGTCCAGAAAGTCCTTCTGTGCTCTGGAGTATTGAGCTCAATTAAACAAGATTTTTTTCCTGATAATGAATACGCTTTTTCTTGTTTTACATATTTAATTAAATCATGATGGAGAATATTAAATACATGATATTTCAGAAATTTATCCTGTTTTGCTGACAGTCGTGGAGCCTCTTTTGTCTTTCAATAAGTTTGCCTCTGACTAAATGTTTCTGATTACTTGGAACTGAAGATTAATTGCTGTATTCAACTCTACCCAACCATGCAAATGTTTCTGGGAAGCTGACTGTAAACTGGGCCATAAGCAACCAGAGTCCCATAGATTATGTCCCAGGGCCAGCTGCTAGGATATTAGTATATGTTATGTTTTGTTGAAAGATAACGCAATCTCTTTCCTGGATTTGCAAAAAGTACCTGGGGAAAAATTGCTGGTGAGAAAGCTCTAGGGAGACTGGATCAGAGCCAGAAAAAACTCTGGGTGGGAGATATAGTTGTAATTATGGAAACTTCTGCTTGCCTGAGGCCTAAGATCTTTGGATCCCCAGGCATGTGGAGCTCTCTTCTGTCACATGTGTTTGTGCCCAGACGTGCCTTGGTCTCAGTGTGGTGGCAGCTGGGTGCCTGGCACATGTGTGCTGCCCTGGCCCTGTGGTGGGTGGCCCTGACTGCAGTGTGTCCCAGCTGTATGTGTGCAGTGTGTCCTAGCTGTGTGTGTGTGTGCAGTGTGTCCCACTTTTGTGTGCAGTGTCCCAGCTGTGTGTGTGCAGCGTGTCCCAGCTCTCTGTGTGTGCGCAGTGTCCCAGCTCTGTGTGTGCAGCGTGTCCCAGCTGTGTGTGTGTGCAGCGTGTCCCAGCTCTCTGTGTGTGTGTGCAGCGTGTCCCAGCTCTCTGTGTGTGTGTGCAGTGTCCCAGCTCTCTGTGTGTGTGTGCAGCGTGTCCCAGCTGTGTGTGTGTGTGCAGCGTGTCCCAGCTGTGTGTGTGTGTGCAGCGTGTCCCAGCTCTGTGTGTGTGTGCAGTGTCCCAGCTCTGTGTGTGCAGTGTCCCAGCTCTGTGTGTGTGCAGTGTCCCAGCTCTGTGTGTGTGCAGTGTCCCAGCTCTGTGTGTGCAGCGTGTCCCAGCTGTGTGTGTGCAGCGTGTCCCAGCTCTCTGTGTGTGTGCAGCGTCCCAGCTCTGTGTGTGTGCAGTGTCCCAGCTCTGTGTGTGCAGTGTCCCAGCTGTGTGTGTGCAGTGTCCCAGCTGTGTGTGTGCAGTGTCCCAGCTCTGTGTGTGTGCAGTGTCCCAGCTGTGTGTGTGTGTGCAGTGTCCCAGCTCTGTGTGTGTGTGCAGTGTCCCAGCTGTGTGTGTGTGTGCAGTGTCCCAGCTCTGTGTGTGTGTGCAGTGTCCCAGCTGTGTGTGTGTGTGCAGTGTCCCAGCTCTGTGTGTGTGTGCAGTGTCCCAGCTGTGTGTGTGTGTGCAGTGTCCCAGCTCTGTGTGTGTGTGCAGTGTCCCAGCTCTGTGTGTGCAGTGTCCCAGCTGTGTGTGTGTGTGCAGTGTCCCGGCTGTGTGTGTGTGCAGTGTCCCAGCTCTGTGTGTGTGCAGTGTCCCAGCTGTGTGTGTGTGTGCAGTGTCCCAGCTGGGTGTGTGTGTGCAGTGTCCCAGCTCTGTGTGTGCAGTGTCCCAGCTGTGTGTGTGTGTGCAGTGTCCCGGCTGTGTGTGTGTGTGCAGTGTCCCGGCTGTGTGTGTGCAGTGTCCCAGCTGTGTGTGTGTGTGCAGTGTCCCAGCTGGGTGTGTGTGTGCAGTGTCCCAGCTGGGTGTGTGTGTGCAGTGTCCCAGCTCTGTGTGTGTGCAGTGTCCCAGCTGTGTGTGTGTGCAGTGTCCCAGCTGTGTGTGTGTGTGCAGTGTCCCAGCTGTGTGTGTGTGTGCAGTGTCCCAGCTCTGTGTGTGTGCAGTGTCCCAGCTCTGTGTGTGCAGTGTCCCAGCTCTCTCTGTGTGTGCAGTGTCCCAGCTCTGTGTGTGTGTGCAGTGTCCCAGCTCTGTGTGTGTGTGCAGTGTCCCAGCTCTGTGTGTGTGCAGCGTGTCCCAGCTCTGTGTGTGTGTGTGCAGCGTGTCCCAGCTCTCAGTGTGTGTGTGCAGTGTCCCAGCTCTCTGTGTGTGTGTGCAGCGTGTCCCAGCTCTCAGTGTGTGTGTGCAGTGTCCCAGCTCTGTGTGTGTGTGTGCAGCGTGTCCCAGCTCTCTGTGTGTGTGCAGTGTCCCAGCTGTGTGTGTGTGTGTGTGCAGTGTCCCAGCTCTGTGTGTGTGTGCAGTGTCCCAGCTGTGTGTGTGTGTGCAGTGTCCCAGCTCTGTGTGTGTGTGCAGTGTCCCAGCTGTGTGTGTGTGCAGTGTCCCAGCTCTGTGTGTGCAGTGTCCCAGCTCTCTCTGTGTGTGCAGTGTCCCAGCTCTGTGTGTGCAGCGTGTCCCAGCTCTGTGTGTGTGTGCAGTGTCCCAGCTCTCTGTGTGTGTGCAGCGTGTCCCAGCTGTGTGTGTGTGTGCAGTGTCCCAGCTGTGTGTGTGTGTGCAGTGTCCCAGCTCTGTGTGTGTGTGTGCAGTGTCCCAGCTGTGTGTGTGTGTGTGCAGTGTCCCAGCTGGGTGTGTGTGTGCAGTGTCCCAGCTCTGTGTGTGTGCAGTGTCACAGCTCTGTGTGTGTGCAGTGTCCCAGCTCTGTGTGTGTGCAGTGTCCCAGCTCTGTGTGTGCAGTGTCCCAGCTCTGTGTGTTTGCAGTGTCCCAGCTCTGTGTGTGTGCAGTGTCCCAGCTGTGTGTGTGTGTGCAGTGTCCCAGCTCTGTGTGTGCAGTGTCCCAGCTCTGTGTGTTTGCAGTGTCACAGCTCTGTGTGTGTGCAGTGTCACAGCTCTGTGTGCACTGTGTCAAGCTATGTGAGCAGTGTGTCACAGCTCTGTTTGCAGTGCTTTGGTGGCTGCTGCTGCTTTTAGAACACTGGAGGGAGAAGAGCAATATCCCCTTCAGGAGAGCACTCAGTGCTTACAGCATTTGTCCCAATTTGTCATCTAATCTGATTTCAGCAGGGAGGGAAGGATACTGGGTCCCACTTCTGATCCAGGAAGGATCCTGCTGTGGGATTGCTCTGGAAGGGGACAGCAAACCCTCTCGCTGCATACCTCAGCCATGGGGGCTGACAGTGTGTCTCAGTCTTGCTCTTTCCCTGGCCTAGTGAATGTTGTTTTATGTAAGGCACAATGGTTTAATTGGGAAGGAAGGACATAGAAATCTCTTCTCTCCTTTCTAACAGGCTCCAGGATGGGCACAGAGGGCAGGAGACAGAGCACTGATGTCTCTGACCCTGCATTTTCTGTTTCTCTGTTGTCTTCAGCCACTTCTTAATTTTATCTGTCAGAGAAGCTATAGATGGCTATGCATTAGCAGAAAAGATGAAATCCAGGGCAAGTTTTGGAGCAAAAGGTGTAGTCTGGTATCTTCAGGGTCTGCTTTATTGACATTGAGTCCAATGGCACATGGAAAATCCCCACCTGCCCTCTGCCCTGGCTTGTTATAGGATGTGCCAGCATCAGCCAGGGCTGCTGGCATGTGGCAGCTGCAGACTGGGGTGTCAGATGCCGTTTGTTCAATGGTCCAAGAGGCGTGGGGCTTGACAGTGATCCTGACGTTCACTTTGAGACCAAACCCCAGTTTTTTAATATTAAGAAAAAAAGAAAAGCAACCAACATAGTTTTTCCTCACTGATGGATGTGTTGCTGGCAGCTTTTTAATTTCACCCAAGCGTGAGGCTGATGTTTTACTCCATAGAAAGCAGGAGAAGCTCTGCCTTGAGAAGGTGCTGCTGTTGGTGTATCTGCTCAGGGCTTCTTGCCAATGATTGCCCTGGGTCTCCCATGTCAGGGCTCTCCTTGGCAAGCCTGCCTTGAACTGAGTGTCACTTGCTGTTCCTACACTGCTGCTTGGTCCCGTGCAACAGGTACACCACACAACCATAACCTCTTCCTCTGGCAAACGGTGGTAAAAATACTGCAAGGGCTAACTGTGGTTTATTTTTTTCTCTCTTTCCTCTGAAGACTTTCTTTGAATACCTGGAAGTTGCACAGAAATGATGCACCACAGTGCATCTCTGCAGTCTAGCATGCCTCTGAAGTGATGGATTTTGCAAGCCTGGCATGGATCCCTTGGTGTGCTTGAGGAAAAAATACTCTAAGAAAGGCCATGGGGGAGTGGAAGAAGTTGCTGTCCCAGATGTTTCTTGCTGCATTTCCACTGAAGATTTCAGACTGGTAAAGGTGGTGGTGGGATAGGATGAGTTCACACACCTCAACTGCTTGGGTGAGCAACTGTGGCTCAGGCAGACTTTGTCAGGGGACCGTGCCAGAGGGTTTCTCAGTGGTGGCACAACTGTGTCAGTCCAGAGGCTTTTCACCACTGAAAGGGATGTCCCTCCTCTTCCCTCCCTCCCTACTGCTGTGGTCTTTCCTCCTTGCAGTGGGATTAGCACCTGTTGGTTTGGTTAACATGACAAGTGAAAAAAACCCATTAGTTTTTAGGGGCTGAGTTACACGTTGGGTTTGTTTGTGTTTGTTTTTCTTGGTATTTTGAGGGTTTTTTGGGTGGTATCTCCCCAAACCCCCCATGTTTAGTGAGCTGAGCTGGCTCAGGGAGGCTGGTAAGCCGGGCAGCCTTGCAGAGGTGGTAGGGCTGGCGAGGAGGAAGGGCTCTCCCTTTAGTCAACAGTGGCTGTTAGACCCAGCTCAGCTGCGGTGGCAACCACAGCTTAATTAAACAGCAAGGGCTGGGACATGCTCAGCATTTTCCCCTTCTCTGAATACCACAGAGCTTAGACTGAGCAGCACATTTGCAATGCCAGGAAGAAATCTACCTCTGTGCACAAATTAAAGCCTTCTAATTTTCTCTTATTTTTATATAACACCTTTTATAATTTCTTTGCTGTATATTTTTTTCTTGTTTTCTGTATTTTTGTAGCCACAGAGAGGAAGAAAAAAAATACCCTGTCACGCAAAAAAAAAAAAAGCTTTTTGACTAATGCAACTAAATTAGTAAAGTATTTTTATTTGGTTAGTAAAACAAGACTTTCAAATATTAAACAAAAAGAACTGGTGCAGACTGTGAGTTCAGGTGGTTATTCTTGCCAGTAAATAAATCCTTGTCAGTAATTTTAAGCCACTTCAGATCCCTCAGGTCAGAAAAATGTAAAGCCATTCCTTGAACTTTCAGATGTTTGTGTAAATAATTCCTTTTGCCCTACAATGAGAATTAGGGGATCTGCTCAGACGTTCCTGGTGTTTTCACTGAAGGAGGCTGGCCTTGCCTTTGCCTACGCAAAGAGCAATAAAACAAGCAGCCAAATGGTCAGAGAGGTCCCCATAAACATATCAAAGTTTAATGCTCAGTTTGCGCAGCAGGCCTCCTGTGTCTGGAGGAGATGGGTTTAGGCTGGGCTGCCAGACTTGGAAGCAAGGCAGGCACAAATGCATGCTTGGTTTTCCAGCGCTGCTGAGAGGGGGAAGGAAGGGGACCAGAAAATGGGTAACATTTTAAATGCTGCTTCATGAGCCTTTGGTATGTGAATGTGTATCAGCACACACAGAAAAGGGAAGACGTGCAGTGTTTGGTTTCTTTTTTTTTTTTTTTTTTTTTTTTTTTTTTTTTTTTTTTTTTTTTTTTTTTTCTCCTTTCTGCAACCCTGTCACTTCACAGGGAACACCAGGGCCTCAAACAAGCAACAGCTTCTGCCATTGATGCCTATAATAGGACTGTGCTGGTCATAAATTACAGCAATGAGATTGTTAGCAGAGTGCAGGCCTTAAACACTTGCTTAGTTACCGTAGCTATAGCTCCAGCTCATCAAAGTGCTCGAGGCAACCCAATGCCTGTGACAAGAGAGCATCCCCAACCCAGGCTCTGCCAGGGGAAGGGGCAGGATTTCCATCTCGTGGCCTTACAGGGCTGTTAGTCAAACAGCTCAGCAGCACTCAGCACACCTTTGCTGCAAGATAAGTAGTGACAGCATTTTTACCTTTTTTTTTGTTTGTTTTTGCTTTCTTTGCTGTATTATTTGACCTTCTATTAAGGTGTGTACTGAGTAGTTGCATATAGGAAGACCTGCCTCAACCTATTCTGCAGGCAGAGAACAGCTTATCTTCAGTCTTCCATGAAAAGACTTAGATGAAAGAGAAGATGAGAGCTTGTTTCACTCAATACCAATCAAAGTAATATAATATGTATTTGCTTTTCTCAATTACAGGCCTGAAATGGGAGGCTCTAGGGGAAACATTTTTTCTTTATTTTTTTTTCTCTGACAATCTTATCATTTTAATGCTGCCTGCTATTTGTGCATGAAGGAAGGGAAAAGATAGAATGACAGTATGAAGCACTGTGCTTAGAGCAACAAAAGCTGAGGAAATTCAGCAGCAGGCCCAGAGCTGCTGGCTGGTGCACGCAGGCCAGGAGGAGGAGGAGGAGGAGGCAGAGGAAGCAGTAACTCAGAGCTGCAGCCAAGGGCTCCTTTGCTGGTGACATGTCAGTGTGTGTACCCTTGGTGACCAGGCCTGGTGGCCTCGCTTCAGCCCTGTCTGCTGCACCTCTGGTGTGGGGCAGAGCCAGAAAAACTGCCCGAGGGGAAAGGCCAGGGGGGAGCCCCATGCCTGCACAGCCATGGCCTCAGCACATCTGCTGCTCTCCCAGGTCAGCCTGTGGCTGCTCTCAGAGCAGTGCCAGAGGCTTTTCCAGCCCCCCTAGCATGTGGCCTTTGCAGCATGGAGTGTGGTGAGGGAGTTGCCCTCCATGGGGCTGAAAAGAGGATGAAAAGGTTTGCACAGGTCCTGTGGGACTATGGGAGAACAGGGAAGATTTGGTGCCAGGGAATGGGACAGGCGGTGCGGGGATGTCCCTGAGAGAGGCCAAGAGCAACCGAGAGGTGGAGGGACCTCATGAGGTTATGTGTGGGAAGGCTGGAAAGGCAGCAGCTTGTACAGCTACGTTTGGGGTGACATCTCAAGTGCGTTGCTTTTGCATGGGTAAAACAAATCACTGAACTTGACTGAGCTTAGAGAGATATGTCTGACCATCTGTGTGCTTAACTTGTTTCCTCTTCTCATGTAGGAGCTAGTCCAAGCTCCAGTAAAGTCAGAAGAACCTTGTTGACTTAATGGATTGTGCCATTTAGGGCCAGGATATTTTTTTCACAAATATTTTACTATTTGGATGGAGGGCAGGAGGGCAGGAAGCCAGTTCAGCCTCCTTTCCTTGCAATTAACTTTGGTCAGTAAAAAAAATTGTTCTTTTAGAAATTATCTTTTTTTTTTTAAACCTGAATGCATGTTTTTGCAAAAGTATGGTTACTTTTTTAGAAAATTTTAATGATTGAATAAAAAACCCCAGATTTTTTAAAATGTGTTTATATTTTTAATTTATTATTTTGTCCTGTCTCCCTTTTAGGAAGCTAAAAGGGAAGGGATAAAAGGAGTAATTATGAACTTCCTTTTCAGTAAGAGGCTTTAGAAATTGAGTGTCTTGAAAGTCTCAAAGAAAAAATACGTTTATATAGTGTCACCAACTTCTTCCCTCTGGCTTGAGTAGAGTTCATAGGAATTTGAGGTAGTCATCCAGGAGGAGTAAGAATTACGGAATGGTTTGGGTTGGAAAGGTCACCTAGTCCAACCTCCCTGCAATGAACAGGGACGTCAATTAGATTGGGTTGCTCAAAGCCCTGTCTGGCTTGATTGTGATTGTTTCCAGGAATGGGGCATCTGCCACCTCTCTGGGCAACATGTTTCACTGTTTCACAACCCTCACTGTAAAGAATTCTAGTCGGAGTCTGCCCTTTTGTAGTTTAAGAGCATTAACCCTTGTCCTGTAGGAACAGGCCTGGTAAAAAGTTCCAATCTTTTTTATAAGCCACCTTTATGCACTGAAAAGATGCAATGAGGTCACCCCAGAGCCTCCTTTTCTTCAGGTGAAACAACCCCAGCTCTCTCAGCCTGTTCTCATGAGGAGAGCTGTTCCATGCCTCTGATCATCCTGGTGGCCTCCTCTGCACTCTCTCTAGCAGGTCCATGTCTCTCCTGTGCTGGCCCCCAGAGCTGGATGCAGGGTTCCAGGTACAGGGATCTCCCCAGAGCAGAGCAGAGGGGCAGAATCCCCTCCCTGCCCTGCTGCCCACGCTGCTCTGGATGCAGCCCAGGACACGTTTGGCTTTCTGGGCTGGCAGTGCCATGGCTGGGTCTTGTCCAGCCTCTCACCCAGCAGCAGCCCCAAGTCCTGCTCCCCAGGGCTGCTCTCAATCTGTTCATTCCCCAGCATGGATTCATAGTGGGGGTGCTTCCCCAGTCCAGGTGCAGCACCTTGCTCTTGGCCTTGTTAAACCCAATGACATTTCCATGGCTTGTCCTTGTCCCTCTGGATGGCATCCCATCCCTCAGGCATGTTGACAGCACACAAGGGAGTTCAGTTTGTTCAGATCTCCAATTAATTTGAAACCTGTGGGGCAAAAATGTTTTCAGATTTTTTACCATCCATCTCCAATCCACAGACCATAGGGCAGCTCAGAACTGGGACGTTACTGAAGTCAGAGTTGCAGTACCTCAGAGAGTGAGGCTGATGTGTCAGTGAACACATACAAAGGTGTCAAAGAAGGCTACAGGTAGATATCAAGGTCTTATTCACTCTTAGCCTGTCTTGTATGTTCAAGCTTCCGGTTTTCCCTTTAAACCAATATTTATACAGAATGAAAATATTCACACTATAAATTTTTTAGTATGTAAACCTCAATATCCTCCTAATTATTCAGTCAGCTGTTTGGTTGTGTGCACTGACAGGGACAGGATGAAAGAACAGTGGCTTGAGTGTGTTTTAGTGTGAACGGTGTTTTTATCTGTGTTAGCAACTGTTCAGTAGGCAGCAAACCCTTAATAATAAATATTTTTTTAATCCCAATTTTGTTTTCTTTTTTTTCATTTCCTTATTTTACAGCTTGCTCATCAGCTTCATGCCAGCCTTGGCCAGCCTAATCTGAGGAATAAGGGACAGTGAAAATTGTCCAGTTTCTGTGTGGATTTTTTTCTACTGCATGGCTTTGTTTATAGGATTTTAAAAATGTATTTCTATAAAGGGCCCTTCTTTGCACAGGATCTCTGACACCTTTAGTGGATTTACTGAGAAGCACCAAACAAGTTTTTAATGTGTTGCAAAAATGCAGCCACCTCTGAGGAAGAAGGTGTTATTTTTACAGTTTGGGACAAAGTGTAAGACAAAAATATCTGCCTGAACTCTGAGCATGGAGCACTGGGAGGTGAACTCCTAGGATGTTAAGTTTCTGAAAATAGAGAGGATGTACAAAGTCTCTGAGTGTTACCTGAGAGATGGTATCTCCCTGATCACTTTTCTCTAGTTATAAAATCAGGTATAGGTTTGGGAAACAGTATGTGGTCTAGGTCAGAAAGCAATTTTGTCCCTTGGTGGTTCCCTCTAAAATACTAATGAGACTGAAAATTATTGATCCTTTTGATGAGGTGTTTTGGAAAGGCTGGACATACAACTGCCGGCCCATGCCCAGCAAAGCACACTGAAATTTCAGTGTGTAGAAGGCTCTGCTAGTGTTGAGGTAATGAGGGACCCCACAGCTGTGTTACTCCAAGGTTTCTCATAGTAATTTTCCATGAAGCTATGGAAAAATATTTATCCTTCCTTCTATAAACATGTCTGTAAGAGATTTAAGGGAAGGCGTGCATGCAGACATACAGAGAAAAAGTCCCCTTACATAGCCATAAATAACAAAATGTCTATGTTTTGATATTCTAGGAGGTTTCAAGAAAAGCTGTGTTTGCTGTCACCCACTCCATTTTGGTGTGCAATTAGACACAACGTGTGTAGCAGAGAGGTCTCAGGTTCTTGCCCCCTCTGTGGCAATTGATGTACTATGAGAACCATTTTCTGGAATAGTATAGATAAAAGAAACTGTACTTATTTCATGTTCTTCAGTAAGTCTGGGGTGTACACCACGAAAAATAAATGAGGATGACCCACCTCTCTCTTTATTCCCTCCTTGCTCATGCATATCTGGATTTCTTTTTTCTCCTCCCAGTTCTAGTTTTCACTCAGTTCCTGTCTCCATGAAATCTGTGACATTACATTGCAGCAAAGCCCTTTGTAATAGTGAGACTGGTACTTTTATCAGCAGTTAGATCTCCCCAGCATCTTGCCAGCATGCACAGTAAGGTAAAAGGGAGGGCTGAGCACATGCACACCCTCAAATGGAAAGTTGTGTTTGTGTGGTTGTGGTTATGGTCGGACAGTAACCAGCTTTGCATTCCTGGGCACGCACAAGAGATGTGTCTGAATTTTCTGAGTCTGCCGGTTCACTCAATGTTATTTCAACAAAAGGTCTTTGATTAGGACACAAAATGCAAGATAAGAAAGGACTCCTTTGACCAGGACCTGTTTCTCTTGTTGATTCATAGATACAGAACCTAAAAGGATGAGATGACTTTTCTGTGGGAGGATGAATCTGAACTATCTTTCTAAGTGGGGGTAGACTAGCCATTACTGGATCAAATATTTCTTCAAGCCCAATCAAGTAGGCAAGGATGTTGTTTTTCTTTGCAATGGCAGCTTTCCCTAAAAAATCCCCAAAAATCAAACCACCAAAAAAAACCCCCAAAACAACAAACAAACAAACAAACAAATACACCCACAAAAAACAAAAAACCCCACCAAAAAACCACTAGCACCCCCCCTGCAAAACACCAACCAAATCTGTCCTGCAGAGCTCATCAGCACTTTAATATCAGTTTTGTACAGAATCATGACGCTTTGAAATTGGTTCCTGCTCTGCAGTTGAAACATTTTTGAGAGCTCCTCCTTTGCCATTTTCCCTAGGTTTTAAATTCCAAGTTGTTTTCTATGTTTGAGACAGTGTCAAGGTGTTTCAGTGCCAAACACGTCATATTTTGACTTAGAATAGGTGTGGCATTTCAATCAATAGAGGAATTGGAGTCACAGCAGGATTCCTACCAAACACACACAGGCATGAACTAATTCAGCTATTTTGTGCTCATGTTGTAGGCAATAGTATAGGAATAAGAAAGAAGAAAGGTCATACAGTGGGATTTTAAATGACATTTCTTAGGTTTCCTCAATTAAATTTTAAATACCTATTCTAATGAGGCTTCCCCTACTATTAGTTGAATTGTAACAAGAAATTGTGATTTTATCAAATCAGACTTTTGGAAAGCTATTCTCACCATGTTTTATTACTCATCTGCTGGGTTTTTTCCTTTTGTGCTTTTGGAAAATGCTGGTCACAGGGCTTGTTTGGGATTGTTTGTTTGTTTGTTGGTTTTGGTTTTTTGTTTTGGTTTTTTTTTTTTTTTCCATGTTTGGTTTGGGGTTTCTTTTTGACTGAAATTTCAAATATAGTAGTAGTAGTAGGACACCACTAGGGGTGCTTGTGCTGATCCCGTGTTGAATTCCTGCTTGGAGCTTTTAGGACTGCTATTATTTATGGGGCTATGCAAGCACATCCTGCTATGGGTTGCTGTGTTATGCAGGTCAAAGGGAATGAGCTGTTTCTGTAAGAGAATAATTATGCCTTCAGTGTTATGAAGACACTGGACAGGTAAGGGAGCTCAGGTGATGGAGTGCTATCGCACTTTAAGCTAAGCTGTTCTACTGATACTTTTTTCCTGGTCCAAAGTTTGTTGCCCCTTTTTGATCTGAACATTATTTTTGTTTCAGCTTCCAGACACTGTCTTTTTTTTTTTGCCAAATTACACATCTGTCTGTATGACTTCCATACCTCCTGATGTCCAGCCTGATCCTTCCCTGGTGCAGCTTGAGACTGTCCTCTCATCCTGTTGCTGGTTGCCTGGGAGAAGAGGCCCCACAAACTCCTGTCAGGCAGTTATAGAGGGCAATAAGGTCTCCCCTGAGTCTCTTCTTCTCCAGGTTAAACATCCTCAGCTCCCTCAGCTGGTCCTCATGGCACTTACTCTATAGACCCTACATTGATAAGTCTTTGTTACTGCTTATCGCGTTTGTCACTTTCTAGTGCTACCTGCAATTTTTTAATACATATTTATTTCTTTAGATTAGTAATGTGTTGGAGTGTATTTACCACAGTGTGGCCACCTGCAGGATTTCACCAGGAGCACGTGTTATGGCTGGAGACCACTGTGCTGCTGGTGTGCACTGCCTGGTGTGAGCCTTTGGTGGGTTATGAGGAACTGCTGGTTTTAGTGGGACTCTGTTACAGCACCTTGTGAAATCACGGCCTTCTGTAAGACAGAGATCACATTGCCACTTGCATATTTTACATATTATGCCTAAAATCTTGCAGTGTGATTGTTATGGAGCAAGAACTATATTCTGCCTGAGTATGAAGACAGTGGTCTCCACGATCATGATTCTCCCTAACATATTCCCTATGCTTAATAGAACTTGGCAGAGCTGACAAATGTTGATTCCAAGATATGACATGTAACTAAGCTGGAGATCTTGCCACAAGGAGTCAACAAACCTCAAGGCTTTAGCAGGATTCTGTAAAGAAAGAGAAGCTCATTTGTATGCAAGCAGATGAATGAGAACATCCATAATTATGTGAAGAAGGTACTGGCCTGTCATACACAAGACCTACTTCTTTTTCTAGATTACCATCACTCCCTCTTTTATCCCTTCCTGCTTTGCTTTTCCCTTCTCCTCCTTCCTCTAGCATAATATAGTGCTTCAGTCTACATATGTTTAAAATTGTTCAACAGCTATATGATATCAAAAGATAACTGATTCCATCTGGTTCTGATTCTAATATTGAGAACGAGTCAATTTCTGTGACCCATATATAAAATTAATTCAGAGACAGGAGTTTTTAGGGAAGTTATCAAACTCTGTGTTTGGTTAGCAGCAGGTGAATGATTTAAGTGGGATAGTTGTAGCCATTCCTCTCTTCTTATGGAATTTACACCCATGTAACTGGGGAATGTGTTGAGCCCTGTGCCTTGCTGTCTGCTACTTCTAGTAGCCCTTCACTGTTATTTGCTAAACCTTATTTAAATATTGACCCTGTGAAGTTGGGAAGAAACAGAAAAGAGAACTTCAAGAATGAGACAAAATATGATGTAATGATGCTAAAATAAACACAGTGCAGGAAAGGCAGGAAAGTCAAGTTCAGTGAAAGCTGTAGAACGAGCTGAAAATCTTTGGGTGGAAGGTTTTTTCCGATGGAAAATGCTGATTCATCCAACCCTTTGCGAAAGGTGTTAATTTCAAATAAACCTTATTTAGAAGGAGTGATTGAAAACCACTTCCATAACATTATGGTCTACCTTTGAAGGTTTGAAATGACTGTAATTTTGTCTTTGATATTATTCAGGCTTGTTTTGAAATGTCGATTAGCTGGGAATTTCAATTTCTGTTTTGCTTTTGCTCTTTTTAATAATGGATTTGTTAATTAGTGGTGTTTGATTTCTGTCCTTTTTTTTAATAGAAATGCTGTTTTTTTCCCATAAAGGAAGAGAATTAGGTTTTTCAAGTCAGTTATAAGGAGAGGGTAGTTGAGTAAGAGTAACCTGAAGGAAAAGTCTAGAAAGAGAGTAGAGAAAATCTTGTACAGTGGTACCTACAGCAGTACCTGATGCTGAACCAGGGATTTGGGTGGCAGGATCTCTGGGGCATGCAGCCCTGGATGTACATAAACAGACTGGAGGGAGGTATTTTGGTGAGACCTCAATCCTGTGTGGCAGCCAGCAAAATCTGTCACTGGGTTTCAGCAGGAAGGACCCAAGCTTCCCTTTCCTTGTGACTTTCTTGATCTCAGCTTGCCATTTGAAAGCCAAGAGTGTGGAGGAGGATCCCAAGTGGCCACAGCCCCTTTCCATGGTGTAGAAGGGTAAACTCACTTCCTTGCTTAATGTCTGGACTCTTCAAAGTTTGAAAGAAGCTAGCAAGGCCCATCTGCCTGTGTTGTTGGCATTCATTACACTGTAAATTCATGGTCCTGTGAAGCTCACCTGCCATTTCTGACCATTCAGGGGTGACCACGCTGGAGCTCTGCTAGAAACCACTGTGCTTCCTTACTGCCAGGGCAAAGTGGGCCCCTTGAAGGCCCAAGTAGGAAAGCAGGATGAAAAGCAGCATGTTTTGTAGGCTGGCTTCTACTCTGATGAAAACCAGCCACTTATCCTTTAAGATACCGGTGTGAGCAACTAAGGAGGACCTGGGTGGGTGGCAGAGCTTAAAACTCAGTGGGATTTTGCTTGGGGAAACTGGACCAGAGAGAAACAGTAATTGCTAGGTAGACATAACTGTTTAAGTCTGTTTAAATGATGCTAAAGGAGGTAAAAACTAGAAAGAGGTTTGTGTGCTAAATATTCACTCAGAGGCTTGAAGCTTGGCAAAGTAACTGTCTCCCAAGTCATTGTTCAAAAACAGTAAGAGTTTGAAATTATTATTTTACAGAAACATTGCAATAATGAGAGAACAGACTGTCATAAATTTTTCCACTTAATGGAAACAATTTTGGCTAACTGCCTGGAATAAGCAAAGACTGAGAATTCAGTGATGCTGTATTACTTACATGGCACATAGAGAGCTCAAAGTGACCTGACTCAAAAGAGATTTGTATCTTAGCTCCTTCATTAAAAGAACATAGGTACAACATTTTGCAGCTGTGATTTGTATCTTCTAAGTCAGGAAGGAGGTTTCAGCCATAGTAACCCTCCATAACCACTCCCCTGCAGAAGCAGTACGTCATGGAGAGGTTAGGTGGAGAAATGGGGACAGCTTAGCTTGTGGTGAGGACTGTGACGCTGCACCTTTGCCAGTAATGGTTTGCTGTCATGTTTTGGGCTGTGAACTATGGCAGATCAGCTGTTATTCCAGGAGCAGCAGAGCTGTCCTGGCAGGAAGGGTGAAAATCACTGGTGTAGGTGTGGGAGGGAAACCTGGGGAACTACTGCAGAAGTTGCAGGGTAAGCCCTTTGCCTGCATGACTCAGTGCTTGCTAAGAGACACGGGTTCAGCAGCTACCTGGAGACAAACACATGCCTTTATTGCTGCAGTGGGGACGGGCGTGGAGACTGCGTGGACATGACCTGTGTGCCAGCAGTGCTGCTGGCCTGGCCTCAAAACACCCTTAGGAATGAGCATGAAAAAATCCACAGATGTCCATGTTCCTGAGCGCTCTGGGAGGGAAACAAAACATGCCTTTTAGAAAGAAAAGCAAAAAAGAAGATCTGATAGCACAGTCTGCTGAGCCCAGCATTCCTGCTCTTCACAAGGACAATGTTCTATGATGATGCCTCTTGTATAGGAAGATGAGGGGAATATATTAGTAGGATGATTATATCTGATTTGCCGTCACTTAGCATATGAAAAGCTTGCTGAAAATTGGGTAGGTAGTAGGAATGAGTTATGATATTAGAGGAACCTGCTGAGCCACCTTTGTAACTAAAGCATTGTAACAAGGGAGAGGCAAAACCCAAGTGCGGTGACCAACCTCCTCTGCAGTAACAAATGGCTTCAAGGTGGGTGAACAGATATTCCCTGAGTTACTGAAAAAATCTTTTGTCTAATGCAGATTTGACTTCAGCCAGGACTTAACCATTGTCACAAACCATATTAAAAACATGTTCTGCAGGTCATATTTAGACCATGAAAACAGAATTTTTAAAATATGTCAGCTGACATGTTTAGTTAATGCTGGTTAAAAACGTTCAGACTGTCTAAAACAATATTTAAAACAATGAGAGTATACATATGTATTTTTGAAAACTTACTGAATACAATTATTCCCCTTTGATAAAAGGTATAATGTACATGCAAAATTTTGCTGCTCACAAAGCACAGACGAGTAAAAATTGAGTTATTTTCCCACTGTAGCTGTGGCCTAAAGCTGCATAGATATTATTGGTATTTTAATAGATACAGATGATTTCAGCTGCCTCCTTAACCCTTTCCAGACCCGGTTTGTTTTGTGCCAGGCGTTGGGAGGTTGCCAATAACCCAGACTGGGGTGCAACACGGGCCCCTTGCTGGGTGCCCAGGGAAGGCCAAGAAGGTGGCATGCAGCAGGAATCAGGCCTGAGCGCTCAGGTTAGCCTCCTCCTGCCCCAGCCCTCTTTCCCAAGCATGCATTTTAATGACGAGCTAAATGAGCTAGCTGGTTTAATCGTGCCATGCTTTTGGCTTCGGTAGCGAATCCTCCTCAGCACGGATCCGGGGTGCTGGCAGTGCCTGCAGAGGGTGGGGAGCTCCTGGCAGGGCTCTGGGCATGTGTGTGCCACAGCTGCTGGCCCTGGGGACCTGGCACCCTGGGGGTGCCTGCAGCTTGTGTACAACCTGCCATGAGCCATTCCGGATCGCCCAGGTTCCCTCCTTTCCCTACGCTTCCCAGCTGGATCGGCAGCACTGGCTGGGGACAGATGCTGCTGCTTCAGTTTGTGTAATGAGCTTCGATTTTTGCTCCCCCTCTAACTGTAAATATTTTTATACCTGCTAAAATTAAGTACAGTTAAAAGATGAAGGGAAGTGGGAAAGCTGGTGAGCTGGTTATCTGTTCAGCTCTAAGAAAAGCCAAGCTTAGGCAAACAGCACCAATTTCTTATTTTTCAGGTATCTAGGAGGGTCTTACAGGATAACTGGTAACACAGGATGGAGGGGTGCATGTATGCACATGTCTGCAGGGCTGGCTGGCTGTAGAGTCAAAAAAAAGAGAGAAATGGTATCTCATCTGGCTTAAATATTTACATAGTTTTAGTTGAGTAGGAGAAGAATATTTGATTTCAGTTGACCCCAACACAAATGTGCTTCTTCAATTGTTTCTTCAATTCTATGGTGAGGGACTCCTTCAACTGAACCCCTTTCCCCTCTCACCTACATTTTCTGCTAAAATATCTCCTCTTGGTGCTGTTTCAACACAACTCTGTCTTTAATTTTGCTATCAGTTTTGACTGCCTTTGGACTGACCCTGGTGCCTGCGTAGGCAGAAACCAGAAGTTTTGAAAACCAGATGTTTGTGTACATGTCCTGCTTCCACTCCTGTAATGCACACAACTCCATCCCAATCCCATATTTTTGCTAGTGCCATTAGGTTCTTAAGGAAGAGGATATTAACTGTCTGTAAGGATTATGAGCCAATTGTTTTTGTGCACTGTCGTTTTAGATTCTTAATATTTGAAACCTATTTTATCTCAATGTGCAATTAACAGCGTAAGTCATTGTAGATGTATATATTGTTAGTTTTTGCCAGCTAAAGAACAAAATCAAATTTCTCCAGAGTTTTCCCTGTGACCCCATTGCCTTCATCCCTTCCCCACCCTCCTTTTTCTCCTTGCTTTTAGGAGTGCTGGTAAAGAATCCAGCATAAACTCAGCTGCTCTCTCTTTCATTTGTGCTCCTCCTTTAAATGGGATGTCTGTTGTGGTCATGGTTAGGACTTGGGAGCTGCCTGATCTTAGCAACAGGCTACAGCTTTCTGCTCTTCTCCTGTTACCTCAGCATGTGCAGCCCTGGCAGTGTTAAAGTCTGTTCAGGCATGTCAGTCCACCAAGGCCTGAGGTTAAACAGATGTGGCTGGCTTTTGGTTTAATCTAAAGGTAAAGAGAAACACAGAGCTATTAGTTGGGTTTTTGATATGTTTTAAAGAAAAATATCCCTGATTTCAAGTTAAACTATAAATTTCTTAGGCCCAGACTTTTGGATGGTTGATAGAAGTGAGTGCTTTTATTAGAGAAGCTACAATGGACAGCAGGTCATACACAAGCAACAGTTTTTAGAGAGCTACTTACCCTTGCTCCCAGGAAATAGAAGTTCCCTGTCCCTCCTAGAGAGAGGCACATCTTGGCAACAGAGGGTGATTTCTTCAGGATCCTTGAGCTGCCACAGCCTTGCAGGATGAGATTGTACAATGTGGTGACTTCAGTGGTAGACCTGGCTGAAAACATTTCCAGCCCTCCTCTCCTCCTCCCTCTCCCACGTCAGGCTTTGCTGCTCCCGTGTCTGTGCCAGTCCGCAGCCTGTGTGGTGGTGCTGATGGTGGGTGACCTGCTCAGAGACACCCTGGAATCAATGGTGCCCAGCCCCCAGGTCTGTGGGAGGAGGAGGGGCAGAGGGTCTGCAATGCAGGGGGGAACTGGCCCACCACTGCAGGGCTGCCATGGTTTGCAAAGCTGGCTGCTCTCTCTATGGCCTGTACCCCTTCTCCCCGGCACAGAGGGAAAGGTTCCTGGTCTCCCAGGAGGTCTACCAAGGTCTGGGTAGGCAGCAGGGATCTCTCCTGTCTGTCCTTTTGCAGCTGGAAGCACAGTGCTATGGTGACATTTTCCAGAGAGTCAAAACCAGAACACTCAGACACTGGGGTGAAGTGCTGAAGGCTGCATGATGCTGCCACCCTGAATTGGCTGATCCCACCCTGTTAGCCCACCCTTGTCTTCATTTACCTGGAACAAAACTGATTCCAGTGGGGAGCTGGGCATAAAAGAATAAGCAGAGGTTCCTGTAGGCAGAATCTGGCAGAGAGAAGTGAACTAACTGCAGCAAAAATGTATTTGGCAGATATATATTTTCTGTTTACCCGTATTATGCAAACTTTTTTTTTATTTTAACCCGCTTTTCATCTTGCTCAGTGAATGGTTAGAGGGGAGCATAGCTGGGTCTGGAGAGTACTTGTACGAGATTTGAATATTTGTTATTTTGTTTTACCTCTGTTGGTTGCTTACAATGAGCTGTAATTTTTTTACTACTTTTTTTTTCTTCTTCATTTTTTGATACCTGCCTTGGGAATTCCCAAGCCACAAGAAACTTTTACATTAACTCTGCAAATGCTTTCAATGCAAATTGTTATGCTAGTTTTTTAGCATATCTTCATGAATGGATATATGTTTGCACAAGAACCTCAGTGTTATCCATGTTTGTGAACCTTCTGGAAGACGGAACTAAATTGTTATTAATGTTTGCAGTAAGCTTATGGAAAGAAACCTCGAACACTACGAATTTGTAGGGGTTTCTGGAATCAATATCTGTAAATACTTCTCCATTCCCCTGCTGAACTGTTTCCTCCAATATACATGTAACTGGGAAAAGCAACACCTCTGTGTTTTTATAAATGAGATCTTCATCACCTACCACAGGAGAGGATATATTTTCATGAGCTGAAAATAATATATTCTTTAAACCTACACTGCAGAGCAAGGGGAGCTTTGGCCTATTGAGCTCAGATGCTTCTGGAAAGATGAAGGATAAATAGCAGGGTGAATCCTGCCTGGTTCACATCATAGTTTACTGGAAGTAAGACCTCTCTGCACTGGCAAAACAGGAGCAGAATTTGCAGCATATGTGATTATCCCAAAGCAGAGAGCAGCGTGGAGCTGGTCTGGCAGCAAGGCCTCCCTCCTGGTTTGTTTAGTGATGGAGATGGCCTGGGAGAGCCCTTTGGTAGGGTCGTGGGTCCTGGTTTCTGCCCCACCCTCCTGAACGGAGACAGTTCACCTGGGAAGACTTCCATCCTTATCAGGAATTTTCTGAAATGAGAGCACTCCAAGTTCCTATTTGTGCAGCCCTATTTGTTCATAAAGCCCTCCTGTAGAGATGTCTATTGTAGCAGCCCTTTTGTCTCCATCAAGATAGGAAAATTCCATGTAATTAGTGAAGGCTCTTTATATATTACCTATGGTCGTCCCTTAAAATTTGTCTCATCACATATGCGACACACACTATGCTTGGATTGTTTGTTTTGACTAGCCTTCATTTATCTGAAAAAAATTTCCTTTTTCTAGTTTGGGTTTTACTTGCATTTTTTGTTTTCTTTTTAATTTCATGCCTTGGTATTTTAGAAATTCTTGACTAGTCTTTGAAGGTAGTTTCATGTTGAGGCAAGCGTAATCCCTTTTTGTGAGAGGGCAGACAGCTTTGACTGTTTTTTGAATTTTTTTCAGAGGTACAGGGTTTTCAGAAAGTTTATGCATATCTATCAGTCAGTTGCTTTTCAGCTTTTCCTTTGTGTTTTGCTGTTCAAGTCTCAGCAGAAAGGATGTAGTGTTGTCTGCCATGTCTGTGGTTTTGCCCTGTGTTTGTAGAGAGTGTATGTATTTACTATTTTAGTGAAATGTATGCCTGTCCATTATTATGTTATACAAATGGGCTTTATCTGTTCAGCCTGTGTTGCTTGATTCCAAATGCAGGATTTGTCCTGAGGAAATAATTTAATTCTGGCAGTACCTCCTGGTTTTCGTTCTGACAGGCCTTATCAGATAGCAAAGACTTTGAAATTTGCATGTCTCTTCCTTTTTGTCTGTTACTTCTACTAACACAGACAGAAGTAGCATTGAGCTTATGTGTGACCTGTTAGGTTTGCAGCTCTTGTAATACGCACTAGAAATTTTGGGGATGCTATCAATAAGTCTTGCAACATATTCTCTTGTGGTTTATGGCCATTTTTTACTCAGATGGTTTTACTTTATCTGCTCAAGGCAGATGAACAAGATCTGCCGTTGGATTAATTGGAACA
This sequence comes from Prinia subflava, assembly GCF_021018805.1. Classification (NCBI taxonomy): domain Eukaryota; kingdom Metazoa; phylum Chordata; class Aves; order Passeriformes; family Cisticolidae; genus Prinia; species Prinia subflava. The sequence goes on along the minus strand of NC_086248.1, from coordinate 81,788,139 downwards.
GGAGTATAAGAACACACACTGTGGTTGTCAGGAAAGCTCTGGGATGATGCTTTTGGTCTTTCTAGACCAAGCTCAGGATACACATGCACAGCTGCCCCTCACACATGGTCCAGGTCCAGGCATGCAGGAAATAAAACAGCATTTCACAGCACAACTTTGCACATTAAGCTGCTAGGTTACCCAAGACACAGTAGACACATCCTATATTACTACAAAAGGACCCATTTAAAATTTGTCTGCTATGGGTTATCTCTTTTGCACTCACCCATATCTTTGGTACTCCTATATGTGTTATGTAAGAGACTACACTCTGAGACTTGTCAAAGCAGAAGTTTTGAATTTCTAACATCAGTATTTCTCAATCACAGCACTGAAGTGATTTCTCTAACAAACCACCTCTGAAGTGTGCTAAGATAAGTACTTTTGTGTTTGGAGAGCTGCTAGGGTAGCTTGGTCCACTGCATGTAGGGCAATGTCCAGAAACAGAGAAGATTGCTCTCAGGAAAATGTCGATGACTCCAGGCAGTTCATGCAGAGGAAGCAATAAATGCCAGACAGCCTTGCCTATCTCTTCATAGTTAAGTGTCAGACTTGGTGTCAGAAACAAGTGGCCTCCTGTGAATATGTGAAATCAGATGCTTAGGGATCTTTATAATACACACAGGCAAAGAACTCAAATGTCTACAATACGAGCCAAGAAGGCTTTGCCATTCTTCCAAGTACACCGGAAAAGCAGAGGGTCAGATTTTGTTGAACCACTGATGCATAGTACCTGCTATAGGTTCCAGAAGGACCAGGAAGTGGAAGCCTGAAGGAGCCTTTGTAAAATTCCAGATGCACTCCAGAAACATCTTCAAACTAAGGAAATTCAGAAAGTATCACATGTAAAAGGCTTTCATCAGCCATTTCTGGGAAGTGCCTAATTAATGTAATTGGTGCAAACCAGAAGATTTGCATGAGCATCAAATCTCAGAAGTCAAACTGTGCTTCAGTGATGAGGACAGAAATGAGGTGATTCTGACCAGGACTGCACAGAAAGCTATGAATAAGCCCAACAAACACGACAGCTTGTGTTCTGAGAGAGTGAGGTAGCTCACATCAAACACAGTGTAAACAGAGAGAGAAAAAGAATAAATATAAGCTAAATTTTTTGCAGGAGCAAACACATAGAAGAAAGCAGGAAAAGATAAACAAATGAAAAGGAAGTTTTGGAGAGAAGTAATTTTGCTGTACTGAAAGAATGCTCCAAGTACAGTGCCACCTGCATCGATTGTAGCAGATGCTATCACTATTGAAAAGTTTTGTATATGTAGACAAAAAAAATGTCTGTACAAGGTAGTGCTCCAACTCTGTGGAATGGCTGTAAACAATAATAACAATGTGGAATGGCTGTAAACTGAATGTAACAGGGCAGAGGGCAGCTGCATGCAGACAGGAAACTCTCTTTTGCTGGGGACATCATCAGTGAAGTCATTGCACTGCTAAAGGGAAGAATGTGAAAATGTAATCAAGCACTGCAAATATTGGTCAATATTTGCCAATGAAAAACTCAGGGCAGACACCAAGGGGAGGTGCAGTTAGTACTGGTGTTGCTACTCATCTACATACAATTAAATTCATAACATTTGTGACATGCAGTGTGGGACAGACAAGTAATTCATATAACAGAGACACAAAGATCTCTAAAAATCTAGTCTGAGCAGACATCTATTGTGGCATCCCTAAAAACTTCTGAAAGATTATCAAAATGTTTTTGAAAGTCTAAGTTTTCTTCCAGGCACTCTGCACCTGGAAAAAGATTAAAGAATGAAGCTGCTATAATACTTGCCCCACAGAGTAATTGCTGTATGAGGAGGAAAAACTGTGAGATATAGAGAAACTTTGGGGGGAGGGAAGGTAACATTGCCAGTTGTAAATTCTACACAGACAATCAGCATATGGTCATCATGGAAAGACAGCTGAGTTATAGTTTTGAAAAGCTGAACCCCTTGGAACTCACTGCAAAGTGTGTGTGACTGGGGAACCAATGGCAGAAATGAAGAGCAGCCTTCTGTGACACTGAGTATTGGGGGTACTGGAAAATGGGTGCAGAAAACACTGACCTTACCACATTTTGGGCATTGGCAAGTAAATGGAGGTGGTTGAGGATGGCGTTTAAGATCAAGGCTAAAATGAAGGTTATCAGGGCTGCCAATAATATATTTTAGCATACAGGATCTGTTACCAATGATACTTTTGTAGACTGATACAGGAACTGATTCCAGAGGAGTGGAAACTGTGTCAAATCAAAGCCTCAAGCTCATGTTGGAAACAGGGACGTTACTCCATGGCAGAATGGAAGTAATACAAAACTGTGTCTGTCTGCAATAACCTGTTAAGGATGGAGTTTCCAGTTTGTGGTTTCCTGACCCCAGCAGTGCCAGTGCCATGGTAGATACCCTCAGTGTACTGGTATTTTATACCTCCTTGTTCAATTTAAGCTCTTACCCTTTCTCAGGTTCTTCCTGAGAGTATTTATGCTTAGCTTCTCAGCAGCCACTTGGAGATCTGGCTGCAAACATGTGTCATGGGATATTTTCCAGACTGCACCCGATAACAATTACCTGTGCCACCCATAGACATGGCATAGCCATGACTTACAAAAATGTGCTGGTTGCCCTGCTGTTTCCTCTGGAAATTATACCAAACATGGTGCCAGTGAGATTCTTCTTGAGATGTTCTTTAAAAAAGTTATTTTGTTGCTTTTATATCACACTATTCTGATTTCCAGTGCTGAGTCAAGCATGTTGAAAAGGGATTTTGGTAGTAAGTTGGGAGGGCTTTTGGAGCCAGAAATGTGAATTTTGGGTACAGGGATGTTGAACCATTTGCATCCTGTGGCTTTTAATTCTTCACGTGTTTCTATTTTGAAAGCTGTCTGTGCTCTTTATAATGCTACATTCATCTGTGAAGGAGATCTATTGTAATATAGTGACGACAGGAAACGCAAGCACCTGAGGAAAATTTGACGATAGGCCCTGTGAACTTTAATGATGGAAATGTCTCCTCTGAGCTGGGCAACTCTGTGCTTTATAGAAAGTGCCTCTGGAAAAGTCTTTGTTGGGAAGTGGCTGTCTCCTGCCTTAGCCTGGCACATCTCCTGTGAACGGGAACGTGCTTGATCAGCAGCCCTGTGTGCCCGTCTCCTGCCCGGGTTTGCAGTGGTCAGGATGGGCTGGCAGCTGCCACTGCCAGAACTGCTCTAAAGATCTGCAGGCTCCTGCCCTGGTGAGTCTAGCTGCAGATCTGCTCATCTGCCCAGCTCTAGTAAAAGAGTGAGCAAAAGATGACAGTCAGCCACAAGACAACAGCTCACTAGAGCTGCTGGCAGTAATCCCACAAGTCTTTTAGGGAGAACAGTGTTTCAAACAAAATGTAGAGTACTATAAAAGAGACTCATGAGCACATGATTACCAACCTGGTGTAAAAAGAGCTTGTAGCAAGAAATTGTGCAACTAAGATTGTGAGATCTCTGGGCTGATAGAGGGTAAGCCAAGCTAGATATGGGCCAGTGTGTGGGCTGTGACTGGGAGGAATTGTGGAACAACCACTCAATGCAGACAGACATGTACGAAGGGGATGGATGGAAGGGAGGAGTTGCACATGTCTCCCAAAGTTGTCACAAAGAACAAAATGTCCAAGATAATATCATCTGAAAGCAGCTGGATCAGTCTGTTGAGAGCAGAAAATATCTAAGAAAGATATAGTGAAACAATGTATTAAATACTGGCGATGTCATATTCTCATCATAACAACCCTGGTTAGCCAATACCTGATGAGGAGTTGTAAAGCATGATGCAATGAAGCCAAGGGAAAGAAAAAAGATAAAGAAGTACACAGAGTTTCTGAAAGGCCTTGGACACCTTTTCACCTGAAGCCACATGAATTGCCTCATTGTTGTAAATTACTGTTTGGATTTTGAGAAATCTGTTGAATTGTTAGATGTTATTATGTCTGTAGTGGACAGACCATAAAATCATAGAATGGCTTGAGCTGAAAGAGACCTTAAAGGTCATATAGTTTCACACACACACACCCTTTTCCTGTCATGGGCAGAGACACTTTTCACTACACCAAGTTGCTCAGAGCTCCATCCAACCTGGCCTTGAACACCTCCAGGGATGGGGCATCCACAACTTCTCTGGACAACCTGTTCCAGTGCCTCACTACACTCACAGCAAAGAATTTTTTCACAATATTTAATCTAAACCTACTGTCTTTTAGCATGTGTTCATTTCCCCTTGTCCTGTCAATACATGCTCTTGTAAAGAGTTTCTCTCTGTTTTTCTTGTAGGGTCCCTTTGGGTACTGGAGGGTTTCAATTAGGTCACCCCAAATTAGGTCACCCTGTCTCTTTTCCAGGCTAAACAAACCAAATTCACTCAGCATTACGTTGTAGATCAATGAAGCTTTCAGGTAATGTGGTGTCCCAGACTTTGATTTTCCATTGGTGGACTCCACTGTACTGGTGTTGAGTTTCAGCGATTCGCTTGGCAAAGAACAATTTGCCATAAGAAATTTTTGTCCTTCTACAACCACTCAAGTGGTGGGACTAAACCTGCTACGTTTTTCCTAGACAAGGCTTCAGCAAGGGAAGAAAATAGATGGAATGCTCTTCTTGCCCAAAGAAAGCACTTGGAGAAAATATAAGAGCATCCTGCTGCAAAAATTGATGTCAAGCTGTGCTTGGACTTTGGTGCCTATTACTCAAGCTTGCAACAACTGTCTAGGAAATAATTGTGTCTTAGTGCTATGTAGAATCTATTTAGACAAATATTTCCTGGTTCTGTATGGGTGGTTACCTATGAAAATCATTATTTATTTGAGCTTTTACTCCTAAAAGATTTTAAGGACTAATCTAGTTTTTCATGCCTCAAGATGCAATATTTATTGGTTTGCAGAGGGTGAACTGTAGGGGAGAAACTGTAGTTTCATTAATTTTGCCTACAAGACAAGTGAAAAAAGAAATTTGACAAATATGACATAGACACACTGGTGAAAGAGAAGCAGGCCTCTCAGAGCAGAATTCCAAGAGCTCTGGGCCCCACAGAGACTTGCATTTAGTGGGCAATCAAAAATCGTGGAAGTTTTTTTCCTCCATCCTTCAAACTGGAATATGTAGTATTTCTGTTTATGCATGTTAGTAGCCCTTCTGAGTTTGGAGACAGCCCACATATATAGCCATTCTCATGAAAAAATTCTCTGTGTTGAGGTGTCATTTTGTACTGCTTGGGTCACTTAGATAAGGGGAGCTGTCACCCACCTGCTCACTAAGAGCACACACTGCTCAAGTAATGGCCAGTCCTTGGCAGTGTCTTTCCAGGCTGAAATAGGCAGCCCATGAGGCTGAGTTCGTCCCAGTGGTTTGTCACTTTCCTTATGAGGCTTTTGTTTCCCCCTCTCCCCCTCTCCCCCTCTCCCCCCTTCCCTTCTCCCCCTCTCCTCCTTTCCCCCTTTCCCCCCTTTCCCCCCCTATTTTTTTTTTTTTCTATTTTTTACTTCTCTGACTCTTTCCTCTGAAAACTTCACAGCAACATGATGGTGATAGTTTGTTTCTCCCATAAGGGTTTGAGTGCATTGATTGGTTGCTATATTTTAATTTTTTTTAATTTTAAAGATGGAAAGTCTGCCTTAGATTTAGTCTAGGATCAAACACAGTTATTAATGTCTGGAAGTTCTAGAAGTTCAGCACAATATGCAATACAAAAAACCTGCATTTATAGTGCTGCAGTTAGTTTATATTCGTGGGGTATTTTTCAGCTCATAAGCTTGCAGTGAAGGCAAAGATGGGAAAGAGAATCAGGGATTATTGTAGAACATGGCAAAATGCATGTTATGAACTCATTTAACAAGTAACTTTGCCACTGTAAAACCATCTTCAGACAGCTGCAAGGAATTTTCATGTACTGGAGCTGGAACAGGAGAAAAGGAGCAGATCTTGGTAGGTTTGCTGCTATAATAATAATAATAATCCGTTTATCCCTTCCAGGCAAAGCCACAGGGCTAGACCTTGCTTGTTGTGATGTTTAGTCACCTTTGCACTTTATCTTACCTGCAAATCTCAGGCTGAGAATCAAATTGCAGCCCTCCTCAGCAGGTTAAGTCACTGTGATCCACCTTCTATTGTTAAGGAGTCGTTGCTAAACCAAATGCAGGAGGAAAATTACCTGTCCTGGGGTGAAAAGCAGAAAAGCAATGCTGTCCTTCCGTCTTGGGCAACCTGAAGGTGATGAAGCAGGAGAACTCTGATTTTATTTTAAATTTGGTTTTGGTTTTGGGAGCCAAACCTGGGGTGTTTTGTTGTTGTGTTTTTGGTTTTTTTGGGTTTTTTTGTTTTTTTTTTTTTTTTTAATTCCCCCCTGCTTTCACTGCAATATTTCCTTATGTGTCTGATGTACAGTCTGAAACCATGACTTCTGTGCTTTCCTTTGAGTTAATATTTAATTCCTTCTTAAACATTAACTGTGGCTAGAGTTGCTTTTGTAAAGGAGGACTGCTGTGCTAACAACGCTAATAATTTCCTTTGAAAAGCATGGGAACAATACGGAGCACTGTACATGTCTGAAAAGTAAACTGTCTCTTAGTGGCACTTGTTACTGTTTCACAACACAAATTTTTTTTTGCTGTTTCTTTTGATGTTTACAAACTGTTTCTGCCCAAACTGCAATCTATGAACATGCTGTGGTGCACCCATGTCTTGTGTCATCGCAACCTTGGTCGTGAAGCAAAGCTGAGGAGATCAATGTCCTCTTACTCTCACCAGGTTGTGTGGTATTAAGTGCAAGTCAAATGTAAATATATATATGTAGCTATAGCTACCAGATGAATGGCACTAGGTGCAAACATTTCTCAACCACAGACATCAGGAAGAGGTTTTTTTTTTTAAGTTATCAGACACCAAAGACTGCATGGTCCGATTCATATTGGCTGTTTCTGCAGGGATTGTCTGTATTGCCATGGCAGCCTTGAGGTGGGAGCCTAAGTCATCTCACCCTCCTCAGTGGGCATTCAGGGCATGGGGCTGTGGGCAGAAAAGGCTAGAAGGAGAGAAGCCCCATTTCCAGATGCTTAGGACAGGCACACCTCTGCAGATGGGAGCAGGGAAGGTATTTTATGCTGGAGGTGTCTGTCCCATGAAGGTCAAACCCATGCAAGAAGCCTTATGGTGAAGAAGCAGATTAGCAGATGTCATGATAATTTGGGTTTCAGTTGCTATGAAGTGTAATGAGGGGTTAGAGACAGTGTCCATGGCACCCAGACCCAGCAATGGTGGCCATGCTGGGAGCTGCTGCAGGAGGGGGCTTGAAACCACTGAGCTGGGGGACCAGCAGCATGGCACCAGAGAAGACACTGAGGACTGCAGGAGTGCTGCTAGGGTGGACAAGGAGAAAGATGCATAGTGGTGGGACAAAAGTGTTGAGCTAACCGCTCTTCCTTTTGTCCAGGAAGGAGCATGTACATCGTGGTCACATGTCCTTGCTAGATGCTGACAAGAAATGCTGAGACTCCAACAGGGCCTCCTCTGGGAAGTTCTTAAATCCCAATTATTTTGGGTTATTTACCCTCTAGGGAATGATTAAGAGTCTCATTAGTGCTGCAGAGACCTCCTGATTGCTCTTGAATGTCCCTCCCTGTACCATCAGCATGGAGAGGTGTTTTTCTGTGAGGAAGAATGGGACCCCTGCCTGTGTTTATCAGCAGCTGGAAAGGAGGTGCCCTCCTGGAGGAGGCACTGAGGAGGTGGAGGTGAGGCAGGAGTGGGTAGTCTGGGTGGTGGGTAGACAGAAGTAGGAGAAGTCCTTTCTGGACACTCATGGCTGGTGTAGCTCTGCTCCTCTTGCTTGTGCTGTTTTGAGTACAGTTAGCAAAGGCTTTTAACCCTCCACTGATGCAATTAACTTCTCCTAGGTACCTTTTCTGCAGGGCAGGAATTGTCTTAATTATTTTGTGGTTCTGGCAAAATCAATTTTTGTTGTTATTCCACACGCCCCCCTTCCATTTGCATAGTAAGCCGTGCTGACCAGTCAGCAGCTCTGAAGAAGCATCCCAGAAATGCTGCCCCTCCAGTTCTGTCAGCCTGGGTGACTGCCCAGTTTATCTCCTTGGATGTGCTGGCCCCACTGAACTCCACTGTCCTCTTCTTCATCCTTCAACAGCCCTAGGAACAGAAGATGTTGGAGCAAAGGGCTCATCTGGGAGTTGGGTGCATACTGTTTTGCAGGATAAGTGTGAACACAAAGCTGGTATTTCAAAAAAAGGAGAAGAAAAGGTTGAAACTTCCTTCTTTAAAAAAGCCCTGAAGCTCAGACACTGCTTTGCAGTCTCCTCCTCCTTTTACCTTGTGAAATTATACCAGTCCAACAAGATCCCTTACTCCTCACCTTTTGCTTCCGGGAAAAAGAGACATGCAGAACTGGGAAAGACCTCCAGGGTTACTCTAGGCACTCCTGTCTCAGCAGGCAGGTTGCAGCTGAGTGATCCTTTTCTCAAATCCGTGAGGTTTTTTTCTAAAAGCAAAGAGTGGGATTTTTTGGTTGGGTGGTTTTTTTTGGGGGCGGGGGGGGGGGGGGGGGGGAGAGTTGGGCAAAACCCTACAAGGAAGCCAGGGCACCAGCACAGTGACTAGTACCTTTCTTCTAATTCTTGAGACCACCACCCCTCCCAGCATCCCATTGACATCAAGTGTCAACATTGTCCCGCAGTTTCCTCTGCCTGACAGAGGTAACAGTGCTATCTTTCAGCTTCCAGGAGATGTTCCACTGCACACCCAGCTGAGCTGGGTGCCCCTTGCTCCCCACGCCTGCTGCCTGGCTGAGCTGGCTCTCTGCCTGACCTGGTTTGTGTGTCACTGCCAGCTCCCCGCCCTGAGAGGCTTCCCCTGGGCTCACACCAACCTGGTGTGCAGGGCATCGACAGGTAGGAGTGCGTGGAGATGTTCTTGGTGAGGCCATGGGCCTCGGAAAGCTTCACAAAAAGGAGTGGTACTCACAAGAGACCGAGGCAGGTAGAAGGCAAGAGGCTGCCTTGCCTATTAGACAAGGCCAATGCAGTATGTGCAGAGCTAAAGTGAGATAAAACAGGCAAAATCAAGGTGAAAATAAGGGCAGATGGACTCAAACTCAGCCTTGGGGAAGAGAGGGCAGGCTGCTATTGATCTGGAAAGGACAAGGAGCACCACAAAGGGCAGCAGAGTGGAACTGGTGGCCGAGGAGGATTTTGGCTGTTAAACCTCTGTGTTCCTGCACTGACAGATCCATCGCTGCCATGCAGTGAGCCGTGTTTGTGTTAGGCACCAGGTATGGGATGACTGTGCGCCGTGCAATGCCAAAGTATAAACTTCTCTCTTTCTTTGTATAAAAGCTCCAAGGATATCCCAAACATAAGACCCTGCATTTCAGATTTCTCTGTTTAGTCTGTGTGCTATAATTTAATCTAATATGACAAAATATTTGTAAGCACACATTTGGTTTGTCGTGTGTGTGTTTTACTGCTGATCTGAAGCAGAATTAGCATCCCGCTTCTGATGCTCTTTCCTTAAAAGAAAGAAAAAAGCCTTCCTGTCCAGTGCTGACCTGATCTTTTGCTAATCTATGGCAATCAAGTTTTATGACCCAGGGTCACACTAATCCTCAGTACTCATGTAGTTACTATAGTTTCACTGATAGAACAAGGTTTGCACACTGCAAAGTGATGCGGGGTCTGTTTCTGGCCAGGGTAATCTGAATGTCTGCACGGACCCTGCTCCGACCTCTCAATCTCCCTTGTAAATAGATTCGGTGACTCTTTGAACCAGGGAACGCCCCTTTCTTGATCATTCAGCTCTTTCTTCTTTGCTCACACTCTTCTGGGGGGGATTTAGCAGGGTTCTGGACTTAATGTGACTTTGGAGATTGAAGTTGCATGGTGGGAGTAAGGGTGGGGGAGGAGAATTTGGTCAGATTTTGTCCTCTGCTTCAATAAAAATTTGTGTTGCTATTGACTTGCAGATAATCTTCCTAGGACTTAGATTACCGGTAAAGTGCAAAACCATGAGACTGGCAGACTTTATAGCTTATGGCTGTAGCTATTGCTAGTTCAGTTACTGTCTTTAAAACTCAGCCTCTAGTTTTCCTCTCCTCTTCTCTCTTCTCTCTCTCTCTCTTCTCTCTCTCTCTCTCTCTTCTCTCT